>NC_133566.1:24275000-24885000 GCF_048773025.1 Camelus bactrianus
CTTCTCTCACCTTGTAGGTGACACAGCCTCTGAACCTGCGGCTTCCCTTCCTCCCACCGGTTGTCTTCCTTCAGCAGCGCTGAGTCTGGGGTCACGTGAGTAGGTCAGTCCATGGTGAAGGGCACCAGCCTGTCCCGCAAGTCGTCTGTGCCGTCTAGGTTGGAGGTGCTGAGAAACCTACCTGTGCTCCACTTTGTGCCCTGTGTTCCACTCTTTCTTCATTCTTGTCCACAAAATAAGTTTTCTCTCCAGTTACCAGTCAGGCTGACCATTAAAAACAGACTCAACGTTACGCACAGAGGTCAAACCTTGCTCGGACTCCTCCATCAGTTCCCATGACTGTGCGGTGTCCAACCCCAACAACAAGCCCTTAGTCCAGCTCTGCTCCGTCCTGTATGACAGCTGCAGCTCGTGCGGCCATGGGACACTTAAATAAAACTAGTCTGAACTGAGATCCACCACGAGTAGAATATACACTCCAAATTTTGAAGACAGTATAAAAAGGTTTATATAATGTCATAGATAATATTTTATGTGATTATATGTTATAGTCATATTTTGAAAATTTGGCATTAGATAAAATATATTAAAATTAATGACATCACTTACAAGCTTCTGCACAGCAAAGGAAACCATAAGTAAAACAAAAAGACAACCTGAGGAATGGGAGAACATTTTTGCAAGTGAAACCGACAAAGGCTTGATCTCCAGAATATATAAGCAGCTCATACGACTTAATAAGAAAGAAACAAACAACCCAATCCAAAAATGGGCAGAAGATCTAAACAAGCAATTCTCCAAGGAAGACATACAAATGATCAATAGACACATGAAAAAATGCTCAATATCACTAATTATCAGAGAAATGCAAATCAAAACTACAATGAGGTATCACCTCACACCAGTCAAGAATGGCCGTCATTCAAAAATCCACAAATGACAAATGCTGGAGAGGCTGTGGAGAAAGGGGAACCCTCCTACACTGCTGGTGGGAATGCAGTTTGGTGCAGCCACTGTGGAAAACAGTGTGGAGATTCCTCAAAAGACTAGGAATAGACTTGCCTTTTGACCCAGGAATCCCACTCCTGGGCTTGTATCCAGAAGGAACCCCACTTCAGGATGACACCTGCACCCCAATGTTCATAGAAGCACTATTTACAGCAGCCAAGACATGGAAACAGCCTAAATGTCCATCAACAGGTGACTGGATAAAGAAGAAGTGGTTTATTTATACAATGGAATACTACTCAGCCATAAAAACCGACAACATAATGTCATTTAAAGCAACATGGATGCTCCTGGAGAATGTCATTCTAAGTAAAGTAAGCCAGAAAGAGAAAGAAAAATATCATATGAGATCGCTCACATGTGGAATCTAAAAAACAAACAAACAAACAAAGCATAAATACAAAACAGAAATAGACTCATAAACATAGAATACAAACTTGTGTTTGCCAAGGGGGCGGAGGGTGGGAAGGGATAGACTGGGATTTCAAAATTGTAGAACAGATAAACAAGATTCTACTGTACAGCACAGGGAAATATACACAAGATCTTATGGTAGCTCACAGAGAAAAAAATGTGACAATGAATATATATGTGTTCATGTATAACTGAAAAATTGTGCTCTACATTGGAATTTGACACAACATTGTAAAAAGACTATACATCAATAAAAAATGTTAAAAAAAATAAAATTAAATTAAATTAATGACATCATTACTGTCTTGGTCAATTCTGGTTTCTATGACAAAATGCCACAGATTAAAAGACTTAAACACCAGTCATTTATTTCTCACAGTTCTGGAGAATGGGCATCCCGTGGTCAAGGTGTTGGCAGGTTCGGGGTCTGGTAAGGGTTTGCTGGTGGGCCACCTTCTTGCCGTATCCTCATACGGAGGGGGGACAGACAGCTCCAGTCTCCTCCTCTTCTTGGAAGGACGGGAATCCCATCTGGGAAGCTCACCCTAACAATCTCATCTAAACCCAGTTACTTCCCAAAGGTCCCACCTCTATATCATCTGTTGAGGGTTAGAGTTTCAACATATGAATTTAATGGGAGGGGGAGGGGTGCAATCACTCAGTCCTCCTGTTTCTGTTCACGTTTCTTAATGTGAGTAGCCCATTTTAATTACATGTGCAGCTCACATTGTATTTCTATTAGATAGTACTCTTCTGCATTACTCACACACGTCTGATGTTCTCATAGGAAACTGACTAATTCATTCAGTTTAAAACCTTCAGCCCCCTTTGTGGATGAATAATATTAGAGAAAATCCTCAAAACGATATGCAGTGTCCAGCTGATAAATTCTGTTTGAAAGTTGCTTTTATGTAGTGAGAACGGTGAAGTCACATTCTCTCCCATGACCTTGAAACACAATTAACCTCAACTGAGAAAATTACCTATGAGTAAGACTTTAGTTGACTAACCTCCTATGAACAGGGGATTTATTCATGTATTCATTCATTGAAAAAATATCCTCTATTATCACTTAGGTCTCAGATGCTCTTCTAGGTCCCAGGGGGAGGGGATATAGCTTTGAATATGTTACAGAACAGCCTTGTCCTGATGGTACATGGAGTTTAATGAGAAGAGATAAATGACAAGATAACCAAAAGGACGACTGGAGAACTCAAGGTGCGTCCTGAGCACAACAAGAGGACAATACGATAGACGGTGACTGCCGGCGGTTTTCTTTAAACGGTTTGAACAACGATGATTTCTTTCTCTAATGACTAGGAGATGGAAGTGTACGCTGTGTTAAAGAGAATAAACTTATGGATAAAAGTGTACAAAATACGATAAATACTTTCAATTTTATTTATTTGAAACAACCAACAGGACATTATAGAAAACTGAAAGTATGGTAGTGGAGTTGTTTCCACTGTTAGCAGAAGTGGGGCCCCAGAGATATTAGAGCTAGTGCGTTCAAGTAAAAACGCAGGGCTTCCCAGCTTCTTAGCTTCATTTTTAATTGTAGACATAAAGTGGAGGGTCAACTGCAGTTTTATCAGCGAGCATGAAGGAATGGCACCTCTTGGTGCTTTTAAATATGTTTATTAACATTTAACGTGTCTGTAGGATGCTTTGAAGGATGCAGTTTATACGACTAGAGCATTTGGGAGGCATGAGTCATTGTACATGAATCATGTTTGTTATCTCTTCTGAAATTCAAAGTCAATAGCAGCCTTCCAGAAATGTGTTTTCAAGTTCTAAGGAAAATCTGAGAGGGCAAACCTCTCATGCTACAGAAAATGATGCCACAGGACACATTTCAGGGGAAAACGTTTTTCTTATAGACATCAGTGCTGAAATCGTGCAGCAATTATAAGGCAAGAAATTCACTGGATCTGACATCTTTCCTTTGGGCCGGGCTGTGAGTCGTCTACGAATGGTGTTAGTTTTCCAGTGGTGCTGAAAACACTCAGTGGTTCAATGCCAAAGCAGTTCTGACAAACTTCTTCATTGGCGCCAAGTCTCACGATGATGTGCGCTCAGCATTTGCCTTTGAATTTCAAATGGTTGTAAAACTCCAGGGGTTCACACTCTGTGAATGAAATGAGACAAGAATGTGCCAGCAGAACTGTTTACCTGCACTTCGTCATTTTTTTTTCCTTCTTGGCTCCAATGTGGCTTGAGACCTGGCATCCTGTACAACAGAGCAAAGTGTTAGCTAGAAAGTGCTAACCCAGTCAGAAGCAGTGAATCCTGCAAGGAGAAAGCAGTCAGCTTCCAGAAAGGCACTGCCGACGCCCCGCCATGCCTTCAGGCCCAGAAAACAATTATAGAGACGGTACATTCGGAAATCACTACGTCCCAGGCAGAAGCACTACGCTGACTGAGTCCATGGGCACGAGCTGACTACCAATTTAAGCACGCGCTACATGGCAAGCACGCCTCAACAAGGAAGACCAGAGTCAGCCCGGTGCCCCGATGTCACTCACGCGCGTTGCCGATACTCAGTGGCTGTAATCCCCTCCGCCCCTACGTTGTTTGTCTCATGGTGACACCAGTGGCAACCTTGTTCAAAAGGCTTCACTGGTGTGACGTCAGTTGTGAGGTCAAACTGCACCTGTGATTCTGATTTTAGGAATGATTGAGTTTAAGAAAAAAAACGTAATAGAGATTAGATTCGGTGATAAGACAAAGCTTGATTAGAGACTTGATGTATCGGCTTTCCCGTAGAACGCTGGCATAAACATAAATGTGCGCATCGCCAATCCAGGTAGCTCTCAAGTCATGTTTGCTTAAGTATAAAGAATGCCATCCAGGACAACTTCCATTTCCATTAACACCATGCCACGCTTCAGGTTTGCATTTCTTTTTTTTTTTTTTCATTGTCTCCTCTACCAATGCATCCAGCCAAACATAGTAAGTGGTTGGCCAAACAACAAAACCCTACAGTTGTTCATATTGGTGCAGTTTGCATTTTTCTCCCATATTTCAATTCGTGCAGTGGAGATTAATACCTTAGATAATATATCTGGGGCGCAGTAAAAGTGTGTATTTTCAGTGAGTGACTCAATTCACTGAAGGAACAATAAAGCGATATGAAAGCTGTCCTGGGTGTAGAACACCATCCCTTAACCCCTGCCGTGTCTTTTGCAGGGTGGTGGGCGTCACAGAGGTGCACTTGGGTGTAGAACACCATCCCTTTAACCCTCCCGTGTCTTTTGCAGGGTGGTGGGCGTCACAGAGTTGCACCTGGGTGTAGAACACCATCCCTTGACCCCTGCCTGTCTTTTGCAGGGTGGTGGGCATCACAGAGGTGCACTCAGTAGCTGATTCCAGGAGAGTAGTTAGGAAAGTGCCACTTTTCCAGTCACAGAACACTCTCTGAAGAAGAATAAGCTACGTCCAGCCTTTCGTTTCCACTGACCCACCGCAGGAGCACTGTAAATACCTTCCTCTGGTCTGTCCCCTTTGGAGACCATCTGAATGATGAGATTTCGTTGTAAAAATACCATTGCCAGCCAAAGGTACGATTTTTGAACGCGTTCGTATCACCACGTTATTAAACAGGGAAAAGGCTGTGACAGACCAATGGTTTCTCCAACCTGGGGGTCAAGCTTTGCTGAGCCTTCCCTACGGGTGAAGAAGCCTATTTCTATTTACAGATGTTCATTGGTTCCAAATATGTTATTTCTCATGGTAATAAAACCTGATCACATAATCGATATATCTCAACAGGTTCTACGTGCATGACTGTTACCTTCATGTTGAGCTTTTTGAATTGCTTTAATATTTTGCATTGTGTCTAACGGCTCTGTTTCTTTACACAAGGGCCTTCACTTCACCTCTTTTTTTTAACTCACATCTCCTCAGTGAATTCTTACTCTTAGTTCCCTTAGGTAGCAGACTTGCAAATGTGCATATGGTACATTTTGGGTGAGCAAAAAAAAAAAATCTCTTTATTTCTTAGAAGAAAAAGAATTTTAATTCTCTTGAGTTTCTATTTTTCTCCCAAGGTCTCCCAAGTTAAAGTGGGGTCTTTCAGATTAATTCCAACTCTTATTAATAACAGATCATTGGAATGAAAACAATCAAACCGGAGCATTCTTCTTCCTGGAAAGCTTACCCTTTGCCCTCCTTGAATGCAAACATAAGAGGGAATTTGCATGAATGTGTTTGCCTAGAGACACATTTGCACACCTGCTGTCCCTCGGACCTCTGTCAGTCTTCACAGGGTCCAGGTCCGCCCTGGCCTCTTCTCTTCGTGCCAGGATCTGTGTCTGCTGATGGCTGGCCGGCCCGGCCTGTTTCCTGTGGGCGGCTCGTCACATGCCAGAGGCCCTGCTCATGCGGCCCCTGAATCCTGACCCCAGGCCTTTCTGATTCGCCAGTTCTTTTCCAGTATCCCATACCCCAGAAGTCCAGGAAGTCTCATCTTGTATTATTTTTCTGCAACACGTTGGTACTTGAAGACTGTAGTGGGCTGGACAGCTTCCGTAGCCCTTACCCTCTCTGTGCCTCAGAATACCGTGTAGATACAGGGCATTCTAACGGCAACAGCCCTGGATCCAAATGTGAAGATTTCCATCTTTTTTCCTCTGCCTACATCCACTACAATAAAGTCTTCGTGGGGGCTTTATTTTCAGAAAGGAATATTCTTAGGTAACAATCCTCACCCCCCCCTTTTTTTTTAACCGTTGCTCATTGAGCATGCCTTTCATATCTGATCTAAGTAAAAGCGGGTTTGGAGAATTTAGAAAAATATTTTTCTCAACGGGACCTATATTTAAAATCGTTGGAATTACTGGGATCCCAACAATGTTCGATTTGAGTTTCAAAAATGTTCTTTTATTCTAGGTCCTTTTATTCTAAGCCATGTTTTTCTCCCCCTGAAGGAACAGAGGTCCTTTCTTTAGGAGCCGGACATTCTCAGAAGAACATGATTGGAAAAAAATGAATATATGAGAAGATATTTAAATATATGCCATCTTTGGGTTTTGAGCTATTTATTTGTTTAAGAGGCAGGGGACCCAATTTGGGTTTCAGTCCCGGCTCTTCCATTACTACCTGTGTGATCAAGATTGTTACTTATCTACTTAGCCTTTCTCTGTGTGTAAGATAAGGATAACATTATCCTCCATGGAATTACAATTTATGTTAGTAAATGAACTAATGTTTATAAATTTCTTAGAATAATTCCTGAAATAGTGTCAGCTCTATATAAGTGGTTAATAATAGTGATAACACCGATGATAATTATCATCAAACAAAATAAACAGCAGTCTTCAATTATCACAAAATAAAAAGCTTGGTTACCAAAAATACAGGAAGAAAACTCCATTAACAGAAAGAAAAATGACATCGAGAGCACATAAAAAGCTGCGGGTTCAGCCTAAGGGACTCAGAGAAGAGAAATTGGGTAGGTTCTGATTGCAAAAGTAAAGATTAGACATAAAAAATTAAAAATAAATGGAAACTCATTTGAGTACGGACTAAACGTCGAGTCTTTCCAGGCAGCAGCGTTACCGCCGTGGACAAGACAAGCTTTGGCTTTTAAACAAGCTGTTAAACAAGTAAAACTGAGTAAAATAAATTGAAATAGTGATACTTCAAAAAAGTGACCTAACTCAATAAGACAAGCTGCTGGGGTCAGAAGTGCCTGCAGGAGTGGTGAGGGCTCCGTGTTTCCAGCAGCACCAAGGGTCCCGCGGGGTGAAGGCTCGCGGTGTAAGCAGAGGGGCGCCACCATCTGCGGCGTGTTTTTAAGAAGAAGAATCTGGCTGCTATGGAATGAATAGATTTGGTGCCAGAGTGGAAGCAGGGCTGCCACTGAGAAGGCGATGGTTGCAATTGAAACGAGTGGTGGTTTCAGCTGGGACAAAGTCAGTGCGGTGGTCGTGGGAGGAAGGAGGCCCACTTAGTGGGAATTTTGAAATATGGCTTTAGGTATTTGCTGAAGATCTGCACACAGGAAAAAAAAAAAAAAAAGAGTCCCTGCCTTCAAAGTTGGGCAGTCACCACGCATCTGTCAATAATACATCATTGTTCCACTTCCTTTTCATATGTGGGCTGAACCCCACCTTTCCATCTTTCTCGGAATTGCTGTGGGGGTCCCAGAAATAGACTGTACAAGGTTATTGAGAAAGCAAACGAAGATGCTCTTTGCAAAGAGGCTAAGCACACATGGAAGAGAAGGGAAATCACAGTGTTACCCCAGAAGAATGCAGACTATGACCCTGAAGGTCTGCGACGGCATCGTGGCTGAGTCCAAGAGGGCAGAATATTAGGCTTATATTTTGTTCACTCGGTGGAAGAAAATTAGCCAAGCGTCGTTGGCATAAACCTTTATTTGAGAATACCAAGCATGAGAAGGCTGCAAAGGAACATTCTAACGTCAGACAGGCGAGTTTAACGGTTTAAGGAGGGTCAGCAGGTGGGGTGCGCGGCAGTCTGGCTGGTTTGGGAATAGTTGGTCATGGGTGGTTCTTGGAAAGGAAGGAATTACTTGTGCAGATCACCAGCCGTTGTTTGTGCAAATAGGGTTTTGCTAAGAGGAACAGGAGTTAGGAGTCATGTAAAAGGGGCGGTGGGGGAAACAGTTGCCAAGACAAAGGCATGTGAAGCTCTGGGGGAAATTCTCAGCCATTCAGGGTCTCTCACAATGAGTCTTCATTTTCACATGGCTTTTACCGGACCGGAGAGGCTGGTTTCTCAGTTAGTGGAGATGCAAAGCAGCGGCTATGAGGGTAAAGGAGAGGGAGCTCAGGGATCATGCCCTGTCTTCTGGCTACTCATTGATTCCAATCACGCCTTTGGTCCCTAAAGAAGTATTAAAGAGAAATTCCATCGTTCAGAGAAGGAGAATGTTTGATCCACAGAGATAACCCCCACGAACCCTCCTGTTACTTGTACACTCTTGGCTTAAAAGTGTTACACTGCCTTCTGGTAAGTTTGTCTTATGGAGGCAAGAGGCTACCTCATCCTCCTGGGGTGCGGACCCTGGCTCTCCCTTGTTATGCTGATTATTTTGGATCCTCTTGCCAATTATTCAAGGATAAAGAATCATCCAGAAACAGGAAAAGGAAATGGAAATTCACGAGGTAATTCCAAAGCAGGTTCGCGAGGCACTGTCCTCTGTCTCTGGGTCTCCCTCGCTGAACGTAGGTTTCAAGGGGGGCAGGGACCGGCTCCTCTGAAGCTGCTGCTAAGTGACACCTGCCACGGCCCAGGGATCAGCACTTTGCTGGGGCGGGCGCACGGCCTCAGAGAGGGGGGCGTTTATTAGCCTGAACACACCGTTCATATATTCTTTTTGTTACCTTGCTTGCGCTAGGTTAATTTTTGTTATTGTTTAAATGTCTTTAAACTGCTCCCCTGAGGTGTGAATCAGGAGATGGCTATTCTCAGAACAAAGTGTTAAAAGGGGATAATGCCTGCGTTTTCAAGGACAAAGGGATTCACAGGGAACAGTATTCAGGGGGTTCCCATGAAGAACTTCCCTCTACTGCCACCATGATGGGTACGGATTAATCTGAGAAATGGAAAGAATGGAAGCTTCCTGAGACAGAGAACAGAGCCCACACGACGGCTATGGAGACAACCAAAGAGATAAAGGAATCACCAGAGCAGCCTTCCTTATTCTATTGCTCTTAAAATCTGCGCGTTTCCTGCACAGCCCAAAACGTGCCCCTGTCTTTTGCTCCATGTCCCATGAGCTACGCGATGATGGGGCAGCAAACCTCCTCTTATTGAGGGCAATTCCTTCTACGAATAAGCGACACCCTCCGCCGTCGGCTGTCCCTTCATTAGCAGGGTTAAGTTACAGGTTGTTCCAGTTACCCGTTCCCTCCTCGCACATCACAGACCAGCCGCCGAGCTCAATGGCGTGAGCACGCTCGGCCCTCCCGTTCGCAGGTCTGCGTACCAAACCGGCCACGTTCTCCCCCAAGCTACCATTTGTTATAACCCTTGGGATGTGAACTACCAGCATCCTTGTGATGGAAAAGACCGTACAATTACAAACCCTTTGCTTTTCCCAGAAATCCTTTAAGGCTGAGGAATTGCTGCTGAATGAGGGCAAAGGGGTCTCCTGTGCCTTGGCTGCCCCGCCGGCTCATTCACAGCGTGACCCAGGGTCATGCTTTCCACCTGTGGGCACGATTTCCCAGTCTTTCTCCGTCTCAGGTACTGTCTGAGGCTTTTGTCAATTCATCACGTTAAATGAGGCTCAGAAGCCAAAAAAAAAAGCCACATCACTTAGGCTGTATTTTTCAGTCTACCTTCAGTAACGTGTAAAGAAGAGCCATCTATTGTACAGTTTTCCGCCCGAAAGAAGCTATTGTCATCGTCCATTTAGTTCTCTCCATACCGTACAGAACTGTCACGCTGCCCTTGTGCACTTTTAAACTGTAACAACTTAGTTTTAAGGTACAATAGAAACCATCTGAAAATGGCATTTTGAAGCAGTTTTATAGAAGTTTGGAATCTACATTCTATAATTGTTCACAGCGCTTTCCATCTGAGATCCCGAGACACATGAAAAATGGATACAGCTATGGGACCCCTAAGGGGTGAGCTGTGGAAGGCAAAATTAAATTCAGGGCTAGCTGGTGAAGAAAAATCAATGCAAGAGATGCACACAGACGATCTGCTCCGTATTAACCGCTTAAGTAGTTCAAGGTTTAAAGTCTGAAAGTTGAGAAAAATAGGGACACTTTGAATGCTCTTCTGCTGCTTTCTTTTTCTAATTTTTTTCTCTATTTTTTTTTATTGAGGTGTAGCCAGTTTACAATGTTGTGTCAATTTCTGGTGCACAGCACATGCTTCAGTCATGTATGAATATACATAAATTCATTTTCATGTTCTTTTTCATTGTGAGCTACTATAAGATACTGAATATATTTCCCTGTGCAGTGCAGTGTAAACCTGCTTATCTATTCTATATACACCCGTCAGCATCAACAAATCTCGAACTCCCAATCTGTCCCTTGTTACCTCCCTCCCCCCGGCAACCACAAGTCTGTATTCTATGTCTGTGAGTCTGTTTCTGTTTCTGTTTTATACATAAGTTCATTTGGCTGTCTTCATTTTTTTTCGATTGCTCACATGAGTGACAGCACATGGTATTTTTCTTTCTCTTTCTGGCTTATTCTGTCCTTTTCATGACTCAAAACAGAGTAGTTCTGTTTTAGCCTGAGTAGGTTAAATACATGTTGATTTTATAAATTGGGAGAAACTTTATGGATCTCAAATTATTTTTCGCAGACTCCTCACCAGCTTCTTTTTTTTGTTTTGTTTTGTGTTTTCCCTCTCAGATTTAAGCACTTTTTATGGCCCTGTGATTGGCTCCCAGAGGGCCTTCAGGCACAGGCATCATTACTGTGTACCGGTTGCTCAAGTACATCTTGAGATTCTATCAAGATATTTTCTGAAACTGTTCACTTGAGAATTATACCTACTTGCAAGATAGGAAATGGAAAGAAACACACGTTAGAGCAAGTAGTTACAGTTCCCGTACAGTTGAGTAATATTCTTGATGATGGTAATTTAATTACATTGATTTATTGATTCTGCTGCAGTTTTGTTTCAAAGTGTTTGGGATGAGTCATAACCACAAAGGTCTACAATTCAGGACTGCCTATGGGAAACCCTACCTTACTGCCTGATGGTAAGAAGAAAGGAGGGAAAAAGAAGAAGAAACTAAGGGAAGTGTAAGTGAGGACTGGAGCAACGACTCCCCACACTGGTCCTTTCTCTGAAGGGATGGCTGACTGTAGCAGTGGGTGTCAGACTTCAGTGTGTATGAAAACCACCTGGGTTACTTTTTTTGGTCATGCGGATTCCAGGGTCTCAGCCTGGAGATTCAGACTTCACAGTTTTGCTGTTATTGTTGTTGTTGTTGTGTCTGTGTGTGTGTGTGTGTGATGTCCAGGGAAGTGTCAGGGATCTGCATGTTTAATCAGCACTGAAGTTGGTTGTGACACAGATAGCAAAGGGACCGCACATTAATACTAACCCCGTCCACAGGCGCCTGGGGAGACCCTGGACGCTAGCTGTGTAGGAGCAGGTCCCTCTGTCCTCCGGGGGACTGACGACATAACCCTCTGAGCCTACGTAGGGAATAGTAAGGATTAAACAGATCGATCAGCATAAGATATTGGGCACAGTCCGTGCAATGTAGCAAATATTCCACAAAATGTTACTTCTTCTTCTTCTAGCTCTGTTACCAACCGCATATGCTTAAATGCAGCACCGTGGGTTTTTCCTTCGTAAAACAGGAATTGTACAGTTTAGCAGAGCGAGTCAGGAACTGGGAGCATCGTGGTTTAAGGAAGACGGATCCGAGCTCCCCTGGGTCGCGCGAGGCAGCATCTCAACCTGGAAACATCGTTTCAGGGTCCCAGGTGCTCATTTTATCAGTGTTCCTGTGTGAGGAGGGCTGAGCCAGAGGACTGAGTCCTACTAAATAAAATCTCCAAAATATGAATGTAAGTAAGAGATTTGCTAAATCGCCAAACTTAAAAAACAAAACATTTACACTGGCAGGTACATCGCCATATTTACATATTCACAAACAACAGGCTCTGTCACTATATTCAAACTTGCATGGAAACAAACAAACCAAAAAACGGTCAGGACTGAGAGTAATAATTCACTTCTAGAAATAAATCATGAATATTTTGAAGTCCGTTTGATTGAGCTTCATAGGTTGATGGTTGCTTGGGGAGCGTGGGATCAGAATGAGTGAAATTTGCTTAATTAAAATTGTACTGGTTTTGCAGTAAGACATTCTTAGGCATCCATCAGAAAAGACTGCTTCTGCACCTAAATACTCAGAATACCGTAGCCCACGGCGCTGGCTCCGTCCCCGTTGCTGAGAACCAGCACTTCCTCCTTGACCTTAGGTGTGGACGGGTTCCCACAAAGCACCTGCAGAGATGAGTCTCTAAGAACGTGACTGTGTTGGGTATGAATCTTAGGCCAACAACTCAGTGATGCAAAAGAACACAATTTTGTTTTCTACAACTGCACTTAATTTTATTTTTACATTTCATCTCAATAGATTTTCAGGAACTTTTTTTTTTAATCAATCATTAACATCATTGTGCATTTTCTCCTTCACATTATCAGAGATCTATTCTCCCCAAACCTCCACCCAACTTTTTTGTCCTGTTGACATTTTTCACGTTTTTCAGGCAAGAGGTCATTTGTATCAAGACTGTGCTTAGGAACTAACACAGCTTTACAGTCATTCTTGTTTTTCCTCTTAATTTTTAATGATATAAGTTATTAGGCAAAATTTTATTTTACTTTATTCAATCATTAAGAGCTGACTTCTTCCCACCATTCTTCAAACAAGTAGCCCCGTGTCATTTTATTTTCTCTGCAATATTCTTTCTCTGTTTTGATAAGCAGGAAAATAAACTCTTTACAGGCAGTAAGCAGGGTTATACACGCTGCCGTGGCCTTCAGTGGTAACGACGCTCGTGACTGCTGCTGTTTCTTTTTTAATCTTATTAATTTGAAAACTTCAGCTTTACTGAGGTATAATCAAAAGTAAAATTGGAAGCTATTTAAAGTGCACATCATGGTGATTTCATATATGTATACATTATAAAAGGATTCCCAGTCACCTAGTTAGTTACCATATCCATCACCTGACATTATTTACCTTTAAAAAAAATTTTTTTTGGTGAGAACAGTTAAGTTCTGCTCTCTCAGTGAATTTCAGTTTTATACAGTACAGTGTCACCAACTGTAGTAACCACGTCCTACATTAGACCTTCAGATTTATTCATCTCAGAGCTCTTATTTCCCATCCTACAGCCCCTGGCCACACGTAACAGCTCCTTGTTTCTGTGCACTTGTGTCTCTGTTTTTTTTAATTTTATTTTTTCAGATTTCACATTTAAGTGAGATCACGAAGTGCGTGTCTTTGTCTGGCTTACACTGTTTAGCACAACGCCCCAAGTTCCACCAGTTCTGTTGCAAATGGCAGATTTCCTAAAAATCCTAGTCCATTGTGTATACACACACATACGTATGTGTGCACGTGCATACACGTACACAAATCTTCTTTATCGACTCGTCTGTTGATGGACACTTGGGCTGTTTCTGTGTCTTGGCTCCGGTGAATAATGCTTCAGTGAACATAGAGTATGGTTATCTCTTCAAGACAATGATCTCACTTCCTTTGGTCATCTGTCCAGAAGTGGAAATGCTGAATCTTACGGTGGTTCTACTTTTTAATTTTTGAGGAAACTCCATGGTGTTTCCCACACATGTTGTGGCCGCACAGATTGACATTCCCACCAGTGTTGTAAAGATTCCCTTCTCCACATTCCTTGCCAACATTAGCAGCAGACGACAGCTGTCTGACAGGTGCGAGGGGGTGTCTCACTGTGGCTTTAGTCTGCGTTTCTCTAATGATTAGCGATGGTGAGCGTCTTTTCCTATGTCTCTTGGCCACCGTTATATCTTCTTTGGAAAACATCTATTCCTGTTTTCAGCCCATTTCTAAATAGGGTTGTTTGTTCTGTTTTTGATGTTGAGCTGTATAAACTGCTGGTATATTTTGGATATGAACCCCTCATCAGTCAAAGAATTTGCAAATATTTCTCCCATTCAGTAGGTTGTGTTTTCATTTTATTGATGGTGTCCTTTTGTGTGCAAAAGGTTTTAAGTTTAATTAGGTCACATTTGTTTATTTTTCCTTGCATTTCCTTTGCTTTGGGAGGAATGCTTAGGTCTTTAATCCATTTCGAGTTTATTTTTGCACATGGTGTTAGAGAAGGTTCTGAGCTCATCCTTTCACACGTCGTGGTCCAGGTTCCCCAGCATCACTTATTGAAGAAATTGTCTTTTCTCCACTGATTATTCTTCCCTCCTCTGTTACAGGCTAACTGGTCACAAGCGTGTGGGTGTGCTCTGCTCCACAGAGCCATGTGCCTGTTTGGATGACTGTAGCTTTGCAGAATAGTCAGGAGTCAGGGGCTGTGATTCCTCCAGCTCTGCTCTTCTTTCCCACGATAGTTCTGGCTATTTAGGGCCTTTTGTAATTCAGTACAAACTTTTTAAAGTATTTGTTCTAGTTCTGTGAAAATGCACTTGGCACTTCGATAGAGACTGCATTGAATCTTTGTCAATATCTTGCTGAATTTTATACTTTTCTATCAAAATCTAACATTTTTTTTTTACAATATCCATCTTCCTCCTGAACTAGACAGTATCTTCTTCACAGTTGCCTCTCTAGGCTTCCCCTTCCACCTTCAGTGTTACTGTTACTTTTTAACATAAATTACTTTTTCAACATTTTAATGTTCTCCTGGCTGTAACATCATAGTTCTCCTTCTGGATTCACATGTTACTGTGTTTGGGAGCATGTCTTTATGAAAAATAATTTTTGTATTTGAAATCTGATTTCACTGTTAAATGATAGTTTAATTGAGTGTAGAATTCAAGGTTGGCTGTGATTTTCTCTCAGACCTTTGAAAACAATGTTCCTTGGTCTTTTGGCAGTTTGGGCTATTACTGAAAGAAACATACCAGTAATTTTGATTCCTGTGTAGACATTCTGATTTTTCTTTCTTACAGGTTTTAAGAATTATTTTTAATCTTTGTTATCTGATAGTTTCACAAGGTGCTTGAGTGTGTGTTTATTCGTATTTATCCTGATCAATACTTTTTGGCTTTAGATCTGATGACTCATGTCTTTCACTGATTTAGAAAATAAATCAGTTCTTATTTATTTAAACATTACCTTTCGTCTTTTGAAACTTCTCTTATTTATATGTTGATCAGTCTAAAACTATGTACTATTTCTTTTAAGTTTTTCCCGTGTTCTGGTTTGGCCATTTTCTCATTACTGTGTTACAGTTCAACAGTTTTTTCTACTTCTGTGAAACTTCCAGTGTATCACACGTATTTCCTTTATTGATAGCATTTTTAATTTCTAGAATCATCTATTTGGTCCTTTTATATCTCAGTTTATTCCTGATTTATATCCACCTGTGTTTTTATTTCAGAATTTCCTGTGGTGATTTATGAATGTTGTTCTTTCCTTTGTCCCTTCAAATAGAATAAGGAGGTTTCATAGTCCTTTTCTAAAGATTGCTACACTATCTGCATATCTCACAAGTTAATTTCCTCATTTGTTGAGTTATTTGGTGATTTTTGAAGTTTTCAGTTTCTCTTTGTGCTTTAGATCTTGGTATGTCAGCTCATCTTTAAGTGTATGAATGTGTGTGCAGCATTTATTTTTTTGCTTAACGTGTTTATACATCTGTAACTAGCGGTTTCCGCACTGCAAAACGAGATACTACATTGAGAATAGTTTCTTACGTTGGAGTTTGGGGACTTTCATCCTGCAGGACTCTGGTCCCAGTTGGGTGTCCATCTCTGTTCCCTCCAGCTTTCCTGGAGCAGCCCTAGGCAGTAAATTACAGCCTTTTTGCATGTAATTTTGTGAGTGTTTTAAGATTGCAACATGGCTCTTGCCACTGAAACATGTGCGGTGGCTCGGTACCTCTTATTCTGATAGAGTCAATCTCTCAACTGCTTCCATCAGCTTTTGATGTAGGAAATTCATAGACTGTATTTCAGGCTTTATTTATTTTTGTTCACCCTTTTTGTTTTGTTGTTGTTGTTGCTGTTTTTTGTTTCATAGGCCCATCTATATGGTGTAAAAATACTTTAACTATCATTTCTATATGTTTGAATAAAAGTGGGAAGGATTTCAGTTGACCAGAATTCACAAGGATAAACATTCTTTATTCACATTTCTTTTGAACATAAATTCAATCACCAAAAAAAAAAAGATACATTAAATGCATTGCTTTTGAACATGCTGCCTTTCAAATACGGGTAAACATAACTCACAAGAAACATTAAAACGAGGAAGTATCTAAGCAACTGTATTAACTCAAAATTATTCTTCACCTTTCTTTCTATTTCTTTTATGCATTTTCTCAACTTTACTTCCATATACCAAACTGTAAAATGTAAAAGTTCAGTTTTTCAGATCATATTTCTTCGTACAGTCTTGTCTTGCAATAAGGCAGACATGTCAGATGTCAGATTCAACTCTCGAGCTGTACCCCTGGAACTTTCCTCTTGATTTAGATCAAAATGCCGGGCAGGGGTTTGAGCATGAAGTTCATTTTCCTAGTTAGGTAAGGTCGTCATTTAATTTGGATGGAATGTCAAATATTAGTGTTTCTGAACTTTTTGAGCACAGAATTTCTCGTGTATTACTGCTGATGGTACAGGGAACTCAATTTTACAAGTTCATCAACAGACAGCAGACTATGTAGTGTGTATAGCCAAGTTTCCTTTGCCCTAAGTGTTGTGTTCATATAATAAAGAATTATTATATTTTCAGTGTATCAATTATAAATTATATATTATTTATCAATTGTAAATTATTTAAATAATTTCTTTATTTTGACATTCCTTGGGAAACCCTTTCATGATATCTTTTGGAGTTATTTTTGCAGCATCTGAAAGTTTACCCTATTTACCAATGGATATGTTAGCCTCCACGGTTTCAAGAATGTTGGCTCAAGCGATGAGGTTCTTGGCTCACAGACAAAGGGCTTATTACCCACAGCAACAGCATTAGCCAGAGCTTCGTGTTAGTTTTCATCAGTTCCCAGTGCCCCCCAAGCCCCACTGAGGAGATGCAAAGAGTCTATCGTGGACGCTCGCTCATGAAACTGGTTATGCTCCAAGACAGGAACACGGAGCCTGGGAGACACACCATTTTTATAGAAAGCAGAGACATACCTACTCTTTGTCTGGACAGGGACCGATTGGGAAGGGAGGTGTAGTTAGAAAGTGGGGACGAGGTGTTACCTGATTCACGGAGCTTGCCCTGCAAACACACCCTGGAGAAATGGTCCTGCTAAAGAGTGATTAGGGCGCTGCATCCTTGGTTTACCAGGTGAGAACCTGCGAGGGAGCTCAAGGTTCATGGAGGATGCCCCCTCCCCAGACCAAATAAAGAAGAGCTACTGTGTAACCCTTGTTAGTTATTTAAAGAATAACACTGTAAACAATAAGAAAGGACAGCTAACAGTTACTCCTGTGCCAGGCACTTCACGTACTTTTTGTCAGTTATTATTCCCCACCTTGTACTTTTTTTAGTTACTCCATATTTGAAATAAGAAAACCCAACCTTTCATATTTTAAGTTACTTGCCCAAGACCAGTATAGACAGAAAACAGAAGGAAGGTTAGCAATATCTGAGCAATGATTTTTACAAAACAATGATTAAAACAACTATATAATGATAATAACAATAATAATAATCTTTATACGGCAGATATACATTTTTTAATCTAATCTCCACAAGGACACACTGAAGTTCCTCATTCCCATTTTCCAGATCAGAATACTGAGGCTCGAAGAAGTCAGGCAAGTTGGCCAGGATGAGTCACTGCAGAAACAGGAGGAAGGGTAGGTCCGGAACATGTATTCTTAATCATTTATTAGATTGTCTTTCAAAAAATGACTATAGCTCCTTATTAATGAAAGTCCCATTTTCTCTTACTACTCCTACCAGAACAGCCTTTGTGTATTCTCTAGACGACTGGCTGGAGAAGCACTGAAATTGTTGGGGAAAAAAAGGTGTTGATAATATGCATAAAGTGGGAGCTAAGAACAAAAGTCACCGCACTTTTGCCTTCATAACAATAAAACAAATGGCTAAACTGCTTCCTCACTCGGTACTCCTGAGAGTCATTTGTTTAGGCAAACCATACGATAGGCTATAATTTCCCAACTTAAGGCCAGTAGCTAGATTATTTTATTTTTAAGCCTTTTTTTTTTTTTTTTTTTTAAGAGCAGCGTTAGGTTCACAGCAAAATTCAGAGGAGGGCACATAAAGTTTCCATATCCCCTGTGCCCTCACACACGCACACCCCCTCCCACTACCAGTGCTGCTCACCAGAGTGGTTTATTCCCTGTAACTGATGAGTGAAGGCTGGCCTTCCATAATCACTCAAAGCGCATGGTTCACAAAAGGATCCGCCCTTGGTGGGGTACGTTCTGTGGGTTTGAACAAGTGCATAACAGCGTGTGTCCACAGGACACAGAACAACACTGGGGGACACAGCGGATCTTCAGTGCCCTCTGAGCCCTTCCTTCCCTCCCCTCCCCACTCCAAGTCCTGGGAACCACTGATCTTATGATGGCCACATAAATAAAATTGGATTCATAGTTACTAACCCATATCACACTTCCCAAACAATAGATCTGATTCTTTTCTGTCGCTTTGTACAGAATCAACACAGAGCACTTTATCAGAGCAGTTTCCTCCTACCACTGACGTTCAGATAAATGGTTCATGCCACCCAGTTTAAACATTTTTGTAGTGATTACCTTACAAATGGAGGATGAGCCAGTGTATTTGTCATGTTTATTATGGTTGCATGTAATAGAAGCCAAAATCAAATTAGCTAAAGCAAAAGAAGAAAGATGCTGGTCCATGTAACGGCAAAGTCCAAGGCATAAACCTTGCTCCGGACATGACTGAATCGAGAAGAGCTCACTATATAATGCACCTCTTCTCCTCCATCTCTTAGCTTAGTTTTTTCGCCTTTTGATTTCGCTCTCAAGAAGACTTACTGTATGTGCCAGAATAACTGTGCCCAGTCCTTCCTGGCTTCCATCGTCTTCGTCTCCTGAGATTTTAGGAGCAAGGGACATCTCACATATGACTACCCACCCCAGGTATTCAGAGTGGCCACACTGGAGCACGTGCCTACTCTCCTGAGCTAGGAGCACAAACAAATGATCGGTTGCTTTGCAAAAGGGGGGAACCTCCAAAAGCAAAGACACTTAGAAATGGAAAGAACCCGCCATAGGCGGGGAAGACCGCTGATGTAGGTTTTGCAGTCCACGTGCTCACGAAACCTCCAGAAAGAATCTTCCTACTCTATTTCTGTATAGTAATAGCAGTGTCTACTCTTAGTTAAAATTGGTTAATAGGGACAATCTTGGCCAAGCAGAGAGAGCTTTGATTTGGAGAATTATAGCAACGTACCCCGGGGAAGGACTATCTTTCTGGTTAAAGTCTATGATATTTTTCCTTCTCTTTCTGGCTTACTTCACTCAGTATGACGATCTCCAGGTCCATCCAAGTATCCAGGTCTTACAGTAACAGCACAGGGAACGATATTCGATACCTTGTAACAGCCTATAATAAAAAAGAATATACAATAATAAACCAGAAAGTAACACAACATGGAAAACCAGCTCTACTTCAATAAAAACATTAAAAGTCTATGAGAATCTCCTGCAATGCTCAGTCTCCTGCAGCCCCGTCTATCTTCTAATTGATTCTAGAAGAGCGGATACTCACGCTTAGCTTTATAAAGTACAGGGTTTTCGATGTACGTTCTTCAAGAGTTCAAGTCAAACAATGAAAATTCAAGTCAATATGCAAAAGGGCCGTGTTAGAACACGCAGCATTACCAAAATGCAAGGGACCCGAGTCCAGTGAAAGTCTAGAGTTAGCATCGTTTAAAATACAACTAGATGAGCCAGTCATATGCCTGGGTGATAACGCAGTGACAGTGTTTGAAGTGACAAGGCAGATGGATGGCGGGTCACGGGTGTCATCCCTGACTGGGCCCGGCCAAGGGGAAGCCTGAGCGGAGACCTCGGAGGCTCCTTTCATGTTAGGAGGGCGGGTTGTTTGCTTTCAGGGCTTTGAAACCTTTAAGCAAATGTGCACGTGGGGTGCGGCGGGCAGATTCACTGCTTCCTGGGCGTTCGTTAATGACTCATTATTCTCTTTCAATATTCTCTTCTATCATCAAAAGTGATGAGCAAATGGAATGATAATAAAATGACCGCGATGTACGGACTCTGCCATTAAAAGAAGCCAGCTGTTAGCTGGGAGGGAGAAACATTTTTAAAAGGCATTTGACTTCATCTTTGTTTCGATTGCCTCTCAATGTGTTACTCAGAAGCCTTTCACTGCTTGAACTCCTTAATAAGACTTCAATCATGCAGCAAGACTTTTGACATCACAGAAATTTCACCAGCATCCTTCCAGCAGCGGCGACTTTCGTCTCAGGAGGGGATGTCTCTCCCTTCTGTGGGTTATTAAAGCTAATTAAAGCGATGACCCTCGTTTGCCTTCGCGTTGCTCAAGGTCTCTGGAAGGGGCGTCGGATTCCTTCTCATGCTCCTGTTCCCTTTTTTTGTGGTGTTGGCAGAGGAGAGAAAGGAAATGCTCTCCCACTGAGTCTGTGAGCTGAAGGCAGATCTCTCTGGGAACCCTTTCTAATCGGGGCAGGAAACTTCTCAGTTTGCGCTTATGGAAACATTAGCTCCCCTATTGATTCACAGCTGGGAACTTTTTAAATACATGCAACTTTTACATGTTTCTAATACAAACTTTCTCACCAAGTTTTCTAACTAGGAATGCATATATATATATATACACACACACACAATAATTTTATTTATTTTTTTATTTTATTGAGTTATAGTCAGTTTACAATGTGTCAATTTCCGGTGTAGAGCACAACTTTTCAGTCCCACAGGAACATACATATATTCATCATCACATTCTTTCTCACCGTGAGCTACCGCAAGATCTTGTATACATCTCCCTGTGCTATACTTCATAAACTTGTGTATCTGTTCTGTATATACCTGTCAGCATCTACAAATTCTGAACTCTTAGTCTGTTCCTTCCCCCTCCCCTCCCACCTGGTAACCACAAGTTTGTGTTCTATGTTTGTGAGTCTGTTTCTGTTTTATATTTAAGTTCATTTTTCTTCTTCTTCTTCTTTAATTTTAGATTCCACATATGAGAGATCTTATATGGTATTTTTCTTTCTCTTTCTGGCTTACTTCACTTAGAATGACATTCTCCAGGGACATCCATGTTGCTGCAAATGGCACTATGTTGTCATTTTTATGGCTGAATAGTATTCCATTATATATATACAATAATTTTAAACTAGCATTTGAAGAGTTTCTTGAAGAGTATTCACATTTTGATAAAAGGTGAAAAATATTTTTTGGGGAAAAGTATGAGTAGAAATACTTGGAGTTATGAGACTATGAAAGACCCAAACATACATAATTCATCCTTAAATTTAAAATATTTTCCTTTAAATGTCTACAATGTTATAGTATCAAAACTTGACCCTCCAACTTCCCCAAAATTCAGAAGAAAAATCCTTATTTTTAAACTGAGTGATTCTTGTTTAGTCAAACCTGCATTTCACTGTCTATTTAAACGCATTTCAGGTTTTTATAATCGTATTAACTTGAGAGAAAGCAGTACAGTTGGGAACGCTTTGGCCTCAAGTGACAGCACGTCTAAGGAGCACGGACTTAGACAAGAAGGCATTTACCCTCCTAAACAGAGGATTTGAGGACAGTCAGTGCTGAGTCGGGGGCTTTGCGCTATCCCGTCTGAGTTAGGCTTCTGCTGCCTTCTTATCCACCAGCTCTGATGTGTTGGTCCTCAGGCTCAGGTTCCAAGAAGCCTTCTCTAACTCAAGCGTCACACCCCACGTTAGGCAGAGATCCTCCTGGCTGAGTATGTCAGGTCCAGAAGCCCTTCCTGTAAGCCTCGTAGGTCACAACGCTATCACAGGGCCACCACACACGTGTCATCTCAGAACAGGGAACTGGGGCACAGACGAGCTAAAGCTAAACAGCGTCTGCTGCAGATCCCTGTCGCCTTTGTCTTTGCGACAAACATGTGAAACCCACCAGAAACTACATTGTTCGTTAATTCTACAAAAAAATAAAAAATAAAAAAAAAACCCAAAACCCAAAAAAACAAACAAAAAAAAAACATTACGTTTTTAAGTACTGAAACATTTCTCAATCTGAGCAACAACTTTCAGTCAATATGGACTAATATTAAATATATTTTACCCCCCAAAGCAGCTGCTACTAAACTAATAATGCATCATGGAGCTGAGAAGACAGGTTCCAAAAGAACCGCAGTGTGTTCATTCTCAGCCAGAGATTGCTTTCTGTGTTGTTTGTTTCTCCTTTTCTAAAATGAGATTAGTAACATGTTAACAAGGTACATTTCATTAAAACGGTAAATAATTCATAACATTTAGGCGACCATGTGGTGAATCTTAATTCAGACAACAATCACAAGAAGCAGGTGTCAGGCAGTGGCCCTGGAAGTCGCCCTGCTTGTTTTCCAATGGGTGTCCAGTTCTTGGTACCTCCCACCTTAAAACGTGAACAAGGAAGTAGGTGCATGCCATGTAAGAACACAGATTCTTCTGGACCCAGTATCACTGTTTTTATTGGATTTTTGTCTACAAACTAGGTCATTATGGAGGTGATAAATCTAAAAAAAAAAAAAAAAAATACATTATGGCCTAATCTTGTTTCGTCTCACAGAAATGATTCACAGAATTGGATTCCGTGCAGATGATTGGAAATGTTCTCATCTCCTTTCCCATCTCATGAATGATTTTGAGGAATACACTGTAAACACAAGAATACAGCATAAATAAAATACAAATATAGACCAGAATTATTGCTTTTCAGTCATGTACTTCGAAGAGTCTGGAAAAGACATTGGGAACTTAAGACCAACTTGGACTCTTCTGTTCCATTCTATTTGTATCATTTTTTTTTTGCATATTTAGGTTTATTAAATCTTTCCTGAATTACAAAGCAACCTTTCTATGCAGGCAGAAATCAGTGGTCTTTATGATGTCAGTGTTACAATGGAATTAAATGGACTCCTTAAAATCTTTTGAGTGTAATGGTATTATACTATAAAAAACACAGTATTTATAGTCCAAGGACTTAAATATGAGTCTTTATTTAATCAATGTGTGACCCTGAATAAATCATTGAACTGTCAAAGGCTCAATTTACATATCTGCATTTGGAGCAGAAGAAAAACTGTTAAAGAGAAGTTTTTCTACTTGTGGTAGAAGGGCCCCAGCTGTAGGCATAAGATTTAAAAATAAATAAAATGTGCACTTTTCTCCCCTCATTTTACTTTCTTTGCAAGTGTATCCTATTTTTGCAAGTACACTTAAAACCCCGGCTTTCATAGTTTCCCCTGTTGTTTGGTTTATGCCTGAATGCCTTTTATATCAAACATTTAAAGGGGTCAGGGCATTTAGAAAATACTAAAGAATTATGCAGATTTATGTTTTTATTATCAACCTTGACATGACTGATTACAGATTTCAAATTCTTCTCTCTTTTCCATTTCATTTAAGCCCAAAGAAATAGCCTGTTTGCTTAAAAATGAAATCCTGATGTATTTAAAAATATTTTCTATTTTGCATCACTGAGATTTTCAGAGTGAAATTATATATATATTTATATTATATATAAACACTAGAAATATTCTAAGAATTCATATTATTGTGATGATTTTCCTACTCAGTAGGGTTTCTTGCCTTTTTTGTACTCAAATGCCACAAAACTTGGAGTGAATCAGTGGGGCTGATGGCAGACTTTCTTTTCAAGGTCAAATTACTAGAGAAGTAGAGGAAATATGGTGAATGTCAGATTATAACAGTATTCATGAACGTCAAATGCAGTGGGACCTAAGATTGATGACATGAGGGAATAAAACTCACTGAGCACAACCCTTTTGCTAACAAATGTGCTTCTAAGATTTTTTTTTAAGAAGTAATCTTCCATCAAAAGGCCAGTATGCCTCCTTCAAGACAGTTTAACTTCAGTTTCCCAAAGATTTATCAAGTTAAGGAAATTGAGACTCCTTAAAATGCCCAATTTTTAATGTTACCTTCTGTCCAATGTTAGTGGCAAAACTCACGTATCCGTTGCATTGCTTTACATACAGGCCTGGATTCTTTTTTAATAGACTTCTTTAAATGTTTGCATATATATTTCCAAATTAATTGGAATTAATTAATTGATAAATTAAGCTAATATTAAATTGTTATATATAAAACAGGCTCTGATTTGCAAAGCCGAACTGTTGCACATCGGCAGAATGTGTGCAGTACGAGTCAGTGCCCTGAAGTGAGCGGAGATCCCTGTCGATGGTGCCTGGTGGCCGCTCCCACCTGTGAGTTTCTGAGTGAGGCACAGCTGAGAGAGAATTCTCTTTCTATTTTCTACGTTCTGAGTTTCCCTTTTAGGGCAGGGACTATGAGTTTCATAGACACAGCTCTGTATTTCCCACACATAACCAGTATGCGTAGCCTAAACAAGGTCAATGCATGGTGTGCAGGGAATGAATGAGCACTATTACTTTTTAAATATAAAAAGGTAAGTAATGATATTTATTTATTCACTGAATATGAATATTTTATGGCACTTATTATGGCAGCAAGCACTTGTGATTGAGCAAAGCAGCATCCGACAACTACATCCATGTTTTCATTACACTTTTCCCCACACGCATCATTTGCAAATATTTTCTCTCATCTGTAGGTTGCCTTTTTGTTTTGTTTATGGTTTCCTTTGCTGTGCAAAAGCCTGTAAGTTTAATTAGGTCCCATTTGTTTCTATTACCTGGGTAGACTGCCCGAGGAGAACATGGCTATGATTTATGCCAGAGAATGTTTTGCCTGTGTTTTCTTCTAAGAGGTTTACAGTGTCTTGTCTTACGTTTAAGTCTGCAAACCATTTTGAGTTTATTTTTGTGTGTGGTGTGAGGGAGTGTTCTAGCTTCACTGATTCACACGCAGCTGCCCAGCTTTCCCAACACCACTTCTGGAAGAGGCCATCTTTCTCCATTGTATATTCCTGCTTCCTTTGTTGAATATTAATTGACTGTAGGTGTGCGGGCTTAATTCTGGGCACTCTGTCCTGTTCCTTTGGTCCGTATGTCTGTTTTGGTGCCAATACCACGCTGTTTTGATGACTGTAGCTCTGCAGTGTTGTCTGAAGTCTGGGACCGTTATTCCTCCAGCTTTGTTCTTTTTCTTCAGTATTGCTTTAGGGATTCTGGGTCTTTTGGATTCAACATAAATTTTAGGATTATTTGTTCTAGTTGTGAAAAATATCCTGGGTAATTTGATAGGGATCGCATTAAATCTGTAGACTGCTTTGGGCAGTATGGCCATTTTAACAATATTCATTCTTCTAATCCAAGAGCATAGGATATCTTTCCATTTCATTAAATCATCTTTAATTTCCTTTCCTTTTCTTTTAAAAACTCATATACTTAAAGAATTCTAAACAACGTATAGTTATTGTTAAGAGCCAGTTTTTCCTTTTTGGCAAATATATGAATCTAAACGCAAACTGGTTTAAACTTTCACCTTAAAATGAAGCCGTAACTACTATTCTGTGTATTGTCTGCCTGCTGTTGTCCAGTGACTTACAAGATAAACTTGGACCACCTCACTATGCATTTCTCTACTCAGTCAATACTACTTACTGAGTTTCTGCTGGTAACCCATTACTGTCGTGCTGTTTGGAGTACAGAAGTGAGTAGGATGGATGTGCTGCTTAGCCTTGTAGGACCTGGCACTGGGGAAGAACCCAGGACTCTTCTTGACATCAGCCTTGTCTTCTAAACTCATATTTGTCTCTCTGTCTGTTTCTGTATATTGCTATCTGTCTGTAATCTCTATCTATCGACCGATCGATCTATTGCTTATGTCTTAATTAAACCCTGTGCTCAGACACAACCAAGCTCTTGTAAGTCAATGAATATACTTTAGACTGTCTTGCTGATCCTTTCGCCTTAGTGCCTCCTATGATTTCGCTATTTTTTTTCTCTATGTCTCTCCAAACTCAGTCTTAGCAAGTCTGGATTATGTATTCATCCTCTGTGCTCACGCATCACTCTCTTTCTCTGAATTTTCACAGCATCTCACTATAGGTTGTAGTTATTTCTTCATGTATCCATCCCCACCCTACCACCTTGGCCTCATGTCATGCAGGTAAATCCCTTCTGTGCTCAGTATCTAAAATCTAAGTTACTCTAGAAAGTAAGACCTGATTGCTCTAGGCGTCAGCAATCTGCAGGTAGAGGTGAGGTTAAGTTAACAGCAGTAGCAGGCACTCCATTTGCCCTTGCCTGCCCCTGCTCACGCAATCGGAAAGAGTAACCTCCAGGCATTTCTATCCGTCCCCAGGGGATGGCTGATGCGTGGTCACGTGTGTCTGAGGACGCGGGAATTTGCTGTCACTTAGGGCAGCGAGCGCTGAGCACTCGGTGCGGAACAGGCATCGGCGTGGACCACTGAGCACTGGTCTCTGTGGCTCTTTCCTGGTGACTGGGAACCACCCTGAAATTCCACGTGGCGCAGCAACCTTAGTGCAGTATTTATATGGGTGGGTAGCGGACACAGCCCTTCTCTCCCACTCTGCTATCTTGTATTGTCTGAGACGGGAGGATTTTAGACGGTGTCTCTTGGTGTCGAGTGTCAGGCTGTGTGAACACAGCTTGCGTGGCTTCTTCGTCACCTCTGTCTCCTCAGACCTCGGGTCCAGGTCCCACCGCTCTGCTCCCCCTCCGTCCTAGTCCCCCGGTGCCAGCAGCCAAAGTCTCCCCTTCAGCCTTCTTCAAAATAAGCACGTTTTCATGCAAACCAACTACTGAAGGTCCGTTAACCGGCCCCCCAGGCTCTCCCAGACAAGTTCAATTTCCCTTTCTGCTGAAACTAGCACACGTTTTAGGTGTAACCCCTGAAAGCATGTGCTGATTGAACTAATGGCAGAGTTAATGGGGGTGACTGAGCACTCCGTGGGGCCGCGCCAGCTTTACTTGTGTTCTGCGTCTGTCTCATGCGCCGCTTAGAATGCGACAGTGCGAAGCTGGAGGCTACGTGAGTGGGTGAGCACTGCGACTGCAGAAAGTAAATGTGAGCGCACAACACTGAAAAAAATAAATGTCCATGTTACGTACGGGAAAAATGTCTACAGCTATCGCCGTTCATCACCACCACCATCGCTAAGCAATGAAACCCTCTCACTTAAGCCAAACATGTGCCTGGATTCCTTTTCTTCCCCCATGTCTAAATTTCAAACGGCTCAGTGCTTCTGAAGGAAACGCTTTAGCAAAGCGTGACTTTTCTGCAGGGGAAATGAAAGGACCTTGCCTTCAGCGTCCGTCGCGCTGAACCAGCCCAGTGGAGAAGGAAATCTGTCTGCAGGCCGCGAGGGAGACGGGTTCAAGAAACCCCGTCATGAAAGGAGGGAAGCTGTGAGAGGGCTGATGGCTGCCGTCCGAACATAATTTGTGTGAGAAGAGCCAGATGACATGCTAACCTTCCCTGCAGGTGCCTGAGCCACGGGCTCGGCCGTATGGAAGCTCGCGGTCACGCTGAGCAAATGTAAATAAAGGTTTTCGACTCCGGCGCGATCCCAGCCCTTTACGTCTCTGGCCCAGCAAGCCTTTCAGTTCTTTCCTAGACATAGTTAGCGTGAAAGGGCAGCCCACTGTTTTCACTACATCCGGATGGAAAAAAAGAGCTATGCCCTGATCCTTGTTTGTTTTCGTGTAATAGGGTTTTGGAAAAGAAAACCCCTTGCTTATGCTTTAGCTTGCTCTTCCATGGCTGAAATATAACAAAGAATCACCAACGGGCAACCATTCTACCAAGAAGAGTGAAATGTCGTATTTCCCTGGTCTCCACGTGATCAATGTTCCAAAAGGAATAAACTGCTGCTTGAGCTGCGTCTGTGAGGTCGTAGAGACCCAGCGGCAGCCCGGGATGGGCTGCTGCATCAACCCTCGGGGCGTGAGTGGCGGCCTCAGGTATTTGCAAATCAACAGGCTACTGATTCAAATGCAGATGGCTGCACTGGGTTAATGCTCTACCTGCCTTCCAAAATTTTAGCTTCTGATGGAGAATAAGCCAATGCATGCCATCTTTTAGAATTAGTTCGCAACAGAATGTCTCCACGCTGTGTGAACTCTAGGCAGGAAATTGTGATTGCCACCAGGCGGAGAAGTTTATGGGTGTTTCTACTTAACCTGATCAAAAATTAAAGATCACATATTCTTCCAAAAAAAATATTAACCAAAGACTTCAAGTGTGCCAAAAAAAAAGGAGGGTACATGCAGAAAATCAGTGTAACACGTAGGCATTTTGTAAAAAAATAAATAAAAGAATATTTGCTGGTGGCGTTAAGAATGACAGAGAATGTGGCATCAAGAGTTTCAGCTTTTTTTTTTAGATTTTTTTTTTTGTGTGTGCAGGGAGGTAATTAGGTTTATTTATTTATTTACTCTCAGAGAAGGTACTGGGGAGTGAACTCAGGACCTTGTGCGTGATAAGCACGCTCTCCACCACTTGAACTACACCGTCCACCCAAGAACTTCACTTTTAACGTATTAATATTGATGTGGGAGTAATGCGCACCCACGGGGAACGACGAAGCTGCTGGCTCACCAAGACGGTTTCTGCTGAGAGAATGATCTGCACGTGCAAACACATGCACACATGCACACACACAAACACATGCACACACAAACACAGGCACACATGCACACACAAACACATGCACACACACAAACACAGGCACACATGCACACACAAACACAGGCACACACACAAACACACGCAGTTCGGTCAGCACACTGATGCCTTTCAACGCCACAGGGATGGATGAGATCAAGCAGTGTTGTGTGTACGTAGAGAGACCATTTTGTCTGCGCCCAGGCGGCACCAACATTGAGAAGACCACGGAGAAGGCAGCGACGGCAGCAAGGCCAGCAGAGCGCCTAGTCACAGAGTTGTGCAGGAGCAGGAGAGTGGCTGCCTGCTGACACACGGTGCCTGTCTGTCTCGCAACAAATGATTAGCTTATCCAACCTTATTATTTGTGTTTTTGGTTGTTTTCTTTTTTTTTAATTAGGCGGTTCCGTTAAATAGAGGAGTCTTTATTTAAATCTAGTCTTTTTTTTTAATATGGAGTTCTAATACATTTTTCTTTCCACAGATAATTTGATTTTATTTGCCCTCTTGATTTTATTATTTAAAATGTGTTTTGATATAAACATATTCTGCTATTATTGAAACACCCTTTGTGTGGTAGTTGTATGATAAGAAAACAAAGGGAATAAAATCTGGAAGAAGATCGTTTATGCATTTAAAGCCAAAAAGACTTCAGAGCACGTCTATAAGTGGGCCAGAGTGTGCGTGAAAGTTTGAAGCTCTTCAGTACAAAATGCGCACAAACCAATTTTCAATAGAAGGGCCATGTTTATTATAAGGAGAGTTATAATTCAGTGGGAAGAAACATCATTTCCGTGAAAGATTAGCAGCGATAAAAGAACATCCACCCACGTGGCATGAATGACCAAGAGTGCAATCTTGCAAACAGGAAGTGACACCACTTATTTTGTCTGCAGAATTTGTATGTTTAATTGTTTCTAAACCGCTTCCTAACTATTTGATTAGCTACAGAATAAATACATAAGAGAGGAAAAGACACTGATTTGATTCCTTGCTTCCTGTAAACTTGCCAGTTATTGTGGCATCAAAAGGACCCCTCAGGGACTTGTATGAAGGACTCTGCCAACAATGGCCCAATAGTACATCTTCTTTGTGTCTGTTTAGTATGTTCCTCTTCGCAGATACTCCTACAGGTAACCCGACATTTGCCTCACAATGACCCTTTGATTATTAGTAGAGGAATTCTGTTTTTGAGATACGAAACTGAAACGTAGTGATGTTAAGTAAAATGCTCAGAATCAAAAGAAATACTAGGGATGGAAAGGCTAAGGCAGGAACACGGTGCCTCCTGCACCTGTCAGTCCTTCCTGAGAACCGCCCCCTCTAGTCCCAGACTTCCCCTCGAAAACCACAGAGAACTGGTCAGAAAAAAGGCAGTTCGTAAAATTCTTCTTAGGTTTTGTCCTCAAATCTCTAATTGCCGAGTGAGGCTGCGTCCTCCTTGCCTGAATCAGGCTTTGAGCAGGAAAGCGGACTGTTTCTCATCAGATGCACAGCAAGGGGGTGTCCGACTCAGGAAATCACCGCAAGGAGGAGAGCCGCGGTTAGCGTGTCCTGTGACATGCTGCTGTTTTGATAAACGGGCCCGGTGGTGTGCTGGAGCCGGCTCAGCGACAGGGCCACCTGGGCACGTCCCTTCCCATCGCCACCGTCATGACGTCGGGTTGGTGGCTTGACACTCACCCTGGCGGAGTGTTTACATCACGGTAATAACTCGGCGCTACCAGTCAGGGCTTTTTGTTTGCTCCGTCATCTCTCTCATTTGCTAAATATCTCTCAGCTTAACCATAGCACACAGTTTATGCAATATTTATGCATAACAAGCCACTCTGCAAAATGCCGCTTAACAGTTCTGAGTGCTAGGGAATGTGGAAAATAAAAGAAAAAATATTTTAAAAACACATGCCAAGATGATTGTTGTTGTACATAACTCTTTCTGCATGACCCTCATGATGTTTTTAGATTAAAACAAAGTATAAATGTTTCTAAAAGATTAAAAATTGTAAATTTTAGAACTTTTGTAAACATTGTTGAATATAGTCCAGAAAAATTTTTGGAAAATTAAAAATTTTAATATTAGTATTATTAGTATAGCGTAATATTCATTTGACTTTATTCTCAAAAATATAACCAAATTTCCTTCTAAATCCTAGCACAATTTACTGAAAAATCTATTCTTGTACTCATTTTAAATTCCAATTTTATTGGAAGCTAAACTGTAGATATATTACCTGGATCATTTTCTGGACTTTCCCTTTATTTTCAGTACATGCGCATTTGTAGCACATTGGTAATCTTGCTCTCTTATTTATTACACATTTATAGACACAGTGAGGGTTCAGTCAATATTATAAAATACACCATATATTTTAATAATGCAATCATTTGTTATTTTCAGACTTTCTAGTATTATCAAGATAAATGTTTCTAGCTCAAAAATCTTTTTTTTTTAACACTCAGGTGTAACAATGTCAAAATATGCTTTAAAAATCTGTTAAATAATTGTTAATATCTGGTGTGTCAGAATTAAAAAATACAGATATATTAGAACAAATGTATTAATAATCACATAATTCAGCATTAGAAATTGCGCATTTTTCTGAACAGATGGCAAAACCTTATTCTAAAGAACTGGAAATTACTCTCTTTACAAACTGTGTTCTTAACGGTGCTACTCTGGGGAGTACATTTTCCTCCATCCTGAAAATATGATCATGGCCAGCAACACCGGTGGTTTTTTTCCCTAATGCACGTTGCATTGATCCTTTCTTTAAGAAAAGCTGAAAAGTAACTTTCTATCACATTTATTCCATGACATCTAATTTCAACCATGAGAGTTGGTATCAGAATGAAAGACAAATGATGGGGAAGGACTGACATGTGCTAGTAATTGTACCGCAACCCCCATTGCTCTGTTCTGTGCAGACGTCTGGATTCCATTTTGCCGTCTTTTATACATTAAGCTTACTCATCCATCTTGCAGAAAGGTAGAAAATTGCATAAATGGGTCATCTGGTTGTATTAGCTCTGACAGAACAGAAATGGGCATTACTTGGGAAAGTCTGTATTAGAGCTCATTAGAAGTGATCTGGTGTACAAGTCTCCTCGTCCCACAGGAAAGGCGGCATTTTCTTGGGCGGAGAGTCCCAAATACCTGTGAAGACATCGTTCGGTCTGAAAACCTCAGACAATGGGAAAGCAAACAGCATGTCTGTCTTCAGCAGAGCATACATGTCAAGTGTGGTACAAATTATCTGTATTATGCACTAGAGAGCAAAAACGTCTGAGAAAATATTTCTTCTGCTTAAGAACATTTTTAAAAATCAATAAAATGCAGCAATTTAATCTAATTGGAACCAGAGACGTGTAGCTCTCTCCTATTATATAAACACAATAAAGTGAAATAATTGTCTGCAGGGTGGCAGGGAACACTTTGCAATGACTACTTTCATGTAACCTATGATTTTAAGATCATAAAAACCATATGGTTAATTCAATGCCACTGACGTTCCAACCCCTTTATTTGTCAGTTGTCAGTTTCCATCCAACTGCCATCAAATATACCGCTTTATATGCAATAAAATTAGTTTATATCTCACCAGATATGTTTGTCATCCACCTCTGGGTGTCAAAACCTGATTTCACCATTTTAGTGTCATATTGACCTTGGTCTGTTCTCATATTGATCTAGTCAAAACAGTACAAACTTGTCAAATTTTGGTAGGAAAAAAATCTTTGCACAATATGCATAGCTAACCTTTAAAGAGAATGCAGAAAAGGAAACACAGAATTAACTCTAGCAAACCTTCTCATTGCATTTATTTCATGATTTCACTAGCAATGCTTTTCATGAGGGATGGCATGATAATTCGGACACGAAGCTTGCCACCGGGGATTCTGAATGCCATGAACGTAGAGACGTCAACAGTCTTACTTATGGATGTGGCTGGACACGGTACACAGAAGGAGGCTGAAGAAAGTGTCGAGTGAGTGAGTGACCTGCCCACAGTATATAGAAGGCGGAGAGTGACAGGGAACTCCAGGGAGCTATTAATCAGGGGCCTGCATGCACTGGAAGGAGGAGACGCTCTCTGCTGCAAGGCTCGTAGTGGACGGCAGCCCCGTGCCGTGCCTGGTCGCTTTCTCTCACTCTCCCAGCCCTCTCTCGGCTGGATGAGCAGACTTGACAAGGATTTTCGGGCAGTGCTATTGGGTCCCCCTTTTTCACTAAGACAAACTCTTCTGGGGAAAGAAATCTGCTGAGAATAGTTGAGTTTCTACTGGAGTGGCTGACTTCTGGGAAAGCGCGGGACTAGCAATCAGGCTCTGTGCTGCATTTTAAGTGAACGCCTTAAAAGAAGAATGATGGTGGCCCTCGCAGTAAAGACCTCTGTTCCCTTGCAGGTCAATGAAACAACATAATTTGTGGGATGAAATAGAACCCTATTGCTATGATTATCAGTCCTCATTTTATAGAAAAATAAGTAACCATTAAAAAGTTTTCGTTGCAATTTAAGTCTTACTGATTTTCGGTCCATTTTATCCATGCATTTCTGGAGCCGGGGGGGGGGGGTAATTTTCTGTTCTTTTCTGCTATGTCAGGGGAACTTTGAAAAACGCAAATCCACAGCTGAATGACTGAATGCATTTGTAAACACATTTAAGTAGTTAACACAGTCAAACTCTGGCCCTGTGTTCATCACTCCACGCTGACTCCTATTCCTTTTCTGCTATCTAGGCTTGTATCAATATTCCTCAAATAAGTGGCTACAGATGATGATTATTTCTTCCTTAAGACAAGAAATACACCCAAATCGGCTCTTGCTCTTGTTGCGATGGACAGACAGCTTCCGATGTCAATGACCTGCCTGAGTCTCTCCTAGTTCCCCTGCTGCACGACTGGCCTTCCCAACAAAACGCCGCTGAGACTCCTTATGGGATTAACAGCTTTCCTCCCCACAGATGCCCGTCATCCAACCCTAGGGACTGGCGGTTGTCAAACGTGGTGGTTCTGCACTCAGACTTGACAGTGTGCTTCAGAACTGGCCAGGGAGCTCATCAGAGGAGCAGATTCCAGGACTCCATCTCAAGACACTCTGATTTGAGTAGGTTGGTTGAAAATGCATGGTTTCAGCAACCACACAGGGGTGTGCAGCGCAGGTGCTCCTGAACACAGACGCTGAGGAAGCTCTCAGTTTTCCAAGACTGCTCCCCCCTCCTCCAGCGTCAGCCCCACCTCAGGGATGCGGCTTCTGTCTTCAGCTCAAACATCCTGGAATGTTTGGACCATCGGGTTTCCTAACCGCCTCACATGCTCCCTGGTACTAGCCTCAAGTTTTCTGTCCTGTCGGCCTTGGAGCTACTTTGAATAGAGCGGTTGGTTATAAAGAGCAAATAAGTCAGTGATCCGGAGACTTAAGTGGGCCTCATTTACGTCTCAGTGGGAACTCCCTACTGCTCTCGTCTCAGTTATTTCCTTAAACCGTGTCATTAACTGTAACCCAACTTTTCAACCTCTAAATGGGACATTTTGGGCGTAATAAGCAAAATATGTTGTTAAACATCTTCCCATGAAATCAGCATTTTCAGTTGTAAAATAAAAATCTAGTGACACTGCCACAGCTTTAGGCTGTGAGGTTTGGCTTTGCATAACTTTTGGCAGAACGTATGTGGAGACGGTGTGAAATTACGTCAGGGTATTTTGCTTTTGTGAGAAATTACAGGCTTCATAATGCAAACCAATTATTCTTCAGAAGTTACTGAGCTAAGGATAGCAGCTATTCTACAATATTTATAATATTTGCATAATATGCCATGAATACGGCTGAGTTTACGTAACTTCTCATGAATCAATGTTTCACTTGAGTGAGGACTCAGACCAACGTGCTTATCATTTTAATAGGGAAGAAACCAACAAGGGGCATTTGGGAATTTTCAAAAGAATAAAAATTATTTTCTCACTAATTCACAATAATATCAGTGTCTTGAGTGCTGGGAAGAGAAAACGATTTTCAGAACTGAGCACTGTGAAATACATCGCTTCTGTCTGTGAACGAAACAGGGGACAAACAGGATGTGTTTGCTGAAGTACACAGCGGCTACTCAGGGATTTAAAATATACCCTTTCACCCTGTACGCGTTTTCCCAGTTACCTAATGTGAGTCCTGATTTTTGGAGCCAACTTAGATGTCAGGAAGGAGGACTGTGCAGTGTACTGTTTTGAACGCCCTGGCTGACCGACCATGGGGACATCACTTACCTCTGAGAGTTTCAATTTCCTTTCCTTAAAGTGAGTGAGTGGGGCTGTGTGATCGTCCGGTGTGAAGTTAGAAGCCCCAGCAGAGCAGAGATGCTCTGAAGAAGACGCAGAACAGGAAAGACGCATTTGAGAATTCGGTTCAATTATTCATTTTCTATAATCCTCAATTCTATCTTTTTAAAAAATATACAGATGGCAACTTCAACTCTTGCAGTTGTTGTGAGATTTAACGAAGACAGTGCAGCTAAAAGCAAGTTGACAAAGGGTCCACAACACAGTTTGAGAACAGTAAGTGCTCAAACGTCACGGTCAACCACCATCATTTTCATCAGCATTATTGTATTATTATTGGCTTCAGTTTCACTTTTTTCTTTTATACATATGTTTATTTATTTATTTATTTATTTATTTCATTGAGGTATAGTCAGTTTACAATGTTGTGTCAGTTTCCAGTGCAGAGCACAATTTCTCAGTCATAAAAGAACATACATATATTCATTGTCACATTTTCTTCTCTGTGAGCTTCCACAAGACCTTGCATACATCTCCCTGTGCTGTGCAGTATAATCTTGTTTATCTCTTCTGCATATGCCTGTCAGTATCTACAAATCTCAAACTCCCAGTCTGTCCCCCCCCCCGCTCCCCCCACCCGGCAGCTACAAGTCTGTATTCTATGTCTATGAGTCTGTTAAGGAGCGAAGGAGACAGTAGGAAATCCCTGGATCCTACTACACAGATGAGAGGAAACTCCACCGGGAGGACAGAAGGGCCGCGGTCTCTCTACTTTGCAATCAGCAAAGGCCAAATGATGAGAAGGTAATTGACAGCTCCCTAGGCACGGACAGGAGAAGCCGGGATTTGACTTAATACGTTGACAACCAAACCCCGAGACGGTGAGATCTTTAAAAAAGAAGCCACAAGTCGATGAGTGGGGGGATCTGCTGTAAGTGCTTTGCTGAGCAGGAGCCTTTGAGCTCCGAGTGACTGAGCAGGAGCCCGAACCGAGATGGATGGTTTCGCAGGGCGAGGATCCTCACCTGATTGTGCGGGGTTGTCAAGCACCGTGAGCACATCATTTATCTCCTCTTTACCTGTTCTTTTCCCCTCTGCCAGAGATGCTCACTGCTCTCCTCTGGGGCCAAGCCAAGAGAGCTAAAGGCAAAATGCGCCAAAGATGAAAGGAAAGCTGTTGAGAAATGACAGGCTGGTTGTGGAAGAGTAATTACCTTTGGAAGTTTAGTGTGTGTACATATATATATATGTACACACACATACACACATACACACACACATACACACATACAAGAGTAGACTGATAAACAGAGAGCAGAGGAGACCAGAGAGAGAGAGAGAACACGCAGGCGGGAAAGCTCAATGTGACTCTGTACACTTCATATGTCTTTACACTTATGTTTTACAACTCTATGTTATTAGATTTTAGAGTCATTGCCAGATTTTTATTTTCCTTCTGAAGAGTTCCCAGGGCTGTTTTATTTATATTTATTTGATTATCATTAATGAATGAAACAGTTTTTACACATGCCTTGTGAGTTACACTTTTTCTTATGTAAGATTTGCATAAATTAAAGGCTGCATACGTGCCAAAGTGTGGACGGCAGATGGATGGATGGTGTCGTTGGCCTTTGGGTTCTTTTACTTTGCTTACTTACGCCTTTAACCTTCAAACATCCCTTACTGACTTTTTAAATTAAATAAATAGATGACAATGACATGACAGTCCTCAGTCAACATTCATCTTCAAATTCCTTAAACAGCTGTAACTATAAACAACTACACCCATAGCTATATAATTTGTATAGAACTGCATGTAAATAGGACATAGGTTTATGTACAGTCCAAGATCTGGGGCAGCGAGATGTAATGAGTGTTACAGTATCGGTATGTACTGAGTGTTATTTGAAAAAATAGAGAAACCCGCTTCTCAAGGGACATGAAGTAAAAAGTACGCCTTAAAGAATTGGTAGGAGTTTGACAAAACTATGCATATAGCAGACGAGAAAGGATATTCTAAGAGTTTCCCCGGGCAAAGGAGCAAGTTTTTATAACTGTGGCTAGTTTGATGAGTTGCAAATTGTTTTGCATTGTGGAACAAAGGTTAAGTGATTGAAAGGTTATTTGAGAAGATTAAAGAAGGAGGGAGGCAGGAGTTCCAAAAGGGCTCATGCCCACATTCCAACAGTATTAAAGAGATTAAATTTTGAGGAGAAACCGAATGCTCTTATGTTGGAAGTGACATAATCAAAACTGAAACATTGAAAGATGAAACCAGTTGAGTTTTGTAGAATGGATACGCAGGTGGGACTCCACATTGATGATACTAGAATCTAAATTGATAGATGCTGTGCAACTAGAGAGAATAGATCAGAGAAATATTTAGGAGAAAAAAATCTGGAAAATGTTCTGACTAATTGAATTTAGAGCACGAGAGGGAGGAAGGTGTCTGAAATAAGTCCCTTGTGACTGAATGGGTTGACTAGGCAGATGGTTGTTCTTCTCTAGAAAATGTTAAAATGCAAGAAGAGGTACCCATTCCGAGAGGAGAGACATATTGGGCAAAAATAGGTGACGATATCCAGAGGACAGTCAAACATGTGAGTTAGGAGACTCACAGATGCTGTGTGATGGAAATAGAGACTCAGGAGTCAGGCAATTCATTTACAAACTCGTTTATCTGGTAAACAGCTAGGTAGGGTGGTCGCTGCGAAAGCCGAAACTATGCATGTGATTTTGCAAGAAAATGTGTTACAGCAAAAACTGAGAAGCTGAGTAGGTATGTGGGGGAATATTTAAGGATCCATATGCAAAAAGTCCCCAGTGAAGGCAACTCGGAAAGTAGTCTTGTTGCCAGAAACACTGGAGCATCAGTGTTGGGCTACGGTCCGGAGGCAGGAGGAAAACGAGAAGAGAATATTGTTAAGGATCCTCTTGGAGGATTTATCAGCAGTGTCAAACACTATAAAATGTTACATAATTGAAAACAAATTATACTGGAAATGGTAATTAGATTGCTGTTTAAAGCACAATAATTCTGTTCTCTGTCGAGCAAATTTGATGGAACAAGATTCTAGTAAACGGAGAGGTAACAGATGAGAAAGTGGCAACTTTTCCAAGAAAATTAATTACAAAGGAAGAGGAGAGATGAAAACAGGTTTTAAAGGGGCGATACATGAACTTCTGTTCTAATTTGCATTGTTTATTTTCTTCCACTGAACTTAAGCTTAAAATTGCTCTTCTTTCTCTAGAATTCTAAGTTAGAAATTTAGATCATAAACTTTAGGTCCCTTTTATATCTGCATTATTCAGACTATTAGAAAAGCATAATTTTATTTCAGTTTTCAATATATCAAATAATTTAAATATATGACAGGTGATACAAATGCCTGCAGCATTATTGAGTTTGACTCAGACACAGAGCAAAAAAGTATTAAGATTCAGCACCCTTGTTTGAGGATAATATAGAAGGATTACAGGAAAATTTCAGATATTTTAAATTTGGATATTGTAAAAATACACCGTAAGGTAGACCTAGAATTTGTTATAAATTTATTTCCTTCAAATGTCTCAGGTTATATATACTCAAGAAAGTAGATACTAGAGAGAAAGTAATAAGCCATAAATAGTTGGATGCTTACTGCTTATAATGTCACTGTCCTCCTCTCCCCCCAGATAGATTGAATTACTATTGTGATCACAGCGTTAAACATTCTTGTTTTGTTCAGAGGGGTTTTTTTTTTGTAATCATTTTTTTTTAATTGAAGTATAGTCAATTTACAATGTTGTGTCAATTTCTGGTGTACAGCATAATGCTTCAGTCATACACATACATATATTCCTTTTCATATTCTTTTTCATTAGAGGTTCCTACAAGATATTGAATATATTCCTCTTGCTATACAGTGTAAACTTGTTGTTTATCTATTTTATATATAGTAGTTAGTATCTGCAAATCACACTTTATCCCTTCCCAATCCCTTCTACTCTGGTAACTATGAGCTTGTTTTCTCTGTCTGAGAGTCTGTTTCTATTTTTTAAATAACTTCACTTGTGTCATTTTTTAAGATTCTACATATAAGTGATATCATATGGTGTTTTTCTTTCTCTTTCTAGCTTACTTCACTTAGAATGACATTCTCCAGGAGCATCCATGTTGCAGCAAATGACATTATTTTATTCTTTTTTTGGCTGAGTAGTATTCCATTATATAAATTATTATATATCTCACAACTTCTTTGTCTAGTCATCTGTCAATGGACATTTACGTTATTTCCATTTATTGGCTATTGCATATGCTATGAACATTGGGGTGCGTGTATATTTTCCAATTAGAGTTCCCCCTGGACATGTGCTCAGGAGTAGGATTGCTGGATCATGTAGTAAGTATATTTTTAGTTTTTTAAGGAGTCTCCATACTGTTTTCCACAATGGCTGCACCAAACTACATTCCCACCAGCAGTGTAGGAGGGCTTCCTTTTCTCCAGCACTTATGGTCTGTGGGCTGTTTAATGACGGCCATTCTGACTGGTGCGAGGTGGTACCTCACCGTAGTTTGATTTGCGTTTCTCATAATTAATGATACTAGGCATTTTTTCATGTTCCTATTGGCTACTTGTATGTCTTCAATGGAGAATTGCTTGTTCAGGTCTTCTGCCTATTTTTGGATTGGGTTGTTGTTGTTGTTGTTTTTGTTGTTGTTAAATTACATGAGCTGTTTGTATATTCTGGAAATTAAGCCCTTGTCAGTCATGTCATTTGCAAATATTTTCTCCAATTCCATAGATTGTCCTTTTGTTTCATTTATAGTTTTCTTTTCTGTACAAAAGCTTGTAAGTTTAATTAGGCCCCATTTGTTTATTTTTGCTTTTATTTCTGTTTCCCAGGTAGACTGACCTTATAGGGGTTTTTTCTTAAATTCCAGATCAATTCTGACTACTTCCAGGAAGTTTTATCTGGTATCTGTTGACTAAAATTATTTCACTTATCCAAAATGCTACAGCACATGTATTTATAATATACTTTTACTGTATTAAATAAGATAATTTTAACAAAAAGCATAATTTGCAATACAAATGTAATAAAATACATTAATTATTAAAATTTTATTATTTATTTTAAAAATCCATATTTTATAACATATTTTTCTGGATGGGTACAGATATGCATATGGATGTGTATATTTTTTCCTCTTTTCCAAAATATATATTTTGTCTTTGTCGTGGTCTTATGCATTGGCCATGACTTGCAGAGTAATGATCACTAAGGCTAAAATCATACCCTCGACTTAAGAAAAAAGCTTCTAGGGTTTTGCTACTTAACTTAACATCAACCCCTGTCTTGTAATATACATAATTGTTATATTAATTATTTTAATCCACTTTTAGTAATAATTGTTCTTTCAAGAATAATAATTGAATTTTAAATACATTTTTACATTGAGTAAGGTAATACACTGGAATTTTTTATTCTTTCATCTATAGAATACTATTTATACCAAAGCGTTTTTGCATTCTCAGAAGAATAATAAATTGGTTATATGTCTTGTTAGAATTCTAAATTGGATCTTTTCTTTGCATCTGTGATTGGAATTGATCTAAGGGTATGTGTATACGTGTGTGAGTTTGTATATATACCTATATATGTATATATACTAGTTTTCACTCAACTTTTGGTTTCAAAGTCATAATTACCTTTAAAATTTTACTGGAAGCAGATTTTTAAAAAATACTTTGATAATATTCAAGCAGAATAATAATTATTTATGTCTTGATTTATTGAATAAGCTAATCTGCAACGCTTTCTGGGACTTATTCTGTTATACTGATCATTTTTTAGATGTTATGCCTACTCTAGTAACAATATTTTATTTCCTATCATTACCCACCAGGGTTCTTGGGCTCCTTAATCAATAGAAATTGATAAGAAGCCAGATGAGAAATTCAAGCAAGGCTTTATTGGGACTCGTTCTGCAGCACAGGAAGCGGAAACAAGTAACGGGTTCCCTTGTTTGCTCCCTGAGTGGTGGTGAGGTGGTCCCTCGAATGGGATGAGGGTAGGGGCAGTTCCGGGGATGGGGCCAGAAGGGTGGCTGAGGTGGCCAGCCCACTCCCTTGGTGGTGCTGTGTGCTCAGTGCTGTCCTTCTGCTCCAGACACCTCAGAAGTGGCAGTTGGGCTTTTGGTCTTTTTGTATCTTGTTGTTCATAATTTGCCCCAACTGGTTACATATGCAGTGAGTTTCAGTCCTTTATAGTTTCTCTGTATTCTGTTGCTCAAGGAGACATTTGTCCAGGTGCAAGCATTCACATAAAGGGTCACAGGTCCCACGTCCCAGACCCAAGCTTGACTCATTTAAGCAAAATTTCCAGTTATATTACTATGAATGTATTCATAGATTAATTTCACTTATTTTGATTTAAAGAGGTAACACATTCACGGGTTAAAAAATGAGGACAGTAAAATTGACTTCAGCTCACAAGTTCAATACTTTCTATCTAGTCCCTCTCCCTAGAAGGACAAATACTCTTTTGTTGGTTATCAGCAAAATTCTCAATATTTTATACTTATCTCTCTCTATATATATGAGTTATTAACCTAGACAGTATATTGTTGTGTAACCCACAAAAGCTGAGCGGTGGAGGACTGGGGATGGAAGTGGTGCAGTCACACAAGACTGTGCAACATTTCTAAGTGTCACCACCCGTTTATCCCCCGTAAACATGACTCTGTATTATCATCTTTGTATGTATGTCATCTCGTACAAACGGCCTTGTATACAACTATCCTCTCAGACATTTTAATTCTGCTATTGTCTTTCAAAGAGCTAGCCAGTGAGTTGCAGTGATGTCAAAACCACACTCAACTCCTCAGTGTATGTGCTTCCTTACACAGATTGTTCAACACTCTAAGACTTAGTTCAATCACCTTTAAAATGGAGTCATAGCAGAGACTACATAAGGCTTTTACAGGGCTTAGAGTCAGCATCTACACGTGCATTTCATAGTATGGTTATCTCCAACGTACGTAGTTACATTGAGGAGAAAAAAAACTCAGAAAATCAGAAATGTTATACCCCTGGATTGGAAGGACCCTACTGAGGGGATGGGTCATTGCAAAGATGACCCAAGTTCAATTAAGAGCTATGATTGTTTTATTTCTCAAATTTAATATTTAAAAAAAAAGTTTTGAGGATTGATGTAACAAGTCAAAGATGCATAAACGGAATTTGGAAAGAAACAAAGGTAAAGAAACTCAAGCGTAGAAGAAACTGCCGTGTGGGTATTGGATCTGTAGCCACCAATCATGTGCTACAGAAAAGAAGCCCAGGACATTATGGTTATGACATAAATTTGTCCAATTTCTCATGTCTATACTCATAGTTCAGTTACAAAACTAAATAAAAGTAACTTCACTAGGACGATCCTAAGTTTGTGTCACATTCTAACACGTCTGCTAATTTATCAAAGATTAAACTGCCTTAAGCAAAGTTTGAAACTATATTATTGAACAAAAATTATTGGAAATCAGATATATACATATATATATATATAATTTATATAAATTTGCTCAGATTAGATAAGGTCCTAGTATTATAAATTTTGGAGAAATAAATGTGTAAATTATTGGATTTTTCTCTTTAAGCAAGTCTTTTTTAGAAATTCCTTCTTTTTCCAGTTTCTATATTTAACCAGGGATTTCTGTGTTGGAGGTAAATATCTTCAAATGTTTAATGTTTAGTTCTGCATTGGCAGCACATTTATAAACTGAGCATGGTTATTTTTCAACAAATATAAGGTCAACTTTGTGGGAACAATTTCACACATTAAAAATATATTTTTAGTGTCCAAACTTAAAGTGTCAAGATTTTGTAATAGTAATTTCAATTTGGATTTAAAAAGCTGAGAGCATTTCTGCAAGTACCAAATAATTAAAAAATCTTTATTTCTCAACACACTTGACAGAATATAAATAACAATAAAATGGTAATCAATGAGAATTATTTCTATAAATATGTACAGTATAGTATGCTGTGTTTACCAAAACATTGGTTATTTCATTTCAGTAAAATATAACTTAAGTAGTTGGATAATTTGCCAACTAAACGATACTTAGGTACACCTACAAAGTATTGTTTTTAATAATAATTCAGTAAGACTTGGAGTTGATTCTTTGTACGAGGACTCAGTGTCATGTCCGTCAGCGTTGGCCTATATGGTTCATTGTTTCAAGCTATTATGCAATAAAGATCACTATTATGTTACTTAAAATTCTATATTGCAAAATATTATGAAGCGTTTTGATCCACACTCCTATTCTGATTCTGATTTTGCATGTGTGTTGGCCTGTTTATTTTTCTGTACTTCAAAGCTTTTAATTCACAGTTGAGAATTTCCAGATGAAAGCAATTTCCTTATTGAGAGGTGTTGGAGCATTAGAGAGCCTTAAAGCTGATTGCTTTGCCAAGATTGAAAAAAAAAAAAATGGTAATTGCAATTTGACCCAAACTGGTCTCTGAAACTATGGCATTTGCACAGATTTCAGGATAATGATAGTAGTTCAAAATACTTCCCACTGTAGGAAACTGAAATGTTATTTAGAAGAGACGAGATCAAGAGAAACTATAGGGTTTTATGCATTTCATGTAGCAGAGGCAAAATTAGTACTTTGTGTGATCTTAATCTTGCAAAGTTTCACTGAACATCATTTGTATATCAACTCACTCTTTTAGTCTTTGTCTGAATTGTCCCAAAATCTTATAAAACGTATATTGACCTGCTTTTCACAAATAGTTAATAATATTTTGTGGCTGTCATCAGGGCACAAAACAGATGGCTCAACAAAGAGCAAAAGTACATAGGAACGCGTTGTTTCATCATTCACCCATCTCCTCCCCCTGCTTCCTGCCTTTTCCTCACGCTGGAGAAGAACAGGGCAGTCGAAGTGCCCCAGCAAGGAAGCTGGTCAAGGCCAGTTTCCCTATGAACACACAGCCACACCCTTCTCTCAAAATGAAAACATACAACTGTGTTGCAGATGGTTACTTAAGGTGGTCATTCCTTGATATATTGTCACATTGGCAGAGACAATGGTCTAGCATTACAATGATAGGTCAATTTATTTATTTTTTCTTTTTTTTATTGAAGTACCATCAGTTACCATGTGTCAGTTTCTGGTGTGCAGCACAAGGTCCCAGTCTTGCATATACATACATATATTCATTTTCATATTTTTTTCCATTGAAGGTATTACGAGATACTGAGCATAGTTCCCTGTGCTATAAAAAAGAAACTTTTAAAAAATCTATTTTTATATATAGCGGCTAACATTTGTAAATATCAAACTCCCAAATTTATCCCGTCCCACCCCCTTTCCCTGGCAACCATAAGATTATTTGCTAAGTCTGAGAGTCTGTTTCTGTTTTGTAGATGAGGTCATAGTTTCCTTTTTTTTTTTTTCCTTTAGATTCCACATATGAGTGATATCATATGATATTTTTCCTTCTCTTTCTGGCTCACTTCATGTAGAATGATGATCTCTAGGTCCATCCATGTAGCTGCAATGGCATTATTTTATTCTTTTTTATGGCAGAATGTTATTCCATTGTATAAATGTACCACAACTTCTTTATCCAGTCACCTGTCGATGGACATTTTGGTTGTTTCCATGTCTTGGCTGTTGTAAATAGCGCTGCTATGAACATTGTGGGGTGCATGTATCTTTTTGCATTAGAGTTCCCTCTGGATATATGCCCAGAAGTGGGATTACTGGATCATACAGTAAGTCTATTTTTAGTCTTTTGAGGAGTCTCCGTACAGTTTTCCATAATGGTTGTACCAAACTGCATTCCCACCAGCAGTGTGGGAGGGTTCCCTTTTCTCCACAGTTATTGTTTGTAGACTTTTGAATGATGGCCATTCTGACTGGCATGAGAGGATACCTCGCTGTAGTTTTGATTTGCAGGTTTCTGATAGTTAGTGATACTGAGCATTTTTTCATGTGTCTGTTGGACATTCTTTCATGTCTGGGCAGCACCTCCTCTCACTGCCCAAAGATTTTCAGTTACATTAAATAATTATTTATTAACATGTGTCATCTGAAAATAAATAGCACTGTTTATAATGTTAGATGATCATAAAAGTCAATATATTATATTATCCAATAAGGGAAAATATGTTATCTTGATATTATAGTAACTGAAAAAGAAAATATGGAACGGGGTAACAGATTTGCACCAGGGATGCTGACGGGCAAACTGAAAATAGGACTTTACATTCTCTTTCATTTTTCACAAGTATTGATTCCAAAATCACATTGGAAAAGTGAATCATCCTCTAGGCTTACTTTCATTTCCCCCCACAGTCCTAGAACAGTATTTATGCATAGTTATTACTCAGTAAACATGGTGAGCATTCACTGTTTATAATATGTCAAACATTCTACTAAGCATTTTAAATGTATTTCCAAATTTAAACTTCGTAAGCATGGTATAAGTGCATATATTTAAGAGACTAGATTATAAACACACATTTTATTTTAAAAGGAAAAAAACATCTTGCACCTAAGGTAATAATACATCTAGAAAATGTTTAAAACTTACATCGTGTGATTCTAGAGTGCACTTAAGCTTTATACTATCCTGACCCTCAGGAAATTACTGTTAAATGCCCATGATCCTGCAAAGGATATCTTGTATTCCTCTGTGTGTGTGTGTGTGTGTGTGCACGCATGCTAATGTAACTGAGATGAAAATACCACAAAAACTGGCTATATTTTTATGATATAATTTTTGAGACTAGAAATCATCTGTAAAGAAACTGAGAAAATCCATACTGCTTTAGTGTTCTTTTGCATGAAACAACTTACACTTTAAAATTTTTGAGTCTGTTGAGATGATAGATAGATAGAAAGATGAAAGAAAGAAAGGAAGAAAGAAAGAAAGAATTTGAGTCTTGTCTTTTTCAGTAATAATACTGTTTATTTTATAAAGTCCAAAAATATAAAATCATGGCATAGAAAAGTAAAGATCTCATGTAATTCCACTTCTCATGTTTTCTTTGCAAACATATATAAGATATATTGCATGTAAGGTTATATATATATATAATTGAGAACCTATAGTATGATCAACTATTTGTATTTTGTATCGAAAAATAGTTGATTTAAAAGATTGAGTTCATTTCAAGTGTACAGCATAGTGATTCAGTATTTTTTGCAGATTATACATCATTATAGGTTTTACAATATATTGGGTATAACCACATAGGCTATACAATAACTCCTTGTTGATATGTTTCGTGTATAGTCGTATCTGTCTCTTAGTTCCTCACCCCTAATTGTCCCTCCCACCTCCCTCTCCATCTGGTCACCATAAGTTTGTTTTTGAGTGTGTTTCTCTTTTGTGTATACATTCACTGGTATTATTTTTTAGAGTCTGCAAATAAGTGATATGATATAACAATTCTTCTTTTGTCTGAATCATTTCACTGAGCATAACATTCCCTAGGTCTATTCACATTGCTGCAAAGGGCAGAATTTTACTCATTTTATGGCTTAGTAATATTATGTTATGTGTATATATATATAACACCTTCTTAATCCAATTGTCTGTTGATGGGCACTTGGGTTGTTTCCAAGTCTTGGCCATTGTAAATAGTGTTGCCTTGAACGTTGGGGTACACATGTCTTTTCAAATTAGAGTTTTTATTTTTTCCAGGCACACAGGCAAGAGTGGAATTGCTGGGTCTTATGGTAGCTCTAGTTTTGTAAGGAACCTCTACGTTGTTGCCCATAGTAGCTGCTCCAGTTCACATTCCTACCAACAGTGCACAGGCATTCCCTTCTCTCCACACCTTTTCCATCTATGGTGGTTGGTAGACTTTTCCGTGATAACCACTCTGACAGGTACGAGGTTTCACCGTGGTTTTGATTTACTTTAGTAATTAGTGACGTGGAACATCTTTTCATGTGCCTGTTAGCTATTTGTATGTCTTCTTTGGGAAATGGTCTATTCAAGTCATCTGTTTTTTTTATTGGATTTTTTTTCCTCTGACACTGAGTTGTATGAGGTGTTTCTGTATTTTGGATATTAACCTGTTGTCACTCGCATCATTTTCAAATACTTTCTCCCATCTCTGTCTTTTTGTTTTGTTGATGGTTTTCGTTGCTGTGCAAAACCTTTTAAGACTGATTAGATTCAGTTTGTTTATTTTTGCTTTTATTTATTTATTTGTTTGCCAAAAGAAATTGAGCCAAGAAAACATTGCTACAATTTACGTCAAAGAGGTCTCTCTTCTACGAGTTTTATGGTGTCGTGTCTCGCGTTTAGGTCTTTAAAGCAGTTCGAGTTTATTTTTGTTTATGATTTGCGGGGATGTTCTAATTTCATTATTTTACATCTAGCTGTTCAGCTCTCCCAGGACCACTTGTTGAAGACACTGTCTTTTCTGCATTGTATACCCTTGCCTCATTGGTCATAAATTAATCGACCACGGGCGTGTGGGTTTATTTCTGAACTCTCTGTTCTGCTCCCCTGATGTACGCGTCTGTCTTTTGTGCCAGTGCCACGTGGTTTTGATTGCTGTCATTTCGTAGTACAGTCTGACATCTGCGAGGATTTTACCTCCATCGCTGTTCTTTTTCGTTTTGCAGGATTGCTTTGACAATTTAGAACTTTTGTAGTCCCATGTAAATTTTAGGGTTGTTTGTTTTATTTCTGTGAAAAATGTCTGTGGCACTTTGATAGGAATTTCATTAAATCTGTAGATTGCTTTGGGTACTACGGCCATTTTAATCACTTTGATTCTTCCAGTCCAAGAGAAAGGACTGTCTGTCCGTTTCTTCGAATCATCTTCAATTTCTCTTATCGATGTTTTATGTTTTTCAGTGTGCAGGCCTTTCACCCCTAACCCTGTTAATAGAAAGTGGGTTGAACTTAATTATTTCCTCATGTAGTTTATTTTCCAAGAGTAGCACCTAAAACACTGCCAAGTCAGTTAAAACTATAAGGAAGGGCGTGTGACAATCCAAGCTGCCCTAGACTAAGGGGTAAATCGTGGAATTAAAAATAAAGAGTCCTCTTGAAATTCTTAAAGTTAGATTTAAAATTTGAATAGTTAATACGTTTTCTTGTCATATTAAAAGTAAAATAATAGTTCTTACTTTGAATCTTTTAAATGATGTCTCCCCTATTATGAGGACAAAAGCCCAGAAAGTATTTATTTGGAATAGAAAGAAGATGTGGTCCAGTGACCTGTTCTGTAATCAACTGAGGACGTACTTTTTTCATTATGGAGAGTAGAGTTGAAATAAAATGTGCTGTGAATAAACTGGGAGGTCTAAAACGTAAGTGGAAACCAGTTTACCCTTAAGACTAGCAGAAGACAGGACTCAAATCAGCTTCTCTCTTAATTATTATCTTATACATTTATCATTCAAATTATCTGTATGTTGATCAGCAGAATCCAGAACAGAAACTTTTAGTCTGTTAACCACTGAAACTTGTTTTTTTTTATGTACACATTTATATACATATAACATTTTATTAGTTTCAGGTGTACAATAGAATGAATCAATATTTGTATATACTATGAAATGGTGACATTCATAAGTCTACTCAACAGGCATCACTCCACTCTAGTTTTATGATTACTTGATGCTCGTAAGGTTACTTTTAAATTTTGGAACAAGTGAAAATAACTTATTTATGTGCTTTTCCACTTAATAATTTTTTAGATATTATTTAAAGAACAGCTGATCCATCAGTTGACTTTTGTATAAATCCTCTGGGCTAAAATGATCATAAATAGTCTGTGGCATATTTATTATATTTTTTCTTCCTTAACATAGAAAAAAATGCTAATATGTGGATCTATTCTTAAACCGCGTTGATGTATTCCTCCTCCAAAGTGTTGAAATGAAGCAGAACAGGCAGCACGTGGATGCATCTGTCTGGTGTATCTGGAGGGACATTGTCAGGAAAACAGCGAGGTTTTCCTGACATCTGGGAAACCTGAGTTCGTTTTAGCTTCGTTAACGACGCACATTCAGATACTGGACAGAATAGCTTCTGCGTAACTCAATGAAGCTGTGTATTAACGATGATGACAACGCTCTTTCCAGGAAGGCAAGAGCCTGTGCCATTAAGTAAGCCAATCCTAGTAACTGTTTGAGGCAGAATGGCTTCCATTCAAATAGACTGACGTGCTTCCAGACAGCATTTCTTTAATCCGCAATCAATAAGCTATTAACACTGTGGAGGACATAGCCGTTAAACAATCCACATCTTATATGTTCAGGAGACTTTCATTGCTTGTCCCCGTGATAAGCTTCATGAGCGTCTAGGAACAGAAGAGCTAAACTCAACTCCGAACGCAGCAAGCTTGTGACTCAGCCCATTAGGGGACATTTGTCATTTTTCATTCAAATGTAAACCTAAACTCTGGAAGCAATACATTAACGTTCTACAGCCTTCAGTGGTGTGGGAAAACTATACTACTCTACACTGACGTTTTATTTCCTGAGGAACTAACGCACTGACACGTTTAAAACCGTGAGCTTGCCTTGCATTTGCTTTAGTACGAGGTTACCTGAGATTCTCAGCCATCACTTACCATCTAACTTAAGAATACTGGACTAGAAAGACTTACTAGCATTTTGAAAAGAATAATATTCAGGAATTTGTTTCTTTGAAATAGTCACACTCTTATTTAAAGGTTGCTTTTTCATTTACAATTAATCTTACAATATTTTATCCACGCTTGCATTCATTCAGCTCACACACATTTATTGGCAATGAACAAAACAGCAGAATAAAATTCCTGACTTCGTGTGGTTTAACATCTAAATATGGCAGAACCCCTTCTTGAAAGTGCATTCAATTGCAACTCCTCTTAAGAGTCTATTTAATTTTTATAAGAATTGGCTCAGATCTCAATATTTCCTTTTTTACATTAAAAACACTGTTATAGAATTACAAATTTAACTATGTACACAATGTACTGTTTTTGTGTTTTTTAAGCTATTTAAAAACAGTTATCTGAAGGTTTGGATAAAAATCTGTCATTGTTCAATATTATTTCAAGCAAATTAATCAGTATTGCCTTGATCCAGCAAAGAATTCAGGGTTTTTTTTTTCCCTAATTGTTTAAATTCAGATACAATATTCATGTTTGCAATTTTGAAGGTTAATAGAATTTTCTTAACCAAGCCATTTACAGTGCATTAGATGGAGTTTGGAAGCTGTAAGCAGGGATGATTTTCGGCCATGTGCTTGGTTAAACGGAGCTGCTTACGTGTGAGGTCATGTTGGATCTGTGACCAATTCCACCCCAGAACCTGCAGTGCCTGGGGGACGTGCCCTCAGGTGCACATGAGCTAAAATGCCATGGTCCCATAGAGGCCTCTGAAATGACCTTCTAGACTATTCTTCAAATCTATGGGTTGCTCTTCCTTTTTTTTTTGAGAAAGCTGTTGAAGGATTTCAGAGCTCTCATAGATATGCTCAGCAGTCCGGAAGGGCTTCACTCTTCCCGTGAGCTGCCCCTCCAGCCACTCTTCCCATCCTGGAGAGTCCACTTTTCTTGCTGGTGTCCCTGCCTCTGCTCCCACTCATTCTTGCTAAGCTTATGCCTCTTACTGCCGACTTCTTACTGTCTGCTAATGTCACATAGTTACTATCTTATCTCTTATTTTTCCTACTGATTTCTTTCCCTGAGGCTCTTAATTTTGGCTATAATGAGTCTTAGTCTATGATCTTTTACAAAAAAACTTTTAATTTAAAACACTTTTTTCTTTTTTTTTTATTGGAGGGGGAGTGGGTTGCAATTAGATTATTTATTTTTTAACGGAGGTTCTGGAGACCGAACCCAGGACCTCGTGCATAAGCACGCACCCTACTGAGCTACAGTCCTCACCACAGCCCGTTAACCCTGAATAGTCGATGGTGATGCGGCTTACCTCTTTTCTGTTGAAACAGTTATTGCATTTTCTATATTTTTCTAATATTATCGTAAGTATTTCATATAAAGATAAATAATGTGTTCATAATACCACAGGGTGGTTTCCACTGTCTCAATGTGCTCAGTGATGATAATTCTCTTAGATATGAGCAAATTGTCACAGTAACAGGGAAGCAACACACTTTGCAGATAAGTCAGTGAAACACAGAGACTGCACGGGAGGGAAGAGCTCTTTCCACACTCTGTGGTCACTGACATTGCCATTTCTCTGCTGATAATTTTGGCGTGTTTTCCATGCTGCCCCCAACAGCTGAAATTCTTTTCATCCATCAAGTCTGGCTGAAAATGTTATCTCATCTATGGAGTGCTCTGCGAACTATTCAAGCGGAAAGAATTGTTCTTTCTTTGGGATATTTTGCTCCAGCTCCTGGTGGAGAAGGTTTTACATTGTATTGTATTTAGTTGTACACGGCTTCACACTTACTTTATGAGGAATTTCACAAAAGTGAGCAGCTGACTTCTCTACACTTATATCTGAAGTCTTTAACACCGAGCCAGAAACTTAATAAATATTAATTTACTTGAACTCGTGTTTAAAATGCACCCAGATTTAATGCTGCCCCCCCGAGCCGAGCATATCTAAGAGACAGACAAGTAGGTGTTCGTGTATTTTTATTAGCTAAAATGCTGTTCATTTTTCCCCCTAAAACACTCTGTCTCTCTTAATTGTATGAAATAGTTGGATTTAAGTGAAAATATGAAATATTCAGTAGAAGGAATTAAACCGTCAATCACTTAAAACAAATATGGCTTTTGTAAAGACTTAATCACCACAGGCTTCAAATCTCACACAGATAGCTTAATTTAAAATCGGTAAAATATTTTAAATCAAATCCACCAAATATCAGGTAGTCTTTGCCATAAAATGTACAGAATCTAGTGATGATTAATGGTATTATTATGAATCTCAGATCTCATTACTGAGTATTGCTGAATTTACTTTCAGTTCAATGTTTAAGTACAGTAAGATTAAAACTATTCAATGTGTCCTTATAACTTGTGGCAAATAATTATTACTTCCTCCTATTGCTATTTTAATATTATTAATCATAATAAATTCCTTTGAAATTCAGTGGAGCAGCAATATATTATTCCACATGCATTTCCACTATGAATTAGCTCTGGTGATTTAGCTGCCTGAGAACTATTATTAAGTTACTACGTAACACCTGCAGAATCATAATCAGACAGAGGAATTGGTTCCAGATGAAATTACTATGACCCATTCTACTGGAAATGGAAATCAGATAAATGAAAAAAGATGAGACGTCCTAAAATAAAGTATTTCAAATTAGTGTAAGATTATTAAACTTCCTCTGCAAATAGGTCCAACAGACTTCAACGAAAGAGATTAAAATTAAAAATAATCAAAATTAGAACTGAAAAATTAAAAAAGACTTGGGTTTGTCACATGACAAGGGTTCAGACATACAGGTTACACACATCTGCAATCTAATTAACTGCTGAAAAGGGTTTATGGGCACAAAAGGACCGCAGTCTAAGGCGTATTTGTCACCCCTCCATTGTAAGGTTTCCTGCTCACAGTAACAGTAAGTAATGGGGGCAGGAAGAAACAAAGCCAGTCCTGTCCCTTTTGTCACTGACAGGACTTCCCACTTTGCGATGGGGATTGCTTGCTGCTGCCCTGCAGTTTACAGCTCTCACAGTATTTGGGGCATCTCCGTCCTAAGTCAAAATTTCCTTCCTCTCTGTCCTGTTATGAGCTGCAAAAAGAGAAAACTGCAAAAGTCAACTGTATAATTTAAAAAGGTGTTCCAGTCCAGGGCATACAAAGACTGGGGCAGCTCATAATTTTTTTTTCCATCTGAGGAGGAGCCACGTTGAAATTCCTCCCTTTTGTTCTGTCATGGCCAGGAAGCTCGTGTACAAGTGCCCCTTCCCTCACACCTCAGAATAAAAACCACATTTTCAAAGTCAGGCATAAGTGACACGGTGATGAGTGGCTGTGCCATATACTCTGCACTGCTCCTTCTTCAGATAGGCAGGTGCCCTCCGAACCAGGCTATCAAAATCAGAGTGCTTCTCGCATCTTTGCACTTGGGTCTGTGTGTCCGCAAGCACGGGGGTTCACAAGTGTCTCTCAATTTGTCCATGTGCCTATCTGTGCAAAGACATCTCATTCATCAGTTTTATTTGTAAGTTGATTTCTTGAACATGCAAATATGATTTAGATAAGATGGGGTGAGGCCCTAAGTTAGACATGAATATTTTTTCCATGATATTGGTAAATTAAAGCTTTACAAAACACATGATTATTTCCACATTATTATACTTAGTTTATAATAACCATTGCTTAGAAGAATCTGGCTTAAATCCAGTGTGTTCACTTTCCTGGCTCTTGTTACCCCAGGCAAGCTGTGTGCCCTAGCTTTCCCGTCCTTTGTACCTCGACTTACCTGCCTTTTTTAAAGTCTAACCTCTGCTTTCATATCTAGTCTATAACCTTCTTTCCAAACACACAGAAACACTGGGCATCTTGTTTCCAAGCAAGTGAGAATGGTTTTTATATTTCCCATACGTTTGTTATGATTTGAATTTGCCTGTGTAGTTATGTCTTAGTCTGTTAGGGCTGCTGTAATAAATACTGGTGATTGGTGGCTTAGGAACAATAGAAATTTATCTCTCGCAGTTTCGGAAGCTGAGAAGTGCGACATAAGCCACAGCAGATTTGGCGCCTGGCGTGAGCCAGCTTCCCGGTTCACAGACCTCTGTCTCCTCGCTGTGTCCTCACGTAACAGACGTGGGGGGAGCTGTTTGGGTCCCTTTATAAGTCACTAATCCCATTCGTGAAGGCTCCCTCCTCATAACCTCATTGTCTCCCAAAGGCCCCACCTCCAGACACCATCACATTAGGAGTTCAGTTTCAGCGTGTAGATTTTAGGGGACGTTATAAAGATAATACAGAGCTAAAAAGGTGTATTAATTTATGAACGAGTGCTTATATCAGGCCCATTTAGCGTAATTAGGAGTCTGACTTCCTTTTACTATTTCCTACCCAGAAGACTTTCAACCGTCTTTTAGGAAAGCATTGAAGTCCAAGGAAATAATCCGCTTCTAAAGTATTCATTACCCATGGAGCTAAGGTGCAATGTGTCTATGTTTGGGAAACATGGCAAAATGCGACACTGTATCAGGATTTCAAGTAGAGGCTTCAAAAGTTAAGATATTATTATTATTCTAAAAGAAACCTTTAGTTTTTAAAGAGAAGTTGAGTAGCGTACAAGCGTGAGAAGGAATATAGGAAATTTTTGCCACAATTTCTCAGTTGTGGGTACAGTTATGGTTGCATACCTTGAATGAATTCAAAGTTTAAAAAAAAAAAAACAGTTTCACTGTTGTGATTTTAAAAAAAACCCAGTCTTCTGTAATGTTTCTTTGGAAAAAAATGTATGCACATTTTTCATCACTCAGAATGATTGCTTGACATGTTTCATTTTTTATCCCAAATGTTACCCACATTTATTAGTCAATGTTCTATTTTTTTGTGTGTGCTTTTCGTTCTTGAAGTTTATGTCAAGGCTTTGAAAAAGATTGCATTGCAGATACACGGGGCTTTTTTTTCAGCGCCTAACAGACATTTAAGTTAAAAAGTCTTTGTAATCAAATGCTGCTTGTAATTCTATGGAAAGTCTTGTCATAATCCACATTACACCAGAGATTGTCTTTCTGCCACCAACCGCGTCGCACATTCGCCACAACCCTTGACTCCTCATTTTCACCAATATTGTCCGGTGCCTTTTTCTGAACCATTTTCAATCTGCTAAGATAAAAATGATACGTTTTATGATGGTGACATTTTCACAGCAAAATTTTCTTCACTGGGAAAGTTGTTACTCAGAGACCTATAAGCATGCATCTACTCTCCTCAGGAAAATGTACGAAGTAACTTTTAGGTATTCCAGTCACTTTATGTTATGAAGGCTTTCCTTGGAGCTGAAGTTACTTGCATGTTCTATCCTCTGTTTACAAAGATACAAGGACAACTACTAAGTGATTACTCTGGGTAAGAGTCTCTTTTAGGTAACTATATTTATTTTGTAATAATCAATATGTCATAATGTCTTGCTATTGATTCTGCCCATGACCTTGGACAAAACACACACCTGCCCTAAACCTAAATTAAGGCTTTCAAATCCTTAAATCTTACATTCACAGGGTGATTTCTACATCTGCAAACCGTGCAGCCTCTTGTAGGAACTCCACAACAGCCTCCCACACTAGCTCTGTAGAGACCCTGTAATCTGTTACCGTCTTTCTTACACCCGAGCGGAAGAGCACTCATAAGTGTCCCCAACGACAGACCTACACCTTCATGAACACGTATTTTTTATTATCTCTTCATTCATTGTGAAGATCTTTTTATTTGCCTTTGGTAAATTTCCTGCCTGGTCTTCTCAAGTTGACCTGAGTGCACATGGAAGAGCACTTCTCAGTTACTAACTTACTACCCTAGAATTCTAACAAAATGTTCAGTAGATGAATATGACTATACTTTTAAAACAGAACGGAATGCAATAGCACTGAGCTTCTCTTGTCTTCCTTACCTCCCACTCATTCAGACCTGGAGGTGAACATACCCGCGTATGCTTCACAGCAAGGTGTCACTTTTCATTCTCGGAGAGAATGTGTTCTCCTCTTTCCCTTCATTCATTAGGTGCTTACGGGGTGATTCTTGCCTCTTACGCATCGGGAGACCTATGTCTCCCTTTCAGTGCTTTTGAAAACATAAAATAAGTAGAAAATTCAATACGATGTTGAGAGCACTGTGAGGAGGGAGGTACAGTATCTTAAGAGTCCCTAAGAAGATGTTTTATCTAGATTTCAGCGTCAGAGAAGGCTGCCTGGAGGAGGTGGCATGGATGTGTGAGTCAAAGGGGAGAAAGGAGAGGAATCAGGAAGGTGTGACTCACCGAGTGGCGACAGCATGTTCAAAGAGGTAAGTAAGAGCATGCGTGAAACAGGATGGAGGCTGATGCGACAGGCGTGTGCAGGGGTGAAACGAAATGAGACCCAGGAGACAAGCAGTGGCCAATCTTGAAGGGCATCAGAGGCCATATTAGCATTTTAGGCTGGAGAGTGATGCGATCGTATGTTCTCTTGATGGCTGAGTATAGAATTTGGATTGATGATGGGTATTACAGAAATGAGAACAATCAATGACGAATCTATAGGAACAGCCCAGGAACGAGAGGTTGATGTACTAAATAATGGCCCCGAGCATGAAAAGGTACAGGAGACATGCAAGAGGGGTATGCTGTTTGGTTTTTGGTGTGTGGGGTTGTGTGTGAAGGAAGAAGACAAGCAAGATAATAAGGCTGATGCTCACGCTTTTGGCTTAAAGGAACAAATGTATTTTATGGCCGTTCATTGACATACATAATAGAGGAGAAGGAGATGTGAGACAGAAGTAGTAAGTCCCTTTTGTGCTGTTTGGAAGATCACATTCCTGCAGGGAATACAACTGCCCCCCAGAGGGCAGTGGGGTGTAGAAGTCTGCAGCTCACAAGAGTGGTAGAGCGCTATAGCAAGAAAGTGCAGACCGTACATGTAAACACCTTTCCTAGCACGATTACTGCTTCTAAGGAATCTTTTAAGAGCTGCTCAAGCCTAGCTGTATATTAGTCATCAGGGAGCTTTGAAAACTATTAATATTGACCTCGTCACAGAAATTAAATCAGAATGTGGGGGCTGTGGGTTTAAGGATCCAGAGACTGGTGTGTTATAACCGCTCTCCAGGAATTCCAACATGAAGACAGGAATACAAACTACTGATCGTAGAGTTTGTCTACTGATAATCATTTTATGGTATGTGCATAATTCTCCAAATATTATTGCCTATCAAAGGAAAAGGACCGGTAAACATAAACTGTGATGAAACAATGTATGATCTAGGACTACTTACCGCAATGTGTCGTCTTAATCACTGTTGATATTAATCACCTGCCTTCACAGAGCACTATGCTATTTCTTGGGTACATTCACCTTGGAACCAGAAGCCGTGAGACTTCTAGTTCCAAATGTATATTAAGAAATTAGCATACATTCCGTACCCAGCATTCCCCATGTGCTTATGAAGGACTTTATATAAATTATGTCACACAGTTTGGGTTTTTGTTTGGTTGTCCTGAGTCCCTCTGGATTAGCATCAAATAACATCCTCACTGATGAGCTGAACTAGGAAAAGGACTGTAAATTATCTGTGAGGTCCTATAACCGTGGGCCTGAAGGAGAGTTTATAGAAAAGGCCACACGCCTACCGTTCTTGAACTCCATCCTAGCACAGCTACGACAGCACAACTCACTTTGCGGCGATGTAGATGGAGAGGACTCCAAGGAAGACATTTTTCCCCCTTGTTTTTATGTGGGCGTAAATCTCAGAACTTAGTGAGCTAAGTTGCACTTCGTAGATACACAAAGACTCCAGCATTATGAAGGTAGGCCTGAGGTTTTTACTCTAACAGATCTGGGGAATTCCTTAGTTCTCTTTTCCTGTAAATTTTATCTGTAAAACTAACTTACTCTTTTGAAGGCAAGAACAAGTCTAAGGGAAAAAAGGAGAGGAAAGTGTATGTTTTTCCTGACATTCAGTGCATAATTTGTCTAAATTATCTGTCACAGACCTTAAGGAAGAAGCATATCCCGGAAAGCGAGACTCGGGCCCTTTGACTATCCCATCTTCCGGTCAGGAGAGAGAAGATGACACAGAAGCGAAGAGCTCAAATACACTAAATTTGTGCTAGATCTTAAAATCTCTCTACCTAGACTTGTAATGTAATCAATAGCCTTGATCGTGGTCCTATGCTATTAATATTTCTACTTTCAAGTGGAGACAGATTGGAGAATAACATGACCAGGATTCAAGAGACTTGAGTTCTTTACAGAAGTCAGCAAGTATCAGACAGTATCATAAAATAATAGTATAGTCTTCATTATTGCGCCATTGTCATAGTTATTATAAGGACCTCTAGTGTTACATATATCTTTTGTGTTCTCCTTACTCACTAGACACTGTGCTTCAGGTTACAAATAAATTATTTCCTATGAACCACATGTGCAAACTGAGGCCAGATGTGTTCTATGCTCAATGTTTAAAATGTATGAACTCTATTATTTAGAAAGTTTGTCCTAACTTATGTTTCCTCTGGGTTCACGCCCGAATGAGTAGGATGCGAGTTCTTAACACAAAATATGTAAGAATATAACCTTATCTGAATACGTACTTAATTTTCAGTGTGTGAGATTTTGAATAAATTTGCATAAATGCATTTACATAATATATTTAAACTTTAAACAAGTTCATTTTAATTGTTTATCCTATAGAAATCTAAAGTAAACATGAAAAATGCAAATTAGGATTGAATAACAATTTATTTGAAGTCAATGTTAATGCAAAGTGAGATAAATTCAGAAGTGGACCTCTAGGGGATCCAGAAGCGCATGAAATATTATATCTGAAATGACCTTCCACGGTGTGTAGTTCATAATTTGTAGGTAAATAAAATGAAGACAAGGAATTAAATGTTTTGACAATGTCATAAATACATGAAAGACACCAAATCTCCACATTCCCAGTCAAATACACCTTGACCACACATACATAAAAGCAGATACATCACATAACCCGACTATTCAGGGAAGACAAGAGGGAGGCGAGCCCCCCGTTATGTGCGTGCTCTACTGAAACTAAGTTTGACTGTTTTTTTTTTTAACATTTTTTATTGATTTATAATCATTTTACAATGTTGTGTCAAATTCCAGTGTTCAGCACAATTTTTCAGTTATTCATGGACATATACACACTCATTGTCACATTTTTTTCTCTGTGAGTTATAACATTTTGTGTATATTTCCCTGTGCTATACAGTGTAGTCTATTCTACAGTTTTGAAATCCCAGTCTATCCCTTCCCACCCTCCACCCCCCGGTAACCACAAGTCTGTATTCTCTGTCTGTGAGTCTATTTCTGTCCTGTATTTACGCTTCATTTTTGTTTGTTTGTTTGTTTTTGTTTTTGTTTTTTAGATTCCACACATGAGTGATCTCATATGGTATTTTTCTTTTTCTTTCTGGCTTACTTCACTTAGAATGACATTCTCCAGGAGCATCCATGTTGCTGCAAATGGCATTATGTTGTTGGTTTTTATGGCTGAGTAGTGTTCCATTGTATAAATATACCACTTCTTCTTTATCCAGTCACCTGTTGATGGACATTTAGGCTGTTTCCATGTTTTGGCTATTGTAAATAGTGCTGCTATGAACATTGGGGTGCAGGTGTCATCCTGAAGTAGATTTCCTTCTGGATACAAGCCCAGGAGTGGGATTCCTGGGTCATATGGTAAGACTATTCCTAGTCTTTTGAGGAATCTCCACACTGTTTTCCATAGTGGCTGCACCAAACTGCATTCCCACCAGCAGTGTCGGAGGGTTCCCCTTTCTCCACAGCCTCTCCAGCATTTGTCATTTGTGGATTTTTGAATGACGGCCATTCTGACTGGTGTGAGGTGATACCTCATTGTAGTTTTGATTTGCATTTCTCTGATAATTAGTGATATTGAGCATTTTTTCATGTGCTTTTTGATCATTTGTATGTCTTCCTTGGAGAATTGCTTGTTTAGGTCTTCTGCCCATTTTTGGATTGGGTTGTTTATTTTTTTCTTATTGAGTCGTATGAGCTGCTTATATATTCTGGAGATCAAGCCTTTGTCGGTTTCACTTGCAAAAATTTTCTCCCATTCCGTAGGTTTTCTTCTTGTTTTATTTCTGGTTTCCTTTGCTGTGCAGAAGCTTGTAAGTTTCATTAGGTCCCATTTGTTTATTCTTGCTTTTATTTCTTCTAGGAGGAAATTTTTTAAATGTATGTCAGATAATGTTTTGCCTATGTTTTCCTCTAGGAGGTTTATTGTATCATGTCTTATGTTTAAGTCTTTAATCCATTTTGAGTTGATTTTTGTGTATGCTGTAAGGGAGTGTTCTAGCTTCATTGTTTTACATGCTGCTGTCCAGTTTTCCCAACACCATTTGCTGAAGAGACTGTCTTTATTCCATTGTATATTCTTGCCTCCTTTGTCAAAGATGAGTTGACCAAAAGTTTGTGGGTTCATTTCTGGGCTCTCTATTCTGTTCCATTGGTCTATATGTCTGTTTTGGTACCAATACCATGCTGTGTTGATGACTGTAGCTCTATAGTATTGTCTGAAGTCTGGGAGAGTTATTCCTCCAGCCTCTTTCTTTCTCTTCAGTAATGCTTTGGCAATTCTAGGTCTTTGATGGTTCCATATGAATTTTATTATGATTTTTTCTAGTTCTGTGAAATATGTCCTGGGTAATTGGATAGGGATTGCATTAAATCTGTAGATTGTCTTGGGCAGTGTGACCATTTTAACAATATTGATTCTTCCAATCCAAGAGCATGGAATATCTTTCCATTTTTTAAAGTCTTCTTGAATTTCCTTCATCAATGGTTTATAGTTTTCTGTGTATAATTCTTTCACCTCCTTGGTTAGATTTATTCCCAGATATTTTATTACTTTGGGTGCTATTTTAAAGGGGATTGTTTCTTTACTTTCTTCTTCTGTTGATTTATCGTTCGTGTAAAGAAATGCAACTGATTTTTGAACGTTAATTTTGTAACCTGCTACCTTGCTGAATTCTTCAATCAGCTCTAGTAGCTTTTGTGTGGACCTTTTAGGGTTTTCTATATATAGTAACATGTCGTCAGCATATAATGACACTTTTACCTCTTCTTTTCCAATTTGGATCCCTTTTATTTCTTTCTCTTGCCTGACTGCTGTGGCTAGGACTTCCAAGACGATGTTGAATAGGAGTGGTGATAGTGGGCATCCTTGTCTTGTCCCAGATTTTAGTGAGAAGCTTTTGAGTTTTTCACCGTTGAGTACTAGGCTGGCTGTAAAGTTTGATTGTTATAACACCTAGAAAAAGTCCTAGGAATATTTGATTTTCTAAAACAAAATATAATACTTGTCAACAATATTATATTTTATTAAGAAAAGTTAATCTGTATCTTTTTCCTCTTTCCCACTTTTAAAAGGCTTGGCAACTTCTTTGCCTCAGAATGCCCCTGTCATTTCTATCCTGACAAAAGACAGCTATTGTGTGAATGTTTCTGAGACACCTGAATAGACCGGATGACAGTGTTATCAGAAATAACCCCGTGGACACTCCTAGACCATTAACCACACGCTTGAAGTCCAGGGAAGGTACAAAGATACCTGCGCTGTTCCTCTGTTGCTGCTTTTTGCTCTTAGCTGAACATCGGGATTAAAGTTCCCCTCAGTCTTATCTTCGGTCAGTATCTCCTATTCACGCAGATACTTGGTTCCATCTTTTCATCCGACTGTCAATTTCCTTCGAGTTCAGACTGTCGTTCCAAGTTCTGGGTCAAACCCTTGGCCCATTAAATCATAACAATACACCAGTCAGCCCAGGCGTATGTCTGGGACAAAACCATATTTCCCTTGTTAACGTGGTTTATGTGACTTAATTTTAATGCACGATTTCGCTCAAAGAGAGCATTTCTACCAGGAGGGAGGATGGAAGAAAGGCGGTGGGCATGGATAGGGCACAGACGTATTGCTCATCCCCTCCTTTGTTACAGGATATTTCAGTCGATTCCAAGCTTTCTTAAATATAATCTGCTCTCTATGAGCGTAACAGAAATGTGTGATGCTCGAAGGGTCTGTGGCACAGATAATTTTACAGAGCGAGAACGCCAGCGGTGTGCTTAAAAACAGCTGATGCCGGCAGAGCCCCCACACCCACCTCACAGACACAGGATCTGCAGGGAGTAACTCTGCCACAAAGAACAGCAGGCAGCTGAGCACTCACTCTGCTCCTCTGCCTTCCCCAGGCTCTGCTTGGCTGGAACCCTGTGCGATACCAGCCGAGTTCACAAAATTAAGGAGAATAGAAGGACGTACACACACTTTAAAAAATAAAAAGAAGACAGGATGAAAGTAAGACCTTTGATGAGGTAGAGAGATAAACGTGAATAATTTAAAACCTTCTTATTGGCTTTCCTCATTTTTCCAGATATAATATTATAAAAAAAACTAATGCTTTTCAAAAGTAACTTGCCATAGTAGCCCTCCGCTAGCATGTAACTATGATCAAACAGAACAATATTCTAGAGCTCTTCCTAGAAAACAGAAAACAAAAACAAAACAACAACAAAAGAGCTCTTAGCTTTTACATCTAAAGTTGAACTGTTTGTTTAAAAATGAGAGAAAATGTTAGAGAAAAAAATCTTAGGTTACTCAAATTTAGTATTTAGTTTATCCAGTGACGCTCATTATAATGTCACTCATTAATTCACATATGCAAACTTACCACGTGTCAAATCACATCTCCCAAAACGGAACCACAAACAATATAGAGTGGTTATGAAGAAGCACTTCCTGGGGAAATTATGTGATCCACAATCAGCAGAAATTGTTCTAAAACAATCACTATAATTTGAGATATAATTTTTACAATAATTTATATTCTTTTGTCTTTGAATTTAAGAAAAGTCATAATAGTTCCATCACAATTTCTAAAATATGATCCGTATGATTCTTTGCCAAATGTTTAACCTTTCCAGGCAGTTAGGCCCAGATGAAGCATTTCTGACGCATCTAAAGCATCAAGACTGATCTTTGTGCTCTCTCTGGACTTGCCAATTAGATGGGATTGGAAGTGAGGAATGTCAGGGAGGAAAACTCAAAGCTGTGGAAATGAGCTGATGAGATGCAGCCATCAACCAACAGAGATTTTCTTTACCAGAAATTATTCTGAAAGATTTAACACAAATTGGGACGACAAGCTCATTACTGAATATTTTTCAAGCTCTGGGGAGGGAGAACTCTCAGGAGAATATTAATGAAGCAGAGCCAATTAAAAGCCCCTGAGTGTTAAGTAAAATCAACATGTTTCCCTTATCCCTTTATTGCTTGTAAGTGATACTTTGATTCCACGGTTTACTCAAGTGGTAATAAAGTTTATGCATTTTTAAAATATGCAGCAATTTGCTAAAGTCAATTAGACCCACCTATTATCTTGTATAATGCCTAAATTAAAGTAAAAGGACTATTAGATGCATAAACAAAATCAAGTTAAAAAAAAAAGGAAGTTCCATCCAAAGTTCAGAAATGAGTGTCCACCACACTGGTTATTTGCTACTTTTTCCATCATGTCCACGGAGGGAAATCAGTTATCAAAGTGTTACCCTGAACGTCTTTCCTAGAACTTCCTAGAAACTCCATCCCCCCTTTGTCCTATGGCTGGATGACTGAGACGCTGCTCTGCACTTGATCATGTTCATGAATATTTTTATGCCCATATTCACTCAACACAGATTTAGTGAGCATCTGCTGTCATAATTCACATTACAGCACACCTGATTTGCAGCGAAAGCGGCGTGTGTGCTGGGACCACCGCGCACCAGCCTCCAAGACCTGCCTCTGTGCACCCCTGTCCACTCCATTCTCTGCGGGGCCACGTTGATACTGGAAACTGGCTGTAATGGGAGTACTTACTCTCAAAACATTGGCAACTGACAGAGACCCAGGCTTGCTTTGTTTGTCCTGGATAACTGGTGGTTAAATATTTACAAATGCATCACTGAATATCTTGTAACTGTTTGAGGAAGGTACATTAATTTGAATTTTGCAGATAAGACATCTAAGATTCTGAAATGTGAGCTGGTTCACCCCTCATCACATGACTGTCATGTGTATAATTGGACTGAAATGCAGATGTTTCAATCCAATTCAATTATTTTTTTACCCTTCACCACTAGTGCTACTTTGTATCACTAAAAAATTAATTTCCAATGTTGTTTATCTCTGTGATAAAGTCACACAGGTGCACATGTATGTATATATACACATATATACACACATACATACATACAATACATATATATGCACATTCTATTTTATTAATTACTATACTTAGCCTAATTAAATGCTAATGACTCTTTTTACAATTTTTTTTTATTGAAGTACAGTTTACAATGTTGTGTCAGTTTCTGGTGCACAGCACAGTGCCCCAGCCATGCGTGAACACACATATATTCGTTTTCATATTCTTTTTCACTCTAAGCAAGTACAGGATATCAAATATAGTTCCCTGTGCTATGCAGTATAAACTTGTTTATCTATTTTATATATGCCCGTAAGTATCTGCAAATCCCAAACTCCCAGTTTAGCCCTTCCCACCCCCTTGCCCCCTGGTAACCATAAGTTTGTTTTCTATGTCTGTGAGTCTGTCTCTGCTTGCTAGTGACATTTTTAAAGGAACTCTGAGTAACAAGGACAGAAATCCAAGTTTATTGAAATCCTCATGAGATTTTGCTGCAGAAAAGGGTTCTCTATTTCCATTTAATGTAGAATCATGCTTTGAGGACTGGAGTCCTGATGCAAAGTGGACGCTGGTAAATCAACAGATGAGTGGTGTCGACATCTTGGCCACTGATTTGAAGATGTTATTTCTCAACATCGGAGCATTTGTACAGGACAGACTGTGACCAATAGATTTTAAATGTCTACCTTTAATATCCAAGGGAAAGGAAGCATTTGGAGTGAAGGATTAAGTGTTTCGTCAGCTTTCCCAGAAATGTCACGGTTGCCTCTAAGGTGAGGAGTTCTGGGTCCACTAGCGAACACCCAGCAGGGGTAACTCCTTGACTCTGACACTAATGCTATGCTCTGAAGCCTTTCTTTCTTTCTTTCTTTGCTTCATCAGTCCCTGATCCAGTCAACACCTTGTAACTTAAGAAAGATTTATCTGGCAGCTTTCAATCAATATAATGGATGATGCTAGGACACCAGTGGCTCAAACCCTGCATATTTTTACTTCAAAGCACAATATCCCAGAGAGAATACAATTACTAACACCAGAGGCCAATTTTAGTTATCAGCTATAAGAAATGCGTAAGCACCCGTCTTCCTTCCACATCCCTCAGTTCTGTTTATCATCCTTTAATTATTTTACACAGTTACACACGCAAAGTGTGACACTAACTGAAGTACTAGGCAGACAGTTCACCTCTCTGGTGAAGTAGCTACTAGTAGAACACTTCGAGAAGGAAAAGGATGGCTCCTTCTGGGTACAAGAAAACATTTTTACTATGTAATAATTGGCAGGTTTATTGCGGTAACAGGCAACTCTGTTGGCTGAGAAAGTGTATCTTTCTAATTGCCTGCTCACAGTGGTTACTTTGATATGAAATGTGGATGCGAGGAATTGGTATCATTCCACGTGTTTTCAAAATGTGCTGTTTAGATATCTTTATTGCCATTTATCATAAGTTAGCTTACTATTGTGCTCAGTGTTGTTTATCTTATTGGCCAAGGCTTGTGTCTACAAAATTAGGATTTGAAGAATTGAAGAATATGCAGATATTTCCAGTTCTCTCTCCATCTGGACTTCAACTGAACGTGTAAAGTTATATCATTGGCAATTAATTTCTTCAAGGCTAGCATTTTCCTGTCTTCTTATGCATATATATACCAATATGTATGTGTGTATAGACAGGACACACGTGTGTGTGTGTGTTCCCTCTGCTATTTGAAAGCAGAAGGCACCCATGGAAAGTTCTGTTAACCTAAAGGGGTGTAAAGCAAAGAAGCAAATTTTTTCAGAGCAATGAAAGCTCTTTTTCAGACTACTCTTGGGCAGCTACAGCAGGCAGTAATGTAGGTCTTTCCTAAAATCAAAACGGCATAAAGCAAACTTTCGAAAAGTGGAAAATGCCTGTTTAGTATGTGTAAGTGTGTAATCTGTGTTTATTTATTTATTTTTTTTTTACTCAAAAGGCAACCACTCCAGGGGATTAATACCGTGAGTCACTGACACATTAGTAAGAATTAGCTTACCTCCCCCTCCACCACCACTCTTAGAAATAACTTGCAGCTTTCCGTTCTGATAGGGGAAGTGACACTTTCCAAAAAAAAAAAGGCAAAATAAGAAAGTTGTTGGATTAACAAATGCTTCATCTACTTAAGAAAATTCAGGCTATATCTGTCTGAAGTCAATTTTAGAGGATTATCAAAAAGTGAAATGTTTCTCAGCCCTGGTAGTGAACTTTGATATAATTCTATAAAATGTCCTTGTATTTACAAATGAGGCCACTGGGGTCCAGAGTACGTACTGAACACCTACGAAAGTGTGCCTCTCCTCCCCTTGCCCTCGTTACTTCCACTCACACCCCTTCCCACAGTCTAGAGGTCACACCCAGCTACGGTGAGCCAGGGAATGTCTTACTGTGGGCAGCTCGGTGTCCGGATACGAGCTGCAGGTCCCATTGCTAAGGGAAAGAGTGGGAGAGCTGTCAGTGGGAGATGACAACTCTCTCTCAGCAGCTGGTGCTCGTACCGCCGAAATACTGGTGGGAGCTCTTCTTATATATGAATATATCCCCCCTCCCTAAAGGAAGTACACTCAGTGTTTCAGTTAATTCACGTTTCAGCTCCGCGTCCAACCACTTGGCACACGGTCACATTTGTATGCAATGCCCCACGGCTCAAGGCACCTGTTTCTGCCTCGGTCAATACACAGTATGACAGAGGAACAGGACACGTGCAATGAAGTTCATTTTAAAAGAGGGGGAAAGGGAATGTAATCCATCCCCAAGTTAGCATAATTGAAGCCAAATATCTCGTGGAGAAATATTTTTGAGTCTTAAGACGATTCTTTTACTTCCTAGCTCCGCCATTCTTTTTTTCTTTTTTCTCTCAACCTGATGAAAACTACCTTTGTATTGAAATGACTTGTTGGGTTTTTGAGGGTGCTCATTGATTACAGCTCCCTCAATCAATGGTGTTGGACCATTTGAAAAGTAAGAGTAAACTAGGCATCAAAACATCAACTTTAGGGCTGATAAAAGTAGACTGAAAAAAGTGCATTAGACCTGAGATGTAAAGAGGGCTTGTGTACTTCCCTCCTTTAAACTAAGCCCTTGGGAGAGACAGAGTGTGTGTGTGTGTGTGTGTGAGTGTGTAGTGTGTGTATGTGTGTGTGTGAGAGAGAGAGAGAGACTGGGAACAGACAAGGCAAGAGCTCGGGCACGCCAGTTATGGGCACACCAGCGAACCTTCCTCGTACTCATGAATCCAAAAATTCGTCAAGGGAAAAACCAAGGAGAGCAGTAGAATGAGAGAAAGAAAGGAAGTAGAAGTAAAAAGAATTATGGGGAGAATAAAGAAATGGTTTCCACGACTCTGTGCTTCTTGACTTCGTTACAGAAGTTGACTTCAGCATAATGTGGATAACCATGAGTACTGTTGCTAATATATCCTAATGCACACTTATGTTTCTCCTAAAAAAGTCCAGAATGCAAATAATCATGTCTGTTTAATAGTTTCCTTATTTATTTGATGGATTTTTTGAGATATCACCACATTAACATGGGTTTTATACTTGATAAAGAAGTTTAATATGCTTTTTACTTAATTTTTATTACCAAAATATTTTTTCCTCTCAATTCTGTCTGTCTCTCTTTATTTCTCTCTCCTTGATTTTGTTCCATTATTATATAGCCTTTTGTTTACATAGATAAGATACTGCTATAAAACAAATCTGTGCAGATTTTTCAGAGTCTAATACCTCAGTAACCAAACGGTGGAGGGCACAGCTCAGTGGTGGAGTGTGTGCTTCATGCACAGGGTCCTGGGTTCAATCCCCAGTACATCTATTAAAAAACAAACAAATTCATTAATAAACCTAATTACCCTCCCCCAAAAATAAATTTTAAAAAAATAGGGTCTATGAGCTTTAAGCAATGCTGATGGAGTCGTATATACATCAGCAGGACTGGAGTGAAAAGGTTCCTTTCTGATATTAGAAGTGATATGACTGTCATTAAGAAAAGTATGAGAAAATATAATAGAAATTTATTTTTAAATAGTACTTTATAACTTACCAAGCATTCTCAGTGTTTTCTCACTTACGTATCATAGCACCTCTTAGGCAGCTCGGCTGCATCAGGCTGCTGAGGACAGGGAGGGCCCATGACTTTACCCAGGGAGGAGAAAAATCCAGGCTCCTAAGTCTGGCCATCTGACTCCAGTCCCTTGCTTTCTCAACTCCAGCACGCCGAAGTCACTCGTGAAAAAGCACTCCATATGTCACACCACATGCAAGAAGCCTGTCCAACTGTTTTGAAGAAAATCTCCCGGAGAAATCAATGACCAAGAGAGAACCGCGGAGAGCAGATGGCGCCGTCAGCGCACGTCTGGTGCGGCATCTGCGCCTGCTTCTGCGCTTCTGGACTGGGCTGTGCTTACATCAAAGAGGCCGTGTGTGCAAAAGGGAAGAAATAATAATAAAATAGGAACAAAACTTTCAGCACAGACACACTTACTAATTACGGGACTGTGGATGGATAGTAACCATACCGTGGAGTGTGTGTTTGTGTGTGCGTGTGTGTGTGCATGTGTGTGCACATGTGCTTCAGCACCAGGAGAGACTTACCGAACACTCCGTGAATGCTGTAAAGCTTGGAAACCCAGAGGCCAAAGGAGCCCCAAGAGACTCACCTAAAAATCACAGTCATGGAGCCGCAGTGGCAACACTCAGCCTAATTACAGATGGCGCCCAGGGCAGAGTTACATTAAGACAAGTTTTATGGGTTCACCGTGGATTGGCTGTTAGAAACTTCAGCCATTATCACACAGGGCCTGAAGTCAAAACCGAGCTGATCTCCAGCCTCTCTGCAGAGAGAGAATAAAAGGACAAAACAAAGCCAAACAAAACAACAACAGCAAAAAACCCACAGGCGGCCTCTGCCTTCAGCTGGGTTTCATATTTTAAAATATGCTATAAGTCAAATAAAAAAAAATAAAAGCAACTCTAATTGCAATTGCCGTATCGTTAGAGCTCTACGGCAAAGCACGTTCATGAGTTTTTTCCTGTCCTTTATGAACGAGCAAGCTCAAAAGACAGGCTACATGAGGTCCCTTTGACCCTCATTTTGAAGCCGTGTGTCTTGTCACATCACTGAGGCTCGAGCTTGTGGCTGGACTCGGTCCCATCCGACGCCAGGTCCACGAGGGGCTTACCCAGAGGGCGTGCCGGGCAAATCTCCCCTTCATTGCTAGGTCAGAAGGGGTTGTTTAGCCCCCCACACCCCCCAGTCTGTGCCCAGCTGGACTACGGGTGCAGTCGAAGGGTCTAAGACCTCACGTGACACGTGAACTTGAAGTCAAGACTGGAGCATGTCTGCTCTTCTCGCTCTTCCTGAAGTCTAGACGAGGGCGTTTGGACCTTCTCACCTTGATGCAAAATGGAAATGTTACGGAAATGACAGGCCAGCCAAGAAACAAGCACCACTCAGAGAGTTGGAGTACTCAGACTTATTACGCCGGCGGGCTCAGAGGGGCTTCTGCTCCGAAGCTCTGAGCACCTCCAAGACGTGCGCATGAGGTTTTATAGGGTTAATTACAAGTATGGGGCTATTAGCCAATAAGGTTCAAACAACAAAAAGCAAAGGATCAGTGCACTGGAGCTCATCAATTCGGAACAGATCACGTTACTGACACTTGTTGAGCTTGGATTTACGAGTTAGCTTGTTAGCCCAGTAAACTGACACTAAACTTCAGATTTACGAGTTAGCCCAGCAGAACTTATATCAGTAAACCGACATTTATCACACTTAGATTTGTGACTTAGCTCATTAGCCCATCTGGGCTTTTCCTTCACAAAATCTCAAAAGAAAAACCAAAGTCGGAATAAACCTAAGAACGAGAGCAGACCAGACCTAAATTTCCCAATTTGTACGTCTTCCGCCTGAACCCAACTCGAGTGCGTTGAAAAACATTTTCTGTAAATGTCCAGACAGCAAATGCAAGCCCAGGTGTGTGGGCCGCGAGAGCACTGCTGGAGCCACTCGGCTTCGCCGGCGGCACGAAAGCAGATGCAGACAACTCAAACCCAATGCGCGCGGCCGGGTTTGCTGTGGAGCAGGCTGGACGTGGCCTGTGGGCCTTCCTTTATTGGCCTTCTAGGTCTTTAATAAGCGATCTGCCCCTCCGAGCATGAAAGGACTCCAGGCTGCCCCTCTGTGAAGGAAGCGCAAGGAAGGCAAGGGAGAGATGTTTAATAATAAGAGGAAAACACAAAGAAAAAATCATAAAAAACAAAAGAACGTCTCTCTTCTTCCTTTCATTGATATCTCTGACCCTTAACTCGATGGCCTCATCTGTTTTTACTTCCTTGAAGCATCCAGAGAGTGAGCTTGTAGACGAAGCTGGACTTGCAGGCTTGAGGTTTTGTTTAAAATGTGTAGTCATTCGTATCCTAAGGGCTTTCCTCTAAACCTGTAACTGGGTCATCTGCCTACTGTTTGCAGTGGGATCCTCACAAAAGCCACATTCAACTCCCTTTAAAAGTAAGATGAAACCACATTACACACAATTTTCTACAGTTTGTGTAAAAATAGACTAACATAGAATCAGTCCCAGAAAATATATTTGATATGATTTTCTGTTAAAGATGACCACACCACATTCTTGCTTTTTCATGGAGCTTGCTTACTTCTCTTCTCGTGGTGTTAAGTCAAAGGATGAGGGGAAATCATCGGGAATCAAGCAGCAACCTTGATGAGCATTTTTATTCCTCGACCTGATTAAAGGTCGCTGAGTGACCTTGCAGAGAGTGAGCAACGGCCAGCGTCTCAGGCCCTCGCTCGCTCTTCCTGCTCGTCCACAGAGAAGGCGGGCTGGCTTCTTGGCGGCCCAGCAGCCTCATTCTGGGTGTTGAAGTTTTCTAAGCCGTAACTGCCCTTCAGACTCATGAACCTGTACTTGCCCTCAACGCTCGTCTTTTTGAACTTTCACCGCTGACTGTTCTGCATCAGCCAAACCCCTCCGAGCCCCTCCGTCAGCGGTGGTCAGACCCACAGGCACGCTGCAGAGTTCGGCTTGAAAACACACAGTTAAACGCCTTCACAGCTCAGCCTCTCGCCCTGCCCGTGTTTAAACATGTTCATAACATCTTGGAATGGCTCTTGCTGCTACTTGGTAAATTATACATTATACCACGTTCAATGTTTTAGATGAGAGAGCTGACAGTCAAAATAGAGAATTCCAATTAACACTGAATTTTTATTTTATCAATATTTAAAAGGGTTTTAAGCATCAGCTATGAGGTGAGATTCTAAAGTGTGACTTTTGTCACAAGCCCAGTTTTCCACATCCACATGGCTCCTGTCCTTCCATTCAATGCAACAAATGTTTATTGTGTGACGATTGTATGTCTGACGTAAGGCCATATGAAGACTTGGAAAGGCACATTCTCTACCTTTCAGAGGCACAAAATTCAGAAAGACAATTAGGGAATTCGTTTTACAAAAAAAGTCAGCTTATTTGAATCTCTTTAGTGTGACTGATTTTCAAGGACGAGATCTTCAGAGTAATCAGTCATATGAGGAGATAAATCTTATTACTCAGGTTAGTGGAGAGTTACCAGCTTTTACCTGCTTCGCTTCACTGTCTCCTGCCCCGACTGCTGAGAACCTTACAGAGAGACATCAGCGCTTTGAAACAGAAAGTTCTAGAGACAGAGACCAGAACGATAGACTGAATTTGTAACTGAGAAAGCGTAAGCAACAAGGCAAGAAGCTAAATTATATACGTTCATTTCCCACCTTGCTAACCGTTTATTAATTAGGATTCCACTGGGTGCAAATGGCAGAAACCAAAGTAAATTTCTGAAGGAGAACAGATTAAACTTTTGACTCTCAAAATACTGTTTAAAAATCAAATGATGGGAAAGAGGGTACCTTTGAGAACCAAGCTTTATCATCAAGTCTTTTCCATTTCAACTTTTGTCTCTGCTGGTCGCTGGCTTATATCCATTATCTCTCATGCCTGACTTGTGGTCAGAAGAGCAAAGTTTACATCATGAAACTTTGATATTGGAGAGGCCGCTACAGATTTCTTAATCATCTCAAGTTCTAAAATCCCAAGGGAAAAAAATGATTGATTTGAGACAGATTCACATTCAACGCAAACTATGTACATAAATACAGTAGCGTATCAGGTGGTCGTGTAAGAACAAAGGGCTGGCTCCCAGGCATTAAGACTTCTTTACAACTCAACTACAAGCAGAGGAAAGTACTACAAATGGGATAAGTATTAAAAAACATAAATGAAGCTATCATGAGTAAAATAACCATAAAGAGTTGTCAATTTGCAATTTGAATGCAGAAATAAATTAAACAGATTTAATATACTATGTCTCCATTCATCGTCTTGACACGTTTCCATATACTTTCGCTTTGGTCCTAGTGAAACTAGGAGTAAGTTTCATACATACAATGAGCTTTTCTGAAGTAGGTTTTTGGGAATTTTAAGATAAGCAACAGTGTGTGGAATAGTAAGTTCTCTTTTACTTCATCTATTTACTCTTCAATAATAGAGCAACATGGATGTTCGTGGGGAAAGTCATTCTAAGTGAAGTAAGCCAGAAGGAGAAAGAAAAATACCACATGATATCATTCATATGTGGAACCTAAAAGAAAAAAAAAGACAAATGAACTTATATGTAAAACAGAAACAGGCTCACAGACATAGAACACAGACTTGTGGTTGCCAAGGGGGAGTGGGGTGAGAAGGGACTGACTGGGAGTTCAAGATTTGCAGATACTGACTGGTATGTATAAAATATATAAACAAGGTTAGCTGTACAGCACAGGGAAGTATATTCAATATCTTGTAGTAGCCTATGGTGAAAAAGAATACAAAAATGAATATTTGTATGTTCATGTATGACTGAAGCACTGTGCTGGGCGCCAGAAGTAGACACAACACTGTAAACTGACTGTACCTCAATAAAAAAAAAAAAGGAGTGAACCAGCGAATGCATGTCGTGTATACGATGTACTGGATCTAGCATAGAGTGAATGAGTGCTATTGTTGATTGGAAATGGCATAGCCTTGTTTAAAGAGTTTTTTTTTTTTTTTGTAAGACTATTTATTATAGTTTTACCTAGATTTGGAAAATGAGTGTTTTTAAGATCACGGTTAATCCTTCATAAAAGTGCTATTAAATACATCCGCATTTATACATCCGTCACCGAGTCCTGTACATAGTCGTTGAATGGAGAACCTTATGACCCCCAAAGAGGAAACAAAGTCGGTTCCTCGGTTTATGAAAAGGGAAACTTAGAACAAATTCACTCAGAGTAACAGTTCCTAAATGAAGTCTCAGGCTCCCCTCTCGTGTGTAAGGATAGAGATTGGAGAGAGCAGCCTTTTAGCAGCTCAGCCTCATGAAGAGTTTATTATTTTAAAAGACAGTTTGAAGGTCAATATGACAACCACATTGAATACTATTAGAAAAAAGTCTTACTCTCTATAGGATGCTTTCATTATAAGTATTTGTGAAAGGATTTCTCCCCAAATATATTGAGAATACAGTCAGTTTTAACAGAAGATGCCATATGTGTTCCTAAAAATCACTGTGCTGTGTAAAATTGCACAGTGAAAAACCACAGAGCCTGTGGGAAGATGGACTTGGGTCACAAGACTTAAGAACTTCATTAGTAACACATTTAAGAAAATATAGGAACCTTATAAAACCAGCAGCGTACTTTCACACATGGTAACTGATTAAGAAATAAATGAGTATTGCCAAAAAAGGGTACTCTAGCTTGAAAATGGCCTGGCGTGTGTGGCTGAGCGTCTCAGAAACTGTGTTCTGTTGCTTGCATAACTAGTCGCCACAAACCCGGCAGCTTGAAACAGCGCGCATGTTTTATCTTGTGGTCCCGTACGCTGGAAGGCCCGGCACGGCTCAGCTGGATCCTCTATTCAGGGTCTCACAGGCTGAAATCAAGGTGGCCACTGAGGCTGTGATCTACAAAGGCCCCGGTCCTCTTCCACTCAGTGTGCTAGCAGAACAGACTTCAGGGTGCAGGATCGAGGCCTCAGCTCCTGGAGGCCACTGTTCCTCAGAGGCAGCTCAAGACACAGCTGTTTGGCTCTTCACAGCCAGCAGGAGAGCAGCAGCTCTAAGTCTTCCCTCTCTGGCCTTGAGGCCCTCTCTGCAAAGGCTCACATGATTAGCCAAGGCTCACCTAGAAGAATCTACTTTAAGTCAGTTCAAATTAGCTGCTAAAGGAACTTACTTATATGAGAAATGTTTCCTCACCTTTACCATATAATGTATCATAATCATGGGCACGATAACCCATCACTTCCACCATGTTTTACTGATTAGAAGCCAGTTACAAGTCCCTCCCACCCAAGAGAAGGGGATGATACAAAGACATGAGTCACTGAGGGCCGCCCTTGAATCCCATCTAAGACAGAGCAGTTGCAGCGTGTGCGTTATTGTGAAGCGGTGGAGGGAGGGCTATATGCAATTGGATGAAAAGTTTTAACACAAGACGTGGATCAAGGGGAACCATAACACAAGTGTGACTTGAGGTAGCTGGCAGACGTCTGGGGTACGTGTGCATATGTGTGTTGTGTCTTCCTACCTGGTGGTTCAGTGCAGCTCTGCACAGTGCTCTGCATCCAGCCAGTGATTCTCACGGATGGGATCATGCATAAGCAAATGCAAAACTCGTATGATGTTCAAATTGTTCCTTAACACATCAGTCGTGTTGGGACTAACGTGCCTTTTGAAAACAAACATTATAGCAGAATGAACTATACATATTTATCTTTCTGTTGCCTTCAATACTTAAAAGAACGTTCTCATGCAGTGGGAATTTTGCAGCACTAGTTGCACTGAATAGAATTGAAATCAACTTTGGAATTTGACATAGATCCACAAATGGGCTTTACTTCAATCCATCAAGTCCTTGCTGAGTTGTGTTCATGGCTCCAGTGAGCCAAAGAGGAAGAGAAATGGGATGAAGACGTGGTTTATCTTCATAATGATGTAGGGCTCACAGAGGACAAATGAGAAGAGCTTAGGAAAATACATTGTACAGGCAGCATGGTGCAGTTTGGATACCTGAGTTCTAATTTAAAGATAGCCACTATGATCCCTATTATGTGCATTTTGCCTTGGTTTTAAAATATGTGTTTGGTATAAGTGAGGTGCTGAAAGTAAATGAGTTTCTGTAACGGAAACTTTCAGAAAGACATGAATAGGTTTGTCTCTATTGCTCACTTGAGCTATTTGTAACATGCCGCCCAGGCATCAAGTTCTCCACAATAGTTAAGAATTTCAGAATATCTCCCTGTGACAGCAACCTGAATCCCGTGGAGAGACCGAGGAACACTCGGAGGGTTGGAGAACTCAGGTTTATTATGCTGGCGGGCACAGAGGAGTTAACACTCCAAGCTCTGGTCCCCGTCTGTAGGCTTACACAGGCTGTTAGGTTTTGATTTTCATGCCATATGCAAGTGAGGTGTTAGAAATGGACCAATCAGGAGTGAGCTTTTGGGAACCAATAGAATTTTAGGGGTAAATGCAATGAGGTGTTAGAAATGGACCAATCAGGAGTGAGCTTTTGGGAACCAACAGCATTTCAGGGGTAAGTTTCATTTTCCTAGAAGCAAGCCATTTTACAGAAGCACAAAAGTGGGAAGGCAATGGCCCTGCCTGGGAAGTCCTGCTGGTCCCTTTGTGGGTTTTGCCCCTTCATCCCCAGCAGAGCTTCCTCCACAGAAAGACAAGCAGTAGCCTACGTGAAAACAGGCTCAGTGTCAAAGCGAGCTGAGTCAGAGATATTTTCCATCTCTGTAGCAGCAGCATTAAAGACATCTCATGTGTGGGCCACCCATGTGACTATTTCCAGAGTGTGCAAAAGACAGTAAGAAGATGTTTCTCTTTGAAGAGGATGGGTGACCATTTACTGAATCCCAGTTAGCACTGAATTGCCACTAACCAAAGATATGTCAAATGAGAACATTCCTATCAGCCTTTGTGAACTGCAGCCAGGACACGGCACCCAGACAAGACAAGCTGGAGAATTCTGTGCAAAATACCAATGCAGTGGGATCCGGCTAAATTAAGTGTCAAACTATAATTTAATAAATGCTCAGAAAAAGCTTTCCTAGAATGTATGGATTATCTGTGGTGCTGAGAAGAAGAACTGCTAAACAGAAAAAAAATATATGGGGAAACTGTAGCAGTTAAGAAATGTTAGGATAAAGATGAAAATGAGGACATGTCTGTCAGTTATTGAAATAAAGGTGAATTTTGTAAATATTTATTAGCAAGAGTCAGTGACTCCCAAACTGGTTCTAAACAAATAACAACTAAAATCTGTCTGCATCTAAAAGAAAATGTCTTGAAATATAATAATAGATGGTAAGTAAGTGCACACAAGGTAAATATAAATAGAAAAAAACAATGCCAGTGACAGATATTTGATGATATTAAACAAGGCATAATTCTGGTTAAAAGTATTCATAGTTTATTCAAGAAACATTTACACAGTGCCTACTACAGCCTGGAGCAGGGCTGAGTGCCTCACCTGTCAGATCCAGACAAAGCACTTTGTGTTTACTTCCCCCTCAGTCCGCTCACATCTAGCAGTCTGGTGGCCAGGCTTTATTATCTCTGCGTTTTCCTAAACAATCCCAGGCACCCCACGTCTCTGTCGTACTGGTCATGGAGTTAAGCACTCCCCTGCCCTCAGAAGCAGCAGCTCTAATTAGGGACACACATGACCTCCACGCACGGGTTGAACTAGACACTACAGATCTCGTTTGACGGTCACTGAGCAGTTACCTCCTGGTTGAGAAGCGTAAGCAGGAACTGGGAGCAACAACCCTCTGCTCCTCTGTGACTAAAGCTCTGATAGAATTCCTGGATTTTTAAACATTTTAAGTAAGATTTAGGAGGGAAACAATCAACTTTAAACATATGAGACAAGCAATTAAATTTGAGTGCTAACTGGAGTTTGAATGATACTGAAGGATGATTTTTCTTAAATTTGATAATAGCATTGTAGTTATATTTAATTTTTCATGATGTGTTTATTTTTTTATTGAGTTATAGTCGGTTTACAGTGTTGTGTCACTTCCTAGTGCACAGCACAATGCTTCAGTCATACATGAGCATACATATATTCATTTTCATAATATTTTTCACTGTGAGCTACTACAAAGTGTTGAATATATTTCCCTGTGCTGTACAGTATACACTTATTTATCTATTATATATATGTATATGAGTATCTGCAAATCTCAAACTCCCTTGCCCCCTGATAACTATGAGTTTGTTCTCTATGTCTGTGAGTCTGTTTCTGTTTTATATATAAGTTCATTTGTCTTTTTTAATTTTTTTAAGATTCCATATATGAGTGATATCATGTGGTATTTTTCTTTCTCTTTCTGGATTACTTCACTTAGAATGATGATCTCCAGGTCCATCCATGTTGCTGCAAATGACATTATTTTACTCTTTTTTATGGCTGAGTAGTATTCCCTTGTATAAATACACCACAGCTTCTTTATCCAGTCCTCTGTCCGTGGACATTTAGGCTGTTTCCAGGTCTTGGCTATTGTAAATAGTGCTGCGTGAACATTATTTATCTCTTAGAGACTCTGTAGACACAGTGACAGTAGAACATGGGGAGTATGTGGGAGAAGCAGGTAGAGAAGTGAATGAAATAAGAGTTTCCTGTGTTGATAATTGCGTTAAAGACTTTGACAAGTTCCATAATTTTTCTGCTTTTGTGTATGTCTGAAATTTTCTGTGGCAAAGATAAAAATGAGCCCAGTGGCAGTGAGCATACGCAGCACACAGTTCTGGCTTCCTAAGTCTTTTTCAATAAAAAGACCCAAGTCTCTTTGCAGAAATAGCTGGTTCTAGGGCTCTGGCAGGAATACACAAGGTGCGGGCGAAGCGTTTTGTAATGCCAGAAGGCAAGGAAGTGCTCAGAGGTCAAAACGAGGGGGCCTTGTCAAAGGGACATAGAAACATGAAAGAAACCCAACTGCCGAAGCTGGAACAACTCAAGCAACAGGAAATAATACTATAAAATAAATGTCCATGAATCTACACTGACATAAATAAAAGAGTGGGTAGATGAACAAAGGGGAGAAAGAGACAAGTCTCCCACACAGAAGAATTCTAATTACACAGACATTACCTCCTGCAGGAGACGGAGTTCAGCTTGACTGCGGATTGTGCTTGATGACTTGCTTCCAAAGGACAGAACATGAAAAGGTGGGGGTGGAGTTAGTAACTGCAGTGGAGAAAATGCCGGGGGACCAAGAGTGACGTCACCAGAGAGGCCACCCTAGTCGTGTGCACGTGGTATGGAGTAGCGCGAGGCTCTTCACCTTCGGGGTCTTCCTACCAGAGACCCACGGTGCCAGCCTAACCGTAAGAAAAATATCAGACAAATTCAGTTTGAGAAACACTCTACAAAATACCTATTGCTCCTCAAAACTGTTCACTCATCAAAAATAGGAAAAGTCAGAAACCATCGTAGCCAAAATAAGCTAGACACATGATGAAAAAATGTAATGTGATATTCTGGGTGTGAGCTTGGAACAGAAATGGGACATTAGGTGAACATTAGTAATATAGTAATTGAAATGTGGTAGAGACGTGACTTAGAATAACGGTGTTTTGGCAAACGAATAGGAAAGCGGAAAGCATTTGCTGAGAACCGCGGTGGGCGGGGCCGGGCGGCTTAGCTGCCACACCGCATTCTGTTGCTTTTGTGTTGTTCTATTTTTAGACACAAGGAAACATCTGTAAACCGACAATCCAGATCCAAATAGCTGCCAGCTGAGTCCCCCAAGTTACAAATAAATCAAATTGACAACTTTTGAATTTCATTAGGGTCTACATATTACCCAGGGTGGCAGGTATAAACATTCAGTCTTCTCCAGTTTCTGAAATAAATTGCTAAAACCTCAATGTCATTCTTTTGCACCAGTGCAAAGACCTTCAGAATTTTATAGGAAACTAAACTTTTATTTCAAAACCAGGCATTCAGGTATGATTTTAAAAGAGATGTCTATAGTCTGAAACTGTGCTGAAGAACTCAAAAAGCCCTGTGGAAGGAAGTTCAGGTTAGCTAGGATTTAAAGCAGCTTATCTGAAACTAGCAGAGAACTACATCAAAGTTTACCCTTTTGAGGAAAAATATTTTTATTTCTGAAGAAAATGAAGAGGAAAAAACAAAGTGGAATGGCTAGAAATCAACCATTTCCATCAAGACTACAATGTCATTAAGTACCTCCTGCAAAGTAATTGTTATCTGTAGGTGGCAGACAAGAATCTCAAATTGTTCTTTTGAAAGAGATACGTGGAAAAAAAATCTCATGGCAAAAAAAGTCTAATTGGAATTAAAATTCAATGTTCAATAGATTTATTGAGAGTTTATTGTGAAGAACACAGGACTAGGTTAGTGGAAATGATATTTCAAGAAATTATAAATAATTAAAAGATAATGAGAGATTCTCAGAACTGTGGCAATGGAGACATTGCAGTTACCGCATCTACTCTGCACTGGGCAGAGGACCAGAAAAGACGGGACAAGAAGGCAGACTTTCTATAATATTGATATTTACTCCAAAACCCAGCTTTATCAGAGTCTATGTGTTTTTAACCTTCAAACTTCTCATATATGTCATGGGATGCATTAGATATTAGGTCACTTAAGATCCATTTAGTTGAACCAAAGGCAATAGGCAAATAAAATAGTTTTAAAACAAAGTCTAATAGCATATTTCCTATAACAAGGGTTCACAGGAAGCAGTTCAGAGGCAGTGAATCGTAAGCTCAAAAATCTCCAGGGTCTTCTCATCTTCTACAAGTTTCTCAACTTTCCTCTTAGAGCTATAGGATGGAGACCACGGCGCATGAACAGAGTCATGTTCAAAGTGGACCAGGAAGGGTTACTCAGATGTCTCAAAACTTGCACGTTCCCTGGGAAGTTTTGCCTTCAGGATGGGCCCTGGGCTGGCTTCTGAAAGACAAACTCCCAGCCCTTGGAATGTTCCAGTCGCCTTTTACAACTGTTTTGCTTTTTCATCTGTCTGCCTGAGGCCTTGGGCCGCCAGCTGCCAGTTTGGTCAGAGTTTATGCTAAACGTAGTTTATGGTGAATGCTGGTTTTTGCTCTGGGGTTTTTGAGACTGAATAGCTGAGGTCAGCCATCAAGATGCTGCCTGCCTATGTGAGTAAACGCTCTTCCTCCAACAACAACAACAACAATGAAGAACTCAAGACGTTGAGGCCTGGGGGAGCTGCCTGGGGGGGGCGACACCTCCTCCCTGAGCCACGTGCTGCTGTGGGGAGCACTGCGCTCACGAGCCTGCGCTGGGCGAAGATGCCGGGAAGCTTGCACACCGTGAGTTTCGGGCTCTGCAGCTTTTTGCTTTGCTGTCATAAACCACAGCCTTGATCACAACAGCTTTTCCGGGTCCTGTAGTCTTTCCAGCTGATGCTTCACCCTGAGCGTGCTCTGGGGACCCAGAAAACCTGGGGTGTCAGAAGCTGGAAGAAATGAGGACACCGTTCTCACTTAAGTTCTTCTCAGCAAAGAGGGAAATCTGTCTCAGAATTCCTAATGAAAATGCGTTAATTTTATTAGTCAGAACCGGGTCACAGAGCCGCCCTCCTCTCTTCAACTGAGGCCAGACTGGGAATGGGGCAGTTTTAGCCTCCATCAAGTGAGGCGAGCTGTCATTAAGGAAAACCGGGCGAGGAAACGGTTGCTAATTAGGGCACCAAGAACAACGATGCGGACGATTTCTGGTTCGTCTGTATTTTTACATTCTCCCTTTTTCCCTTTCTTGACCAGTCTCATTTATTTCATTCACATTCTGCCTTCATGTCCCACACTTCTGTGACTTACGTGATAAGCCAAATGTTTTCCCAGACAAAAGTTAAAACTAATGAACAAAGGAGACATAAAGGTGACATTCAGAATTACAAGAGGAAATTTACCCCAAATTGGCAAATAACTGTACATAAGAAATTTAATCTAAATATGAACTGGCAGAAAGAAAATGCACAAGTGAAAAACTTTGGGCATTAAATGTAATTTTAAAACGTCACGTCCGTTTGCTGCAAGTTTGTTGCTATTTTGTGATTTTAATGTTTTATTCAGCAACTGGCAGAACTTTCATAAGCAGGCTAGTAGGTCAGGCATTTTTCATGACAGTGTTATTTCTTGCGTATTGGTGTGCTGTCGCAGTTTTTAGCATTCATTGTTTTGTTAATACAGTGTTGCTGTTGGTTTACAAAAAGGCGATATGTGAAGTACTAGTCCTGGGAAATCAGCTAATACCTTCAAAGATTGAAGAATGTGTTCAGCCCTCTTCCCTGACCCAAAAGGCCAGAGATGCAGGGTTTTGCCTGTTATTGTCAAGACTGTAGGCTAAGATTCCGGTAGGAAGGAGTTGGAAGCACATTTACCAGCAAAATAAGCCATTAGCAATGCAAACACGAGGGCGACGAGGGAGTGGGTGCTAGTTAAGATAATGCGCACAGAGAAGAGCAAAGACAGAGGGAGGAGACAAAACGATGATTGATTCTACTTTGCCCCAGGCTAACCTGAGACAAGACCGGGAAAGACGGCTAGGGGCCGTGAGGGACGTGACTGAGAATGACGTGAACTAGAAAGGAGTGTAAATTTGAAATTCAATTTCACCATCTCATCCTGATTCATGGTACTCAGCGGCTGGCAGAGATGGGCACAGAGAGATATACGCACAGTAATCTCCCTGAATTTTTTGTGTAGGTAAATGTCTTGGAAGAGTATCCAGCAGTTTTTAGTGAAACAGCAGAAAAGGAGCTTAGCAGGAGTTGGGGCATCCAGTGGAGATGCTTGATGCACCAACCTCTGGTTCGGAAAACATGGACTGTTTTCAAGAATGAAAATGCTATGAATCCCAGTATAAAATAATTAAATTAAAAGGATTTTGCAAAGAGTTCTGAGAACTCAGTTCTCCAGGAGTCAGCAAACTATGGCCCTTGAGCCAGATCAAGCCTGTCTCTTGTTTCTGTAAATAACATTTAATGGAATAGAACTATATTTATTCATTTAATGTTTGTCTATGGCTACTTTTATGCTGCAATGGCAGAGCTGAGTTGTTGCAACAAAGACTATATGATCCACAATGTCTAAAATATTTACTATCTGGCCTTTTACAAAAAAAGTTGGCCAAACCCTGGTCCATACAAAAATATATTATCACAGGGAACCTGTGTGTGACACACCCCATATTTTATCTTAAGAAGCTGTTTGAGATGTCACTTTTTCCGTCTCAGTCCCACCCAACCATCTGTTTATTTTTTATTTCTGATTTCTGAGAAAATTTCTCTACTTTCAAATGTACTTTTTTCCCCTCCAATTACTAATCTGAGTCTTAACTACCAGATTACCATTAAAAATAAAAATATAATTTTTTAAAAATTTTCCATAAATATTTTCTAAGTAAACATTTTGAATGGCATGATCTCGAAATGCTACAGTGGTCTTGGAATTCTGCATTACCTTTTGCCTGTAGTTTTGCTTCTAAGAATTTATCCTAAAAGAATAATTAAAGGTGGATTGAAGTCTATAACCACAAGAGATTCATGATGGCCCTATTTATAATTGCTAAAAAAATAGAAGCAATCTAATTGAAAAATATGCTGAACTAAGATACAGCCCTAAAACACAGCATCATGCCATTTCTGCAGAAGTATACTGATGAAGAATGACAGTTGTGAAAAAGCAAATGGAAATATTTATAAAATATTATGTATAACACCTTTCTTCCTATTATAGAGACAATTAAAAAGACATTAATCATAACTCATTGTGTCTAGTTCATGGTGGTGGGGATGCGGCCAGTTTCAAACTACATACATACATGTCTACACATACACAAACACACAAATCATAAAGTTTTTATTTTTTTTAATTGGAAAGTATAACTTTTAATTGTTCCATGTGTCCATCAAAGTGATGTACATAAATTTTCTTTTTTTCTGCCTCATTTTGCAACATATAAATGTATCTAATTAGCAAGCTGTATACCTTAAACTTACACAATTTCGTATATTGATGTTTTCATTTTTTCTGTTCTTCCTTGAGTGTGTAAATTACATATTATCAGAAAAAAAATGACCAGCCCATTCCATTCTTATTGCCTTTTCTGTATATACGTCTTTTAAATATAAACAAATATAAATTAAACACTAATTTCACATAAAAGAATATTTCTATGTATCCATTTCTTTCGTTCTTCCTCTGTATTTTTCTCTTTGCCTTCCCCATTACTTCTCCTTTCTTGGTCTCTTTGATTTTTTCCTTTTCCCATATTCAATTTCTCTTCTTGAATGAGCCAGTCAGATTCCCATAATGGTCCATTCAATGGCCCAGTGTCTCCTCTCCCACTGCCATGAATCATGAAAAAGCGGTAACTCATTAACTATGAACCATAGGGAAAAGCTGCAGCTCTCAAGCACTAGATTTCATTTTTTGGAAGAACTTGATAGAATGACTGAAAGAGGAAAGATTTGTGCATTGCTGGGTGTGTGACCACGACCTGAGGAGGGCTGTACTTTGTCACAGCCTTTGTTCTTGGCTGTCAGGGATTTTCATTTTATTTTCAATAAATCCTTAATGGACTTAGAGCAAATAATTGTGAAAATCCTAACAATCGTTGTTACCTTAACAAACGGTGTGAGAAAATGATCGCGCTTTTTACTCCCCTGGCTTTGCAGCGCGTCCATCGGTTCTGTCACTCACTGAGGTTTCCTTCTCAAAGTCAGTACCTGACTGACCCTTATTCTCTGCCTTCAAAAAAAGTTCTTCCTAAATGATTCATTTTTAAATAGACACTTTTTAGACATTTCTTTATTTTATTTTATTCCCTAAGTAAAATGTGCAAACATTATGAATTTCAGTTGAATGTGAACTCCACATTTTCTGCGAAGACTAGCCATGCTTAGCGAAAGCATTTTTTTCCAGTCAGTTGCTCAAGGCCATCAGTCTCATTAGCATCTCCTCCTGCTGTCTGGTCTAGATGCTGTGGAGAATGCATGCAAACAGGTAAACAAAAAAGACAGATAATGTCCAGTGGAAGAGCTGAGGTACAGTTCTGTGTTGAGGGCAAAAGGAAGTAAGCTGGAAAGAGATAATAATTTAAGATCAACCAACATTTCACAGCACAGCTGTTTCATGTAACAGAGTATTTCTGTATATCGAGTGGTCCTCCAGCTTCTTTGTGGCCATTTTATTACAGTTTTCTTCAGAACTATAAACGTTATTACTCACAGTGGTAAGTAAAGAATTTGACATTAAGTTCTCTCCTTCGGCATGCACACACTTTTTACAAGGTGTTCCATCAATCCATAGATAAGGAGAAATGGGAAAAAGTTTATGCTTAATAACGGGGCACCTCTGACAAGTGTGTGTCTCAGGTTAGTTTTACTGTGACGCTTCTCGGGGAGAAGTTTTATACATTGTACACATCTTTTTTTACATGCGTGACATTTGATGATGTCTCAGGTCACAGAACTTGCTAATAGCAGGTGGAGTTTCCGCCTGAGTTTTCTACCTTCCAAGCAGATGTCCTTCCCACTGATCCAACAGCTTACTAAGACATTGATACAGAATCCTCTCTGCTCAGATAAATGCAAACGGGTCCCTTATAGGCCTTTCCAGGATCTTCCACACTCTCACAACAAGTTACAATAACACTGCTGACAGATGTATGTTGTTTCAGCAAATAATATGTCTCAAGCTTTTATGCAAGGACCACATTATTTTCCACTGTAAAAATATCATAATGATACACGTAATTGTAACACACGAGGTTGACATCAAATGTAATGAATAAGCCCCATCAGGCTGGGAGGCTCTCCTGTCCACTCTGTCTGTGACTGTCTTCTGCCCTGAGCAACAATCTCTGAGTCAAGTCTGGCGTGATAAGTAGGCTTATAGGTCTTAGTCCTTAAAAAGTATGGCCACTCAGAGACTCTGGTCATAATCTTCTCGGAAGTTAGCTAGCTCTGTGATAGAAATGTCAAGACATCTTCTTCCATCCTAGCCTACACACGGGGATAAAAAAAATTGGCAAATGAAACACTGGTCTTTATAGCATAAATACTAGGTAAATGAGTATTTCCACATTGATATTCCCTGTAGTGAAATAAAATCACAGTCAGAGTTGGAAGAGGCTTAGAAGATCCAGTCAAGTCTTACCTTGCCTGCCTGAATCTTGTACACAACACCCAAAGCTAATGTCGACCTGGCCCCACCATTGAAACCCCAGCACTGATTAGCTCGTTGACTCCATTAGGTAACTCATTCCAGTTTTCTAAAGCCTTTATTCTTGGCAGTTCCTGACTACTATTAAGCTGAAAAAAATAGCTTTAAAATTCAAACTTGAAACTTAAGACTTACTTCATGCAGTGCAGATAATTTGGGGGTTAACTTTTAAACCTGCAACTTTATTATTACTGTTTGAGTCAGATCTGCTAAGGGTAACTCATTAACGTTTTGGTCTTTTATTTTCTTTCTGGAGTATAAATTTTTAATAAGTTCTTCACTGCATTTTTCATTAACCTTGTATAAAGATCTATTTATAGCAAAGTAGATTTACGAACTAATGTCATCATCAAATGTTTTCAATAACCACATTGTTATTATCAGTAACACTCTGAACTTTGAGTGTGTTTTATTTTATAATTCCACAAAGTTGTAAACATATTTATTAATGCTTCCATTACAGCATCAACACCATCACTATGATTTTGAGAAAAGATAAAAATTTATTTTATTTTCATTAGATAACTCATGCTAGATTATTGTGTTATTAATGCTAAATGTTAAGCAGTTGACAGTGTATGAATTCAGTGACAGACAGACGTGTGTTCATCTCAGTTTTATTTGTTCCTATCTAATGAATTTAGCCTCACATTTTTAACCATGAACCTTACATTGTTTCCATGTGTAATATGAGGGTTGTTAAACGACCTTATAGTATAATCATGATGGCATAAAATATGTAAAATGCTTGGAATTTGTTGGTATAAAATTAAAACTACCAGAGAGATCAAGATGGTGAATAATAGGGTGTGAAGCCCCCATGAACGCGTTAAAAATGTACCTACACGTGGAGCCATTCTCACTGAGAACTAACCGGAAGCCGGCAAAGTGACTCCTACAAAAGCGAAGCTGTAAGAGACACACACGTATCAGACAGGGAAGGGAGACAAGTGGTCGCATCGTGACCTGTGCCCTGGGAGGGGACGCAGAGAAAAGGAAGATCACACAGGTGGACGTTCACCCTGGGGGGGGAGCGGCTCCAGCCCTCACCTGGGTGCCCCAGTCCCAGTGTCCTGTGCTGAGGAGACAAGCCCCTCTGGCTGGCTGGGGGACCACTGGGACAGACAGAGGAGCTGGGGAAGCCTCCGCTCTGCTTACAGGGACCGCACACGTGCCCCCGGGGAATCACAGACAACGGGCTGCCCTGACAGCTACCAGCTTTCCCAGGACTGCGTCACCGTGCACCCCAGCCCAAGCCGAGTGAACACCCACCTGCTCACCCCACGCTGCGCTGTGGCACTGGATCCGGGGTGGAACGGACTGGGGAGAAGGCTAGGCCATGGGGTGCAGAGGCGACCTGCAGACTCATAGAGGCAGAGAAAGTTAAGTGAAGTGGGAAGGCAGAGAAACTACTCTCAAGTGAAAAAAAGCAAGAGAAAATGCTGAAAACATAGTAAAACTAAATACTTTACCAGATAAATAATTGGAAGAAAAAGAAAGGAGAAATGAAAAATAAGAGGGAGGTGTGACTGTGGAAGCGTGGGCGAGAGATACAACATCCCTGGTTTTGAATATTGAGGGCGGGGGTCACGAGCCAAGGAATGCAAAGAACGAAGCTAGACTCTAGATGCTTCGGGAAAAGCTAGAAATCGCAGTTTGTTCCGGCGCCTCCAGAAAGAACCCAGCCCCGCTGACACCTGTTTTAGCTCATTAAAACGTGTGCCAGACTTTTGAAGTACAGAATTATAAGAAAATTTGTGTTGTTTGAAACTGCCAAACTTGTGACAATTTATCGCCACAGCAATAAAACTAACCCCTCAGCTCCTCCTTCGCTGCGGACGGCGCCCGCTGCCACCAGCTCAGCCGCTGCCAAGCCAAGACGCAAGTGTGCAAGAGGGTGAGTGCGCTCTGGGGGCTGCAGGGACTTCAGTCAACGCGGAAGAGAGACAGCAAAAGAGAACCGGACTAGGACCAAGGGAGGAGTTTTCTGGTCCCAGATTTCTGCTTTCAAGACCTGCATCCACAGCACGGTATCACTTACACACCGATTCTAAAAAAGCCAGACTCAGAAGCATCAAGTAATGAGGGGGGTGTCAGGGAGCGTGGGGAGAGGGGGTACGGCTGGTGTGGCTTAAGGCTGCAAAATTGCAACGTGCAGCAAGTAAGCCACAGAAATCGAATGCACAATGCAAAGAACATAGACAATAATATTGTGCTGTAAAGATGCAATGTGATAGCTATTGCTACCAGAGCAATTATATTACAATACATTGATGCATCAGAGTAACATTGTACACCTTAAATTTGTACAATGTTATATGTAAAATACATTCAATTAAAATTATTTTTTAAAGAGGCATATTCACAGACAACGACAACATTCTCAGTCTCAGTATCTTCTTCTGGACCTCCATTAAAACTTTTTAAAACTGTTCAGAAGCGTCCTAAGAGTTGCTGTCTTTGAGCCTTCCGTGGGCGTTAACATGGGGATAGGAGGACGGGGCTCAGGAACTAGGACACTGGGCTTTCCCACACCATCCTCTTCCTTCCCCTTTCTGAATCGCCACGACAGTGGTTCCATTTAAAATGTATTTTTCTCATTACGATCCTGATTAAAAATTCCCTTGAATAAAAGAACTGATACATCAAAGAGAGAGAAACAGAGACAGAGAGAAAGAGAGACAGAGGGAAACAGAAATGCTGAATAATGCCTGGATTTTTAGACACATTTTTAGGCGTCTACAGTCCTAAACTTCAATTCTAATCAACAGCTGCTACTACATGAGTCAGTTCAACAAGTGTTAACGAATGTCATCAGATTTAGTATTACAGTTTTTATTTAACATACTGTGAGCATTTTTCCGTAATACAAAATGTTCTTTGTAAAGAAGATTAATTCCTGTATGATACTCTATCAAACGAATATGCCACAATTTGTAATCATTACTTTGATTTTGTAAATGTGATATTTTCCATTGTTTTATTATTTTAAGTTATACTGAAATGAAGATCCTTTTACATAAATCTTACACTGCATTCCTTATTGTAATTGCATTATTTGCTAGAATCAAAATTATTCAGTCATCCTTTCAAGAAATATTTATAGAAACCTGTAATGCACAAGGAACTGCTCTGTATTGTGGCACATAGAAAAGAACAGAACAAAACTATTACCCTAATAGATAAATTATAATAAAGTATGTTAAGAATGCCTATTGCTGAAAATAATTAAATAAGATGACAGAAGTGGTGATTGAATTTAATACCATGAAGTTTTGACACTTACAACAGGTATCTCAAAGTCTCTAATACCTGACAGAAATTCACATCTACAGCCACAAAAAAAGTTATTATTTTTTAAATTCTACTACCTTTTTTTTACTGACGTATACTCAGTTTCCAATGCTGTGTTAATTTCTGGTGCACAGCAGAGTGATTCACATGCACATGTGCATATACCCTTTTCATATCATTTCTCACCACAGGCCGTTACCAGGTGCTGACCCTTGCGCTACACAGCGAGACCTCGCCGTTTGTCTGTGTCATGTACGGCCCTTGTGCGTGCTGAGCATGTGCTCCACCGCTTGAGCTATACCCTCCCCCCAAAGAGATACAGTTTTAACTGAAGTGATTCTCTTCTGGGAAGACTCTCTAAATAACTGATTTGTGGCTTGCATATTTTGAATCATATAAACTTTTTTCAATTATAACATATATAATTTTTGCCAGTCATGAAAAATTGTACCCAAGATAAGCTACGTGGATTGTTCAAGTTTGATTTTTTTTTGTACAAAAGGACAAAAATTTCAGTGCCTTGACCAAGAGTAGGCAGAAACTAAAATACGTCCATGCTGAAGAAGACTGTCATTTTTGTACACAAAGCAATGTGCTTTTCCCGCTATTTCATTTTAATTAGTCATGACTACATAGGTTATGGTGTTCATTGTCTAAATTATTGTTCAAGTAATTTTTTTGGGCCGTGCCATCGGAGAAACATAACAGAGTCTAACGTACGTGTGTGTGAGCTGCAGAGAACATTTAACTTAGTGTGAAGCATTTTAGATACTTCCATTTTTCTTCTTGACGTTTTCCCAGGGAGAATATTTTGTGGGGCTCATCTGTGTAACAGATGATGATCTTTAACACCTTTGGGACAAGGCACAGAGTTTTCCCAAGGACACAGACCTGGCACACGTCCACCTCTGTATCCACACACACAGCAGCACACGAACCCGCCGAGTGGTTTTGCTTCCCTGCAAACCCGGCAGATGTGATCCCAGTGAGGTTCCCTGAATTCCACAGCTGAGTGGAGCCCATATGTTGTGGAAAAGAGAAAAAGAAAAGGTTAAGATTAATTCAGTTGTCAATGTAAGCAATTGGGTTCATGTTGCCACCCTACCTAGTCTGCGTGGACGTTAGCCATTGTCTTAATTATTTATAAAAAGACAGAATCGGGCTTAATACCACCAGTATAATTCTCGCAGTGTGTCCACCCCTGTGGCTTTTAACATTCCACTCAGATGGCATGAGGAAGGCACAGGCTGTGGTCTTCACTGTACACCCTGAAGAGTGTGCTGGATTTATGAGCAGATAATGGACAGACCCAGAGTTCAAGGTAAAAGCAGAGAAATATTTAAACCTCTAACAATCTGGCTGCTTCTCCTTGTCAGAAACCATGACTGGGAGGGCTGCGTTTTCAGTTCTGTCCCCACTGAGCCAGAGGATGAGCAGTTTTAGTGTGATGTGCCACCGAAGTCTGCCTTTGTTCTGGGAATCTATACCAAAATGAGGCAACAGTCATGACCTTCACTTATAGTTTGTACAGACTGCATAAACGCTGCACCCAGCCTCGTTTTCACCATGACCACTCCTTCCCTTTGGCCGATAAACGGTGCTGCAGTTTAAGAACAGATTACTAGCAAAGAACTTACCGGTAATCTATTTTATGGGGCTTATTTGAATATAAGGTATATTTTTATCCATAGCCAATCTGTCTACCATCTTCCACAAGTTTCATATAAATAGAGCTGGAAAATAACACAGAATGCTATAAAAAGTAGATAGGTTACAAATAGAAATGCAGATGAAGTGCTAAAACTTTGCGGTGGGAAGACACCTACCTGGGGATGTTCTAGTAAATTTGGCTTTTTTTTTTTTAATGTCATTGTTTGCCAAAGCATTTTTCCTTGTTTCATTTTAGAATGAAATGTCATTCCGTAATACTTGGTAAGTGAATTTTCTACAGAGGTAGAAGTTGCAAGATTATAATTTATGTTGAAGTAATATCGCAGTGCATAAAGCACGTTGTTGTCGAATGTTTTATTTTTTAGCTATCTAGTATAGCCGTGCGCATTTGTGCACATACATCGTGAGTACACGGTGTGTGTGTGTAAACCTGTGTATGTATCTAAACCCATATACACACACATACACACATGGGAAACATGTGTGCATATTTCACACAGGCTCACACAGATATCTGCATCTAGGTGCCTGTTAAACAAGCTTACAGTCAAGTGTTTTAAAACTGTCAGCTGACTTGAGTTGCCAGTTTACTAAAAGAATAAAGCATGTCACTCAGACTTCTTGCAAAAGATTTGCATTAGTGATTTTTTTAATACCTTCACCAAATAGAATTCAATCTTACAAAAGAGTTAAACATGTGGCCCCTTTTGAAAATAAGAACATTCACATAACTTTCCAGCAAAACGCCATTTGATCACAAGCACCTCTTTAAAAACCAACGACTCGGCTCATTTTAGCTAGTGTGGCAACCTGACAGTCTGTGTTAGCTCCAATTGACGACAAACAAGTTAATTAATAACATCAGTTGCACGCATTATCTTCAAAGGTGGTAACTTTAGAACTCATAGAACAAAGCGTCCATCTGGATGTAAGGGGTGAGATGACAGTATTCTGTGCCCAGTGCTTTGCACAAACAAGAATAGCAGAATCCCAGCATGCCGGGTCGTACAGGCCAGTTATTCATCAGTGCTCGAGTTCTTGCTACGCGTTATCCTCATACGGTTTCCTCGCATGTGGACAAAAGCCCGTTGCCTCTCAAGGAAACCAGCTTCATAGTCAGCCCCGCCCAATTTTAGAGAACGGAAGTTTGGAGCAGCTAAAATTTGCCTCCCTGTAAATGTCATTGCTGATCCCCTTTCCTCACCTTTAACAACAGATGCCAACGAAGACTGAACAGCTAACTGACCTTTTCAGTGTAATGTGCGTGTCTGCATTTACCTGCCTGGGAGAGTCACTAGATGTGCTGCGGACTTGCTTGAGTCCCGGTCACCGTGACGTCTGTCAGGTTCTTCTCGCATGACACACCTACCTGCACTTTAGGGGAAAGTTGTTTGCTCCACGGTGGCTCATGACTAAATGACAAAAAGGTAATAAAAAGTGCCTTTTCCTCTCTGGCGTCAAGCACGTAGAACACGTACAAGCGTGGTGCGTGCTAAATACGTGTGGCGTTCCGAGCAAAACAGCTCTTTAAGATCTTATTTAAAATCGCTTGCTTGTTTGTTTAATCTTTGGGGCCTAGACATGAGTCTGTGACTTTTTTTTTAATGGAAAAAGTAAGGACAGACTGCATCGGCACAACTAGAACCTTCTTTGCCTCTGACCCTGATGGTGCCTGCCAGGAAACGCACCAGCATCTTCAGGATGAGCTGTCTTTCAGGTGGCTTCTAAGGATCTCAGACAACTGGGCTCCTGTCTTAACTGGAGCAAAGGACTCAGTTTAGATTGAAAGTGACATCTTGTATACGTGTGTACACACACACACACACACACACACACACACACACCCCAAAACAGGATGCGGATGATCAGGATCCCCGTGGAACTCCAGTGAAATTTCCCTCTGCACACATTTATATCAATCAGCACCATGTTGATGACAATGACAAATGCACAACTGAACCATATCGTCAACTGGCCGGGATGTTCCCTCTCTGTGTTGATACTCTTAGCTTCTTCATCTGGTGGGGAACAATATTTCGGGGTTGTCTACATATTTTTCTTGTCTTGAAATGGGTCATATAATCTAGGAATTACCTGCCCTTTGAAGATTTGAAATAACTCACCAAGAATTATCTGTTTTGAGGTCCCTTTGACTATCCATTCTGTAAACATTTTAAATGAATGTAATCAAACATTCTCAGATATGACCAGCTTATTAGAGTTTTTCTACCTCTACTGAGATCAGTAATGGCTTTTTGATAAATTCACCCTTTCTTGGAAAATTATCCCTTTTTATTTGGGTGCAGCTTTAGAAAAATACCATTTTTTGTATGTCTTTTGGACAACATATATTTCAATGTATCTTAAAAGTCAAGTGTGAAAGCTTTTTCCTTTAATATAAAATGTAACTAACTGATGTGACTACGCAATAAAATGGCATGACTACTTTAATGTCATTTGATGGTAGGTTTATAAATTCAAACTCTGTGGTCAGATGTGTTTTAAATGTTTCATGCATTGATTTATTTTGCTTGTTTTCTGCTGATAATAGTTCCGTCTGTTTCTCTGAAGTTCAAATTAAGTAATAGCCCCCTATTTATGATTTCCAACATCCTTTTACACTTTTGGGACAGCTTTGAATAAATCAGTAGGAAAGATTCTTAAAAATACCCCAAATATGCCACTGCAGTGCCATTTCACTGTTTCTTATCGCATTTCTTTCCAAGTCAATATTTCCCAAAGACATTTTTGAGGAAAATTAGTCCTTTAAGATCCTCTTTGAGAAATGACTTGGGGAATGAATACGTTTGGAAAGTACAACATACCTCATTTCCCTCTTGGAGGGCCATGATGAATATTTAAAATGCTATGTCTTTCTGAGTTTAAAATATGGAAAACCCCCTACCTTTTCCTAAATGTATTTCGTTTTGAATTCCCACTTCCCCCACTGGTTTTGTTTTCCTCTTAAAATTAAACCTATTGACTTTTGTGGTCCCTTGGAACATGTTTGGGGAATTCCTGATATGTAATCACTGATGCACATCACATTTTTAGGTTTGGCAAAAAAAAAAAATGTGATTTATATTTCAATCAGTTTTCAAAACGCCTAAAATGGGAGAAACTGCTCCTCATGGGTCTATTAAATCTCGCTAACTTCCTAGAAGCAGTAAAATCTGTATCTGCATCACAGCCCTGATGCGATGGGCCTGGAGCAGCTCTGGCAGCAGAATGATGGTCTGCGCCACCATCGTAACTGGAAAGCTAGGGACTAGCATTTAAAGTCCATAAATGGAAGAGGAAGTAATCAAAGTATATATTTGGCAAATAAACAATAAAACCAGCCTATAAGCGTGTGTCAGAAAGGACGGCAAAGGGCTGAGAAAGCTAACCAAGCGAGCCGTTCTCCAGGAGGGAAAGGTTAGCTGGAGCGCGGAGTGTGCTTCGAGGTCGGCAGTTAAAAGACGGAATTTATTGTCTGGTGGCTCCACCGTGTCCGTTCTCTTTGTGGAGAGTATTAAGAGATGCAGTGGAAGCTGTAAACGTTCTGGCGACAGGCCGCTTTCCTGTTGTACCTCAAGTGCAATGCTGTCGCTGGGACGGGACCCAAAACGCCCGCCGCCCGCTCCGCACGTGGGTGAAGTCAACCCACCGGTGCTTTGGCCTCCCCGTGTGTAGAAAGGAGACGCTTAACTTCTCAGGCTCTCACCACCTTAGAGGAGACAGTCTGAAAGCACATAAAGCAGTGTCAGCGCAAGTCAGGCTTTCCAAAACAATAGCAATATTGTTGTTTGTACTGCTATCAGCATTATAAGGATTTTAAAATACGTGAATTATTGCCCAGATAGCCAAACGTCCAAATACCTTGCAAAATCTTCCCTCTTCTATTGGACACAGGTTTTTACTATTAGAAATTGACCAGAAAGATATGCTAATTGTAACTTAAGTGTCCTAGAAAGTTTTAAAGCGTTTGCATTTAAGAGATTGTTACACACATTCTTCCCCTAATAACTGAGATAACTTAAATGTCTTTTAATTTTTCTAGTTTTCACAATAATGTCTAAAGGCAACTTTTGGTCATGCAACAGCCCTATTAAGTTACTTTTTCCCCCATTCAGTGTACCAAATGGAAACTATTCTGCATTTACTCTCATTTTTCATCTCCCCTGCTCATCCTTCAGCTTTTTATACTTTTGGGCAGATGAGTTTTCCATCTGTGATAAATGCTGCAAATAGTTCCCCTTGATTCTCTTTTGACTTTTGCCTCATTTACTGTGGGGCTTTTTTGTGAACTGTTATGTCAGCTTAGTTAATATTTTCCATTTTTGTGTCTAGATTTTGAGTCATAATTAAAACAGCTTTTCCAATTGTTAGTTTATAAATTAATTCATCTGAAATTCTTCCAGTCCTTATGTGGCTCACTTGTTATATTTAGATGGCCTATTCATTGGGGTTTATTCATTTTTCTATGTTGCTCTTATGAATTGAGTTTCCTCTTAGACTCCTCTAACAACTGGATGTTCTTACTCACATGTAAAGATTACTGACTTTTGCTGGTCATTTCGCATTCTGCCAACTTAATTAAGTGTTACTGTTTGTGTTAATCTTATCCCTGATTCATTAGGGCAAAAGGGTTAGCAAACTGTTTCTGAAAGAACCTGATGATAAATAGTTTAGGCCTCCTCGGCCATCAGCTTCCTGTCACAACTAACAAACGCTCCCGTTTTGTGCAAAAGCAGCCAGAGACGATACGTAAATGAATGGACATGGCTGTGCTGCAGTAAAACTTCATTTACAGGAAGTTTATTCCATGAAGCAGAGGGCCAGGCCGTGAGCCGTAACTCGCTGTCTCCTGCCCTAGGTTGTCGACAATGATATCGTGACATCTGGAAAAGGTGGTTTTATTTTTTTGTCCAGTTACTACAACTCTACTAGTTTTTGGCTTGTTGTGTTTTGTTCCTTTTGTGTAATCTTTGGTCTGGATGTGCTCATGAACGCCTCCAGTGCAATGTCAAGTGTTAGTGGCGATGCTGAGCTTCCTCGCCTCTTGTGCATCCCCCGTGGGAAAGCCTCTGGAGTCCCCAGCAAGTAGAGTGTTGGCTTAGGATTGAGGCATACACTTTTTCAGTAGATGAGTAAGTATCCTCCAGTTCCTATTTTATTAAGTGCTTTTTTCAGAGGTAGGTATTGACTTTATGAAAGCCCTTTCCAGCATATACAGAGGTAATCATTTATTTTTCTATTTGGATCTATTAATCTAGTAAATTACACCAAAGTACTTATGAATATTAAACTATTCTTACACTTTTAGGACAAATCCCACTTGACCACGATGCATATTTTTAACATGGGAGAAGTTTCTGCTAATATTTTATTTAGGAATTTTGCAAAAATACGCATAAGTATGCAAGAGGCTGGTAATTTTATTAAGTGTGCATGTATATGTTTAGGTATTAACGTTAATTTTGCTTCATATAAAGACTCTAGATGTTATTCTATTCCATGTGCTCTGGGAAAATGTAAACTAATATTGTCACTGTGGGTTTTGAAACTTTGGTAATTTTCTTGTAAAATATTCTGAGACTGGAAATTGTTTGCATGGGGCAGTTTGCGCACATTTTCTCCGTTCCATCAACTGGAATATTTTGATTCGTTTTTTTTTCCCCTTAAGGCAGTTTTGTAAGGATGTTGTCTACTCTGCTGTTTACTTTGAAATTTCTAATCATTTTCTGGACAAGCAAGAACAGGTGATTCTTTCCAGGCAGAGGGAACTGGCTGAGCTGGTTCACCGCATTTCTTCAGGAACCTCCGTAGTTGTTCTATTTAAGTAGTTTTTGTTTTGTTTTGTTTTATTCTGCAAACCTCTTGGTGAAGTGTTGCTGAAAAGGGATTGGCATGTCTTTTGACTTTGTGATCCTTTTTGTTTTGTAGGATCTTTAGTTTCCTTCCTTCCCTTCACCAACAAGACTTTAAACGATGCCACGTCCTTTGACTTCATCCCTCCTTGTCCCCTGAAGTGGTGCCTTAAAGCTGCACCTGTGGAATTTCAGGGCTTCTCGTTGCCTTGCCAGTAATCATTTCTCCGACCCATCAGTCTCAGATCTGTTCTGAATCTTACCCACAAGGATGCGCTTCTCTGATTCTGGGAGTGATTTTATCTGCTTTCTGCCCCTGCTGGGCTCCTGAGCCCCCTTCTTGTCCCAGCTCTGCCTAACCCTCTTTTTGGCATGAGTCAGAGCTGGCTCTGCTCAAGGCGTTTACTGCAATAGTTCTATATAAATTCGCCTCTGCAGCGTTATCTTTCTACCAGTAACATATCAGGTATGGGTCATGGTGAGCTGTATTTGTTGTTGTTGTTGGTAAGTATGAGTTTTGAAAAGTTTAGCTGGCTGCTCTTGTCCTACAGGAACATGACATTCTTTATTTTTGTGTATTGTGTATATGCAGTTGTTTTCAGATACGTATAATTTTAGATTTTTTTCTGTATTGCCTTCAAATGTTTATTCTGTTAAAGCATACATTTTCAGTGTGCATTAACATATTAAAAATTATTAACTGAGTCTGAGGAAATACGGTCATGAAACATTCTAAAGAAAGTATCATTAACATTGACAAGACCCTATACTCATCTTTGACTTCTGAAGCCACTTTTGATTATTACATAAATCGTGCTTAATTGTGTTGTTAGAATGTGTCAAGTAGGATATTAAGATGGTGAGGAGGTAAAAATCTTTTGTTCTCACTTCACTTGTGAGGTTCTGGCTCTTCCCCATTTAAAATTTTAATTTGTGGAAGTAATCATCCATGAACTAAAAACACGATTGGATTGGAATCATGAGACCTGGATTCTAACAACCCCACAGGGCTGGACGGCTCGCTGTGTGGCCTTCACAGTCGTGAACCTTGGATTTATCAGCATAAAGCTGTTGAGTTGGTGTGGTGGGATGATGAAATCCAACCCTGAGAGCCTCAGTTTGTAGCTTGTTTTTGTGTGTGGACTGCAGTTGTCTCTATTCATTGACCCTGGGTGGGACATTCACCTGCAAATGATCTCAGATCTTTTTCCCTCCTGACAAAATGACAGTGCTCCCCAAACACCCCTGCAGTCACCCATCTGAGCATAGGTGTCAGAACACAATGCCCAGCAGCCGGGGTTGCAAGTTCTCGCCTGCTGCCTTTGCAATCCTTCTGCCTCAGTCTCATTCTCTGCCTACTTCCTCCCTCTCTTCCCTTCCTCCTCTTTTATTTGTCTCTTTTCTTCTCCCACATGAAAGAAAAAAAGAAAGATAGAAAACAAGGGTAATTCTTCTACTACATCATGTAAACCTCCACCAAGATTGCTGGGGGGCCGCTGCTCAGCGTGAAGTTTGGTCCTTGGCCCCCTGCCACCTTGCGACCCAGATCGTCGGTTACCTCGGCCTTCTGCTTACTTCACGCAGAGTCAGATTACTGTTACGTATCTGTTGCCAGGCTCCTAGCCTATCTTCATCACCTCCATTTCCTAAATTCACATAAATCAAACACTAATCACTAATAATCTTTAAGAATAAAGGAAATATGAAAAGAAGTGACAGTTGGTTTTTCCCTTTAATCCCACTGGAAATAAAAGCCACAGTTCAAGCAAAGGCGCCTCTCACTTCTCTTCTGTCAGACTGTCTCATTTCTTTTCTCCTTAAGACCATACACGTAAGAAGCCTTATCTTTACTCTGAATAAAAATATTTCTTCCTCACCACCAATATCTGGTTTCTCAATCTAAGCAGCTTCTAGCTAAGAGGTTTGAGGTAAAATATGTTCAGAACTAAAATCAAAGCCTTAGTTTATCAACAGATGAGTAAAATGATGATTAAGAAAATATTATTAATTTCACATCAATTGCACAGTTAATCCAACCAAAGCAAAGATCAAATAGCCTAACTCCCCTCCATGAAAAGAAAAATGGTCTATTTCAAATTCAATTTTAGATTAAATTTTGGGTTCATTTTTGCCTGTTTGATGTTGTCATTCTATTCTGAGTTAAAATGGAAGCAATTAGCATAGGGTGTTTAAGTACACATGCTTCCTTAAGAAAAATTGTTGTTGAAATTAGGTTCTTGACATGCCTTAACTGAAGAATTTAGTTTCACATTCTTTCTCTTAAAAAGGAGAAAGCAGGATTGTCAAATAAAATTAAGCATCAAAAAATTTTTAAACTATTGACTTAATCAACAACTCATTAAAAAAAATTATTCTTTGGACATGGCAACCAGACATCAGATGCAAAAACTTGAACTTATTTCTCTAGAGCAGCAAAAGGAAAAGAACTGAACAAAATAAATATTAAAAATAAAACACTAAAAGCAAAGTAAAATTTAGAAATAGCTATTAGAAAATTCAAATGAACTTTGAAATTTGAATAGAATTTGAAATTAAGGTGATAATTCTGGTTGATAAGAATAATTACAGAGCATCTATCACCTCAACAAATCAGAACGCTCAGCAAATTATATTATAATACACCCAGGGCTGTTTCCTGCATTTCGTGCTTATTTCAAGCATGAGCTTCAGCTACAGTATTTCTTCTTTAAAACTATATATATATAGGATTATGTATTTTTCTTTAATGTTATATATATACACAAAATACACGGACACTAGGAATATGTATATTACACATGTATATAATACATGGGTCAAAGTGTATATACTTTTAAAGGCTTTTAATAAACAGCCACAAATTCAGCTCCCAGTAGATTATTTTATCCATTCATAAGGAGATTAGGGCTGCTTCTTCATAACTTAGGCATTATCTTTTTTCTTTTCATTCTTGACTATTTGACAGCCACAAAATAAAAGTAGCATGTCACTATTCTAGGTCACATTCCTTTTTTATTAATTTTCTTAGTTTTCGTTTGCTTTGTTTTGCTTTGATTTTTTTATCCAGAATATTGACTCTTCTCAAATGCTTTTAAGTTTAACCTTTGGTCTAATAAATTATTTGAACATTTTTAAAGTTTGGAAATGAGTTCTGTTTGTTAAAGTGAACTCTTCCGTTACTTTTTTTTTTTTTTTTGGAGGGTGCTGCTTTATTAATCTGAGCTGTTGCTAGCTTCTCCAGACTAATTTAAACGATTTATTTCTTATGATCTGGAAAAGTTTATATGCAAAATTATAATTTATTAGTTAAAAGTTCATATGCAATTTCCACAGACTCATGATATTTTCCAGACTTTTTTTTCTCAAAAGTCCTTTCCTGTTTATCAGTCATGTCTTTGGCTGTTATTGGCTCAGACAGCATTTACTGAGCACACAGTGGTAAGAAAAGGGAGTAGAGATAGTATTAAGATGCTGTTGCCGCATTTTATAGTTTGCAGTCTTATTAGACCTGATTAAAATAGATTGGATTAGGAAGAATCTTTTTTTGCAGGTCATCATTCAATATCTTTGTTTATTTGTTTTTAAAAATAATCATGCTTATTGGAGAAAGGTTGGAAGTTGGAAGTGACATTTTATTTTAAATATAAATAAAACATGGTGACTGTGGAAAAGCTGTAGAACACAGAAAGCTGTAAAGAGGGAGCCCAATCGTCATCCTACCATCCAGGGAAAACTGCTGGCAGCATTTGGCACTTTTCTTTCCAGTCCTTTGTCCCTGTCTCTGTTTTATGATCATACGATACACACAAGTTTGCACACTGCAATTCTACCCGCCATCGTATTGCAGGCATTCTTCCTTGCCTTTAAAAAGGGTCTGAGGCATAATGACTATGTAACATTATATGCTAAGCATGCACAATAGTGTCCTTGAAAGTGCCCACTTGGATATTTAGGTTGTTCACATTGTTTCACTGTGATGAACACCTTTATTCACAACTGTTTATCTACTTTTTATGTTGCTTCTTTAAAACAGATTATAAGAATAGGATTATTGGGTTGAAAGTTTCAACATTGAAAAGACTTTCGGAACCTGTTAGCAAAGAACAGGAAGACTGGGCCTTGCTCCACTGTCTCCCTCAAGCCAGAGGCCCTGCTGGTGGTGTTTAATCAGTGTGCCTGCGCCTTGTCCACAATTTCACAGTCTACTTCTTTGGCCTAATGAAAGCATCTCGAGTGTAAATATATTAATAGGCACATGATAATCTTTGGACGTAATTATAGTTTGCTTACACAGTTGTCTCCATTGGAATTCAGTCTTTTTCCAATATTCAGCATTATACATAATGTGATTTTTGTGTATTAAAGTAAGCCTTATAGTAGTTATGATTTGGTTTTTGAAAGCTGGCATTGGATTCCCTGACTTCTAGCTAGCTCCATGGCTTGGGCAGCCCATTTCACTTCTTTGAGCTTCTTTATTCTTCTGAGGAGAAGATGGAATTGTGAGAATTCAGCGAAGTAATACAATAATGAGTCTAGCACAGGGCCTGTTACAACATCAAGTGCTCAACAAAAAATCAGATTCAAAGGCATTTTTTTAAAGTCACATTTCCCCCGGCTGGCTTCCTTAGTCTAATTTAGGTACCAATAAAACATATAAATCTTGATTATGTTAGGATCAGTATAAAAGGCTTTGCTTCCAGCCAACTCACACTCGTTTAGTTTGTCTGAAGGATTCACCGTTAGCGCCCCCAGATCACTGAAGTTGAGACGGCTGATGAGGTAATTTTCAGGGACTGTGACTGCTTCAATTTCCCCAGTTCCTGAAGTAAGGATTTCTGAGAAGAAGTGGGATGAAGAGTGGACTATAGTGAGACACTTTTGACCTTTCTGATTGCTTGCAGAATCTCCTGTTGTCCCAGCCACCCTCCGCCAACCACGCACACCCAGTGCGATTGTTTGATTTCCTTTTTGGTCCAGTCCATGTCAGTCTGGCTCTCAGACTGCAGTGTGGCCTGGCCACAGAAATCCTCTTGCAAGATGAGCAAGAGGGTTACTAGTATTCTTTCCTTTTAAATTAAATGTATCGGGTTGCTACTAAAATGGCCTCCCAGGGTTAGGTCTCCTTGTATCTGGGGCTGTAGCAGTGCAATAAAAACCTGCCAGGAGAGAGTCCTCTGGGTCTGAAGAAGGGCCGAAAGGAAGGGGACCACCCAGATACCAATTAATGCCTCCTTTGGTCAACAGAAAATTTTGGCCACTTAACTACATGCTAGACGTATTACTACATGGTGGAGATGCAACATAAAAGTAACCCAGCCTCTCCTCTCTGAGCACTCACAATCTAGTTTGGACATCGTAGTACAAAATGGTCAAAAACAGTAGAAGCAGAGCATCAAAAGCTTAGTGTTGTTTAGAAAGGACTTTGTACTAGAAATTCAATTTTAAACCAATTATTACGTATGTGTAATGTCTGTTGAGAGATAGGCAATGAACAAATATGAATTTTACTGAAGATCACTTCCACCAACCAGGGTAGTCGTAAAAGGATTTGCAGTATATTTTTTAGCATAAAAATACAGATGGCAAGCCTTGCAACCATTTGCAGTTGGAACTACATGTAAATAGCAGTATTAGATTAGAACAGAGTATGTAATTCAAATATTATAATATTTTAAAGAAGTGCATAAAAAATAATAGAACAAAATTTGCCTCAACATAAACGAGAGGACAAGAGCACTTGTATAAAAAAGAACGTATTGACTGTATTTTTTCATCTGGGATAATAGAAACCAGAGAGGTTTTGTTTCATTTTGGATGATGGTTATTAGAAAAAAATTAGGATTAATTTTTTCCCCTAAAAGCTAACACTAGAAGAATTTAATACAGACTCTTTACTAAGATTGCTAAAACAATAAAATGAACATAAATTCAGTGTCTCTGCACCTAACAAGAAACATAAACTAAAAGAGATAGCAAGAATACATTTAAAGAATGAAGCAAACTTTCACCTCAAAAAAGTTACATTCGGGGGTAATGGCAGTAATAACAAGCCTAAATCATCATTATAAATGTAAGTGAAAAGTACCCCACAAACGAAAGAAAGGAAAGAACTTCACAGACCACATGTGAATGGTAAATTGTCTGAAATAGTAATTGTTTGAAAATGTTTCATTTTCGCCTCACACTTGATTGCCATTAAGGCTCCACAGAATTTTGCTTTCAAACTATTTCTTTTAAGGATGATAAAAGTGTCCTTCTTGTCTTCATGGCCACTAACGAACAACTAAGTCCCAGTTGGGCGCCCGACTCACTTACCAGCTGTGGCACTGCTATTGTAGCAGCTGTGGTCACGGCCGTTTTGTGCTGGGAAACAAATTGATTTGATCTTCTCTCTAGTCACGGGCTTGTGTTCGTTCGCCAGGACCCAGAGGTCTGATCAGCTTGAAGCCACTTCTCTTCCTGCGGCCCCAGACAGCTTTTTTCAATGTGCTTTGGGTTATTTCCCTTCCTTCTCTTTTCCTTTTCCTTTTTCCTCTTCCGGTGCTCTCTAAGATACCTCCACACGGATGTTGGATTTGCTTCACTGATTCTGCATGTCTTTTAATTTTTGTCCTTGACTTTTCCATCCCTGGAAACATTTGCTCTATATTGTGAAGAACTTTCCCTGACTGCAGCTTTCCACCCCCAACTGTTTCCTTTTTATTGCTTAGACTCTATATTTGGTGTACATCTAAGTGACTTTGATAAGGTTGTTATAATGAGGAAAATAAAATCTCAAAAAAGAATAAAAGAATAGGGAAACTTTTGGTTTTATCTTCCTGAAAGAAATAGATAAATAACTAAATGCTAATTTAGTATTAGAATATAAAAAACAAAGCCAAGACATTTTTATTTGACCTTTTAACTTTGATTCAAAATTCCAGTAATCAAGGGTATTAATTCACACTTCATCCAAAGTACACTAAATAACATGGCAATTACAAAGTTCTGATTCTTTAGCTGATTAACCACTGTTCACAAAGGTAAAACAGTCAATAATTCCTGAAAAAAACTTAGAAGTTAAAGCAGCAAAATCATTTTAAAATTAAAAGGAATAATTGTTTCAAAATGTAAAACCCTTCCTTTTTAAAGTTGCACAAAAATTATGGGTATTTTAACTAAGAATGCATCCTTTCTTAACTAACTTTTTTCAAATCACTCATTTCAAACTGAAGGAAATAAAGATAATAATGAGATAATAAAAAATGAGATAATAAAAAAAAAAAACCTCACCAAAGAAGCAGAGCAGAGAGAATCTGCTCAAAATAAGATGAAATTTATTTATAGTTCTTTTAAAACAAGTGGTAAAATGCTAAAATTTGTAAGATTTTTCTTTATTTCCCAAAACTTCTGATAAATTCTAAATGAAAAATTCCCCAATTTAAAAAATTAAGTTTAAAATACAGGCATGCCTCAGAGATACTCAGTTCCAGACAGCTATGCCAAAGCAATTAATGCAATAAATCAAGTCACAGGAATGTTTGGGTTTCTCAATGCATATGAGAGTTATGTTTAAATAAAACTGTAGTCTGTTAAGTCTGCAGTGTCATCATATTTGAAACAACAATGTAAATACCTTAATTAAAATGTATTTTATTGCTAAAAGTTGCTCACTACCATCTGAGCCTTCAGCAAGTCATAATCTTCTAGCTTGGGGAGGGTCTTGCCTCAGTGCTAATGGCTGCGGACTGATCAGGGTGGTGGTTGCTGAAGGTTGGGGTGGCTGCGGACACTTCTTAAAATAAGACGGCCTTGAAGTCTGTTGCATGCGTTGACACTTCCTTTCATGAACGATTTCTGTGGAGCGTGCCGTAGAGTTTGACAGCTTTTTGCCCACAGTAGAACTTCTTTCAAATTTGGAGTCAGTCCTTTCAAACCCAGCTGCTCCTTTATCAACTAAGTTTACATAATATTCTAAATCCTTTGCTGTCATTTCAACAGTCTTCAGAGCATCTTCCCCAGAAGTTGATTCCATCTCAAGAAACCATTCTGTTGCTCATCCGTGGACGGCAGCTCCTCATCCACCAAAGTTTTACCACGAGGTTGCAGGAATTTGGTCCCGTTTTCAGGCTCCACCTCTAATTCCAGTTTTCCTGCTGTTTCCACCACATCTGTGGATACTTTCTCCTCTGAAATCTCGAACCTCTCAAAGTCATTCAGGAGGGTCGGAATCAACTTCTTCTAATTTCCTGTTAATGTTGCTATTTTGGCTTCTTCCCATGGATTGTGACTATCCTTAATGTCATCTAAAAGGGTGAATCTTTTCCAAAAGGTTTTCAAGTTTACTTTGCCCTGATACATCAGAGGAATCACTGTGTATGGCAGCTATAGCCTTATGAAATGTATTTCTTAAATAATAAGACTTGAAAGTTGAAATTACACCTTGATCCATGACCTGCAGAACAGATGTTTTGTTAGCAGGCACGAGAACAGCATTAATCTCAGTGTACATCTTCATCAGAGCTCCAGGGTAACCAGGTGCTTTGTCAGTGAACAGTAATATATTGAAAAAAATATTTTTTTCTGAACGTTAGTTCTCAACAGTGGGCTTAAATTATTCAGTAGACTGTATTGTAAACAGATAGGTTATCATTTAGGTTTTGTTGTTCCACTGACAGAGCACACGGAGCAGATTTAGCACAATTCTGAAGGGCCCTACGATTCGGGGGATGGTAAATTAGTGTTAGATTTTTGTTCTCAGTCAGACTGTGGCTGGTTTAATCTTTTATCCAAGCCACTGGAACATTCTTGACATTCGCAATGAGGGTGGTTTGTTTTCTTATCATTCATGTGCTCACTGGAGCAGCACTTCGAATTTTTGTTAAGAACGTCTCCTTTACATGCACCGCTTGGCTAGCGGGCTCAGGAGGCCTGGCTTTCGGCCTGTTTCAGCTTCCAGAATGCCTGCCTCACTACGCTTAGTTATTTCGAGATTTTAATTTAAAGTGAGAGATGTGCAGCTCTTCCTTTCACTCGAATACTTCGAGGCCTTTGAAGGGTTATTCACTGACTTCATTTCAATATTACTGTGTCTCAGGGAATAAGAAGGCTTGAGCAGGGGGAGGGGGCACGGAGACGGCCAATGGGTGGGGCAGCCAGGACACAGACGTTCACTGATTATTTGTTATTTTATGTGGGCGTGGTTTTTGGTGCCCCCCCCAATTACAATAGTAACATCAAATGTCACTGATCACAGATCACCACAACGAACAGAATAATTATGAACAGAATGAACTACTGCAAGGATTACCAAAATGTGACACAGAGACACAAAGTGAGCCAACGCCGTTGGAAAAAGTGGTGCCGATAGCTTGCCCGAGACAGGGTGGCCACAAATCTTCAATTTGTACAATAGACATAGTATCTTCAAAGCTTAGTAAAGTGAAGGGCAACAAAATGAGCCATGCCTGTATCCTGCACAGTGTGCGAATTGTGGGAATTGATGTTTCTAATATTTGGAAAACCAGGGATTGAAACCTTTAACCAGTTTATCAACGTGGCCCTCGCTGCATCGCCACCTCCTTTCTGTTGCATGGCTTATCAATTTATGTTTGCTGCTGTTTAATTATTAGATTAAAACATTGTTATTGAGATGTCATTGACATATAGCATTAGACTACTTTTAGGTGTGCAACGTAATAAATTGATATATATTTATATTGTGAAATGATGACCACAGTATGTCTAGTTACCATCCATCACCTCACATTTATTCAAAACTTTTCCTTTTGTGATGAGAACTTTTAAGAGATACACTCTTAGCAACTTTCAAATATAAACTACAATATCATTAGCTATGGTTACCATACTGTGCGTTACATTCCATTCCCAGGACTTAGTTTGCAGCTGCAAGTTTGTACCTTCCGACCACCTTCACCCGTCTCACCCAGCCCCCAACACCGACCTGACAACCACGAATCTGATATTTTTTACCAAATTGCAGAGTAATTTTTCTTTTATGTATAACCAAAAAAAAATCAACCAGAGTTAAAGGTTAAAGTAAAAGTAGATAAATAAAAATGCTACATACTGTTTTTAGAGTCACAATAAACATTTACTGTATAAAAACATGGACCTTATATATCAAAATTTCATGACATAGTAGCTGCTTTTTATGAAGGAGGGAAATAGGATGGGAGACGGGGAAGGGGATGAGCACAGAGAATGATGATCCACCTTCTGTCTAAGAATTTGTCAACAAGAAACGTTCTAAGGCAAGTGTGAAAAACTACAGACATAATATGTTCACTGTAAACATCAGTCACATGGATGCTCCTTACATTATCCTTCGTACTTGTCTGCATTTTTATGTAAGGATGATGGAAGTTAATTTTTCTTACAATGTTATGCCATTAGTTACACTTCAGTAAAATACATTCATTCTAATACATTCCCCAGACCTTCAAACTAGCAAAAATTATCTAACAATGTTCAATCTTCCTGCGATAATGCAAAGCTTTCAGGCAGTTCTATGCCCAGCACCACATCTGGTACCTCGTTAGCCTTTATAAGTGTATTTTGAGTTAAAAGCTATTGTAAAACAACAATATTTTAAAATAAGAAGTTGTTATGTCAGAGTTTAACCAAAAAATCGATCCAAGTCTTACTCATTTATCAAAAAAAAACCTCCTTCTTCCTCTAAAATCGTTCGATTTACTATGTCCTTCACTCAGCGTGTATGATTCTTACCTCAAGGGGCAAACACCAGTTGGACTTGATTAGACAGCAGCTTCCTTGGGGTCTGTGGAGAAATCTCATCAGATTCAATTATTGTAAAGACGGCAGCAAGCTGAAAGGTGGGGTTTTCCTGTAAGTGGTGTTGTGAGTAAGTAAACGCCTTTCTGAAAGTGTGTCCCCGTGCTGGCCCACACATTTTTAATCACACATATGACAAAGTTTAGTCAAAGTAAGAGTCTGCCTGCAGAAATTACCTGTAGTTCCACCACACACTGTCTCAAAAATGACCACTGCCTTTGGAAAAATAGTAACCACTGAGGACATTCAGGGGCCAGGAAGACGTGGCAGCTCATGGGAGGAAAAGAAGCTCAACCCGGGTAGGCACATTGAACTTTCCCATATGATGAACATTATGAACTTGACAGCAGTGGTTAATTGAGGACATTTTTAGAAAACAGAGAGAAACAGGCAAAGGCCAAAGCCTATATATTTCTGAGCATTTGCTAGCCTTCAAAATTTGATTTTCTTTTCCCCTATATCCTCACTGTCTCTAATAACAAAACAGATGGAAATACACCTTAATTGCTTGACTGATTCATTCATTCTCTCACTGTTTCTTAAGCTTTACCATAGGAATAGTTACCTGTCCTATTTAAGACAAACACATGCCCTTTTTGTGTGCATCATTTAAAAAATGTACTCTTTTTTATTGAGTTATAGTCAGTTTACAATGTTGTGTTAATTTCTGGTGCACAGCACAGTGCTTCAGTCATACATGACCATACATATATTCATTTCCATATTCTTTTTCACCGTGAGTTACTACAAGATATTGAATATACTTCCCTGTGCTGTACAGTATAATCTTGTTTATCTATTTTATACATACCAGTCAGTGTCTGCAAATCTCGAACTCCCAGTTTATCCCTTCCCACCCCCCCTCCCCTCTGGCAACCACAAGTCTGTATTCTATGTCTGTGAGTCTGTTTCTGTTTTATATATCAGCTCATTTGTCTTAAAATGTACACTTTTGTATTTTAAACTGTACTCTACTCAGCTTATGTAGAAGCTTCCAGTTTCTGCCATTGTGTAGAAGAGTATAAGGACAAAAATATAATTCCACAAATCAGATGGCGCTCCAACAGCAAAATGAACCAGGGGTATTGGCAGACAATGCATAGAGGAGAAACAGAAATAATTATAACAAATTAAGGAAATTATTGTAACAAAGTAATAAATGATAAATATATGAGCAGAATATTTGACCTTCGTCACATAACTATCACGTGAGGGCTGAGGCTGTCACGCGCAAACAAGTTAATGCTACAAAGTAAATGATGCCCACTGCTAGCATCGCTAGTCACCAGTCTCTCGAGGAAAAGGAATCTCCACAGTATCACAAGCCTTGAAAGTATTCTACTTGCAGGAATTTATTCTGAGGAAATCACCAGAAATAGCGATTAGGATTATATTACAAAATTAACTGCTGAATTTCTGTCTAAAATAGCAAAGCATTAGCAATAACTTCAATGATCTATAAAAAGGAACTTTCTAAATAAACAATGGTCCATTTATGGGATAGAATATTATACAGCTATTCAAAATATTCTCAATATTTGATCATCATCAAAGATACTTATAGTTTAATTTATGCATTAAATCAGGGTGTTCATTGGCCCAGTCATTCACTTAGCAGGTGTTTACTTCTGTATTAGTGTATGCCTATGTGGGGAGTACAGTTGTGTGCAAGACACTGTTCTTGCTCTCATGAGGATTATAGCCCAGCTATGGAATCAATTCAGTGTGTATACACGTTGAGATAGAAGAGCAAAGTCTAAGAAAACACAATAAAAATTTGGCAGGCAAAGCTCTTTGAGACAAAGTCAACTTTGACTTGTCAAGACTTCCTAAAGGTTATTCTAATGAGAAAAGAAAAGTAAGCAGGATTTAGACAGACAAAGAGTGTTTTGGAAGAATGTTTCAGGCAGAAGAAAAAGTATATGCCAAGGTCCAAGGGAAAAACAGGCATTTCCTACTCATTATGATTTGAATTTTCGGCAAAGTGCTCCAATGTACTAACGCTGACCCTCTGTGGGAGGTAGATTTTTGATTGGTATTTATAATTTTCTAGTTTTTAAAATTTTATCAAATTGTGTTTATAATAAACGTGATTTGCTATTCAATTAGGAAACATTAACCTTATACATTTTCAAGATATTCAAATGATAAGAGGATGCTGACCTTCCAAAAGAAGTCATCGGTACTTAAACTTATTCTGCACACTGTTCATGGTTCTCTTAAGTATATTAGTGTCACTATTGGGGTTTCTATCAACCTGCTTCACGTGCCTGACCTACTAACACGTGTGACTTCGCGTAGCACACGCTGATGATTAGCAATAAGGTCACAGAGTACAATGTTCTCCATCAGCACACGTTTGTCTCACACACGTCAAGGTCCCAAGGCTATCCCTGAATTTAGAGATGGGTTAAAGCATTAGTCTAACTACCTGCCTGAATGCCATGAGATAAATCAGCAATTGCTTAGAGAAACTTTTTTTTCCCAGAGCTAGACTGGAAAACTAGCCTGCGTATATAGAGGTGAGTGACTAGGTGATGAGAGATGAGCCTACGTCAGAGAGGGCCGAGGTCTAAAAACCCTAAACAAACTACCTAATTTTCTGCTATGATGCAAATGAATTTCTTCATTCTTTGAAAACTTCTGATATTTGAATTGTTTTCCTTAAATAGAAGAGACGCAGATTATTTCTGTTGTTAGCACCAGGAACATAATCTATAAAAACAAAATTTTCCACATCTGTCACAGACGTCTACATATTATGCTGGTATTTGAGGGTTAGAAGACATTATGCGTGCTCTCAGGAAGTCCCACTCACGGAGAAGGGCACGATGGGAAGACAAGCACTGTGGGTAATATGTTTTAAGTGCCATGTAGGTGACACAAACAGTCAGTTCTTAGGGAGGGCAAGTGAGCTGAGACCATCCATGGGCCCTGGAGGTCAGAGCTGGCTTCCTGGAGGAGACACGCTGAGCACTTCAATGAGGGGAAATACAAGGGAGATATAAGCAAATAAAGACTGACATTCAGAGAGCCGCTTTGTTGTAAGCGAAGACATTTTGGAAGGAAATTGCAATTTATTTCTATTATTAATTCCATTTTCATTATTGCTTTTACTGATTCATGGATGCAACATTGCTTTATTATCATTTTAATAGGGGTTTCATGACTTTGATTCTAATCTGTCCTGAAGTAAAGGAAAAGTGATGTCGTTGTAAATTGCATTGCACCCCTTCGCGTGTGCGTGGCTTTATGTCCTTTAAACATTGTACCCTGCTGTTTCCCTCAGCAACCAGTCGTGTTAGTTATCTGTTGGTGTATAACAGATTATCTAAACATTAGCATCTTAAAACAAACATACTTACTGCCTCACCATTCCTGTGGGTCAGGAGTCCAGGCATAACTTAGCTGGATCCTCCGCTCCAGAGTTTCTCACAAGGCTTCGGTTGTTTCTGCCCTGGGTTGAGGACTTACTTGAAGATTTGACTAGGGAAGAATCCTCTTGAAAGTTTACTTCCACAACCGTTGACAGGATCAAATCCCTTGTGTCTTGTGTGAACGGGGGCCCAAATTCCTTGCTGGCTGCCAGAGGTAGCTTTTCACTCCTTACCACCCTGGTCTCTTCAAGGGACAGCTCATAAAACGGCAGCTGGCTTCATCCAAGGCAGGAAGAGAGACAGTCTGTTCGTTAGCAAGCTGAAAGTTACAACGACATACAATGTCATCACCAAAGGGATGCTGCATCACCTACTGGTTTCTATTGTTTGGAAGCAGGTCACAATTCCCACCCCCTCAGTGGGAGGGGGTCATGCGAGGACATTAGTAGCAGGAGGCAGAGATCATTGGGGATCAGCTCAGAGTCTGTCCAGCACACAGTTTTACAAGTTTTATATCCTTAAGTGGGATGCATAAGTTATGGAAGAAACCCCAAATTTTTAGTTCACAAATGCCATTGCTTGAGATATCCTTGACTAGGAGAGGTGGTAAGACTATTTACGTCGCTGAACTAGACTGATACCGGTTGAAAGCAGATTACAGTCTACACTCTGGATGCTCGACCAACTACGGTACAACATTAGCCCAACCCTCAACTCAGCTCATGCCCAGTTTCATTAACTGTGATATCAAGAGATTGGACTAGGAATCATTTTGATGTTAATATCTTATTACTGTACACCTCACAGAGTCATGTGAACCTTTAAGGCAAAATTAGCAAAAGGATTTTTTAAAATATTTCCTTTAAGTGAAAGTTTATTATTTTTTCTACCTTTGCAAATCTATGTGATTCGAAAGTTGGGACCATGTTCTCTGCAGTACAGAATATGGCATTTTGAAGAATGGGTAACCAAGCTAATACTGTGTTGATCTTTTTCAAAGATTTCATAATCCACACTGTACTGTGTTGCAACCTAATTGCGTGGTCTGTGTATATGTACAGCCAGGAGCAGTGTTCCTGGATTCATTCAGAGAACAAAGATTAGTGCAAAGCTAGCATGACTGAATTATGTATTATCGGAGATCAGCTGAGTTGAAGCATCTCTTCAGAGCTTGACGTGGGCACAAATGGAGAAAAGAGAAGCTCTAGCACGATCGGCCACTACTCTGCTTGGCAGTGGAAGCAGAGCCGCTGGAGGGAGTTCGTTCCCGCCTGTGCACCTGCACGTGCCTCCTAGCCTTCACCAACAGCCGCCTTCTTTCCCAAAGAAAGTGTCTTATCCAGTAGACTTCAGTGTTTTTCTTCCCCTTTGGGAAGTGCTAAGGATGGAGCTGGGGGTCGTTCTGACTTGCTCATGAAGTCATTACTGAGCACCGCGCTGCCCTCTAGGTCTGAGTGAGCGATGCCGGGGAGGGTTGTAACATCCCTTATTGTAAGACACGGCGCACGTCCCTTTTGGAAAGACCTTGTCAGACTATTCAGCGGCTCCACAGATCCAAAAGCAAACTACACATTCCTCCTGGAGAAGACAGTAAAAGGCACTGGTATACAAAAGTGCTGAGCAAACAGAAAACGCTGGCGGGCTCCGGTAGGATAAAATATCATGTCTTTCTGGTGGGAAATAAAGAAGGGTCCTGGCTACCAGTGAGCATCAGAGATTCCAGGAGACTTCCCCCGGGATGGGACTGTTAATGTATGTGTTCTGGCGATGCCCCGACTCGGGTAATTGTTTTCTGTCTCCCTAAATCTCGTTTTCCCTTTCCATTTATATTGAAAATGTCTCACTTTCTGTCCTAAATGGATTACTCAATCACTCACTTAGAAGGGCATATTAAAAGAAAGTAAATGAAAACTTGTATGTAAAATGTCCAATAATGTGCACATTCCTAGGACTAATGTCCCTGTCCCTGTTGTTGTTGTTGTATTGCTTGTTGTCTGCTGTTTACACGCATCCGTTAATTTCTGTGTATTTTGTTGTCCTTGTGTTCGTAGCTTTCTTTCAAGTTATCGTTTAATCAAGTAATGTAAACTCTCAATTCTATTTCCTAGGTCAAATATTTCCCTTCTGCCTTTGGTCACATTGTATTCGGATTTTAACAGCATAAATTTACTTATATTACACTGAACAACAGCCATGTACTTCAGTATACTTGGAGTTGCCAGACATTTTTTAAATTTCCCCAAAAGATCTGGCCTTTTAAAAAAATCAATCATCTACCCATTGTCACCTCCAATTCATTTTTCAAATCAGCCTCAGACTAAGCCAGACCCTTTCCTGTGAGATTTCCTAGCCTTGCCAGCCTGCATTTATAAGTTTAAGACAAGCCCAGTGTAAGCAGTATATGAAACTGGGGACTAGACTGTTTACAATCCGACAATCCGAAAGAAAGAATGCAGTCTCTTCCACATGCTGCCTGAGATCGTCTTCCTCGTCTTAACGCTTTATTAGCTTTTAAAATACAAAACCCCAGAGAGGTCAGATAAAACCATTAGCAATTGCATATCTACAGGGTTAAGTAAATCCCCTAGCCTTTTCTGGAAGCAATTTTAATACCAGGGGAAACATAATGAGAATCCAGATACTTGGAAACAAGAAGGGACAAAGGGTGATTCCATGGGGGTGAAAAAAAGAAGCCAGGAATGATCTGAGATCTGCTCCAGCCTCTCTCACCTGTTTCTGACTCAGTTTAAGTTTTACGCTTCCCTTTAGTTAAGTGACCAGGCTCCCTCCTGCATGTCACCGATTACAAATCCACTGGATCCGTTTTATTATGTCCTTAACAATATTTCCACCTAGAACTAGACAATGTAAAAATAGCTCGAACCTCCTTACGTTGAGGGAAGGCTACATCAGGCTTCTTATTCTGCTGAAGCCTTTTTCCAGCGTGATCCTAAAGTAGCCCCATGAAATTGCTGGTAGATCCGTGGGAATTTCACGCGTGCATTTGAGAGGAAAAATTAACCGTGTACAGTGTACAAAGAACATTTTGATTGAAAGGTGCTACATAAATGAGATATTTTTTCTTATGCTGTTCACACTAGAAAAAAATTGTTGAAAACTGACCGTGGAGTGACTATAGATAGAAAAAATTGAAATTTTAATAAATGTGATTCAGACTCATGTAGGAGTGTGGAAAGGATCTTAAATCTGATGCCTCCGTGAGTTATTAATTTAATCAAGTGAGCAAAAATAGTAATATCAGAAAACACGAGCTTTGTTTTGAGATTTTTAGATGAGAATCTACTTCTAAAATCCTACTGCAGATGGACTGAGTTCAGTTGAAATAAATTTAAAACCTTAATCCCATCAGATGACTTTATTTTTTTTTCCTGACGCAGCCTTGATACTCACGTTGGCCCAGCATAGTGGAGAACGCCTGCGCCAACAGGAAATGGCCCCACGGCTCAGTTGCTTCAGGAGGACTTTTTGTTTTTGTCAACTTGGCAGTGAGATTAAGTAAGAAATCTCCACGGGGTTAATCTCTCTGGAAAGTTCCTACGGCTGCGTAAGCCAGTAAAACCTCAGGCTGCGTATCGTGGGACTTTGGCGAAACTTCTATTGCTAATTAGAATGAAAAGAAATATACACGTGTGTGTGTGGGTGCGTGTGGGTGTTTTACAGGAAAGGATATAGCTGGTGGGAAATCTATCCTATTCCAGACAGAATACGCTCCACAGTGTCAAAAATGGTAAGTTGACAAGAGCAACCTATTTTACAAGGTTAAGTCAATGATTGCACATTAAAGTCGTGTCATCAAATAGGGGAAATTCTACGAGCAGTGACAAGAGTATGTTGCTTGGGGTTTAAAATCACTGCAGCATCAGTTGCACACGAAATTAATGGCAAATATCTCTTCAGCTGAAAAATCCCTGAAGTATTTTTATAGCAGCTAACTCCTAACATTCATAAATGGAAAACAAACCAAAAATTAAAAGAAACACACACCGCCCACACCAAAATACCCAGAGGAAATCAGCAGCAAAAGGTGCTTCCAGAGTTTGGGCCACATCCCTGGTATTTTATCTTTAATTTTTTAATACTTGGACTTATTTGTGTCTAGTTGGGTTTGCAGACATAATCTGAAGGCTTTCTTATTTGTATGCATTGGCAGAATCTGTTGTAAAACCTCAAAGACGTCTGTCCAGCAGGCGTCACATTGCATCCTGATGGTTCTCGTTCTGTTCAGTCCATCATTCTCACTTGCGCATTGACTGGTCCAACGCAAGGAGACAGGAGTGACACAATGTGACACATCCATCAAGGATTGTTTGAAAAAGGATGCAGTTCATAGTTTTCAAAGTTTTGCCTTTTGGAAAGGAAAGGTTTTAAATTTGTCTTAGGAAAAAAAAAAAAAGATGAAGAGCCATTCCAGATCTGAAAGAGGAAAAATACAGTATTGATCCAATGCTGCTTGCTGAGTCATTTGGAAATTGAAATTGCTCCAAGGAAAGAAAGGTAACCAGCAGAGCTGATGAAAACCCTGAGGAAAATGTTCAGAATGAGATCACTGCATCATAATCGTTCCATGTTGGCAAGCTCGTCAAGGCTTCAAAGAGAAGGACGGTGGGAACCGAGACTGTCCCTCAACTGAAGTGCATACAGACAGGTTTGCATTAACTCTGAAATGTTCGGTGATCCTCAAAGGGACTTAATTTCATAACCTTGGATAGATCTTGCAGGGAGGCCGGTAACTGGGAGTCCTCTTTGGCAAGAGCACCCTATACCAAGTTACTCCATTTTGTTTACATTCAGGGATGGGATGCAGGACAGGACCAAGGCTCCTCTGCACCTGCTCTTTTCACTCCAGCTACTAAGTACAATTTTACGTGGAGTTTTTATGGATCGCCCTAATAGTAACCTGTGACTTCTTCAACATAATTTAAATTACCTCAATGTGAAAATTTTGATATACAGAATATTTGTCGTACATAATGGGAAGTAACTAGTATGCTGGACTCTCCCTTAATCTTCAGAGGTCTAAAGATTAATTTAGTTTCTTGTTTGCTCCCTAGGAATATGCAGTGTGACCATCCAAAACATCTTCCTTTTAAACAGGGTCAGGGGATGATAACAGTTCTCTCTCTCTCTCTCTCTCTCTCTCTCTCATTTAAATGTATAGTCCATGCCTTTTATTTAGTTAATATTTATATTATAAGTATGCATACTTCTGCCTGATTTATTCCTTTAAAATAAAGTTAGATCTTAATGATTCCCTTGATTCTAAAATGTTTAAATTTTAATTGTTAGCAATGATGGGAGGGACCTTAAAATCATGTTAGCCCAGATGCTCAATGAAAACCTAGAAGACTTGACCTCTTCAAATTAGGAATTAGAGTTTCATGAAAGGATAATAATTGCTCTGATAAAGTGATGAACAAAAATCAGGTATGAAATATAAGCTGTTCTACTGGAAAAAAAAATTCCTTTAATTTCATAAACTGCATTCAAAATGACCACTGAGCTAGGTGGGCCATGACCATCCCCTAGATCCCATGGTGGTGTTGGCATCAACCCTTTTTTTGGCTTTTGACATTTCTTTACTTCCAGAGAATACGCAAAAGTGGCTCCTGAAAAGGGGACCCTAGTATGTGGTTAGTATGTGGTTGACTCCTTCCTGCACAAAGGTGGGTAGAGCATGAAAACCAGGATGAACATGGCCCCTGTCCTCATGGGGCGTACAGTCCAAAGGGAAAGAAAGGATTTGAAGATGCAACGCCAACAAAACAGAGCAAAACAAACAAACCAACAAAAACACTTCTGGAAACAGCATGTGCGAAGCTCTCCGTAACTATGCTTGCGTGTGGAAGGGTGTGGTGGGCAACCGAACCAGGACAGCAGGTGGAGAAGCTGCCAGGGTCCCAGTGACAGCTTTCTCCTGCAAAAGTACGAGGCACAGAAGTGAATATCAAGATTTAGATGCTTTCAAAGCACCGCATGAGACTGAAATCACTTTTTAAAATCCCCCAACAAGCTGTTTTTAAATCTCAGCATAAACTATTCAAGGGCTGAGGAACTGTGTGCCCCTGGGGATTTCACTCTGTCTTTGGCCAACTTGGTGACATAGTGAGAGGAAGCTCTCTTCTCCACATTCTGCCTTTCGATCTGAATTCCACCGCTTTAAAAACAAAGAGAATTAGTTCAGTTTTCGTTCCACGTGATCATATCAAAGGACTTCAGGAAGGCTGCCATATCTTTCCCAGGACTTTTATTCTCCAAAGCAGAATTCCTTTGACGGAACATTCTCAATTTACCCAGTCACCCTGCCATCATCCTATCAATGGGATATAATTTGTTTGGTTACCCATGATAAAACGCAGTGAGCAGGTGTAAGTGAGGTGTGCCTAAATCTTTTTAAGTCTTGCAGACAATTTTTAAAAATCGGAGTGTAGTATTTAATGTTTATTCTTACTAAATCCCATCTTAATTAGGTGCTACCTGACATTCCAGATACGTAAGACCTTTTGAGGTCGCATTCAGTCACCCACTATACTTCAGATCCCTGAGTGTGAATGACATGTGAAATGTGACCATCTTACCTTCTGCATCATCAGAAGGCTTGTGAAAATTAATTTGGTAATAAATATATAAGGAAAATGACTTTCTCGTCCTATATTTTCTATTAATTTCTGGGAGGGTGTTTTAGTTATTTATGTATAGCATCTATTTAAAATTATTATTTGAAAAACTGTGAACTTGACCTTAGGCAATGAAAGGGGGGAATGAAAGATATATAAATATAAAACTCTTTTACCTACAAAGAATAGTGGAAACAACGTTAAATTTAGTGTCAGGCAGTTCAAGATTCAGGTCCTGTATCTGCTACTCTATGTGATCCAAAGGGCATCTTTAATCTCTTCATCCTGATTCTCTGACACCAACACACACACACACACACACACACACACACACACACAGGCACACTCTTAATTATATCTATCTTACTGAGACATTGTAAGAGTTGAATTATATGCAAGTAGATGGCTCTTGGCAGCTAGATTTTCTCTCTTCCCAGAAGTTTATAATAGCCTGGAGGAGATGGACGAGTCTGCAAAAAATAGAAGAATGAAAGTGATGGGTAGGTGGGAGGGGGAAGTGTCCAGAGTGGGATTTGTTTTAAGTCTCCAGCTAAATTCTTCCAACTTTGAATGCTGGTGTGATGGCGTATGTCTTAAATTCTGTCCTGGCAAAAGTAGAACACTGGAGGGCAGATATGTGGTCTGGAAGTAGAATCGGTCTTGGGTTACACTAACGAACATACAGGTGGCACCATTCTTAACAAACAGGTTTTCCGCAAACATAATGCATCTTGCCAGCTAGGGGTCTTCATATATTAAATCTACATTTCTCTCTTTTAGCCCCAACTTCTTCAAAGTCAACAAATATATGTGAATAAGGTCCTCATTTTCAGTTCTTACTTGGCTCAAGCATGAATCAACAGAATTCAGTTTAATAAAGAAACTGAGTTACCTGATGCCACCATGACTTTGTTATTATTGATACACAGCATTATACACGTGTATATATAATAGTAAGTATGTATTGTGCAATTTGACCCTTCCTCTCCTCCGAACACACCCTCCTCCCTTTCAGTCTGGAAGGCCGCACTGCTCCTGGTATCGCTGTGTCTGGCCCGGAGCAGCGACCTTCAGCGTGATCTCTTCAGGACAATAGCCTTTCTCAGCATTTGTTTCTCACCTGAGAAGTGGCAGCTGGCTTTGTCACCCTTTCCACGCGCTTCCCTGAATAAAGAGACAAGCTCGCAGCAACTGTAGGTGGAAGCAGCAAAGAACACGTGATTGCTCGATCCCGAAGAAAGCATCTTCTGAGCACTGCTGAAAACGGCCTTTTAATCTAAGCTTCTTCACCTGCCAAGGACACACTCTCAGCCGGAAGGGACTGTGCTCCAAGAGCGCACATACCCGCGCTACCGGACCGTGCAGCCACTCAGCAGAGGCGCCAAGCAGCACCTAATGCCTCCTGCTAACTTCACTTCTGTGAGTCAGTATTTTGTGCCCCCCAAAACCTGGGATTCTGAATAGTTCAAGTTTCTGATTTATTTTGTGCTAAGTTATATTAAACATTTAGGTCATTTTCTATTTTTCCCTATTAGAAGGATACTTGTAAACAAATTACACAAAGCAAGATTAACACGTTAATGGAAATTCTTAGAAATCGAATGTCGGAGATAAAGTCTAGGCATGTTGACAAGGCTTTAGATGCATAAGGCTTAATATTTTTTATTAAAAAATGTTCCTATTTCAACATTCACATTTACATGTATAAGACACTTCTTAACCTGCAATTCAACTATATTGGATATTATATCTAACAGAATATTAATTAAAATATATACAAATTAAAAAAAACTTCTTTTTTTCCTTAATGTGCTTCTTTGATTATCAGGGTAACTGAGTGGTGACCAGAGTACACACTTGTGGTTCTTCTGTGAATTGCTTACTTTAATTCCCCACTTGAATAAATCCAGAAGAGACTTTCTCTAAATGAGTTGTGCTGTTTGCTCTCACCCGTCAGCAGCAGCATTATCTGGGGTTTCCCCTGAAGCTCCTCGTCCCAGCCGGGGCCTTGTCATCAAGCCCCAGTAACTGCACGCCGTGCCCACATGTGCCAACAGCCGGATAACGTCTCCTCCTCCAAGTTCGTGCCCTTAGACTCATCCACGTTATAATATGTTTTCAGAATTTTTTTTTTTTACATTTTGGCATACTGATGTTATCGTTTGCTAGTTTTATTTTAACACTGATTTAAAATAATCTGATTTTATGGGGTTTTTTTCTTGTGTGTGGTTTCATTAAACAGAATTTGGGTGGCAAAAGAAAAGGCTAATATAAAAGAAGTGCATTTTTCTACCATTAATCTATTCCCAGAATGTGTTTTATAATTCTGTTTAGTTTTAAAGGAAACTTTATTATGTGTTTTATATGATTCTGTCATTTGTCAAATAAGAGAGACAATGCTAGGGTGTTTATGTTTTGTTTTATAACAAATTGGAAAATGTATAAAATTTTAATACCTTTAGCTCATTTAAGGAGAAAATGTTTTCTTGTGGAGTACCTTAAGTCCTAAAGGGAGATTGACGTCGCAGAGTGGGAGTTAGGGTTTAAGAACTGTCGAAGAACATGGCTGGGCATTCGTAAGTGACTGTCCGTTTTAGAGAGGGGTCAGTCGTTTTCTTCAGTTATTTCAGCAGTGACGGTCAAACCTCAACGGCTGACGCCCTGCAGGGGCTGCCTGCTCGTGCACCTGTCACCTCGTCCCTCCTCTTCCTCTTCTTGCTCCTGGTGACTCCCCCATCAGGCCTCTGAGGCTTTTCTCCGACTGTTCTCTCTGCCTGGAACGCTCCTCTCCCAGACACCTACTGGGCTAAACCTTTCCTCTTTTTCAAATCTTTGATCAAATGTCACGGTCTCAGTGCATCCTGCCTGAGCCACCTTATTTATTACTGAAAGTTGCCTCTTCTGGTCACCAGAATCTCTTTGTCTTCCTTACTCTGATCTACTGCTTCATTCCTTTTAAAATAATACTTGACAAATTCTAAAATATTACATGAGTCAGCTATGTGTGACGTTTGTCTCTGACCATCCTTCCCTTTCTTCTAGAACCGCACCTCCACGAGGGCCGAGATCTGTTTTCTCTATTCTGCACTCCGATGTATCTCAAGTGCCTTGAGGAGCCTCTGGCACATAGCAGGTGCTCAAAAATATTTTTAAAATAAACAGAGCTATCTTAAGGTGGATGGTCCAGAGCAGGCTCAATGGCTCAATGTTTGTCCTTCGTGGTGTGCTATGTGTGCAGTGATTGGTAATTTCAATTCAGCCACAGTAGGAATATTTACACAATTAAAACTGATATACTATACAAATCAGGACTTTTTTTGCCTTCAGAAGGTGGGTTATCAACACCCCTGGGAACCCAGGTCTTCATTCCTTTAGTTCTACCACGTTGGATTACCGTGTTTGTTACGTCACAGTTAAAAGCTGACTGCTACTCCAGCCGTGCCACGACTCGTTTTAAAGATTTCTGTGTTTGCTGAGGGAAGGTGAGGGCAAAGTCTCAGTACGACTAGCTCAGCCAGAGTCACCTCACAGTCCCCTAGAGTTTGATGCTGACGTCTCACTGGGCCGTATTTGTCTCAAGACCGTCTTCCGGTTGCACAGGGGACCATGGCAGTAAGTGTTGAGCAGTGGGAGATATTCTGCTGCTTTTGCCTTAGAGCAGTCGTGACTCATTTGCTGGAAATGTGATGCATCCTTGAACAAAATCAAGCATTAGCTGCTAAGAAGGAAGTAGCGTGTGAAGGCTGTGAGACCGCCAGCTCAGAGCGGTCACCACCAATGCAGACCATGAGGAAAGATCTTCTTAAGTACTGAGTGCTTGAAGGGGCAGACGGATGAGTACCTGCGGCCTTGAGGGGAGGCAGGTGTATACGAACTGTCAACAATTTCCATAACTGGGAGGGAAAGACAACTGAATGTTACGTCCCTGAGAAAACGCATTCCCTTCGATCCTGGGTGTGGCGGGTGAGCATCGCGTAGGATCAGCTGCAGTACTGTGGTTGCACTTGTCCTGGCAGAGCACCGGCCAATCCTGTATTGTTCTGCTTCCTTTGCCCTCTGGAAACTGACTTCATCTGGGATTGATCTTAATGCTTTTGGTGGATGTATTAAATGCCAGAAATTCAGTGTGGAAAAGAGTTAAGCATTCAGGCTCTTTCTTCTTTAGGATTAACGAATGTTTTGCTGCGCACAAGTGTTTGCCACTTAGCCTGTTTTAAGTAGTGCTAAAGGAGGTCACTTTTAAGTGTATATTCTGGGTAATATTTCTTAGACAAATCATCCACAGCTGAGCAGTGTTTCCACTCAAAAGCAGGCTTAACATCCAAAGGGCAAGGACCAGTGTTTGGTTTGTCCTAGAAAAAAAAACAGCAAGAAAGCAATTGAGTTCTGTTTAGATGGTGACAGGTGCTCTCAACAATTTAGATGTTGAAATAGAGGCTGACTTATATTAAAAAAAAAAAACAATCTTAGGGGACCAAGAGTCTATCTCAATTCAATCAGTTCTGTTGATTATATGTCTTGAACAGCTCTTGAATCCATTTTTATCTCTCCTTCTTCACAGCTGTATTAGTAACAACAGCTCCTCCCAAAGCATCTTCCTTACAGTACTCAGCCTTATCTCTCCAACACCAAATATTTTACATCAAAGCTCTGCTAAACGCAAAACTGAAAAACCTTCAGTGTCTCCAAAGATAAAGCCTAGATTTTTCAGCGTAGCATAGAGTTTTCAACAGGCAGGTACCAAATTATAAGTTTTGTGTCATCTTTTATTATTTAACTTGCTCTAGTGCACAGAATCCCATCCTTTTCTGAGAACACACAATACTGTGCTTGCTTTTGCATACATTATTTCTTCTAATGTCAAAATCTTCTCTTGTCTGAAAAGAAGCTCAGTTTTTCACTGATTTCCAGCCTCCTCCTTGGTGTGTTCTGAATCCTACCATATCCTCCAAAAGGCTATTTTTCATATCTATTTTTAAAACAACATTAAAGGCAAGTGTGTTCATGAATTGTATTGTAGTATTTTGATTTATTTGTTCGAGCGTCTGTAACTCTATCTTACTCTTTGAATTTCCAAAAGGTTAAGAGTACTTTATCATATTTGCATGCTTCAGAGCAAAGAAAGGTTAATTTTTTATTGAATGAGTGGATTAAGCAATAATTGTTATACATCTTCTGTGTGGCCAGAAAAATATGACTTTTCAAAAGGAGAGCATATAAACAAACTAATTTAATAATAACGTAAGAGAGCATAAAATTACATCCAAAAGTTATGCAGACAAAACTGACTAAAAATATTCAGAAAAGACAGTAAATGAAATCGATGTAGTTATTATTAAGGGTTTCTGATGAGGACTGGGACACCCTCTGGATCTTAACATGAGTGTAAAACTTGCATAGCTTAGGATGGCAGGCCAACACTTTGAAAAAGCAGAGATGATTTTAAGGGGACAGAATGAAGCTGTGATTAGGGTAGGAGCCAAGGTGAACGGCGCCTTCAGGCTGCGCTGAGTGGTGGTGAGAGGCATAATTTAGCAGAACAGGTGTCAGGAAAGGCTGCTACTTCGGAATTGGAAGACTGGGGTCACGCTGCAAGTCCTGCTAACTCATTTTGCGGCCTGTGGTAAGGCTGCTGTGACGATAGCCTTCAAAAGCGCAGGGGAAAATCCCCAGGGTGGCGTGTTGCAGATGGTGAGTGTTCAAATTACTAGTTAAATATGAATAGGACTGGAAGACATGATGTTTCCTTGAGATGTTAATATACGCACGATATGATTCAACGGTAAATAAACTGAGTTGTATTAAAGCTTCGCAATCGTAAAAGCAGCACTTCTCCTTGTTCTCTTTTCTGAGGCTCATAGACACTGTTTCTTACGTGATTAGCAAATAGAATCAAAAATGTAACTTCTCATTGTAATCAAAATCAAAGCATAATTCGGGCAAAAAAAACTACGTTTTTACTTATCCACATCCCAGCAGGACAACTTCGCTTTGCAGAAGGGCTCTTAGGAAAACGCAGAGTGGTTGATCCAGCAAACAAACTGACACACTCCTGGACTGTGAAGGGAACAAGGTCTTCAACTCTGACTCTGTCAAATTGGTAGTAAGAAAACTGGACCCTGGAAACACTAAGCAACTAGCTAAAGCCACAGCTAGTCGAGCAGGATGTTTTTTAGAAGATAGTTCACAATCTCCATCATCTCTAAACCCGGTGTTTCCTTCTCTCTGGTTCTTTCAGCAACAATAGATCAGGCTTTGCACCTTTATCTTTAATCTTTTAGGTAACTCACTTGTCCTCAATGCAAATGCATTTTTAAGGCATAAAGAAATGCCCAGACAAAACCCCAAATTACATTTGCGGCAAAACCCCTGCTCTTGCAGTACATTAGCCATGGATTCTGTAATGGTAAAGTGGCTGTTCAGCTTTTCAGCTCGAGTGGCATCTTTGTTTTATTGCACTTGGCAGAAAAATGTGGTGGCTCCTACCCAAAATCATAAAACCAGAGCGTCTCGCAAAAGATGCCGTGAGCCTTGAGCTCCCTTATAACTTCAGACTTGGTGTGCTTCCCGCTCTGCAAATCACCTGAAATCTACAGCTGCACCTGCAAACCAAGCACGAGGCTGGTCTCTGAGATAAATAGAACTGCTCACAGTATTCCCCGACTGTGCGGTCAGCAAAACGGGGCCCTAAGGCCGCGTGGAGCTCCAGACTTACCCGTCCTGGCGGCTTCTCTTTGGTCAAAATCAGTCGGAGCTTTGGGAATTCATTGTATTCAGAAACAGTGTCAATCTTTCGGATGTCCTACAAGAGTCTGTGGGAAACTTTAACTTAAAGGTCATAAGTGGGAAAATAAAGAGTTACGCCATAAATCTTAACTGTGACATTTGCTCCATTTCCAGCCTTTGCTGGTGTTTCCATTTTCCTCTTCATTATTAGGAATTGGGAAATTTAATTTTTAGAATCAGTTAGGCATTAACAGTAGAGTTACTGAGAAAATTATGTATGTAATACTGGACTGGGCACGATGTGTGAAAACACACAAACACGTGCAGCCAATGACACGGTGACATGGTCCTTGCTCCTCAGATGGGAAGGTGGGAAGAGGTGGGAGGAGAAGAGTGACACCTGTGAAGTGCCTACTATGTGCAGAATACTTGACATAGAATGAAGAAATAACTTTTATCCTACTTTCCCATATTTCTTGTTTAATCATGGTGTTCAATCTTGGTAGTAATTTTGGATCCTACTTATTTTGATCCTCAAGTATCACATGAGCAAACTGAGGATTAAAACTCTTCATTAATTCCCTTACGTCTCTGAATTATTCATTCATCCAAGATGTGAATCCACCTTTCTTAGTCCTAATCTACGCCCTTTCTATGCTGCCATCTTCTAATCTGTCCATAGCACAATCACTTGCTTTTCACTAAGTCTAGTAACTGGATCTCTTTACGGACCATATTGAATTTGGGGTAGGTCTTGAAAAATAAATAAGATATGGATGACTGTAAAGAAGGAGAAAGATATGGCATGAAAGTACATATGGGCAAAAAGGGTTTGGGGTAGCACAGAAAAACCTAGTTTGTCTAGAATAATATGTTTAACTTGAAGACTTACAAGACAAAAAGTTGGAAAATTGAAACTCAATGGATAAGAATCTAAAAGGATGGAGAGTTCACATTTCAAGGACTAGTAATTATCCATTGGTGCTACATGACCGTCACTGTGGGCACGAGGACGTGTATCCCTCCATCATCCTTCATGTCTGTACTCTGAGTCAACCCCTTTTACTGCCCTCCACCAATTACTAGTATTAGAAATCCCTTCCTTGTGTGAAGGGAACACATCACATGCATTTCCAATTTTTTTTCTTTCTTAAAAATTGTTTTGAACCTCTAAGGGATCACTGGACATTATTTTAAGTCTGTGAAGGAACAGGAACTGTAAGATACAGACTCAAAGGCAAGGAGATTATGAGCTAGTTGCAAATATTTGTGAATCAGGTATTTTCATTCAACATAAAAATTAAGAATGTTTCCTTTTGAAACATATTTTTTAAGGAAGAATTTGGTAAAGAGTACTGACAGTATGATTCTTTTTCTTTATGTAAATTTTTTTAAAGTCACCTTCTATAGAAGCATAGCATTACACTCATTTAATAAAATCTTTTCCCCCATCATTATCCTTAAAAATGCATAGAACTTATTTTGGACAATTTCTCTTATGTGTGTGTATATATATATACCTATATATACCCCCCCCCCAAAAAAAAACAGCTTGGGAAATATTCCAGCTCCTGGTTTTAGGCTTTCTTTCACTTACGCTAAGATATCACATCAAAGCTTAGAAATTTTTGTATTTTCAGGAAGAGAAACCATGCTGTTCCAAAGAAGGATGGACAAGGAGCGTCTCACTGATAATACATGTCTTAAGCACAAAGGCAAGACTCTGTTAAAAGAGAAATGACTCTCCACACGATTGCCTTTCCTTGATTCAACCTACTCACTCTCTTTTGCACTGCCATCCCTGCACCATTCTCAAAACATGAAAACTGTCAGCCCTTATGAAAACTCTGTACTATCAATTAACCCAGAAATAAAACTCTTTTCTTCCATCCTGCTTCAAGGCACTGTTTAATATAAGGATAGCATCTGAGGGAAAATTTGAGATCTGGTATGGTAGAGAATATGGATCTGGCTTGCGTGTCCCATTATCCATGGGTGTTTGGTAGCTAGGATTCCTCAAAATGATTGGTAAAGTGCATGCCCATCAAAGAGGGTGCACTCATGAAATAATTGTCCAAAATCCTGCATATGCTTTTCTTCTTCTGAAATAAAAATAAAGTATATTGATAGGTAAATTGTGTATAATTCCAAATATTCTGCTGTGAATGAACATTTACAATTAGTATAAGCACATGCTCCCCAAACCTTTGTTCATCAGGTAACTTACTTCCTTTTTGACATTGCTTATTAATATTCATATTTTAAAACAGTTTACAAATTCTCAGCATAAGTTATACATAGATAATTTCATGTGTTTCAAATAGAAGAAAATAGTAATGAAAATCAACTCTAAAATAATAATAAATTGAAAATTTAACTAAGTAAATTCATAACTAAAATTCACTTAATTTGCATTCAAAATTAAGTAGCTATCACTTAAAATAAACTGCCCCATATATATGTATATGTATATACACATACATACACACACACACATATACACACACACACATATATATAGACTTCATGGTAACCACAAACCAAAAACCTATAATGGATGCACAAGAAATAAAAAGAAAAGGAACCAAACACAACACTAAAAAAGTCACCAAAACACAAGAGGACTAAAGAACAGAGAATACAAACACAGCCAGGAGCCAGTCACAAAGTGGCAGTAAGTACATACCATCAGTAATCACTGTAAGTGTAAATGGAATAAATTCTTCAATCAAAAGACATAGCGTAGATGAATGGGTAAACAACAAAACCAACAAGAGACTCACTTCAGAACTAAAGACACACATGGACTGAAAGTGAAGAGATGGAAAAAGATATTCCATGCTCGTGGAAACGAAAAGTTGGGGTAGCAGTACTCATGTCAGACAAAAGATACTTCAAAGCAAAGACTGTAACAAAAGACAAAGAAGGGCATTACATAATGACAAAAGGGCTGCTCCAAAGAGAGGATATAATATTAAAAATATTTATGCATCCAACTTAGGAGTGCCTATGTATACAAAGCAAACATTAACAGACATAAAATAAACAATAAAGTAACACAAAGGGAGACATAAAGTAATACAGTAGCAGTAGGAACTTCACTGCTCCACTTACATCAAACGATAAATAGATCCCCTGCACAGAAATTGAATAAGGAAACACTGACCATGTGATTCGTTAGACCAGCCGACTTGATACACACACGCGGAACATGTCAACCCCAGACTGCAGAGTGCACTCTTCTCAACTGCACTTGGAACGCTGTCCCGGGAGGTCACGTGCTAAGCCACAAAACAAGTTCAACAAGTTTAGGATTGAAATCACAGCAAGCGTCTTTTCTGACCACAATGGTATAAAATGACAAATCAGTTATAGGGAAAAAACTGGAAAACGCACAAACACTGTGGAGACTAAATAAGATACGATAAGCAACCAATGGATCACGGAAGAAAAATCGAAGAAGAAAAGAGAAACGCCTTTAAATACATAAAAGTGGGAGCACAACTTCCAAAACTCAGTGGGACAAAGGAAAGCCAGTTTTAAGAGGAAGTTCATAGCAACGCAGGCCTACATCATGAAACAAGAAAAATCTCCCAAATAAGCCATCTAACATTACACCTAAAGGAACTAGAAAAGGAAGAAGAAAGCTCAAAGTCAGCAGAAAGAAATAAATAATATTATCAAAGTGGTAATAAGAGGAATAGGAACAAAAAAATATAAAAATCAATAAAACTAAGAGCTGGTTCATTGAAAAGAAATTGACAAACAGTGAAATTCAACAAGCAAAAAAGAGACAAGGCCCAAATTTTTTTTAAAAAGTTCTGAATGGAAAAGGCGATGTTACAAATGACCCCACAGAAATAGAAACAACCATAGGAGATTACTGCAGATAATTATGTGGCAGCAGACTGGACAACTTAAGAGAAATGGGTGAATTCATAGAAACATACAATCTTCAAGAGTGAACTAGGAAAAAATGGAAAGTCTGAACAGATGAATTACTAATAATGAAACTGAATGAATAATTTAAAACTCAGCAAACAAAAGTCCAGGACCAGATGGTTTGTACAAAATACTTACAGAGAATGCCTAGCCTTCTCGAACTGTTCCAAAGTACTGAGGATGAAAGAGCTTCCAGACGCATCGCACGAGGCCACGTGACCCTGACTTCAAAGTCAGACAAAAACACTAGAAGAAAAGAAAAATTACAGCCAAGAGAAACACTTTAACTCTCCTGGTCAACACACTTTCAGCGTGGGACTCAGCGACGCTAAACTGTATTGTTGTAAATGATACGTGGCTTGTTCGCTCCTTTGCTTGTTTGAGAAACTTCAGTTAAAAACTAAATTTTATCGTAGTAAATAAAGAAATAGTTTAATTCAACTTTTGCTGACATAGACATGAGCACAAAAAAAGGAGGAGAAATGATTCAGCTCCCAAAAAACAGAAATGGTGATTCTCTCTCAAGTAAACATTAATAAAGAAATTATTGTTTTAAAGCATGGGGTCTCTATTTAGGATTGATATTGTTTTAACTTTCATATTGGAAAATTTTGAACATACACATAAGTAGCTCTGTGTGAAAAATTCATGTCTACCTACCACCTGAATTCAGCTACCATCGACCTTGGCCAGTCCTGGCCCAGCCAAACTTTCTCCTTCAAATTATTTTGAACATATTTCAGAAAATCATATCATTTCATCTGTGAATGTTTCAGCATGTAATTTCAAAAATAATGGCTTGCTAATATAACCCAAATATTATTATTAGATATAAACATTTAAAATAATCCATTATTATTATTCTCAAATTTCCAGTCAGCATGGACATTTCCAATTTTAATTAATAAGAGCTTGAATGTAGGCCTCCCTTTTGCCTTTACCTCTGCAGGGTTTTGTTGTCATTTGTAAAATGAGGCCAAAAGCCTCACCTGGAAGGTGTGTTGAGAATTAAATGAGATGATATACCTATGTTATGTGATTCTAAAAAGGAGTGTAGGGATTTCAAAATTGTAGGATAGATAAACAAGATTACACTGCATAGCACAGGGAAATATACACAAGATCTTGTGGTAGCTCACAGAGAAAAAGTGTGACAATGAATATATGTATGTTCATGTATAACTGAAAAATTGGGCTCTACACTGGAATTTGACACAGTATTGTAAAATGATTATAAAGCAATAAAAAATGTTAAAAAAATAAATATAAAAAGGAGCGTAGGGCTTACAACTCATTCAATTTTTAAAACATATTTTACAATAAAATTTTAGCTTTTTGGAATATGCATTAAATCTAAGTCAACAAAAAGTTTTCAAGGCCAAATACAAAAACAAAAGAGAGAGACTGGAAAAACTGCAAGTCACACTTTTCAGATTCTCGTTCGTCTTCTCTCTTCTTGTTCCATCTAGACCCATGCTGTCTCTTCTCCCCCCTCACGCTTACCTGTTTATGCCCCCAGAAGGATGACTGTCACTTGTTTGTCACTTAGAAATGATAACAAGCAAGACCACACTATGATATTGAAGTTAATGATGAAAAAAAAAAGAAAGGAAATATACACATTTTCTCATTTATTCTAGAGCACAAACTTTGAGCCTATGGACCGTTTTTTAAGCAGAGGAAATTTCTCTCTGCATCTGAATTCATAAGAGTGACAGCAAACTCCAACTATAGATTTATAAAAAGTGGCTCATCTCCCCTACTGCAGAGTGATCACGTTTCACTGATAGGAAAAGAAGGGGTCCAATTCCCTCCCCATTTCAGTTTGTCATGAATCCAGAATTTGCCTTATTCTGATATTATTTCAAATGAAATATGGGAAGGGGAGGCCTTAAATACTTGAAGCTAAATTCCAAATACATTTTTAATGATAAATAATGGTCAATTTTTAATAACAAATGTCCAGCGTCCGCCTCCTCTGAACAGCGTATGTTGAGCCCATTTTCCAGCCTTCCTAACGTCTTTTGTTTGTCCGTTGGACATGTGAGAATAGCATCTTAAGTTGTGCTTCTTTGGTTACTAGCGTGGTTGAATATTTCATTGGCTGTTTCGTTTGTCTCTTACATAGGTTTATATACTTTTTACCTTTTTCTACTGGAGCTTTCTTTTTATATTGAATGTTTTTATCATTTGTACACAGTACAGTTTCCACTTCTCTTTTTTGCAGGTTGCCACACTGGCTCTGAACCTTCTGTAATTTTGACTGGCTCTGAGTGTCCTGAATGCTAAGAATCACACGAGCTGCGTGGCATTTAAAAGATTTCAGAGTATTTCATTGTAATAAATTCCCAGCACACACCAGTGTCACAAAGGCCCTTTAAAGACAGTAAATCGGAAGTGACATTTTCCTGGATGTATGGTCAGAGAGATGGCAAATTTATGAGCGGAGGCAAGGATCCAGCTGTCAAAACCAACTCCGTCCTCTCTTCTTTGTTTTCCTACCTGTTTTCTTGGGAAACAGAAAATCACATGTAGGCAGGGCGTCAGCGAAAACTCAACCAGTTGTTTGTTTTGTTTTGTTTTGTTTTTTCTTTTTGTTTTATGGTGCTGTCTTCTGTACGTGAAGACCAACAGAGAACTTTGATATTCTCTGATGTCCCTGTGTGACCTTGTCAGGTGATGGCGAGTGAACATCCTGTCAGTGCACTTGGGCGTTTGCTGGATGCCCAGACTGTGTCTGGAAGTCACAAGGGAAGAAAGGAATAGCTCTGCTTCTACCCTCAAAGGCTGGCTTTGTGGAAGACAGCTTCCGAGAGGATGCCTTTGCACAAACAGTTTTGGAGTTACTTTTGCAATTTCCCTCAGAACATGTTTGCCCTCCCTTGTATCTTGTTTAAACTGATTTTGAAAAGAGGAATAATGACAAGTGGAGCATTATGCATTCCATTAAACTCAATTTAAAGTACATGGCTGTTGCTCACTCTCTCTTTCTCTTAACCCTCACTAACGAATGAATTTTCAAAGGGGAAACAGTGCTTTGTCACTGCTGATGACGTTCAAAAGAACACCATGATCAGAACCCAAAAAGCAAAGTTAAAAGAGTGTCCTTCAGGAATGGAATCAATATGTGGACAACAGGTGGGTCTTCCTTATTCATCCTTGTGTCCTCAGGGCCAGGCTCAGTAGCTGGCATATAGTAGACACTCAATAATTCTTACCGAGGAAGTGAATAAAAGAAAAATTCAGAATTCCAGAGTCATTTGATAAAGCAAGAATTTCCTAATGTGACACGGATATTGAGGTTACTCCTCATACTCATGGAACAAATACTCCTTTGTTCAGTTTTACAAGATTCAGCATTTAAAGAAATAAAATTGTATGTAGAAATTACCTGAATTATTCAAATATGTTTATAATAAGCATATTTGACAAAAGCATCATAAGCATTATTTGACAAAAATTAATTGTATGACATGTGCAGATATGTACTTCTGATTAAGGTAATCTATCCTATGTGGAAAATATCATATCATGATAAAATAATAATATTTTCATGACAGTTTTCCAGGATAACCATCTCCAGCAAGCAGGCATGATTAATTGAAAATGACAGGATCAGAATGGCCTAGCAAGATGGCTTGATATTCAACTGAGGCTTAATAGACTGGGACATATAATTAATTGCTTAATTATAAGGAAAATGGATATTATTTATAAACTGTCGAGTTATTGTACAGTAAAAATAGTCCACTGATGTCTTATGAATTTGAGATCACCACGTGAGGATTTAGGCACAGTAAAGTGTTCTTAGTTAAAAGTTAATTGAACATGTTTTCCTTTCTTCTGTGAGTCTTGTGTACTCTGCCATCTGACTAGAACCGCTAATACAATCTTGTGTTTGTGCTCTGAGAACTTCCCTTTCAGAAGCTGTTGGCATTTGAGGATAAAATATCTGTATCTCTCTACCTCACTGACTCGCCATCTGTTGTCAACAATTATTTGAGAGCACTTCTAATTTTCCTCACACAGTCTCTTAATTTCTTCTTATCTTTTTAACAGTTTCATAATTAACACTTTATTATGGTAAATATCCTTGGGAAAAATGCTACAAAAATATTTTAGTGCAGAATATTTACATTACAGAGGACTTGAGGTGACCTGGCTCCCATAATGGGCACCCAAACTCCCTTTTTTTTAAATTGAAGAATGGATATTATGAATTTCATGGCTAGTACTGTTGTTGGTAAAAACAAAATAAGTATGCAAACTAAAACAAATTGGATGAACGGGTTTGCTTCATGAACAAAAAGTAGATATCCTGAAATAATTGAGAATTAAATCCAGGATAAATTGCTGAAATTTTCCCAGATCAAATTCTAAACTGAGAATTGGTTTATTTTGCCCCTATAAGTCCATCAATGAGTTCTCGTTGACACCTCCTACGTCATTATCAAATTTAAGAGTGTCATTCCACTGAAATAACATCAATTACTTAAAAACGCATTTTCATGTATTTCTGGATGTTGTTCAAAGTGTGATTCAGAGAAGAAACTGACTGTAACATTTCAGAGCTCGATAAGTGTTAATAACAGTTGCAAATAGAATGAGAAGCAAAACACCACTCTCTACTTCAGTAGAAGTCGGGCGGGGGACTGGGAAATGGATTCCAAAACCAATCTGCAAAGGCACTTGAGGTAGCAAAATCACAAGTGGTCTCCAAAGCTGAAATTCTTTCACGCCGTCACGGAGAACAGTAGGAAAGAGCCTGACATGTTTACACTATTTGTTCCTAATTAATAAGTCATCCTTCTTGACTTAGGAATACGCATGAAGTACTGCAGAAAGCCTTCTTATATCAACGAATTATAATCTTAGGGGTAGAAAAGCAAATACTGTGAACATTGTGCAGAGAAAGCAAGTTGCAAATGTGCTTCTACTCAACCAAAGTCATTTCTGACAGTAACAGAAGTTGAACAACAGAAGTCGTTACGCGTTTCTTGAATATCGATTAGTTTCTTTCATGACATTTGTGAGCCTGTAAATTTAAAAAGTGCTAAAATGACTTGGACGTCCCCAGGTTTCTGCTTCTACCTTCATTCTTGGAGATGCTGAACTTCTGAGGGAGACAAAACAAGTCCATCTTAACATTTTGCCTCCTTGCATATCACGTGGGGGAATGCCTCTGATTTCATATTATACATTATTTTGACTTACTGTAGTACTGGGTAATATTACTTAATATTAGAAAGTTCTTGAAACAGATCAGAAAGATAAAACAATTTCTCTCAGACCAACCTTGACAACTCATGGCCGAACACACACCTTAGCCCTCAGTTACAGCCTTCTCTCTACCTCCTCAGACTTTCGGAAACATTCTGTACTGAACCGGGCGAGATCTTGAGCTCTGGACACGTGGGCGTGAGTCCCAGCTGTGCCGCTCGCCAGCTCTGGGCACTTGGAGGGAGAGCTTCTCTCTGAATCTTTATTCCTTCACACGTAAACTTGGATAACAGTCGATCTTAATACATGAGATGTTGTTGGAATAAGCGGCATGTAGGTAAAGCATCTGGCACAGTCTAGTGTAGATTAATTGTTGATTAACTGTTAATCATCAATATTATCATCATCATATTTTTACAACTAAAGCTGGAACAAAAGGGCCAGATGAGAGAGACCTTCTGGAAAGGTGTGTGGAAGAAAATGAAAAGAAGACAGGAAGGCACGGAGGAAGCCCTGGAGTAGGTGCTCGCCAGCGTTGGCAGAGGCGTAACAAAGACATGAACACATCGACAAAGAAGGAAGCGAATATTTATGGAGCAATTGCAACTTACCACGAGTCTCTGGAACATGAAATTGAGACTGAGAAAAATTGCACAGTTGGAGCAAGTCATACATCCAGCAAATTACTGACAAGGAAGAATTAATATTCAAATATTTTGACTTCATTCTTCGTGGTTTTTTTGCATTTTATCACTCATTATATCTCAAGACCAGAAACACTACCTTCAGATACACTAAGAATTTTATTTCTCTGATAATTTTTATCTTTTCTCACTTAGAACTAATTCCTATAAAACTCAAGCAAAGGAGAGCACTGACTTCTCCTCTTTCAGCTTCTCCCCAGCTTTATGTCATCTCCCTTCTCCTCAATACAAGAGAGGAAAATAGAAGTCCTCTCGGACTTAGGAGGTTTTGTGGTATGCTGGAGATTAAAAAGTACGGCTAACTATAATATTAAATTTGGTTCTGCAGATTTCAGATCACACGATTAACTTATCCACAATATTTTCAGCTGCTTTTTCACTCACAGTCATTATCTATTCCTGGTGGCCCCTACTGAAACTTATTTTTTCTAGTCGTGGGTTAGGTGACAGTTATAAACAGGATGCTGGTTCCCTGGGGTAACCATCCTCAACGGTCTTTGTCACAGATAGTTAGATTTATTGGCAAATACACGCCTGAATAAGTGTGAAAATTGTCAAGTGACTGCACACATTTGTTACTGTTTTTCCCACTGTGCTTTTTTTTCCCAGAATACTTCCATAATTTGAGGCCAGTCCTGATGTTTTTATTTAATACATTAAGAGAGTTTCTTGCCTCAAATAGTTAAAGTTTAAGAATATTTTTATAAGTCTAAACCAAAATAAATGACACTTTCCTTTCCAAAAATTATCTTCCTTTTTTAAGTGTAAAAGGAGGAATTAGAGATTCTCACAATTTAAGTCATGTTCTGTGTGTATGCCTTTTGCTACTTACCATTGACTTTATTTTCATTTATTTTTTAAATATATTTTTATTGAAGTTTAGTCAGTTTACAATGTTGTGTCATTTTTAGTGTACAGCACAATACTTCAGTCGTATAGGAACACACATGCATTCATTTTCATGTTCATTTCAACCATAGGTCACTACAAGATATTGAATGCAGTTCCCTGTGCTGCACATTATAAACTTGTTGTTTATCTATTTTATGTATAGTAGTTCATATCTGCAAATCTTGAACTCCCAGTTTATCCCTTCCCACTCCCTTCCTGCCCTGGTAATCATAAGTTTGTTCTCTAGGTCTGTGAATCTGTTTCTGTTTTGCAAATTAGGTCATTTGTCTTTTTTTTTTTTTTAAGATTCCATAGATAAGTCATATCATATGGTATTTTTCTTTTTCTGTCTGGCTTACTTCACTTAGAATGATGATCTCCAAGTCCATCCATTTTGCTGCAAATGGCTTTATTTTATTATTTTTTATGGCTGAGTAGTATTCCATTGTATAAATATATCACACTTAGGTTGCTACCATGTCTTGGCTATTGTATATAGTGCTGCTATGAACACCATTGACTTTAGAATTTAAGATAATCTAAAGTAGTTTTTTTTTTTTTTTCTTTTTAAGAGAAACAGTGTTTCTCCCCTCATAAATCTCTGCACGTCAGGAGACATTTGGTAACCCACATTTATTTTAATTAAATGCTTTTCTTCTTGGGGCTATTTTTCCCTACTTTATTAAGGTAGAATTAACATGCAGATGTTTAAAATATGCAGTTTGATCAGTTGTGTCATTATATTTTAAAGAATAAAAGCAGTCTAAGAATTTAGGTGACTTTTCCAATACACATAAAGTTCTGGGTTTTAAATATATTACCATGAAGGGCAAGGAAAGTTTCCTTCAAGCTAATTAAATAGAACAGTACATATTTAAGATACAAACATATCAAAATATATTTCTATTTTCTTGAAAAAGAAAATATTACTGGGATTTCAAAATGTAGAATAGATAAATAAGATTATACTGTATAGCACAGGGAAATATATACAAGATCTTGTGGTAGCTCATAGAGAGAAAAATGTGACAATGAATATATATATGTTCATGTATAACTGAAAAATTGTGCTCTACACTGGAATTTGACACAACATTGTAAAATAACTATAGCTCAATAAAAAAAATGTTCAAAAAAAAAAGGAAAAAGAAAAATGTATGCAAATAATTAAATAGGGTTCTACTTAAAAAAAATTTCCTCTATTTTCAAAATGTTTTATGATATGCATGTTAAACATTTCATAATCATTAGAGTTACTTAGAACATCATTATGATGAGGTTAAAAAACTCAAAGACTAACAATGAAAACTTTATTTTGTATTTAGCAATGACATAACATTTTATAATTTATTATAAAATCATATTTATTGATAATATTATTTACTAATATAAACTGATAAGTGGATATTCCAATACATAGTTAAACTGAGACAATCAGTGATCAACTTGTTCTACCCGTTTTTGTAGCGAGCAGACCATCATATACTTGAAAGATGCATTGTATATAAGGACAGCTGAGGTATTTGTAACTTTTTTTTAAATTTACTTTCTGCAGTGCTGAGATGAAATATGTTGTGCATTGATAAATTTATGGATTCAACTACTCTGACCCACTTAGAACATTCATACAAAGTTGGGGAACAAATGGCATATTTACAAGCAGAGTTTGCCGCATGGATGTGAATGGGTAAGTCACACAGAATTGTTTCAAAGGAAAATAGGAGCTTTGAAATAAAACTCCTCACCCTTTATGATCACTCCCTTGCAGAGTTCATTTATTTTTATGATTTCAACCATTATTTCCATGTCATACAGCTCCCAAATCTGTATTTCCAACCATGCAAACTCACCCAAGCTCCAGATCCATATTTCAAAAACAGCTCCACTTAGGCATCTAAGTCACTACAGACTCAGGATAGCTCACCGAAATTCTCCCAACCAGTAATGCACTCTATGCTCTAACTTTCCAGTTTCACCAGCGGGACTGCAGTGCGGTAATAAGTCTTCTTTTCTTCATCTTCCGTAGCTTTCTTTTTCAGCTCCTTGCACCCTGACTGAGGCTGCATCGCATCACACTTGGAGACCCGCTGTCAGTTTTGTCTTGGATGTTGCTAAGTACACTAGAGACGCTGTCGCTGGCTTTTAATCAATTTCACTGCCTCACTCACGAGTTACAGTTAATTTAAAACGGCAAAATTGGGGAAATGAAGTGTTGTTATTTCATCCAGTTTGTAAATACTGAAATGCACTCATTCTAACACATCTTTGTTATAATAAACTGGATGTACATTGAGAAGATTCAAATTGTAATTGAAAAGGCAAAAGGATGAAGTCATTCTTTAACAAATGTTTATCCACGGTCTAAGAGTTTCTTAGTCTTCTCTACTTAATTAAGCAGGGTTGAGGAAAGGATTACTCCAAGGACGCACTAAAGCAATGTATTGGAAAATAGACTATAGGAAACCACAAGATGTGCAGTCCAGGTGGTGGTCAGGGAAACTGTGTGTGTGTGTGAGAGACGCTTTAATCAACTTAAATCCATGTGTAAAATACCTGCTTCACACTCAGCATATTTTTGGCTCAACAGGGATGCAAAGAAGCCTAAGATAAACTTCCCAATGGTTTGCAGTTAACTTAGTGATAGGAAGCTCAGACACGCTAAACGAAAGCAGTAAGATAAAAAGGAATACAGACATCGCAAGGTATCAAAACCTAACTTGTTCTGCCAGGGTATGGCAGGGTGAATTTTCAGAAAATGGGAGCCTACACTACATTATTTTAAACTGAGGAAAAATAATGTGTTCCCAGTGTATCCAAACCTGCAAACATCCTCATGCAAATCACTAAAAGTTTTAACCACCAAAGTCATAATCCATGGAGGATATCTGCAGAATAGAATGTTTTTAAGATACCAATTTTCAAATTATTTAGCAATTAATAAACCCCAAGAGGATATGTTTACACGCAGAATACAAAGATGTTATACTGTGTTTCATCTGTAGGTTACACTTACTTTCTGCACTACGACAAGCATGAGCTACCTTATAAGATGCACCCAGGCTGACAACGCCCACAGGTGCTTGGTTACGGAATACTTAGGCTCTTTAGGGGCTAAATTCTCAGCAAAGATGAGGAAGCCATTTAGTAACAACAGGGTATCATGCGAGGAGCTGAACTGAAATGTTAACCTTCCAACATCCTTTCTGATGGCAGTGTTTTCACTGATCTATGAACGTGTTCATCATAGCAGTGTCACAGTTTGGATCATGAATTTGAGACAAATCACTTTGCAAGACATTATAGCAAAGGTTGAAAACTGAGTGATCAGGTGTGATGGGATACACCTCTTTATTAGTTAATGGATTACATGTTTAGGATTATATATGCAGTAGAAGGAATTAAACAGAGGAGGGTCAACATCAAAGCTATTGCAAACAGGAAACACATTAGGGAGCCATTTAAGCATGTGCCAAGGAACGGTTAAAGCGTCCCAAGGTGTGCATAGAACAGAGAGGCAAAGACGCAGAGACAATGGAAAGAGGCTGCTTTAAAAGCATAAACACACATACAAACACACACAAAACAATGAAAGTACATAGGCAGAGAGACCAAAGCTGCAAGTAATACTCAGCAGTTGCAAACTTCCTGAAATTCATCACATATATTCCTTATATATGTGTTCATTGTACATGTATAATATTCATTGTACATTTTATACATAAGTGTATATAGTGAAACACACACAATTTGTTATATTTTAACCATGATATTAATGCTTTGCAGTTACAAAACAGAAATAAAGAATATTCACCAGTAACACCACCTTTAAATAAGGTGGGAGATAGAACATGGCTAAATTTGTAAAAATAAATATCTCCTTAATAATAAGTAGTTGTCTAGTAATTAAAATCCAATTGCACTAAATTGCAACAACAGAAAACTCTGTTTTTAAAGATAATCATAATCATAACTATGACCTTGTTTGTATATTTATATTTTATTTATTGGATCAGAGATAAATAGTAACAGCTATGCTTGTATCTAAAAATCAACAAACTAGAATTAACACTGAGTGCATTTCGCCATGCTTGTTCCACTTGCTTTACCTTAGATTGAAATAGTTTAATATAAAGATCATCTATTTTTAAACAAACAGACTCCTTCGATTTCTTATTTTTTGCAATGTTTGTTCATAATAACATTGTTTTTATGAGTTTTTCATAATGTAAAGCTGAATTTTAAATTCTGAGACAAGGTTTCTAACATCAGTATGAACAAAGACCTAAAACACCCAATTTCAAAATTCAAAATATGCAGATATTCTCCATTGCTCTGCTCACTGGAGCACTTACACACATGTACCCACACACTCGCTCTCTCTCTTTCAAAGGCACACGCAGACAACTTATTTTAAATACAGAAACAGACAACAAAAAGGCAGACAGGGCCAACATTTATTTCTAGACTTACTTATTCCTTTCCCATTACTTTTCATAAATAAAAAAAATCAAATCCCTGGAGGTGAAAATTAAGGAATAAAGTAGACAGAGCTGAGCTCAGTGTAAGTTTATAGAAATGGGACCACTGTGACGATGATAGAACAAGTCCATGTGTGCACCGGATAGGATGAATCTGGGGTTTCTGTGGCTCCCCCCATGAAGGAACAGCAGCCCTGGTAACCAAACCCCTGTTACTTCTGACATGTGAAATGATGAGATTTGTTTCTCTTCTGGGACGTTTTTATTACACATTGCTCAGGTTAAAACTTCTCCGCGTTCTGTGATATATGTATTCAGTGGTCTAGGGTTAATTGAATGGACAATTCTGTCAGAGATGTTGTGGATTCCTGCCAAAGAAGGGGGATTAAACTAAATGTCCATTCATGTTTCTTCATTCCCCGTAATTCTATCATTCTAAAAAATAAATTTGGTTAAAATGTATAAATAAAAGCTATGAAGTCTGCAGTCTTGAGAAATTAAAATACAAGGCAGAGGTCCAATACGCTAGGGGAGTCACGAACAAGGAGCTGCTGAAACACTACAATACTTCACAGCACTTCGTTTCTGGTTTCAGAGGCACATTAATAAAACCAACAACTCCCCCCAAAATGGAAGAGGAAATCAGAGTCACTGAAACATGAGCCTTGCTCTCCACATGCATTTATACAACAAAAAATGAACTTAGCAATCACTTTATGCAGGACCGTGTGCTAAGAAGCAAAACAATGCAATTTACACGTGACTACAGGGCGTCAGGGGACCCTTAGCCAACCAGAAAGCAGCCGCACGACCGCCAATGACCGAGGACCGGACCGCAGTGCAGATTGTATGAGCTCTCGTGCCTTGGGTCAGCAGCTCCTCTGTGAAACAAAATGACCACTTAAGGCAGGTAATAGCAGGGTTATACTGAACATTTTAGGCAGGCAGACCTCATGTTTGTGGGGTTGGAGAAAGAAGACAAGTGGACGCATCTGGCGTCTCTTCTTTCCCTACGTGCAGGTCTTCTTGGACTCAAGTAGCATCACACACGTGTCTCCCGACACCGTCGACCTCAGACTGACGCTCCACCTGTAACCACCTGGATCCCAGCCATCAGTGGCTCCTCGGCTGTACCTTAAGTCTGTGTTTCCAGTCTCCACTGGAGGTGGGCTTCGGGGTTATTTGAGCAGAGAGTTCAAGATCTGGGTTCTCAACCTTTGGGCCTTTGAAGCACAGGCTTTGTCTGAATGGGCTGCGTCTCTTGGTTCTGCAGGTCACATGGGGAGGGTCACAGCTGGAATAAAGATGGAGATAAGCTGTTCCAAGCAGAGGGTCTAAGGCAAAATGTAAATATATTTTGTGGGAAGAAATGACAAAAGGAGCAATTCAAGGTCTAAGAATTGATTAGATTTTAGAGACCAGGAATCAAAGAGAGATTCATAGCAAATTTGAGATTTTAAAGCGTAAGATAGGACTGAAGGTGGGAATGACTGAAGAAAAAGTGCAAAGGTGAATTGGAATGATTGACTGGTTTGGTACCAGGCGTATTAAATTTGCTCCACTCTTCTGTCGCTACAAAGTGGGAAGAAGCTGAAAGCTGGAAGATGAATTTGCTTTCAGGTACTACGAAGAGGCAGTGGACACTTTGCTCATATGAGCTTAAATTAGTGTCTTTTGCAAGTAAAGAAGCAAAGGTCTGTTTCTGAAAACACAGAGGGAAATTCAGTCGTATACTCGTGTTACCCACAACGTCACAGCTGTAGTAAGAAATCGTTAACTCCCTGATGGATCTTCCCACTTCTCTCTTGTCCTCTCTCAACGGGCAGCATCGCAATAAAAACTCGACAAGAAACTTGTTAGATTCTTCCTAGGTGTCATCATTTCATTCTCTGAACACTTCAAAGCATCCGAAGCCAAGAGCACCAGCAGGGTCTCTTTGAAATGTGCGTTTCAGTGGTACCACTCCCCCTTCATAGTGCTGCACCATTTTTAGACACACATATGGCATTTGGGCCCAAATAAGATGCACTTACGGAGGAGCTGAAATAGAGAAGGGCTTTGCCTCTTGAAGGTTTTGAGAGCTTTCCTGCTTTACTGCAATTTGGGAGGGAGCAGCCACTCTTCTGAGAGCTCAGTAGGGTCCTAAATGACATGCGTACGCAGTCAGGCAATCCCTTACATCAGATCATTCAGTGCAGAAAGAGAAACTCAGAGGAGATAATTCTATTCCAAAAAATGGTAGTAATAAAGAAATGATGAAAGAAATGAGTGTTCTTTTCATCAAATCCAAAATCAGTGTGTAAACTCCAAAGCCTCGGCAGGACTTACCTGACATAAACAGGAAATCTTTTACTCTCTCACAGTTTCCCAGGAAAGCACACGACATTTCCCTGTGCATTCCGAAAATAATATTCCATTTTTCCTATGGTGTTCCCAAATGATAATGTTATATTTAGAATCCATAACTGTTGACAAGGAAAATCTGATTCCTGAGAGAAAGCAGCGGTAATAGCGATACTCTTACAGCTTCCAGTTTCCATGCAGACGCAGCTTTAACGTCTGACATGAGGGGGAAGAAACAGCAGCCTTAAGCACCTGGTATCTTGGTGGATATGAATATCGCCTAAAACTAAATAAATATATATATATATATACACATATGCAATTTCATCAATGCTCATATATGGGTTGTAAATATACAGTCTAAGAAATGAACATTTCTGGCTGAGTCGTTACCCTCATACACAACTTTTTGTACATGAATCTGAAATTTCATCCATTTAAATAACATATTTTCAGAAATCTGACGAGAAACTTCTCAACGCCATGACATGCATGTCAGTCTGTCAAGACACAGTCACCACGGTGCGTAGTTTCCAGCATCACCGTGGTCTTTAGATTAATTCTGAGCAGCCCGAGGAAGGAGTATGTGCTTTTGTTTTCGTGGAAACTCTCAATCGGTAACCATTAAGGTGGGCGAATCACAAAGGCAAACCCTTGGGATCTGACGCATCTCTTTTAAGACCCGAAAACTTTCTCTTCAAGTTCTGGGGAGGATTCGGTCCTGAGAGGTTAACCCTCGCTGTCGCAAATGCCTCTAGAGCTGAAACATACACCAAATTTCATGTTTCTTATTATACGATGAAAGATCATGTCAGAAGCCCTGGAAACACCTCAATTCAGGGTGATCCTCCGCCACCCAACACTATGGGCCAGATCAAAACCAGAATCAGCTTTACTACTTTATTGACTTGCCACGAGCACTAAACGATCTCAGGAGAGAGAAGAACTCCAAGGCCCAACCCGTCCGCACATTCTCTTCCCGAGCAGCGCGTGCACGGGGGCACGCGGGTGGCTTGGGGAGCACGGAGACCAAACGAGGGAACGGGGCCATCAGGCTTACCGTGCCCGCCTGAGACAGCTGGAAGCCACTCTCCTCATGGCGATGGGTTTCCTTTCAAGAACGGAAGCACATCTCCCCTTGGCTACAGAACTTTACAGTTATTTCTACTCCAGAGGTGGACTTGCCGTGGGAGACAGAGATGTTTTGAGATGATGGTTAACGTCCCCTTCTCGCTGCGTAGGGCTTGAATCATTGTGAACAGCATCTTCCCCGTGACTTTTCTCTTATCTCTGCTTTAAATGCTGACTGTCAACTGAAATAAATGCACAGCCTCAAAGTTGAGAGTTATGTTTGCTTTGGTGGACATTTCTGAGGACTCGAGCCCCTTTGAGCCCAGATGACAGATGACGGCCTCTCAGACGGCTCTGAGGGGCTGCTCCCAAGAGGGCGGGGAGGGGCCAGGATATACAGGAGCTTCACAGTGAAGACCAGGGAGTCAGAATATTAAAGATTACTGTTAAAGAAAACCAGGCTTCTCAAGTTAAAGAATTTAGTGCTTTTCTCTGTATGGGAGGAAGCAAACATTTGGGCTCATTGTATTCATTCCTTTGACAAGCACCCAGCTGTCTAGGGCCAGTGTCCTGTCCTTTCTTGTTCTGATCCCCTCAGGGGGCACCATGGTGACTGGCTGCAGAGGCCGGGCTGCAGGCTGGTCCCCACTGGGAGGTGTGATGACTTGATGGCTTCAGCATTCTCTGTTTACTGGTGTGGTTCCTGGTTTGCAGTATTTTTCGCTCACACTGACCAAGCCTTTCTTCTGAATGACACAAGATTTTTGATGACATTTAATGCAGTTCGTATAAAGCACTGCTAAATCCTTCCAGCTTTGTAGCTATTCTGTTTCCTACGGATGAATTTCAAAACACATTCTATATAAAATATGTCTATTTTCCATTATTTATGTAATATGTAAATTGCGTATATAATACAAAAATAAGTTTATTTCTACGTGGCAGTTTATGTTTCAAAGACAATCTGCTTTCTGACTTTCCAAATTATTAGGGAACAGGTGAGCATAGTCCTTAATGCTGTCGAACTAATTATTTTTCTTTTCTGAATGGCCAGGTCATGTTGAAAAAGTTCATGTAACTTAGTTAATACTACACACCTACTGTCCACACCTGCAGTCATGCTTAGATTCAAAACCAGCTGTTCTTCCCTCGGTCCTAACCCTCAATTCCTCGCCGCTCCAGGCTCAGTTCAAGGGCTTCGCACCTCAACCCCTGCACCCTCTCTCTGGGTAACTCCATCCAGTTTCATGAATTTACACATCACTTATATTCACACATTTGTTTTTCTAGCTCTGCCTACTTCCCAGTATTCCAGACAGTGTATTTAATACCCAGAGGCCCGTCTATCATCTATACTTGATACATACAAAATAGACATTTTAAAATTTGCTTCCATAGCCATCATCCTGAAACCCTCCCTGCTGTGTCTCCCTTAGTCATTTCCGTTTCACTGAACGGCGTCACCAGCCACACAACTGCCCAAGTCACAGGGTCAGGGGTTACCAGTAATACCTTTCTCTCTCCATGACATCCCGTCCATCGGTTTATCCACTCACACCGTGTTTAGAACACACCCTGCGTCAGACCATTTCCCTGTATTTCCACCACTCCCCACCTCTCTGCCTCCCTCGTGGTGTCAGAGTGGTCCGAGCAGCCGCTGTCTCTAGCTGAGACCACCGTGATCGCCCCTCAACTGTCCCCTCTGCCTCAGCACTTGGCGCCTCCAGCCACGTTCTCCACCCAGCGTCTGCAAGGACTGTGCAAAACGTAAAGCCAACCATGCTTTTTCTCCTCCTGAATCCTCTCCAGTTCCCTCCAGTCTCTCTTTTATCACATTTAGTATTAAATATAAATGTTTTACCTTTGTCTAGAAGATTCTAAAATGTCAAATTCTATCTGACCTCCTGCCTGTCTCTTATAAGAACACTGGTGAGTCCTCCTTTGGCCCACCGGTCTAAGTCAGGATGATCTCCTCGTCTCATGATCCTTTGTTTAATCACATCTACAAAGTCCCTTTTGCAGGGTAAGGTAACGTATTTGCAGCTTCCAGGAACCGGGACACGGACGTCTTCAAGGGGCATCCTTCAGTCTACCACGGATCACTGCCTTCGTCTCTGAGAAAGGGATTTCCTCTTTCAATTCTGTGCTGCTTCGTGTTGTTGGGCACGTGCAGCCACACTCCTTTGTTTATATTCTGGTCACGCTCCTTCCCCAAGTGTCTTTACACTTTCCAGTTTTCAGTTACTCTGTTACTTTGCATCACTCAAGTCTCAAGTAAAAACTCCTTCTGTAGAGAAACTTCCTTGACGGCCTAAAACTTCCTCGACATCTGAATAGCCATTACCTCTAATCGCTCCCTGTCCTATTACTCTGTTCTCTTTCCTGTATAACATACATCATTCCAAAAGTCTCCAGGATATTTATTTTTAGGGTTCACTCTGTACCCGCCTCCCTGGAGAGCTGGGACCTGCCTGTCCAGTTCAAATCACTGTATGTCTAATTCATGGGAAAATTTGCTTTTAAACATTGTAAATGTTTAGCAAATGTGTCTAAATAAAGTAAATAAGTAAATAAATAAACAAGATCTCAAATGGAAGAATAGGGTGTGTTTAAAGTGTCATTTGATGTTCACCAAGTGTACTTTGTGAAATCTGTCTCAGGTCCTTTGTTCACGTGATTTCCTTATTTGGGAAACACTCCACCATCCTCTCCATCCATTCAAACCCTACCCATCCTTTTTTTTTTTCTCAGAAAACAAAATGATGGTTTTTATTAGCACTCTAACAAGTCTCTCATATTACAGAATGTTCTCCTAAATACTTCATTTTGAAAAAAAAAATTATTACTATTTGAATAAATCATCTTGGCCTAAGAATCAGTCAATGCTACGTTGTGTACAAAAAGATTACTGACAGAATCTGTTAAAGAATAAAAAGAAGAGAAAAACTTATCATGAACTCAGTAAACTTCAGAGCTGTGATTTTACAATTGAAAGTGTTGAATGTCATTTTTTAAAATTTTTTATTGAAGCATAATTGATTTACAGTGTTTCAGATATACAACAAAAAGATCAGTGATATCTATATTACATACAGATGTATTTATCTATTTCATATACAATAGTGCATATCTGTTAGTCCCAAATTCCAGGCTTCACACTGTCCTCATTCTTGACAGCTCAGCAAATCTGATCCCATATACCTGTCCTGCTGTTAGAAAACGTCTGTGGCCAGTCACCTTTATCCACCTCTGCAGTGCCAGGAAGGAGTGCTAACACCCCTCTGTATTATTTATTATTCACTCTTACTACTACCTGAAATTATTATTTACTGGTCATTCATTCAACAGATATTGACCAGCTGCCAGATATATTCAGATGATAATTAATAGCAAGGCCCCTCGTTTTATCCTAATTTCCCCTGGGTTAAGGATCATGTTCTGTTACTGACTGGCTGCTTTTGCACTGGTATTGCCAACACTAGCCATACTCAAAATAAAGCAACCTGATGGTTAAGTTAATGAAGTGAACGCATTGGCACTACTCAGAATGAGGATTTATTAAATGCCGAAATCTACTGGTTGAACATGCAGACACCATTCCAAGAAGAATGAGAAAACATTATAGGTATAACAATCTATGAGGATCAGTTTAAGGAAAACAGCTTTATTTTCCCTGAAAGAAATATGTCATTGTTAATTTTTTTCAAAAAAAGACAAAATTACAACAATAATGAAGATATAAAATACACACATTCTAAATTTTCTTCTACTCATTAATTTATGAGGGAACCAGGCAGACATTATCACTGGTCAAAAGAAAATGCAAAGAACAAGCACACTTACAGATGAGGAATATTGAAAGATTGTGTAAATGGGGACAAAACTGGCCTTCCGTGGGAGGGGGTAGGGAAGAGTCGGCTGGATCTCTACCAGACAGCTCAGAACTTGCACGTCTATAGCCAGCAATTATTCTGGCATCACTGCACGTTACCCTCAACTCACAGAGCTGTCAACTAGTTCGAAGAAAGGAAAGACAACCCAGAGAGGGACGTCCTGTAGACAGTGCGCAGTTTCCACTGGAGCACAAGTGCTTCTAAGTCCCTGGGCGCAGTCACGTCTGTAGAGGTTAAGAGGACTGCAGGTGAACAGCTTATAACAACCTATCAAAGCCGTAAGAAATGCATCATGCATTTCATTACAATTAATTAGGAAGCAAAACATGCCTGCTCACATGCTTTTGTTTATTTTTGTAAGTACAGTTTTATATAAATTAAACATGTTTCTGCATATATGTCACAAATGCTCCCCAATATTATCTTTGCTCTTCAATTTTGATACCTAGAAATTTTAAGTTTTATATAATTAACTAATTTTCCTTATGATTTTATTTTGTGTATTATTATTTTTTTGAAGTAATTGAATCTTATTCCCAATAAACAGATGAACATTTACAAATATTTTTAGTTTGATTTTTTTAATTTTATTGCATATAATACTGTGATTCACCTGAAATTTACTTTGATATAAGAAATGATGTAGAGATCTGATCGTATATTTTCTTAATCGTTAACCACGTGCCTTCAGCATGTTACTCAGTTCGTCTTCGCTACACTAGTGAAAATGCAATATTGTTTATTTCCTTGTAGGAATAGCTCACTCCTTTAGTGTGTTTGTGTGTGTGTATTTGTATGTGCTGTGTATGAATAATAAGCAGCAAAAGTTTGCCTCACTGTTGCATATTTTCATGATTTCCAGCCATTTGACATGCAGATTCATTTTTGAGAATTATTTAAAATAATACAAGGATATAAAATAAATATAAATATAAATAAAATATAAATAATAAATAAAATAAAAAATAAAATATAAATCAATTTGTTTCTTTGATTCTTTGAAATAGTAAGAAAGTAATCTTCAATTTTGTGCAAATATAAGTTGAATTTTGGCCCACATTCAATTGATGTTAATACTCCTTATGCCTGCATTCACCTAAATTCCTGCATTGAGTTTCACCCTGTTCCTTCGTATTAGGACGGATTATTGAAATGTGATGTAGTTACTAGGGAGCATACATGCGTATGTCCTGCTCTACTTGTTATGTACTGCTGTGTCACAATTCACTCCAAGATTTAGTGTCTTAAAACAACAAGTATTCGTTATCTCACAGTGTTCTCTGTGTCAGGAGTTTGGTGGCATCTAACCTGGGCAGTTCTGGCTCATGGTTGGTCATAGAGCTGCGGTCAGAGTGACCCCGGGGGCGCCAGCTGTCTGAGGGCTTGTCTGAGCTGGAGGACCCACTTCTGAGATGGCGCGTTGGCATGACTGCGTTCTGCACCTTGACAGCCTCTCCCAGACTGCTTCATATGCTCATTATTAGGGCAGTCACCTCCCCCTAGAGCTAGCAGTGCAAGAGAACGTGTGTAACATGGAAGCAGCAGTCACTTCTGTGACCTAACGTGACGTTGCACACTGTCACTCCTACCTTCTTCTATCAGAAGTGAGTTTGAGTTCAGTCAGCTCCCAAAAGCAGAAGGATTTGCTTCACCTCTTGAAGAGGAGTGTCAGAGACTCTGTGAATATATTTGAAAATCACCACATTTACCGAATTTGACAGTCTTTTCTTTTAATTTCTTTTAGCCAATTTAATTAAAGATGTTTTATTTGGTCTCACTTTTTCATTTTATGTTTTATTTGGCCTTACTTTTTCATTTTAATTCTTTCTGGTTTCTTCATTTCTTTGCTCTCTTCTACCTGGATGTGTCATTGAGTCTTTTGCTACAGGGACAAGGCACACGTCTTTAACTTCCTCTTGTGATTGTGTGTTGTGTAACCTATTTGTAATTCCATCATGATAACTTTATTATCTCATCGTTTCACTTAGTTTATAATCATTGCATCAAGACTAATGTATGGTCTTTTCACTCTTTTCAGTGCAAAATAATAAAAACAGATTACTTATAATTTGTCCCATTTCTGCTGTCTCAGTTCCCCATTACTGTAAATTTTACCTGTAGCTTTCTGGAGCAATTTATTATTTTTAAATGTTACTTTTAAGTATACTATCTCTCCAACACTTTAGAAAGGTTTTTACAAGTACTATTTTTCATTGCTTCGTGGATAACTGAAAGATTTTTGTTATTTCATATGAGTGAAATCCTGGCTGGGTAAAGAGTCGGTGATTTTAAACATTTTATTTCAAATCTCCTTAGGCTGATGGGCGGGTGTGTTTTGGTTAAAAACGTAACCTGTGAAATCAGCCAGACATGAGGACACACCTCCCTTCTTCACTCAGCAGCTGTCATTTGTTTCCCTCTTTGGAGTTATTTGCTTATGTTTTCTGCAGAGTATTAACTAGTTTATCTTTATTCTTGATTTTCCATGTGTAGATATGCTTAGTGCTTCGTTATTTTCCATCCCTTGAGGTGAGAGTTGGTTCTTCGCATGCTGCCTTTCACTGCTTTGGAATATGATGCGCTCTTGTCCTCTAACAGTTCGGAACTCTCTTCACCTGAGCAAGGTTCGCTGCCTCTTGCTTGATCGCTGACGTTCCTTTTTTATGACTTACTATACAATGTTACTATTTTCTTTTTTAGGAAACATAATTCTATCTATTTTTAATTCCTTGTTCATTTTAGCGGCGAATACATTACGAATTAGATTTCTTCTGCCACATTAATTTTTATTTTCACTATGCTAATTGTATTTTTAACTCTACTGTAACAGATCAGTTTACTTGTATCATTTTATTATGATATCTAGCTCTCTTTATTTCAGCCTTTTTTTTTTTTTTTTTTTAGTCATCTCATTGTCCCTATCATTTTCAGGTCTTAGCAACCCTTGTTTTTAGCCCTAATTTCATAAAGTCCAATTTTGCTGCAATTGCTTTTTGAAAACAAAAAGCACACACTGTTTAAAAAAATTAATGTATTTTCTAGAGCAGTTTTTTTTCTCAAGATATGATCTTTGTTTGACTCAAATATCTATCAAAATTTTACTGAATATTTTCATGGGTCAAATTTTTTCCTTTATATTTACTCACTGAATTGTGAGGGCTTATTTAGCTCTACTATCTTCCCAAACCAGAGTAGATGAATTTGGTTGAGACTCCCTCCACAGAAGCCACTAGGCTCTGCCCCAGTAAGCACTGGGCGGTGTGCTGGAAGATGCCAAGCAGCAGATTCACTGGCATGTTTTTCGTTGTCCTCATATTCGGTGAATTTTTTGCATTTTTTTATACCCTACTTTACTAAGGCGGGAATGTTGCCATTTCAGGAAGAAAACCCAACTCTCCGCTCTCCCTGCTGGGACGGCCGCTGTCTCCTTAGTAGCCCTCTTTTCAGAATAGTTAAGGCCAAGGGGCCTGAGGAGTCAAAGGAAAGGAGGCTGCAAAATTACGCCAGTATCTGCTGTTTGCTTTCATTTTCCTGGATTCCTGATTTCCATCGAAAAGGACTGGTCTCTGAGGTCTTCTTTCAATCTGGTCCTGTCAAGTTTATACCTAGAAGGATGCTTTGAAGTTTCCCGAGATACTTCAGAAATGATGAAGGCTTTTCTCTTTTTAACAATGAGTAATTATATTAGAGCTCAAGGCAGAATAGAGATGGGCACCTACCCTCAATGGGACATAATGCAGGGACGCACTCGGCCTTTCTTCTATTTTAATTCCAGTAGGAGCAGAGGGGCCGATAATCTGAATGTGTCCGTATGACACCTTATGTGAAACAATCCATTTTCTCTTACGCTGGCCACAGACTGCTCAAAATAACCTCTCATTTAATTCTTATGTTCATCAATACCTCTCATTTATTTTTATATTCATAGCCTCAGTGAGATAGAGTGCCGTGTTCAGTATGCTGACACAACCCATGATTTTACATCAAAATATATAGCTAACCATATTTTTAGTTCAAAAAAATAAATGTCAGATGCATTAGGTGATGTTCCACCAGTTTGCCCTAATTTTCAGTCTCCAGAGAACGGATGTGGTAGAGAATTAAGATGTTGCAGCTGCTTCCAGCTCCTTTTCTAACCTCAATGATTTTTTTGTTTTTATTAGCGCAGTAGCAGCATTCACCAGTTTATGTAGCATTAAATTACGAATGCACTTGATCAATATGGCCAGCTTGATCCTTAAGCTTCTTTTTTTCTTTACTTTTAACAGAAAGAGGATTTGTTTCTTCATATTTTTGATAATTGATTATGTGTTGTAAGTACAAAAAGTGACCAGATATAGTTGGGTAGGGGTATCTCTCTTCATTTAAGACTCATGTATCTAAAACAGAGCCTTTTTTATGACAAATTTCTTCTAGTGACTCCACACTCCAGGGGTTAAGGCTAAGATGAAGCCCCAAGGCTCGCCCTAGATTGCTGTTTTGCTTTTACTCCCATCCCCAGGGGGCCCTGGAACAATCTTTAAACTCTGCATTCTTCTCCAGTCCCGCTGACGTAGCCCTGGCCCTGATCTGGCCTTCCGTCTTGTCTTCTCTAAGTTGATGCAGCAGGAAGTTAGAGGGCCTAGCGACGGAATGTTAGGTGAGAAGAAGATGGGTCCCAGGGCGGGGACCCGAGGAAGCCGATACTGAGAGACCAGGCAAGAAGGCTGACTATCCAACAGTCTGAGGCAGAGACCATACAAGATGAGAACTTAAAACCATCAACTAAATGTAGTATCAAGCAAGAAAAAAACTTTTTTTTCCATTGCTGTAGCACATACACAAGCCTGATTTAAGCAGAATGAGAATAGGGGAGACAGACTGCGCTAAGCTCCCTTTGTTTTGTTTGTTTGTCTGTTTGTTTAAGACATTCCACTGAAGGGTAAAAGAGCCGTGAGCTGGGTATCTGAAAAGCCGTGTGGGATTCAGAAGGCTTTCTTGCTGCAGCTGCCATTGTTGCTGAGCTGGGCCCTCTCAGGACACGGCGGCATGCCACGCAGGTTCAGAAGCTGGAGATTCGGATCGCAGAGTGGGTTCACAGATGGTCTGGCGTTCCTGAAAAGGCAAAGGGCGGGCGCATCAGCCTTCCACAGGAAGGCTGCTAAAACTGGAGGAAGGCACGAAGGGTGACTGCACACGAAAGTCAGATTTTAGACGCCACGGGTGGAATTTGAGCAAGTTCCATCTCATATTACGTACTTCTCAAGTGACAGCTTAACGGCAGTGACAGGTTGAAAGCAACAGTCTAGACGACGAATCAGAGTGTTGACAACGATAAAGTATGAAGGTCCCAATGCTGGGTGGCAACGTCTTTGATCTTCGATGTTATTCATTCTTTTCTTGAAATAGAGGTATTTTTAATGTTGTGAAGTGAAACCTCTCAATGTTTAAGCACCTCACCTGTCAACAGAATGTTGACATGGCTCGTTTGTTGGCTTGTGCTCCAGGCCCAGCTGGCCGGTCTTTGTCTCAGTCATAGAGTCCGTCCCTGCTCGTTCTCAGCTTCCGCGGCTGCTTTGCCACATTGACGGTGACATGTGATTCCACTGCTCACGCCTTCTGACTTGGGAAGTAGACACATCCGGGGTTTATGACTTGAGGAAATAATGTCACTTTCTTGCAACTAAATTCTTCACTTGCATAATAAATATTAGTATCTACCTCAGGCGGTTTTTTTGGATGAAAAATAAATGGCATCATGTCTGATGTGAGGTAGCAATAAATATTAGCTGCTCTTATTATTGTTCACTTTTATCTTATTCTCAAATTGTAAAGAGATGTATTTGTCTTTATCTTACTCTATAAAAATAGACTAATAATTTTATTTGATCAATTTTTGGTAAAACAATATGAGCTTTTAAACACAGAATATTACTTACAATATTTTGTATCTCAAAAACTGTTTCGATGTTTGCTTTGTCTCAGAACCATTGTCAACAGCTATTTTTACTAGTTTTACTAATATTTAATGCACATGACTTCTTCTTTTTAAATTTTAAGTAGTATATGTGATTTTTTGGACTTTTTTTCTTTTAGGATTACCAGTTTTTTAAAAAAATAATATTCTCAGGAAAAAATATGTGGACACTTATGTCTGTATGGAGCTGTCTGCACTGATGTATGAGTCAATTTTCACGTTCACGGCTGTCTCCCTAATGACCTTAAATATTAATTGGATTGGATGCATTTGGAAAGCATCACTGCTTGCTTGGTGAGGAATTAAGAAAATTCCTGTTTCCCTCATTCTTTTCACTTGACAATGCTTTCTTCATCTTAGCACCTGCTCACAGTAGCCGAGGAGTCTGAGATGCCGCTGCAGATCAGATTTCATGTTCAGTAACGCTAAGGGTCGTGGTTGTTAGGAAAGCAGTTTTCATGCATTTTATTGTTTTTTATTAGTTTTTTTAATTAGAAAATTGATACGATGAGAGATTATGCCCCAGTAAGCAAATTCTACCATGTTATTCACTCGCCAAAGGAACACAACCAATCGATAAAGCACTATGTATTTAAAATCAGTTTAAAGAAAACACTTAAGTTAAAAATGTTTAATTTACTCTTTGTCTATTATTTTTAAAATAAAAAAGTATCTTTGGGATGACAAAATATGTCAGCAGCTTAAATATATATTTTGAAGAATAATGCACTGTTGCTTTTTTTTTTTTTTCCTTTTTTTGACCAAATGCTACAAACCACAAGATCCATGCTTTTATTGCAACCTGTATCCTCGCTCACTTTTTAAAGAACTTGCTCTGGATTTTCATTCACTTGGAGTTTAAGAGACCATACACCCCTTAGTGTATGTCCAACAGGATCGTGTTTTATAAACGATGATGTGTTCTATGCTAAATTCCACAAATCTTTTTCCCTGGAGAGGAAAACCAGTCCTTTCACATGAAAGATATAAACCTGGCACATATGAAGCAAGATGACGTTTCTCCACAGCTCATAGTTATTAATGCAGATTTGACAGGATTATTAAAATATCTCTTGTTCCAAGTACATTTAAGTATACTGTAGCATTTTAAAGCACTTTGTATTTTAAAATGATACTAAAAGAGGTTTTCCAAGGCAGTTGCTGAGGACTTGAGTGGATGTGTGGTGGGCACAGCCTTACGCCCTGGCCGCAACCCTGATGCTCCCCAGACCTCCTGTGTCGAAAACAAACAACAGAGTGTGAGCTCATCCACTTACTAGCTGCGCAGACTTGGATAAATTAACCAACCTTTCCGAGACATTCTGTTCCCAGCATCATTATTTGATAAATGTTAGTTATTTGCTCCTTCTTTTACACCCTGACCCCAACTCCATTCTGCACAGCCTCAATCTTCATCTCCTACTTCTGTACAAATCACGTCAATTTCAGTACATTTGTACGACCTCCAACTCAGCAACAGCCTCAGCTGAGTTTCCAGTCTGATCCCATATTACCGTGTAACGTCATTGCCTGTTACACACCCGGAGGAACCATCAAGCTGTTCGAGCCTGCTTGCTCATTTGATGCTAGAAGCAACCATGCCGGCTCCTGCACGGACCGTGGCTTTCAGCCTGTCCCCTCCCTCCGGAATTCTCTTCCTTTCTCTGTCCTCTGCTTGAGCCATGCATTCTTCAGAAAGTAAGATCCATGCCATGCTTAAGTGTTTTCCTCTGACGTCTGCAAATGCATCTATTGTTAATACCCTAATTTCATGACTTAATAGAATAATCTGGCTTAACCTGAACACACAGGGCAATTGCTCAACTACGTCTTTGTGCTTGCATGTACGTGTGAGACTAGGAAGATGTGTTTAAAAGATTAATCCCATGGAACTGAAACAGCCCCTATGGTCAATTTTCTAGACTCCGTTTGTGAGATGAAGGGAACACCCTTTTTTAATTCCATAACATTATACCCTCTAACTAAAGCCTAAAATTATACAATTAGTGGTTCACTTGAAATAAGCATCTTCCTCTCTGTAGAATTTTGAAAAAAAATAAACACAAACCTCATTGGCAAGCATGAAACCCTAGGGAGGCACACCCGCTACACTTCTCTAGCCACCTGAGCCATTGCTGTGTGTGTATCTGCCTCACCTGCTGAACTGTGCTAGTTCCCAGGATGCCCACGTTTGCCGCTACATCACAGCATCATAAACGTCTGCCAAGCGGACTTACGTTAAGTAACACGTCAAAGCACTGAGTGATTTACTGTGAGCTCTGTTATTTGGCTTATGAGATGATTTTCTATGTGACAGGTAGGGTCAAATTGGCAGCCGAAAACCACTACGTGCCCTGGGGTGAGGGAAAAATGTGCAGTGCAGAATTCTAAGCAATTAATGCAGATGTTCCTCCTCAAAAGGAAGGTCACGCCTCTCCCTACTCCTTATGTCTGGCTCCACAGAAAACAGTATGACAAAGGGGTGGGGGTGATGAGTAACATTACGGTGTATGAGTCTGACAAACACAACCCAAAACAGGTGCTCAAGGTTAACACCGCTAGTGGTGTCATGCTGACAGTATGTGCCCATGATAAATCTGATGAATGCACTTTTCTAAACCCCATAATTCCAGTCTAATCATAAGAAAAACATCAGAGAAATCCCAGGTTAGGTATGTTATGAAATACTTGACCAGTACTCCCTGAAATTGTTCAAGGTCATTAAAAATAAGGAAAGTCACAGCCATAAAAAGTGATAAAATAATGCCATTTGCAGAAACATGGATGTCCCTGGAGAATGTCATTCTACAGGAAGTAAGCCACAAAGAGGAAGAAAAACCCATATGACATCACTTATGTGTGGAATCTAAAAAAAAAAGAAAAAAGGAAAATGAACTTATATATAAAACAAACTGACGGGTAGACATAGAACGCAGACTTGTGGTTGCCAGCGGCGACCAGGGTGGGAAGGGGTAAACTGGGAGTTCGAGATCTGCAGATACTGGCTCGTACGTGTAAAATAGATAAACAAGTCTATACTGAACAGCGCAGGGAAATATATTCAATATCTTGTAGTAGCTCATGGTGAAAAAGAATATGAAAATGAATGTACGTACGTTCATGTAGGACTGAGGCATGTGCTGTGCACTGGAAATTGACACAACATTGTAAATTGACTATACCTCACTAAATAAATATAATAACAAGGCAAGTCAGAGTCACTGTTACAGCCCAGAGGAGGCTAAAGAGACGTGAAGACTAAAGGTTATTCAGGATGTGAAGCAGGAAAGTTGACGTCAGGTAAGAATGAAAGAAACCTGTGTGCGCTTACAACAGTGCGCCAGCTAGTTGTGACGGTGTAACACCAATGCTCTACGACATAGAACGTTAGGGATGCGGGAGGTGAAGAGTGCAGCATATAGGAGCCCCTTGTATTGTCTTTTTGTTAAAAACTTTCCTGATTTTTTTTGTAAACCTAAAACTATTTTTAAAAAGGTTTGTTTAAAAATTACCACCGCTTCTTTCTTCCTCACCTGCCCTATCCCACCGCTGCAGAAGTAGCAGAAGCTGAAGCTTGTAACCAGCCCTAACCTGAAATTCAGAAGGGAAGAGATGCGCCCAAAGCGAATGCGGATGACTAAGGCATTTCTGGCTGCTTAAAACTGTTTCTTCTATTGCTCATGTAAATGAGCAGTTTACATCTAAAATGCATGAATTATATGCTTAAAAAAACGGGAAAAATGAGAAATTGCAAAGAACAAAGAGTCTCAGTGAATATTCCCATACTCTGTGACTGAGGACTTCGTGTTTCCAGCCTGTCGACAGACTCGGGACTTCCCGTTTCCCTGACGTGGGGCAAAGTCAGGCGAGCCCGGGGCTGATGAAGGACGTGTGATGAAACGGCTGATGAAAGATGGTCCCTGTCTGACAGATGCAAGATTATACCGCCTGTGATTTAAGGAAAGGAAAGTAGTTCCTGTAAACAATCCCTGGAGAGCTGACCCTCCAGATGAAATGTGTGTACATGCGCCTCCTTTAGTGGATCCGAGTTTTTTGTTTGTTTGTTTGTTTTTTAGCAAAAACATACGCAAACCTTCTCTAACTCTGACCTTGGAAAAAGCCTATTTTAATGCGGAAATGCAGTCGAGGCACCATTTCAGATTAAACGTCCATCCCGCCTTCTGCCTAGGCACAGAAAAGCTGCCTTATTCCAAAACAGCTTCTTCCTCATAACAGCCTCCTTCACAGAAAAACACGGGGGCCTGGAAGCGACACACCTGTGATCGAAAGCCGATAATTACTCTGAGTCGTGTGTCTTGGTGACACAGGCCCTTGGCAAGCTTGTGTGGAGTCTGTTAGATCTCATTTCCACCCTGACAGGTGTCCCCAGCCAGCTGAAACCGCAGCTCGGCCAGCCGCCGCTCTCCGGCCTCTGCAACACCCTGGTCAGGCTGCAGGGCCCACTGCGGGGCCGGGCGCTAGGTGCCCACGGCCTCTCCCACAGAGCGCTCCGCTGGTGGGCAGCCAGGAAAACTCTCGATGAAGTTTCATCCTGTCCGGCATTTCTATAGTGCCAAGCGTGTGCCTAATATAATGAAACATCAAAGAAGTTCATGTGTGTTTAAGTGCCAAGCAGGAACGCTAGCTCTGAAACTTGGATTAGGTGTACGAGGTGGGGTGGAAGCCTGCACTGTTCCCTCCTCCTTCCAGACCTCGGGGATCCCACTAGCTGCACTTAGCGTTCAGCTGCCCCGGGAATTTTTTTCTTAGTGCTTTATGAAGTTCAAATAACTCCATTTATCAAAAGGCATATAAGTTATCTTAATGTTTTATTGCTACAGGGAAAAAAAAGTTCAGTCTTTGAAATATAATTCTTATGAAATACATTTAGTATAATGGGAGGAAGGGAAATGGGAGATTAACATAAGAAAAGTAAAGGTGTAAACTTACTATATAAAAAAGAACAACGAATGAGATCAAGGAAGAAAGGCATACAGTCTGCGTGTGTGTGTGTGTGTGTGTGTGTGTTTCCATTCTTCATCCGTGTACTTTCTACCTTCCCAGTCAAACGAAGGCTTTCTTTCAACCAGTGAGAGTCTGGACTCTAATGACCTGCCTCCTTGGTGTTTAGGAAAAGTAAAATGAAAATCTGATGCGTTTGCTCAACAATTAATTACAAGAGCGAGCACAAGGTACTCGTAAGGGTGAGGGGGACAAGTCCAGACACACATGAAGTCAGTCCCGCTGCTGTTCAGTTCTCTTCTGTTGACGCTTGCATAAACACACTCACCTACTAGATACGGACGTTTTGGAGACAAAGGCAGACAACCCTAACTGCAATGAAATCGCTAAAGAAATGGGTTTTCTCTTCAGATGGGACGTTTTAGGAAAACTCACCACGCAGGAGAGTTGACGGTGGGGCCGCTGGCTTGGCCCTCTGGGGCCTGCTGCCTCCCGTCAGTAGCCACCTGCTGCCTTTTGGACGCCTGTGTTGTTTCAGCCTTGTTCTTTCTTTCACTCTTCAAAAATGTCTATTCACCTGTCTTCAGGCCTTCAAGCCCCTGCGAGCCACTTTATGACAACGGTGCAACTGTAGAAAGCAGGTGGGGGTAAGGAATTATGAAGCGTTAGTGTTCAGTTCTCTTTTGCAGCATAGACTCGTGAATAGTCAAGAAAATTTGGGGGTGCCCTCAAGGTATCAGGAATGCTGTATTCAAGCTTGTTGATAGCACTCTTTTGGATCAAAGCCATAGCAGAAAAAAGTACCTCTAAGTGTGGGAATTTCAAGGTCGAGGTCTGGCACACTTGGAAAAGGACGGGGCTAAGGCTAGAGGGACGCGGTCGGAGGACTTTGTCCAAGTAAAAAGAATGACTTTCCATTTCTTGCTCTCTCTCAGATGAGTCCCCTCCAAGTATCTACGGCTCTGTTTTCAATGGGCCTGGCTGCTAATATGTTTAACCCATGATTACAGCGTCACCGCACAACTGAAACAGAGCAGCACGTCTCAGAACAACCCAAAGTGTTGGCAAATGTAAAAATGGAATCTGTGACATTGAGTAACAACAAGAACTAAACCTCCTCGATGCTAGTTCCTTAAGGAAACACATTCACGTCTACTCAGCATTACTTACTCCCTGATCTCGAGGCCGTTTCCATTAAGAGGCCAAAAATCCTACGGAAGCAACGGCTTAATATTTTAGGGGGGAGAAAATGAAAAACTCAGGAAGCAAGTTGTCGCAACAGGCTGAAACCCAGTCTTTAATATTTCTAATACAATATCTTTAGATTTTAAGATTTTTTAGGAAACCAACACAGTTAGAATTTTTTTTTTAATCACTAACCTGTATTGTGTAGCAGGCTGTTTATGTAAGCGATCTCAAAGCAGTTTTATGAGTAATACCTGAAGTGTGACACAGCGCCTTACCTCACAAGTAAATGGAAAATATAAAAAAAAAAAAAGCGGTAAATGGAAAACATAAAAAACACAGTGTTCATAGATAATAGGAAAGTAGGAATTCGCAAGCCCTCCTTGTGGGAGCATAAATTAGGAAAACCCGTTTTTAAGGGTCATTTGGCAAAATGCTAACCTCTTTTAAACACTGTAATTTACTTCTTAGGGTTTACTCTTGAGTTAAGGTAAGGAGCTGAACATGGTCTTATAATTAAGGATGAGAATTGTTGTTTATAAGAGAAAATAAAAGCGGTGCCATTAAAGGGAAGTGGCTTAATTGATCTGTGAGTGACTCCTGTGTGTCAGTCACCTTGAAGGCGGTGGGTGTGTAGCGATGAGCAGAAGCTGACAGGTCTCCCTCTTCGTTCAGCTTGCGTTGTAGTGAAGGGTAGAGGAAGCAAGTGCAAGTGGATAAATGCATAACACACCGGCTGCTGACTGCCGTGTGGGGACGTAAAGCAGAATGCAGAGCAGCGATCACAGGTGGTGACACTCTGTGCAGGTTCATATCTGAGCTGGTGACACTTGCACAGGAGCTGCGTGAGTTAAGGGAGGAGCCAGGAGGGTCTGGGAAAAGCCAGGCGGAAAAAAGGTGCAAGGAACTATCAAAGCCAGGACGGCGTGTTCAAAGATGCCAAGAAGCAGCTGTGCGGCTGGAGCCGAGTGAGACGGGGGTGAGGGTGAAGGCTGAGCACCGAGGCAGCCACAGCCAGTCATCCAGGTCCCTAGAGCCCAGGCACGTGCTGCGGGTGTTGTTGCCAGTGTGGCGAGGGGCACGGGTGGGTTCTGAGCAGAGCAGAGCAAGGCATGTTCTAACATATGTCACCGATGGTCAGAGTGGCAAAGCAGAAGAAGGGAGCCTTCTGTTGTCGACGAGAAAAGAAAAGAAAAAAATGGTTGTCCAGCTAAAGAGTTAACAGCGGGGGATGGGAAATTTGTAGATTTTAGATTTTTTTTAAGGTAAATTTGCCAGGATTTGCTGGCAGTTGGATGTGGGTTGTGAAGGAGAAAAATCGTGGAAGAGTTCAGGGTTCAGGTCTAGAAACTGAGTTATCAAACTAGCATAAGTGACAGGGGGAGACCTGGGGAAAGGAAGTGTTACAGTTCATACGTTAGAAGAATGCTTAACAAAATCGGAACCTATTAAAGCTACGGGATTTGGTACGAATGGCACAAAACAGTATGTACATTAAGGTTGTACCTGTGTGTATAGAAAAATTACTAGTGATAAAAAGTTAACATTATTTATCACTGGTTAGTGCAATTATAGGGGACTGATTTTTTCCATCACTTTCTTCTTTATTTTCCAATTTTTTTTCACTATAAACATGCGTATCAAATTGGAGGGAAAATCATTTCAAACAGCTTTGAGATCATGGAGAAAGATAATTGGGGTAAAATGTGGTTGAGAAAGCCCAGCTGTTTGAAAATCACTTGAAACATTTGACAAACACAAAACACAGCTGGCGTGGAGGACAGAGATGTTCTGTAATTTGAATTCTTTACGGTCTCTGCTAAAATGAGAACAAAATGGAAGGAAACATTCTTTAAAATAAGAAGATTACTATCAATTTTCTGAGTTGAACATAAAAAAAAAAATCCCCAGCAAAAAACCCTCAGCAATCCACAGCACTCTTGAGTTTCCAGAAAACTCCCTGGCCGTGCGCATTCCACGTCACTGATGCGTGTAACGGCGTATTCCCGAATCCCTCTGTACCAGATCTTGGAATTAGGCAGTGACCTTCAAAATACTGGTTTTTACTTTTCAGGACAATGAAGAAGTGTGCCAAAATAATGTCAACAGTCATTCTGCACATTTTGAAACAGGATACAGTGTACGTATGCATCAAGAGGTAAAGGACAGAACAACCCCCACGTGGGGATGGAATCTGTTCCTGGGTGGTCGCATTGTCGGCGACTCTTTTCTCAATTTTTACGTATTGCTTTTTTTTTTAAAAGCAATATACATATATTAATTACGAAGTCAGAAAATATTGTGAAAAAGTAATGAATGGGCATTAGTTAATTTAGAAAAATAAAGACAGAAAAAATACAAGAATAAAGAAGAAACTATGAAAAATGGAAAGCCAGGAGTGTGGCATACAGAAAAAAAATCACTGTGGTCAAAATTTTAGACTCCCAGAAGGAAGGCAGGCGTCTAGGGTAAAACTCAGTGTTTGTGTCTAAACACTCTGATAGTGGGAAAGGGAGGGAAGGAGAACAGATATGAAGCATGGTAAGGGGAGAGTCGACTCCCTGAGACTAAGGATGCGTGGGGGAAGCCATTCACCCCATTACAGGGGCTTTGCCCCCGGCCTGCTGAGAACTTGAGTGTGACTGCAACACAAATTCCCTGTTCTGTGTGGAATGTAGGAAGCTACTTAACACTGCTAAAGGTTTGGTGTCTTCACTGGCCAATGAGTAATTTCTTCTAAGAGAAGTAAAGGATCAAGGACGACTTCCACTCTCCATCAAGATGGAGATGGGTTTCACCCTCCCACTCAAAACAAACACAAATCCAGACAAAGGACAGAAAGCAATGGTTCCCAAGACACAAGATGTCAAGCAACGCAGGACGGTGACCTCTGCGAGGTGGAAGTAAGCCAGGCGGGCAGGGTGATTGCTCCGGCAGACTGACTCTGCCTTGAATGAGCTTCCAGGGCGCAGGGCAGGGAGGGGGACCCAGGCAGAGCCCCGCCGAACCCCTGAGTTGAGAAGCAGAGCTGAGAGCCTGTAGTTACTGGCACTTACGGGAAAGTTGCATGAAAAGAGAATTCTGGAGATCTCTTAGAGGGTCCTTCAGGAATTCCGCAGAGGGCTGACCATTCGCTGCAGCAGCACTGCTACTCATAAGGCAGGTTTTTGGGGGAGTTTTTGGTTTTTTGGTTTTTTTGCCTGGAATAGTATATCCTTTGATAGCCGCTAGGGGACTTAGCACAGCTCACCCTGTGCCACGCGTACGTGACTGACCACCACACACGACGTGCACGCGCACACACGCGCACCTTCCCGGCGTACTCCAGGTTCTTAAGGGATGGATATGTGTCCTTCTACCTCTGCGTCATCTGTGGCTCCTAGCAGAGACTTCTGCACAGAGCACACACATATTTCCTGCAGTTGAATGTTAGTGTTCTATAGCCACTTGCCCCAATTTCTATGTATTCCTGGTCCCTTGGGGTTAGTTTTTAATTTAATGTGTGAAGTGACAGTCTGTGATTTCTTCCTGTACAGAGAGGGTGCTGTTATTATGGTTACCTGTTCGTTTCTGAGATTATTTAATACACATTTTTAACTCGCTGGGGCACACTAATGCTACATGTAGGTGGAGCCTTGTGCCAAAGACCACGTATCTCATCCTCTTTTCTTACTCTGCAAGTTTCTCATGACTAGAAAAGCCTCATGTTATTAAACACGGGCATTTATATTTTCCGTATTCTGCCTGCCTCCAAGTTTGTGTGCCCAGATAAGTAAGAGCTGGCTTTCCTTCCGAAACAGAACACTATAATAGAGAAAATTGGAATGTAATGAAATTTATGACCCAGATCTGATACAGAAACATGAGTGGGTGATAGGCTAAGCTAGTTAAGAATTTTTCTGTTTGGTTTTGATTTTTCGCTTTTCCCCGAGAATTCTCTGGGGTTTGAAAGTCTATTTCATGTTGGAAACTAGCTTATTATAATGTTTTGACTTGATCTCCTAAGATAGACATTGTTGGTGCAATAAATGAACGGAACCCTGAACACTGAAGGCCTTTCTGGTGTGCACTGTGTATCTGCAAATGTGCAGCCCCACAGGGCTGATGCCGCCACCCATTTGTATTATGACATTTCTCCATATGACACACAAGAGGCATTGGATTTGTGTCTTTCGCTGGTCCTCACAGCTTAAGGAAGTTTTGCATACAATTCAGAAGCACCCGCTGTGCCCCACTGTGTTTCCCTCTGTGTCTGGTGGGGGGGATCGGCTGCTCCGTGAATATTTATGCCAAAGTGGACGTCCTGAGACTTTTGTCTTCCTCATGGTGTTTGGTATCCACATGACATTCTCATTTACTTCTTTTCTAAATTAGTTGGTAAATCATTTAATAATCAGCTATGAATCTAATATTCCAATCTTGTCATCAAAAGGCCTTCTCTTGATTTTCAGACCAACCAAACAGCATGACAGCCTTGGGCAAGGGGGTTCGTTTCATTGAATGTATAACGCCTCTCAACTCCGACTCTTAGAATTACTGGAACGATCACAGTCGAGGTTAAGAAGGTGCCCGTGAAGCACGTCCCACACGCCTTTGCTGTAGCAGAGTTTAGGCAAGCTGCTTCCCCTGATCGCCTCCAGCGCAGATGGGCTGTGGTTCTGTCGTTCTCTGAGTCCGGTTTTGACTTGAGAAGAGGCGGCCCTGCGTCGTATCAGGGAACTGGGGAGACGCAACGGAGTATCGACTCTGGGTCCTCTGAGGCCATCAGGGGAACAGCAACGAATTTTTGCCCTGGAAAGCTCCTGGTCGCTGTGACATCACGCTGGCTTGTCAAATAGCTGAGAAAAGAACTATTGGAGTGTGTTTTTTTCATATTTAGAGTGTGCTCCAGGGACATGTCCTGCCCTTGCATCAGCTCAGCTCTTACTGATTCCCTGACCCTCCCTGGGGTCCAGTCAGAAAGCGTTACTGCCCCAGTCAGGTTTCCAGGTAGAAGAGCACGTTGTGTATCATTACACTTACCTATGGCAGAAACTGCAGAGTTATATCAAATGATATCAAAGAGTCAATTTAAACCAACAAGAAGATACTGGCATCTTGTCTGTTAGATTTCCCCAGGGAGTTTATCCAGTTAATCAACAGTCCCATATATTTTCCCCAAATTCAAAAGATCTAATTGTGCTCATGAGACATTGCAATGGGAGTTTATTAATAACTAATGTTTACTGGGGGCTAGTTTTTGTCAGGCTTTACACCTACCTTTCTTATTTAAACTTCACAGCCCTCTGCTCTGTGAAGCAGCTTCCACTGTCCTTGTTTTGGAAAGGAAGAAACGGAGGCTCCTTCAAGTTCGTGTGTCCAGAAAGGTGTGAAGCTGGGCTCTGAGCCCAGACATCAGGGAGCCCAGAGCAACTAACCCATTGAGAGGGTGCTGGCCGCTTACACGGGTCTGTCTTTGCTCAGAGCCAAAACCAGAGGCAACCCAGGAAGGTCCTGCATGACTCGACACTGGCAGAGTAAACACCAACGCGATGACTGCCAAAGAAGGCCAGCAATTGCCCTGTCGTTAGTTTAGACTTTACTGTTTTCCAGTTTCATTGAGATATTACTGACATGCAACACTGTATAAGTTTAAAGTGTGCAACATAACGCTTTGATATATGTATATACTATGAAATAATTAACCATCCAATAGTTAGCATTCATCGCTACACATAATTGTAAGTTTTTTCCTGTGATAAGAACTTTAAAGATCTACTCTCTTAACAGCTTTCAAATATACAATAGAAAAATTTTTGTATATATATATGTATGTATTATTGCAGTATAGTCAGTTTACAATGTTGCATTGATTCCTGGTGTACAGCATGGTGCTTCAGTCACACATGCACATACATATGTTCATTTTCACATTGTTTTTCACCATAAGTTACTACAAGGTACTGAATACAGTTCCCTGTGCTGTACAGTAGGAACTTGTTGTTTATCTACTTCACATGTATTAGTTAGTATCTGCAAATCTAAAAATTAAAAGCTTCTGTAAAGCAAAATAAATGGTCAACAAAGTAAAAGGAAACCTACACAGTGCAATATTTGCAAACCACATATCTGGTAAGAGGTCAGTCTCCAAAATACGTAAGGAACTCACACAGCTCAGTAGCAAAAACAAGCAAACAAATAAGCAAGAGCAAACAAAAAACACAGACAAAAACAAATAACTCAATATGAAGTGGCCAAAGATGTTAACAGACACCTTCCCAGAGAAGGTATTCAAATTGCCAACAGGTGCGTGAAGAGGTGCTCAGCATCACTAACCATAGGGAAATGCAGATCAAAACTGCAGTGACCTATCACCTCACACCTGCCAAAATGTCTACCATCAAAAAGACAAGAGATAAACCAGCGCGGCTTATCCTTGCACAGTGTTGGTGAGGATTTAAACTGATGCTCCTGTGGGAAACAGTATGGAGGGTCCTCAAAAGAAATAAAAATAGAACTACTGTATGATTCAATTCCGCTTCTGGATTTGTATCCAAAGGAAATGAAATCATCGTCAATTCGACTTTAACTCCTAGCCACCAAGTAGGTGTCTAGTGAACAGCTCTCAGCTTCGTGGTGTTCCCTTCACTGTGTCTGGAATAACCGCTCTGGTGCTGCTAAAAGCAAGCCAGAGTCTGTCATGCCAGGAGAGACCTTCTGACAAGATGAAGGACGCGCAGGAGAAGGAGCAAGCAAGAGAGAGCGAATGCCCGCGTCTTCCCATCAGAGCCGTCCTAGGTCGCTTAGACGACCCACCCGAGGAGGCTGCCTTTGGTCCTCGTGGCTTCAAGAAAGAATCATCAGCTGTAAGCAAAATAGATGAAAACCTGGAGACAAGAAGAAGACAGTTTGGGCTTACTCAAAAGCAAATGAGTCCGCGTCACCTGTCAACTAGGAAACAGGGAAGAAAGACTGAGAATGGAAGACACTGTGCCCTTGTGCTCCGTGACTTCAGTCCCTTTGAAACTTCTATCTGCAGGCTTAAGAACCAGAATCTGGCTCTTCCCGATCAACACTGCTTCCTCGTGACTGTGACTCATACTCAAGTACGGAGGGTGAAGGGAAGCCAAGACAGAGGTGTCATAAACGCCTCCTAAAATTTAGTTCTCACTAAACTAAGAAACACATAAAAATCTTACAAATTTAGAATGCCACTGAAACTTTAAAACAAAATTTCACTACTTTTTGGAATTTCCCTCATAGTGATCTATTTAGCAAGACAGAAGCCCTTCCAAAGAGTATTGCACCACACGCGCCGTCTGAACGACTCTTTGAGGGCAAGAGTTCCTGGAAGAGGTGGAGAACACCAGAACGGAAGCTACCTCTCTGCTAGCAAGTCCTGCGCCTTGCTGTGAACAAGGCTGCGAATCCTTTTCAAATAATTGCAGTCCAGCTCCAGGCAGGTGCTCCCCTCGGGGAAGAAAGCGTGGCTGGGGCCCGGGCTGGAGGGGAGCTCACTCGGTCGCTTGCGCAGCTTCTGGAAGGCAGTCTGACAGATCCTAGGCGGTGGTGCTGAAAGCTGGTAACTTAGTCGATACCCCAGGCACGCAGCGGCTAACGTGGCCCAAGCTGCACTGCAGAACAAACCGGCACCCTGGGTTCTATGCAAGGAAGAAAACAAGAAAGTTCTAGGCTTATTCTACACAGTTTTCTCTGTTAAACATTAACTTTACGGAAACTAACGTGGCTGTGAGGGGGTTGTCAGGACTTGCCTCGATCTTTACATGTTTTCTGTAAACTAAAACGAACCCTGTGTCATTTTTCCAAAAACTAAAATAGATTTCTTTTAGTAGGCAAAAAGTAAAGCAAATATGACAGTGCTGGGTTGGACTGTTGTAACAAGCATTTGTTCTTTCTTGCTTCCTGGTATCATGGGCGGGGGTGGGGGGCAAAATGGAAGGACAGCCAAAGCCATGCCCACTCTTCTGGCATTTAACAAAAGTAGGAAACAGTGACAGCTCCAGCGCGTGACCTTAATCTCACGCTCTGTCCTTAGCCCCACCGGGTCCTCGGCCCCGTGCCCTGTGACCCTCAAAACACCTCCAAAACCTAAGATTCCATTTGCACTGAAAATCAACTTGCAGGAGGCACAGAATGCTGAATCAGAAAAGCCACGGGCATGTATTTGCTGTTTGACTTGGCATCAGAAAGTTCATTTCTATAGGACTCAGCTTCCTCATTTTTAATAAGCGAAAAATAAAACTTTCTCTTCAATAGTGGTTAGGAAATTAAAGGAAATTCTGTATATGGAAAACATATTTGAAACTATAAACACCGTGTGCATTAAAAACATTTATCATTATTATCAGAGCTTAACATAAAAAACCTCTCTGTTTATGAGTCCTTAACTATGAACCGGTGGTAATAGTCCTTCCTCAAATGAACTCATAGGGTCTGTTTTCCAAGGGTGCAAAGATAACATAGGTATAAAAGGACATTGAACAGAGACCACAGTGCCTCAAATTTGTATAAGTAGTTTTTTTCTCTTCTGTGATTTCCCTTTGAAAAAAAGTTAGCCTTAAATTTTTATCTAAGCTTAACTTTGCTTTATAAATTTCCTTGCACTTATTTTTAAATTACATCTTTTATTTTTCCTCGCTAGGATTAATCTCAGCCACCGCTATGTCTGCACAGGTTAAATAGAGAACACTTAATATCTTTGCTGACTTGCTAGGACTAGTAAGTGTGACCTTGTGATCAAGTTCATTTCAGTTTTGACTGAGTAAAAGAGAGTTTATTCACTCATTGATTTTGTCCTGATTCTGCGTTTAATGTTACAATGTCTGATTATAGCTATTTATCGAGGATGGCTAGTAATGGGATTGGCTAACTCTTTTTCTGATTTTGTTAGAGCAGGCAGAGAGCTAGATGTGAGCAGAGAAAGGGGGACACAGGCCACAGGGCAGGAACTGGGCAGAAAGGAGGGGCCCAGGCCAAATGCAGGGAACCACACATCGTGTGAGCACCAGGGGTCCCTGGGCAGAGAAAGTAAAGCAGGAACCTCTGGGCTGATAAGGGGCCACATCTTTTGGGGTGATGAGTGGCCTGGAGATGAACAAAGAAAGGTGGGAAAGGGCAGGGATCTCCAGTGTCCGAATGTGACCTTTTGCTCATTATGCCCTCATTTCAATAAAATTTGCCTTGCAGATCAGAAGCACCCATCATGCACCAACACCATAGCACTTCTGATCCAGACTAAATATGGACAAAAATCCCTCCTCCCTTCCGAAAGGTGGCATTAGGATGAAAATCAGGGAATATGACCCCAAACCTTTCCCTCCCCAATGAATATTCCACCCATTCATTTTTATACCCTGTGTAACCAACTTGCCAAAGAAACTCATGGCAGCCGCTCCCCTGAGCCTGCCTGCTCTCCCCTTGAGAGTGTCCTGTCCACCCCTTAATAAATCCTCACTTCACTTTTCTTAACCTTTACGTCTTGTCTCTGAATTCTTTCTGGGACGGCAGGACGAGAACCCGGAACACGGGTTGGATCCACCGGCAACAACCTGACTCTCAAATATGGCCCTTCCCAAAAACCATTCTTCTCTTGACCCTAAGACAGAGTCAAATGCTGCTCTGCCCACATTTCCATAGGATCTTATATTTAATTCAATTACATTTCTAAACACATTGTGCTAGAACTATTTATTTGATTGATTTTCCGCTAAACTCTGACCTTCTTCAGTTTTAATCATGTCTGTGTCTAGCACTTGGCATCAAGAATGCTGGCTCATACAAATAACAGCAAAAAAGGGCAACACGTATTCATCTCTCTTTATACTAGACAAGGTTCTAATTGTTTTCACACATATTAGCTCTGCTAAAGAATAATATTTTAAATGGTAAAAATCACAAACCTCATACAAACATAAATGGACATGTTTAAAGATTTTATTTAACACATAATGAAGTTTCCAGACAGATGTTACAGCAAGCACAAATTTACATAGAGGACTGGTGAAATGAGTCTACAAAGAGAAACTGGCTTTTTCCATGGAGAGGGAGAGAAGTTAATGGAACCTCCATCTGAAAGACTACATTTTTTATCTACAGACAAAAATTATTTTTTCATAGTTGTAAAATAACTCCTTTGGGATGAAGATCAGATAACCTGGACAAGTGCACTCTGGAAAAAGCATAATTTTCCACTGAAGCACAGATTTTTTTCTTGTAACTCTTTTAATCTTCACAAAATAGATAATTGTTGTTAAATTTAACCAAAACACCAAATTTTCCTAACTCCAGAGAAAATTCCTTTTTTTTTTTCTTTTACAAACGTTTTCAATCCTCACTCTCTACTTTCAACTCAACATCTAATCATTAAATATTTTGTAGTGAACTCAACAGACAATGGAGCTTCCTACCTGTTAATCTTGAACTCTGGAAGTGTATAAATTGGTGGAACATAATACGTGAAATTATGCAAAGTAGGCAACATATATCAATGCAGGGGAAAAAAAAAAAAAAACAAACAGAGATCAGCACGGGCTGAAAATTGCCAGTGATGGCAAGCTGCACATTTTGAGTGCAAATCAAATCTCCTTATGCCAATTATGCACTTGTTTTTTTTAAAAACTGAAGTATAGTCAGTTACAATGTGTCAATTTCTGGTGTACAGCATAAAGTGCCAATCATGTATATATATATATATATATATATATATATATATATACACACACACACATATACATATGCATGTATTCATTTTCATTAAAAGCTATTACAAGATATTAAATATAGTTCCCTGTGCTATACAGAAGAAATTTGTTTTTTATCTATTTTATATATAGTGGCTAACATTTGCAAATCTCAAACTCCCAAATTTATCCCCTCCCACCGCCTTTCTGCAGTAACCATAAGACTGTTTACTGTGTCTTCAAGTCTGTTTCTTTTGTAGATGTGTTCATTAGTGTCTTCTTTTTTCTTTTTTTATTTTTTAGATTCCACATATGAGTGATATCATATGGTATTTTTCTTCCCCTTTCTGGGTGTGCACTCTATCTCTGGCGTGATTTTTCTCCAGCCACCGCCATGTTTCCCAAATCACTTTTATTTTCCATACCCTTCTGCCTTTTGGATTAGAGATACTGTTGGCTGCCTGATAGATCACTGCTTCCTTTACAACATGAACACTGCCTTTCCATGTCCCTTGTCACATGTTGAGTTGCTCCACCCGTGGCTAACGAGGTGGGAATTCTCTCCAGAGCACTCTAGTATCTTTCCCTTTGATGTGCCCTTGGGGGCTTGCCAAGTTACCTGGCCATGGAAGGAAATAGAAAAGAGGTGGCATTTAAATTTGCTCCCCAACAAGCTTTCTCAGTGGTCAGCCAATCAGAGTGTCAGGACTTGCTGACTGGAGTGACTTCACTTTGAAGGGAAGAAAAATAAAAATAACTGCAAGAGAAGCAACACAAAAACCCTGTTCCCTCTGCGTTCTTCAAGCGAACTATTTTTAGTTTGTCAGCCAAGAAAATGATGTGTTCCTTTGTTGAATCTTACAGCCTGTTGATGCAAGATAAAGAAATTGAAAGGGGTCCACTTGGAGAGCAGGAATCAAATGGGAGAAGCTGTCTGAATTCATCTGTACCTACCCTAAATATTTTTAAAACTAAATTACCTCTCTGCTGTTGCATCTCCCGTTATTTCGCTCCTTTGTAGGATAAAATGGAGAAGAGGTGAAGGACAATTGAATCAGACAACTCCTTCAAGGATTAAAGGAGCTACATGGCAACTATTCCAAATCTCCATTAAATTTAATTGTAATTAATTTTTATTTTTAGAATATTATGGCAATGAAACCTATGACAGACATTTAAAAATAGTACAAAGTCTGCTAAACAAAATTTAGAAATTTGGGGAACGCAATCAATTTACTCATTCATAATTTGATTTTTCTTGATTTTATTTCCCATATGTTATAAATATTCTCAATCAATACAGTCTATGTCACTATCAAACTTAGAATCTAAGTAAAATCGATCCCTTGGAAAAGGCGGTTTTAAGTGTGGCTTGTTCTTCCTGGTTCGCGTCTCATGGGGAAGACCGGCCAGAAACGGTCTTTACTGCTCTGTGAATAGGACAGAATTTGTCCCTCTTTTCCAGTCAGCTACGGCAGGTTTCCCAGACGCAGCTGAATTTGAGGTGAGGGCTGAAGACATATCTTGCCAAGACACTCGCATAGCTTGTGTTTCCTGGACTCACAAACTATCAAAATGTAGCAGCAGGTAGGTATCGCACGGCCAACGTGCTCACTGCCCAGCAGCCAGGCAAGCGCACTGTCGCTGACTGACTTTCGTGGCAGATACTCCTACTCTGGGCTCGTTTTGTTTCTGGTTGACCAACAGGAATAGACTTTCCTTCCTCATCTAACTCTGTAGATGCTATCTGCATGGTCTTTGTCTTTTAATAACCATCATTATAAAATTAAGAACATGATGGGAAGCCATGCTATCTGTTTAAATATAAATTTGTTAAGCTTTTTGTATACCCAAATCAATTTTATTTTCTACCAGGCATTGGCAACATCTCAACTATTTAAATATGAGAGGGATAAAAAAAGTGTTTTCTTACTTTATATCTTACTATATAACCACATAATGATCTGCTCTACTTACAACTTCTTATGAAAAAGACCACAACTAATATATGTTCAAATTAAATTATTGGTAGAAAATATAAACACTGGAAGCACATTCTAAATTAAATAAAAGAGAATTCTTCCAGGATTGCCATACGAAAAGTGGTTAGTGATAACCCACTTCTAAAATATGATAGAAACTATTTATTTTTCCCACCAAATTCATTCTCATGAAATATAGCCTTATTAGAAGTTTCCTTGAGCCATTTAAAAAATATATACTATTGCTATTATACAGATCATCATCATAAATTAGTGCTGTATTTGGTTAATCCTCCTAATTGTTAATTTCATCAGCACACTTGTTCCATGCGCTTAACTTCAGAAGGAAAACTGCAGCTGGACATTTGAGAAAAGATTCTTCACATTACAAATACTGCAATTTGATTATTTAAAAGGTTCTCATTCCTAAATTTTACACAAACCATTCAAAATACAGATGCTGATGTAGACACAAGATCAGAATTTTCAATTTGTTGTTTAATACTTCCTTTTTTGAGAATGCATATAGCAAGATATCTTCAGAGGAGTAACATCTCCGTAGTTTATTTTTGACTGCAGCAAGAGTTTAATGTTGATATAGTCAGACTGTAAACAACTAGAAAAGACTGCCTCTAGGGAATTAAGCGAGACTAGAACACAGTGACAAAGTCCCAAATCGCGGTGCCTCTCAGAGCGCAATCCGCCACTCAGTTACTGTGAACTTCTGCTTGAACTAAATTAGTTGTGTGCAGACTCACTGATTTCACAATTAAGGCATTGCACTACACGCTGGGCTGAGCAAACAGTTTTCTTTAAGGCATATTTACTTAACTGCCTTAGTATTTTATTTTTGTTAAAATGAGTTAATAAAAAAATCACGTGGGAAGAAATTCAGTCTTGAAAAAAGTCACTGGCCAACACAGTTACTGGCATTTTGAAAAGCTATACAGATGTGGAATCATGGTATTAATAAGACTGTGGGAAGCTCTTCATGCATGAAATAAAGAGAACATTACACTTGTCATTTCAAAATCACTGGTGCCCAATAATAATCACAATTTAAATAAATGACATTACACAGAATGTCTCACTTTAAAAATATAACATTTATTCATATTATTTGGTTACAGAAAAACAGCACAAGCAGCTTAGTCTCATCACCCAGTGAAAAACAAAGCATTTAAGCATGTGCGTTAGATTTATTTTAATGGAAGTGTAATAATTATTTATTTCCATTTCTCATTTGGCCGTATATATTAAAGCTTTCTCACGACATGACATATGTTTTCCACATGTTTTCCGTCTGTGTAGGATTATGATGCACAAGTTGACGCGGTGTAAGTTATTTACCTGAATAACATCTTAGCGGAGGAACCTGGGATTCTTTCCTCAAAAACATTAATCCAGTGGGACCTATGCATCTTTTTCTGTGACACATCTAGTCAGGTCTGGACATTCAATTAGACAAATACGAATATGTCATGAACTATGTATTCGGGAATTGACTTCCAAAAATAATTATTCGCATTTTCTCACCGTCACAATAAAGTCAGAAAATGCACGGAGTAACGCTTTTTAAAATTCACACATTTTGTCAACCCTCCAGCTCTCCTTTTGTCCTAACTGAACGACCCAGACAGCACTAAGCACCTCCGTCACGGGTTATTTTACCACAGGCGCACTCAAACCTGCTCCCGCGCGGTTCTGAGACGCTCGCGGTTGCACCTTGCAGGCGAAGCGCGTCGCGCACGCGCGCTGCCACCCGGCTCCCTGCCGGCGCCTCTGCGCGGCTCTCCCTCTGCCGCAAACGCCGCCTTCGCGGCGCAGGCCCCGCGCCCGCTCGCGCAGCGCCGCAGGCCTCGGCGCCGGGCCCCGCAGCGTCGTCCCCGCCGCATCTCCTCCCAGCGACGGGCGCTGCGCAAGTCAGGGGCTCTGCCCTGCTGTGTCTGCCGCCCAGAGTCTACCTCAGCAGACAGGAAAGGCAAATCTTTGTGTAGTAATGTACACTTACCACAGGAAAAAAGAACATACAAATTAACGGGAGGAAAACGCATTTGTCATATTTTATAGCCGTCCTCAGATAAAACGTTAAATGATTCACTGAATAGCGGTAACTGTTTTATTTCATGGTATTCAATACTTTGTTAAATCTCTTTTTGAGACATCTTTTTCTCTCACAGATTTATTTCATTATCTTCTAAGATTTGTTTTAGTTTCTTGCTTTTAATATTTTTGATATCATAAAAAATTAATTTTCTACATTTTCCTTTAAGTGAAAATAATGCAGCTTACTTATTTATTCTGTGTGGAATTTGAATCGTTCCCAATAGTAATTATCACTGGCCATTTTGTAAACAATGCTTCTCTGACAGTTCTTGGATATAAATAAAGTTTAAAAGATATTTTTAAGGAATTTGTAAATTTTGAATAAAGGATTAAATAATTGTTATAAATTTGGTATGTGTATTCTAATACATGCTCACCTCACAATTTAAATTGTTTCCCCAGCAACAATTAAGAAATCATTAAGTAATTGAAAATCAATCTTAATGTGATTTTATTTATTACGCTGTTCATTTTTCCTCTGGAGAGCTATAATTATCTTAAATTTAAGATGTATTTGACAACAATGGAATTTAAGAATTCTGAAAATATGTTATGCCTAGTAGTAAATAAAACTTACTGATTTCAAAATTAAACCTTTTATATTCTTTATAATTTTGTCCACATGGTCCATCAAAAACTAAAAGGAATCACTCAATTTCTCTTTGGAGTTCTAGAGGCTTTTTCCTCTAAAATATTTTGGTTTTATATATTTCTTTGATGTAGTATTCTGTGTAAAAATCACATCTTGGAGAATTTTAGTTTAATTTAAACTTTTACCTTTTATTTCTTAATTTTAGTTGTTTCTTTGCTTTGAATCTACTTTGGAGTTAACTTTTTTTTCTTTCACTTCAACTTCTAGATTGAAATTACATAGGATTACATATGAAATGGTGATGAAAAATGTATCACTTTCTTGGCCCATGTATATTATATGCAGCACATACTATATACAGCTTTATTGAAACTATGTGGGTTTTGCATTAGAAAATTTGTTCTGGGCAGATTTAAATAGGCAAGAAAGATTTAATTAGAGACTGTTGCAGTAAGGATGAGAGAGTAAACTGAACTCTGCTGAAACAAAGCCTAGACAATTTGAAAGCCCTCCATGAGCTCGTGGAAAGTTGCTGGAGAGCATTAGGGGAGAAAGGTGACCAATATGGTTAAGCTATATGCGTTGCTAACTGTGCTTATTAAAGCTAAGGCCCCTACAGTCCCACAGAGACTGGGAGATAGGGGTGCTATTTTTTGATGATTACATTTCAAAGTGATGGTTCCAGGTCCTTGAGAAAGCCACTCCTGGGTTCTACAACTGCCAAGATGCTGGGAGAAGGCTTACCTTCCACAGGGGGCAGAGAAACAATTTATAATTCAAGTTTTCTAAAGTAAATGCTCTTTAAAAAAATGTAGGTCCGAAGCCTATGATCGGGAAGAATCTTGTCTAAAGTTTAGTACAGCTGAAGGGAGGACAAATGCTGTCTTGGTCAGTTAAGGATTTCTTTTACATATTTGTCTCTTTCAAAAATTCTTTTTTCACTTATTTTTCATACATAGTACACTGTCAACTTTTATTTAGACATTGCTAAGTTCCCTGTTCTCTTATAACCACTTTTTTTTCCTGTTCTTAAGTAGTTTCCTGTAAAGTTTTACATTTGTCTCACACAGCCATCTATGTTTTTTCTTTCTTTTTTAATTGAGTTGTAGTCAGTTTACAGTGTTGTGTCAATTTCTGGTGCACAGCACAACTCTTCAGTCATACATGAACATACATACATTCATTTTCATATTCAGTATAAACTTGTTTATCTATTTTATACATGCCAGTCAGTATCTGCAAATCTCGAACTCCCAGCTTATCCCTTCCCACCCCCTCCCCGCTGGCAACCACGAGTCTGTATTCTGTCTGTGAGTCTGTTTCTGTCTTATATATAAGTTCATTAGTCTTTTTTTTTCTTTTAGATTCCACATATGAATGATATCATACTGTATTTTTCTTTCTCTTTCTGTCTTACTTCACTTAGAATAGTGGTCTCCAGGGACATCCATGTTGCTGCAAATGGCGTTATGTTATCATTTTTATGGCTGAGTAGTGTTCCCTTGTAAAAATATACCACAGCTTCTTTATCCAGCCCTCTGTCGATGGACATTTAGGTTATTTCCATGTCTTGGCTGCTGTAAATAGTGCTGCTATGAACATTCATTTATGTTTTGATGTTGGTGTTTGTTTTGTTCTTTTATCTCTCTCTTTGAGGTGATGAGAAAAATTCCAAACTGCAGTTTCCGTCCAAATCACACGGGTGGGTTTTCCTCAGATGTCCCACTGCTCACGTGGAGAGCATTAGATTCCTTTTGGATTTTAGGTGGTAGGGGCTGCTGATGAAAACAGACCCTGAACTCAGGATCCTACAGCATTATATGCAGAAGAAGCGATCAGTCCCTTGGGTCTGCCAAGAGCAAGATCCTTTCTGTGCTGGTTTGGACTCACTTCTATGTTTGACATGAGGTGCATTCGAGGCCAATCTTAAACCAAACCGGTTTTCAGTTCATGTGGCCGTGACTCAGGGGGACAGCACACAGCCTCCTTGATGCCTTAGGGGCGCTTCCCAGCCAAAGGCGGTTGACGTGACAGCACTGAGCCTCAGCCCTCCCAGGCAGCTCCTTCAGAACAGCGCGGAAACACGGCGGTTAAAGGGCTTCCACACGGAGCCGTTGCTGCTGCCCCACCTCACCTCCATTCCATTCTTACAAGTAAAGTTCTTCAGTGAGACTTTTGACTGAATCTCATCTAAATCAGACCGTGTAGTTCTGAGCGTGCCATTGTGTTCCTTTCTTCTATCTGGCTCTTGCTGCATTAAATCACACGGAAGTCCTCTAAGATCAGTGCAAACTGATGGTGTTTTACACAGTTCTAAGTAGCTGATACAGCAGTTCCAAGCCCTGCACACACACGCGCACAGACACACGCACTCACACACAGACACACACACACATAGACACAGACACACACATGCATAGACACAGACACACGCGCACACACACGCGCACACAGACACATGCACAGACACACGCACTCACACACAGACACACAGACACAGACACACACGCATAGACACAGACACACACGCGCACACAGACACATGCACAGACACACGCACTCACACAAAGACACACAGACACAGACACACACACGCATAGACACAGACACACACGCACACACACGCGCACACACTCACCCCTTCCCCACAATCTTTTGTCCCTTAATTATTTCTTTGAGTCAAAAGTGAGTTAAATATTTGTGATCACATCACTGTATTTTCAACAATTCTGTGTCCCTTATTTTGTTACTCTTGTGGTTAATTTTTGTTCGTTTTGTGTTTCAGGTTTAAACCTGAGAAAAGGGGAACTATTAGGGAGCTAAGAACACAGTTGTTGACAAGAAATCCAATAACTGGAAGGGCTTGTCCTTGACAAAGGGTCAGTTTTTTCTCTGGATCTTTTCTAACTGTTGGATAAATGAGCGTTTGCTAGCATCCTGTTTCTGAGGATTACAGAGATGAAGCTAACGTGGACTCTCGGAACAGGTAGCACAGCGTGAGTACTTGGTTGACCTAGAAAAGCTCTCCGAGGGACACAGAAACAATCAGAGATCTAAATGGATGAAAAAATGGGGACATATTTTATGTTATGTCAAATGCTTCAATTGTACTACTGGGGGCTAGAAGACCTTCTGTGACTTTGTTGGTGGAGATTTTAGTGCTTAGCATGTGAAAGGAGACATTCTTAACACAGCTTGTGTTTAGCCAGGGGGCCTCAGTGTACTTTGCATGCAGTTATTCATCTTTAAATGCAGTTAGGATGATCCTCAAACCAGGAAAGTAAATAGGTCTTTTCATCCCAAAACAAAACAGTAACAAGTAAATAGATAAACGCATATAGACACCAACTGTATGCGCTTACACTGCCAGCCCCTTGGGGGCTGCACAGACGTGGCCAAATCTCTACCCTTGGGAAGTTCTACATCTGAAGCAGCCCCTAGGGTCCCCTGTGCAGGTAACGGGGGTGGGAGTTCAGAACAGCAAAACAGTGCTCTCTGGGGGAACGGGGTTCCCCGAAGGAGCTGGTGTTTTATGAGTTTTAAAGGACAATGATGGATGGAGCTGAAGAAAATATAACAACCACAGTCCATTCCACATGGATTATGTCACTGGTCCTTTAAAACATAGCAGGATTTGGGAAATGTGTTCATTTTCCTTCGAAGGCCCTTTCTGGAACTTCTGTTTTCTTTTCACTTGGTAACTCCAGTTAGCTGCTTTTCCGCCTGTTACCTACGTCAGGGGACTCTCTGGCTCCCACTCTACAAGTTACATTGCGCCTCAGAGTCACATGTAAGGCTGTTCAGACAGAGGTTCCCGGGCCCCAGACCCACGGCCTTGATTCAGGAGGTCTGTGAGGGGTACCATTATTTGCATGTCTAACAAGTTCTCAGGTCATGCAGCTGCTGCCGGTCTAGAAGACCAGGTCTCTGAAATCTAAGACCAAAAAGATGAATTTTTCTCTTAATATATTTTTGACCTGGGCATAATGGAAACATTGGGTTCACCCAACACACATATATATATACTGTCGCCATTCTGATAGATGATTACCGTGAAACAACTGATGGCTAACACAGTGCTTCACACACTCGCATATGCACGTGGAACATCCAGAAGCCTTGTTGAAATGTGGACTCGGCTTCACTAAGTCTGGGGTGAGACCTGAGATTTGCATTTCTGACAAGCTCCCAGGTCGGGGGAACTACGCTAGGTACAAGATGTTAAAGGGCACGGGGCACAGCACCTGGACAATCCTTTTAGTGTTTTTTTCAGTAACAAATGAGCTTCTTTTAAGGGGCATCTCAAATCCCAAACTCATCTCATTCATTTCGCAGCTTCAGTTACATTGTCAGTGTGAATTACTCCCAACGGAAAATTTTTTCGTTGTCACAGAAAACACAGAATAAAGTCAAAGTGGACCTTAAACATCTTCCAAATTAATCATCTCGTTTTACATTTTTCTGTCTCTATATCTGATTGGGAATGAGCAAAACACGGTAGAATCATTTGAGAAAACTTCTTTTGTTTGTTTGTTTGTTTCAGGGTAGAGTTAGTCTAAATGAAGAGGGATTCCTAAATGAGCAGTGACAGTTTATGAAGCCAAGGCAGCAGAAGGACCCCTCAAGTCCTGTGGCACAGTTATTGCCCATCACCTGCCTCTTTTACTGGTGATGAAGTGAAACATACACTTTATAGTCTCACTGTTCCTGAAACTAGTCGGTGATTAAGAGCAACCCCTCAAAGAAACATGAGTCATTTCTTAAGAAGTGCCCCGGGAGCTTCATTTCATATCGCTGTTCAGACCTCTTTGCAAAGCTAATTAGGAGCTGTACACATCAAAAGAAGACGTTCCTCGGTGTCAGTTTCGTGTGAATTTCAGTGTGCTGTGCCCCCAGCACATTCTGTTCCCTGCAAAGAATGAACAAGGCAATTAATCTCCCCCAGTTCTTCAATTATCCTGAAGAGTTTTAGGCAGGAGGAATTCAACCTGATTTGAGCTAAATTTCTGAAATGCCAGGAGAATGCCTTTGTTTTCGCCCTGTGAGTGGGATGTTTTCAGAGAAAAGCGCCATGAGAAAAAGAGTGCTTTGTTTTCTTATTTTTGAGGATTTATTTTTCCATAAGAAGACAAAGTAGAAGAGCATTTGTGGTAGGATTTACAGGCATAAACATCCAGTCTTAGCTCTTTCTACATGCAAGTTTAGGACCAGTACAATTTGCATTCTTCTCAACTAGTCATAGAAACTGAAGATAATTACTTCCCTGGGAAAAGATACCTTGAATATCTTTAGAAAGAGTATTTAAATCTCTTTTTTTAAAAACATCAATTCTTTTGCGTGTTATCAATTCCCAGTTGACTTAATGAAAAGCCAGTATTTCCTCTAAGATAAAATCTTCACTCATCTGCCGAGATACCCATTTATCACGGTGTCAGGCTGACATGGCTTTTGATGTAAGTATTGCACACATTTGTTGTGAAAAATGGATGGACTAGGCTACTGTCCTTAGCACTGTCGCATGTAAAATGACAACTACACTTTTTTTCTTACTGTCATAATTCCTTAGAGAATGAATCCATTTACTCACTTTTTAAAAGTATTTTCAGAGGAATTATTACTTTTAAATATCAGAATTTCATATTTTCAGACCAAAGCCTTTACATAAATAAACTATACCTTTTTAAAAGGCTTCATATCTCTATATAATTAATGCATAAATATTAACACCTGCTTTTTCTGCGTTTTTGAAGTAGAGGCTTTAAGAGTCAACTAATTACATATCACAAGCTCCTTATGAAATTGGCTCTATCGTTGCTTCAAGACACTAGCACTTGGAAAACTAAAGTTTAAGTGATTTTATGGTTAATGTTTCATTGGATCCTAGGATGAGGCTTAATCAATATTTTATGCAGTCTTTCTATTCCTGACAAGTTAAATGCCATTCTGACTGAAAAATGAACCTAGTTTGTTTTAACATTTAGGTGTCCGAGGCAGACCTAAGTTTTGCAAAAACAGGAAAGAGTTAAAAGTGCAGAGGCTTGCAAGAATAAAGGGAGAAGAGAAACAAAAAGGAAGAAAGAAGAAAGGCAGGAGGCAAGAAGAAGATGAGGAAAGAAGGAAGAAGGACGTGTGGAGCGGCCGCAGGACGCCACCGCCTTTGTGGCCCCTTGAATGGTTAACCTGCACAAATTATGGCTTTTTGTTACAGACGTTACAGCGTTTCTTCCCCTGAAGACATGTGCCTGCTTGAGGGGGCAGGTGAGCACCCAGGCTCCAGTGACCCGGGCAAGTCCTTTAGCCACGTGCCTCAGCTTCAGTGTCCGTTACGTGAGGACCCTACTGTCACCCAAGCCGCAGAGCAGTGAATGCGCTGACTCACATCAGGCACTTACAGGCTAGTGGCCCAGAGACACCACCCGGCGAGGGTTAGACGGAGGTGGGAAGGTATATTGTCTGCATAACTAGCACCTTGTTGACCTTAGGTTACTTAAACACAAATTTCCTATTTTACTCAGTGAAGTTAACTACATTTTTTTAATGCTGTATAATTTATAATTCTCACTGAATTTGGATCAACCTCTTAGTCCAAATCAATGAGATTTGACTACATTTTTAGCTAAAAAAAGATAATTGGGCCTTTTCATGTTTGTAGTCAGTTAAATATAAATTACTTGCCATCCTGAAAAAATGGCATTTCAGGTTGCTGAACAGAAGCCATATAAAATTAAATGTATCCAATAGCATTGCGAGTCCTTTTTCTCTCAAACTCCCAATGCTAGACTCCATTCCATGCAACTAGAGCTTTTCTGAGGGTCTAAGTTCACCATGAAATAATAAAGTGATATACAATAACATATGAATATGCTGTAAATTAGCTTATTTGTAACTTAGTATTATCAGTAAGTATTATGATTGATAATACTAAACCGGTAAACCACAATTCAGTCAGTCATTCCATTGAGCATTCTCCACAGTATTCAGTGAGCGCCAGTCTTAGTAAATGCTGTGCTTTGTCTATATTAAGATACCGTTCAGAAATGAGAACTTCCAAATCCAGCTGTTAAGTCAGTGGGAAATTAGGGATCTAAAATAAACACCTTGACTAGGGTCAAGCACCAGACGGTCAGACTCTAGGAGAAACAGACAAAACTAGAACACAGCAGTAGATTAGAAGTGACCTACTTAGACAGTCAGGAGTAGAAGTGATGCCGGTCACAATAAACGGCGGAGGCGCCACGTGCAATTAACTGAAGTGCTTTGGGATGAAGGGCAGTTAACGATAGAACCAGAATTCAAGGAGGCAGGGTGGCGTTTTTTTTTTTTTTTTTAAGGCAATGTAGAAAATTATTTAGGTAGGAAAAAAGAAACAGAAGATTACAGCGTGGTGTAGAGATGGTTTAGATACCCAGGAGAGGTTAAATTTGGGGTGTTGGCCAGGGGAGACAATGAAGCACAGCATAATGGATTTACCCAGCGCTGCTGAGGTGTGTCGAACAATTCAGCCGCTCAAATTAGCATCGTTTAAAGTAGGGACTTACTGGCGTAGTCTGTAAAGTTAATACTCCAGAATGCCGGGAGGTGATAAGCATGCGGACACGGTGGCCTGTGCTGGAACATGACAGTAAGGCAAGTGAACATGCCATGGGATCTCCAGGATGGGTGGCGGCTGGGCTGGGAGATGGGGGTGGCCGATGGAAGAACAGCTCATTCAAGCTGGGGTCTGTAGTGTCACACATGTGGATCATTTCCTCCTCTGATTTACAACCGCAGATTGTAAATTTCATCAATTGTATGTCAACTCTCACTGCTTCCAGGGGCAGAGGACACCCTTTACAGCTTCCTATGTATTTGAGTATCACACTGTTTTAAGGCAAAGATGAATTTAATGATCCTTCCCTACATTTTTTTCTTTTCCCCCCAAGTCATTATTGCTCACTTGCTAACTCTTTTGGGTTTTAATTCTTTCTCTTTTCTTTTAAATTTATCGCTTGATGGAAATAAGTGAGAGGTATGAATATTTTTCAACAGTGGGAGCCTTTATTAGCTTTTAAGTAGATAAAAATATCTTTTCTTCCCCATAGTGCAAAGTGGAATGGGCTATTACTACCACCCAGTAAGTTAAATTACTTTTAAAAAAAATAAAAGAAATAGATTGTGAAAATGGTTAGCCAAAGGGATTCTCCAGCTGACTGAACGCTGACGGGCACCTTGCCACCAAGGCGAGGTAAATTCACCTACAAGTAGCTATTTAAAAAACATGTGTATAATGATAGCTGTTAAACTTACCCGACTGAATCGCACCTAACTTTAGACAAGAGTGGGCGATGTACACTTAGCCAGTTGATGGCAGCTGAAGAGACGGCAGAATAATCACCAACTTGAATATAAATAGAGCCAAGAGGCTCAGGTTGATAAGACAGAACAATTAGTAGAAATGAATTGAATTTAAGAAAAAGGAAAATTTAATTAAACAGTAAAAAAAAAAAAAAAAAAAAAACCCCACACACGTGCACATGTTTGGTAACTTCTGGGTGGGAAGTAATTGGTTTTGTTTTGAGCCAGGCGGTCTCCAGGCAGGCGTGGGAAGTTAGGTAAATCATACTTGCACTCCCTGCCGAGTCTGTCTTTAAAGGAAAGCATCTAAATTTAACAAGAAGCAGTGTTCTCAACTGTAGCTGCGGATTGGAATCATCTGAGGGTTTGGGGTTTTTTTTTTTTAAATAGTGTGGCCTGAGCCATACCCCAGAAATTCTGATTTAATTGACCTGGAGTAGGAAAACATAGACGTATTTAAAAACCACCATGGACGTATTGAAGTTGCAGCCAGACCTGAGAACCCGGGCTTTCAAGGGCAGTGTGTGGGGTTGAAGAAATCCAGAGAAGGGAGGCAAGTGCAAAGGGAGGACAGGACACCCCGCGGTTTGGCGCCATCAAGGCAGGCGCGAGCTGGTGGTCCCCCAGCCGCTGCGAGGAAGCAGGAGTAGGCGCCCTCTTCCCTCCACCCCCAGAGGTACGGTGAGTCTCTGCTGGTTCTTGTAACTTTGGGGCCGCGTTTGCAGGAGGCTCTGGCAGTGCTGGGCGGAGATGAGGGAACAAAGTCTCAGGAGACTGAGGGTGTGGAGGGCGAGTCGGGGTGAGCTGGACAGATGGTTAGGATCTGTTTTAAGTAGCCTTCTTATACACGCCAGCTGGGCAGTGGACGCTCAGGGAGCCCCACGCCGAGGCAACAGTGGCAGCTCTGACCGCGCAGAAGCCCCAGGGGGCAGCCGACTTCCTCTTGGTGACTGCAGCAGCATCCGCATTTGGATCAGAAACCACCTGCTGAGTGTCTCACTCCTTTTTTCCCTCCTCGTCATTTTCCATGCACCTCTAGTACCGCTTTTTAACGTAAGTGACATTACATCGTAAATCTGCCCAGATTTGTCCTCCATATGAGGCTGTGGGTTCCTTACTCTCGAAGTTGTTCCTGTTTCTTAAGTTCGTGGACACCTTTAGTCACCCTCGTGGCTTTAGCTCTCAGCACAATGCCAGGCACGAACCTTTTTGTAGACAGAAAATGTTTGTATGCTATCCTAGGCCCCTTCCTTAAATTCTCAGCTGAGAATGAATGGGGGGCAGTAGAAAAGGACAAAGAAAACCTCTTCCAAATAAAACCGAATTCTTTCACAAATGGTTCTCATAAATTCATGCACTCTTTTAGCACATATTTATTGAAAAATTCTAATTCAGGAAGTCAGTCAGGAAAGCTCTGGAGCACGGAACACAGCATGGAGCTTGCACTGGGGGGAAAACAGTACAGGAACAGAGACACGCACAACCAGGGCTAGTCAACATTTGGATAATGCTGTGAAGAAAAGAAGCAGGGAACTGAACCAGGAAACGGCTTACACGTGTGGATAGGGGTGGGATGGCATTTTAAGCAAGGTGATTAGAGAAATCCCCTCTAGAAACATGACATTTAAACTGTGACTCGTGAGGTTGGTATAATTTCACTGCAAAAACTTGAAAGAAAAGTACCTCAGGCAAAGGGAGAGGCGAGGACAGAGGCCCCGAAGTGGAAGAGGTTTGGTGAGACTCAGAAATGGAGAGAAGGCTTTTTAACCTGTTCACAAAAGCAAACAAAACCTGTTTATGATGAGACGCCCTGTGAACCTCACCTCTTGTACAAAGTCCCCACCGTTCTCTCGGCCGTTGCAACATAACCGTCGCACAACCAGGGCCAGGGTCGCCGGCTTACGAGTGTTGCTTAAGGTCTTCGCTACAAGGTCGCTGGGCATTTATTCTGCCAGAGCATGTTTGCTCTAAATGACCTGAGCGGTGACTTCAGAGCTCCCACCTGGAGGGTCACGTCTTACTTCTAAGTCCCCGGGTTGTGCGAGTCCAGCTCTTTGTCTGGATTCCACCGAGAGCTTTGCTCTGGAGCAGAAGGCCTGGATCCGCACAAGGCAGCCGTGACGCCCTCTGGCTGGGGCACCTTTCTCCCTCTGCTTTGTGATTCGGGTTCTGTCACCTAAAACACAGGGAAGAGGAATAGGGTTTGCCTCCTTCTGCCAGTTCTGGACAAGCTCCTTGAGTAAAATGCTCGTTTCACTCTTCAGGTGCCGAACACCGACGGCAAAGCCTAGCTTTTAGTACACTGACCGCTGCCTAAATAGTCGTTTTTTCACTTTTTTAATTGCTGAAAAAACAAAAGTATATAAATATTTTGTGACACTTGAAAATCATATCAAATTCAGATTTCAGTGTTCATAAATTAATGTTTATTGAAACAGAGCCACATTCACTCATTTACATTTTGTCAAAGCCTATTGTCAGCTGAAATAAGTGCACAACCTAAAAACTGAGAGTTATGTTTTATTCCGTGGACAATTCTGAGGACTCGAGCCCAGGATGACAGCCTCCCAGATCGCTCTGAGGGGCTGCTCTAAAGAGGAAGGGGAGGAGCCAGGATATACAGGAGCTTTACAACAAAGACCAGGGAGTTGGAATGTTGGAACATTACTTGTTAACTATAGAAAACCAGGCGTCTCAAGTTAAAGAATTTAGCGCTTTTCTATGTATGGGAGGGAGCAAACATTTGGGCTCATCGAATCCATTCCTTTGACAAGCACCGAGCTGTCTAGGGCCAGTGTCCTGCCCTTTCTTGTTCTGAGTGCCCTCAGGGGGCCCCATGGTGAGTGGCTGCAGAGGCCAGGCTGCGGGCTGGTCCTCACTGGGGGGTGGGGCAGCCGCTGATGACTTGATGGCTTCAGCGTTGTTTACTGATGTGGTTTGTGGCTCGCAGTACTTTTCATCCACACTATGTACCTTCGTGCTCTAACGATAGAGTCAGCTCCTTAAGGCAGAGACGACAGGTTGAAAGCCTAAAATACTGCTACTGGTTTTTCACCAAAAAAAGTTTGCCAGCCCCTGTGATAAATAATTTTCATGTAAATGAACGAACACATAAATAAATGAACTATAATGGCAAATTTACTTTGCTATAATTACTCCTCAGTAGTGTCTGCCCCACAGCACAGAGCCAGGCACTAACCTAGGTCTTAACACATTTTATTAAAGATCTATGAATCGCTCTGCCACGCTGTTTTAAAATATATTCAACCAGAATTTTTAAAATTGTGTTTTCTAAATGGCTTCTCCTGTTTTTGTAAGTAAGCACACATCACCACATTTCTTTTCATGACATCAGCCAGTCCCCCAAGAAGTTCTACTTAAACTCTGTCAGAATCGGGCCACTCACCTCATTCTGTCAAGTGTGTGTGTGTGTGTCCTGAGGTTTTCTGCCTTCTTTGTCATTTGGTTCTAAACTTTTACCGTGATGTCCAATTCTGCTTTAAAAGGATACATGACTGCAAGAAACTCACTCACCTCCCTCATGTGTGAATTCCATCTCATTTTACCTCTACATTTTTAAACAAATTCCAGGTTTTGCTGGACACTCACTGTAATATGTGAATTGGTTATTTGGGAGGAGTGCAGAGTGGGTATATCTTCAAACGCTGAACAGGTCACATTTGGATTGGACAAGAGGTGAGCTCTCACGTAAAGCAAGTTAACAGGCACGATTAACGACTTAAGACCGAATGTGTACGATAGAAATTCATCTGGAAACGAGAAACGAGCTGCTCTATGGAGAAACTGAAAATGAGCTTGAGAGGACGACGGCTCTCATGCCCGTTGCTCACAGCTTCCTGCCACTGGCCTTCTTGCTGCTTTTTATTTCCTTTTCCAAATTTCTGAGAAGAGGTCACGAAGTAAATCTTAAACTGAGTCTGTTGCGTGTGCTGATGAGCTTTGTTTTTGTTTGTTTCCTTTGGCGTGGTTTTGTTCTCAAGGTTTGGGGAGTGGATTTAGGCTCAAGTAATGATCAGTTTCTTTTGTTTTAGGAAAGACTTGTCTCCTGCACATCTTTGTGTATCCTTGAAAATTTCATAATTTTTTTTTGGAGGGGAAAGATATGGATTTTGCAATTTTATTGTCTTTTTTAAAATGTAAGTGTTTTGGAAGCAAATTTATGTAGATTTCACTTAAATAGTATGTTCAGTTGTTATGCACTGTTGAGGAGACCTCACTCTTTTGAATTCAGAAGCCAGAGCTGCAGCAGGAAAGATGTTTAGAAGTTAATACTAAGTAATCAATCCTGCTCATTAGCTCAAAACCTCACTGAATGCTGAGAGTGCTGCTCATGTAATAATCTTCCCAGTTAATAGCGTCAAAGCTAACTTCACAGAATAGCTAGTACTTCATTCATTAACTTGATCAACTCTCTGGACACCTCACAGACAAGGCGTCCTAGTAGGAGAGCAATCAAGATGTAAGTGGATGTTCTGTTCTGTTTCCCCACCAGGGACTTAGACGTTAAAGTTAGGACAACCGTGAGTGCACAAATAGTGCGCACTCCCACCTTTAAGTAAGATCAAAATAAGAAAAACAATGGCCGCCCTGTAACTTTTGTCAGAACTTGAGTTTGAAATGGTCCAAACAGTCCATTGAATATAAAAGGCCACCATCTCATGTGTTCAGCATGTGCTGGAGCCGCTGGACACATCTTAGCGTCTGAAGAATGTGGAAGTGGGGCGGTTATTAATTTCCACCATTATCATTCTATGTTCCCTTAAATATTTTTCTAAAACCAAAGTCAATACATTTAATGAGGGTATTTAACAAATATGAATAGATTATTTTACATTTGTTTTCACATTTATGGCTTATTTAATCTTCAAAACAAAGCAGGGAGAAGATAAGACTGTTACTGTTCTTTCATTCAACCAATATCTGCATCCCTATTGCCTAAGAGTTGTCTAGATGATGATGAAAATGCATTTTAAATTGTTCCTATTTTCATTTAGTTTTAGTAAATCTTGCCCTTTTCTCTAATCCAGTGATGTGTCATCTTCTCTTAAATTCTTGACTCTTTCTTATTTTGGGAGATTCTTCACTGGCGTGTAGTTACCACACAGGGAGAAGGGTCTTCGTGTGTGTTTGAGGTGTTAGGATGTTAGAGGCAGCATGGGCCTCTTTTTAAAGAAATCGGTTTTGTTTAATCAGTAAACTAGTTGAAGGTGACGAGGAGGCTGAGAGAGAGGTTACTGGCGAAGGCAGCTGAACAGCAAGAATTAAAACAGCAGGCAGAGGAGGTTTGTTTCACTTTGTTCACCTGAAGCATCCACCATTTTCTAAAATAAAAGGTGGGATTTCTGGCTCAGGCACACCCTCACTCTGCTTAGTGACCCACAGTGTGAACCCTGGGAGCGAGTGCTCAGTCCTCTCCTCCACCAAAGCATTGTTCAAAACCCAGCCTTGTCTTTCCCTCCCTCCACACCAGTCCTGCACACCCAAAGCTGGTGTTTCACAGCTCTGCAGAGGAACTTTCCTCAGACAAAACTAGCCTTTCCTCCAGTTGCATAGAAATATGCTAATAAAGTTTTCTTTCAATCCATCCCCCTCTCCGTCTTGCAGTAGTTTCTGGGTGTCTTTATTATGGTGATGGAAAAACACACAAACATCCCTAATTTAAAAAAAAATTATGTGAAAGTTTTACTTTTTAATTAACAGAAACTAATGCTTAGATAATCAGTGTTTTCTAGTGAAGAAGCAAGCCTGCATTAAAAAAAATGAGTAAGAATGTTTTATTGTAGGATGGAACTAAAAATGTAACGATAAATTGATTAACATTCATTACTTATCTTGTGTCTCCTTTTTGTGTTATAATATCTTCAGATATTCAAACCCAAGAAGGTAAGATTTAGGAAAAGGCAATTGTTATTTTAATTCTCTCGGTTGAAGAGAGAGAGATGGAATTGGGCTTGTAGGAGCTGTTAATCTTACAGCTCAGTCCAAGGCGCATGTGCATTTTGGAACGAGGTGAAGAGACTGAGCAGTTCGGCTCCCCTGGGGCCAGCAGGGCTTTTCCCCTTGGGCTCATGGGCCTGTGACGGGCTTTTGTGGGGTTACTGGCTGGTCCGAGATGCCTGAGCGGCCCCACCAGGTCTTCCATCCTCCAATGGTCTAACCCGGGCTTGTGCACATAATGGTGGCTACCCCGGCCGGGATCCTGAGAGCCGTGGAACCCAGCCAGTGTTGCTGCCACTTTGTTCTATTGGCCAAAGAGAGTTACAGGCCCAGCCAGTACTCAAGGCAGGGAGACAGACTCTATTTCTGGAGGAGAGGAGCCACTAGCAATTGTTATCATTTGTGCACTTTATGATGGCTAGAAAAAGTGCAACTCTGGAGCCAAGTCACATGCACAATCAAGCTGGTTCAACAGTCAGGATGTGAAGGTAACTTACCGAGGTTATAAGGCCTGACTGACTGAAAGGACCCTGCCGACATTTGTGGCCATAGTTGTAGTTGTTCCTGAGACCTAGTGGTGCCCCTGCACTTCCGCCAGTGTTGCTATTAAATTCTTTTCTTGTGTCTGTGATTCAATTAAGTCTCCCTTTTACCTAACAAATGCGTTGAGATTCTGTCTGCTTTAATCAAAATTCTTGGGAAAAAACCCTCTGTACCCAAACTGATTTGCATTTCCTTATTCCCTGTCCATTCTTCTCTCATACAAATACAGTGCGTAGAATAAAGGCTAAGTTATATATATTCATTTAGCTATTGCTTTTCATTTTTTAATCAATTTTATTTCCAATAAACCAAGTGTCCATCTTCATTAAGCAATTCAATTATATCGAACTCCTCATTTGGATTTGTAGGATGGCACTTTTTAAAAGGTCTGAGTAGTCAGATGTTACCCTTTAATCCTAAAAATTAGAGACCAAATGTCATTTAGGAAATTGAAAATCAACTTTTTATGACTTCAATTGAAAGAACTCATACTGAAATGTGAACAATGTTCATGAAAAGTTAATAAATAAGACTAATGACAGTGCGTTGTAATTTTAGAACGATCAGGCTGTTAAACTACTTATGACTAATGCTAGCACCTTTGAGAAGAAAGGGTAATGATATTGGAACTTCGAGCTTATATCAAAACTGAACTTCAAAAGCCTTTCATGATCACATTTATTGAGTCCACATGACATTGCTCTCTCATTTTACTATCAGACACATTCATTTCTCATCTTAAATGTAATTATTATGGATGTAAAACTCTGTGATCTGAATCAATTTTCAGATTTCTGAAGCTCCACATATCCCTCTATAATTTGCCCTTCCTCCTAAGGTTTAAAAATGTTCTCTTTCCCTGACTCCCTTCTTTGAATCACTAACACTATAAACCACTGAAATTAAGAGGAATGTGTCCTGTTACACTCCCTCCAGTATGTTGGAAGGCATACATACTCTAGGCAAAAGATAATGCTTTTTTTCAGAAAACCAAAACACACATTAAGGATTCTAAGCCTCTGAAAGCACAAAGTAGGCATGAAAGGCCCTGTTAACGAGCCGCTCTCTGACTCATCGTGTCCTGGCATCTCCCTGATTGGGAACTACAGGACAAAAGACGGGGCGTGGCTTCCGGGAAAGACACTCAGGGTTGAGTAAAACTTGAGTAGGAATGTGTCTTTTCGTCATGTTCCTTCTCCCTTGAGAATCGGGGAGCACTTTCAGAGTTGCCTGAAATTCACAGAAGTAAGTGAAGTGCCCTCGGGATCCCCATTTTCAGCAGATTCACAGGAAACACAGGAGGGTTAGAGACTGACAATCAATGATAATAATGTTTCCTCCCCTTTGGAACCTGCCTCAGATTTAGTTTTGAAAGATGCCTCTATGGACGTTTATATGCCTCACAAAAGTTTAAATCCAGTTTGACGTGAGATGTTCATATTCTTGAGAGAAGCAAACAGAATTTTAATATAACATATCCCCCGCAACGAGATCCCTTCATTCCATGTACCACACCCATTATCTGTAAGTAATGTGCAGTTTCCAAGGAGGTCAATGAGCAGCCGGGCGTGTGAACGAGGCCACGTTTGAGCAGTGTTGTTGTGCTGTGCTGCAGAGTGAAGTCCATCAGAGCTGCTGGGACACAGGGACTGTCTGGAGAAGCTCTAAGAACACATTTACAAAAATACTAGATACACATTAAGGGGCTCTTAAGGATACTTTGTTTTGACTGCTGGAAAGGACACAATGATACTCACAGGGGCCCAGGTGGTTAATGTACTGTACATTATTGCTATAAAGTACAAGACCTCAGCCTCTTAGCTTATCAGAAACCACAAAGTCAGTTGATTAAATAGTGCCCTACAGAATAGACTTTCAGAGTAAATGAGCAAACATTGCAGATATCCTTTCAGAGCTTGCCAATCCACTTAGCTTTGGCAGTCTTGCTCTCAGGCTGTTGTGCAGGAGGATAGCTTTACAACGGGTTTTATCCTGCTACAGTAGTGTCTCAAATACAATAGGGAAAACGGCAGGAGACTTTGCTCATTGAAGTGAAAAATAAACTAGACCAACGGTAACAGCAAATCAAATTTTCCAAGTCCAGAGATGATACAATCTGTACACCAAGTGTCTGAAGTTAAGGCCGGTCCCTTGACACTTGAATCAACTTCACTTGAAGACAATGCCATGGTGTGGCATCTTAGGTATGGGGTTGTTCGTTCCCAACGCAGTTCAACTTTCGAGGCTTTATTTCCTATTGGAAATTCAATCCTGTTTACATATGAGCTAATGTTTTTCATCTGTAGATTAACCTGGCTTTCAGAAGGGTCTTTAAGACCCTGTCTCATGCTCACATTCTCTGATCATACATGTTTGTAGATTCAAATGTCTTCTCACTGCAGTGACTGTAACAAGACTCTCCATGGGGCTACAAGACTGGACAAAATCAAACCCCATGCTTAATGTTTATTTTGATGTCTTTTAGTAACTTGGTTAATTTGGAGATAATGAGTCGTCCCTTTAAATAAAAACGTGCAAACAATATTTTATACCCAGTGAATGTTGCTGTCATTGGAAATAACTTGATGAGGTTTTTTTTTTAATGTTTCGAGTTATACTATTCCACCTACAATAGTAACAATACAAGTAAAAGTGGACACTAACTCTTTATGAAGATCTTCTTCATGAAATTCTTATTGCTGAAATGTCAGAGCAACGTGCTTTCATTTCCACGCTTTTTCAGAGTTGTGGTGATCCACCACACCAGTCGCAGAAGTCCCTTCCTGTCAGCACCCTGGGTGCACATCGGGTGCAGAACCCGATGACATTTCCTAAATGAGAGCTTGCTGGCCAGCACTGCAGGTCTGGGGCTTGACTGAGCTATAGGGAGTGGTCTACGTGAGTAAGAAAAACAAAAGAGAGAGAGAGAAACATTATGGATTTGGGGAAGACCTTAATTTATATTTAGTATTTAGTAATTCAACCATATTGTCTTAAAATTTGTTCCCTGCTTCTACTGACAGCATAGAAAGGAATGTCTAATGTCTAAAACGTTTCTATGTAAATCACAACTTTGACCTCGTATGTATTTTTTCAGATATTTTTTGAGAACAGAATTGTATATTCTATGTTATATCAATATTTTGTTTGGTAAGAAATTCTTAAAAGCCTCATCCAAAAAACAAAGCAATATATATTAGTTTAATTTTCTCACTCATTGAGAAAAGCAGTGAATCACAGCTTAGGGAAAAAAAGAATAGTAAAAGCAGAATGGAAATGTATTCAAGCCATTGCTAATCACGTTAAAATAAACTAATCTGAATATGTGCTTTGATTATTTTTAAAAACATCTTTTATTGTAAATCCTAATTTTTTTTTAAAAATCACAGTATGACTCAGTAGACACACACTCATATGTACACACAAACCTGAAACAAAATTTTTGTGAAACAAATTAGCTTATTTCATGAAACAACAAACATACTCATATGATATACTCTTGATACTTTCTATTCTAGTTGATGCTATTTTTAAAATGTTTATCTGGATTCATTACATTGATTTTATAACCCACTAATGAGTTGTGACCTGCCATAGAGAACACTCCTTTGATCTACATCTTTAATAATGTGAGGAGGTGACTTTTAACAAGCATAGAGGTGTTAAAAACATAATTATTATACAAACTGATAGCGAATTTGTGTCAAAATCTCATTTAATGCATTAATGAGGATACCAGGAAGAAAGCACAAGACCTAGTGTAGAGACCGTTTGAGGGATTTATGGTAACTGGAAGAATGTGTTCTGAAAACAAGGTTGCTAAGTGAGATACGAGACTGGTTAACTTTCTACACAACAATTAAGGCATAAGCCTTTGTTAACTTTTTAACAAATTATAAAGTTATAACAACTTATCAGTTTCTGCAGTTTAAGCTACAGAAAAGCCAGAGATAGTCCAGTCAGGAGACGGGCGACCTATCAGTGATTTTAACAAAGAACTGTATACAGAAGTGCTAGTAAGTACGCAGGGAACTATTAGCTCAATTCGTGCAAAGACCAAACGATAGTGTCACAGTGTAACAAAGACAGCAGCTTCAGGCTATAACTGCCACCCCTGCCACCTGTAGGACTAATTACAGAAATAAAGGAAGAAATAAATAGAAACAAAGGGAGATGCCGGAATCATTACAATTAAACATTTGGAGGAAGAGCTTTGGGAGATGAACCCCAGGCTCCCTGGGTGCTGGAGGCTCTGAGGGAGACATGAGGGGACCAAGTGTTGGAAAGACTACAATCTGGAATGATCTGCGGTTATGGAAAGGCGCTGCTACAGCCAGAACGAAGACGTGATGTTGAGGTAAATGCCTGGGACAGGAAAAAGCAGAGAGGAAGCCCACCAGAGGAGCAATCCACTCTGTCTCCTGTAGTCTTGCCACTTCCTCCAGGGGTCCCCACTGGCAAGGTCTCACAAGGAGCAGCAGGTCAGACACAAAGGTAGTTTCCAAAGCTGTTGTCCAGCATTGTCACAGCGGACTGCAGAGGGAGGGCCGGAACCAAGAGACGAGAGTTTAACTTGCCACAGCCTCTAACCTCACAGGATGCTGAAGCCTTTGAAATTCCTCATCTGTGGACTTACCGAGAGTGTCAGTTTGGATCTAGGGGGGCATGAGAAAGCTCTAGCATGGGATCAAGAGTTAAGCAATCATTATTTTCCTTTTTCTAACTTTGAGACATATTTTTCTTTATTAGAAATTTGTGGTTTAATAAAAAGCTGCACAAAGAATCAAAATTACTATAGTTTAAACATTTTCAGCTTTTCCTATTAATAAGCTTTCTGTAGATCATTATTCAGATCTATTATTTGAACATTAAGACACGTTTTAGCTTCTTAGCTTAAAATCTATAATATTACACACCATAAATACAAAGATGTGCCCACTTCCATGATTTCAGAGTGCTCTTATCCAGAAATTACAGGGTTGTTGGAAATAATCTGTGAGAAACTGTCACTTAAAAAAAATGAAAGTTATATACCCTAATAAAGATTTCAAGTATATATAAAGACATTTTAAAAGTAAAAAAACTATATGTTTACAGTTTTATTCTCACAAAATGGATCATACCATACATTGTTTATGCCTTAATACATTCTTTTCACTTAATGTAATATCTTGTCATATTACACAGGTTAATACTCCCCAATCTTGGTATTATCTGCGCTCAAATGTATGAGTACATAATACATTTTAAAATTCCCTGTTGATGGGAAGCAGGTTGTGTCTAACTTCCTGCTGTGGTGACAGGTAATAAACGACGGAGGGCCGGGTAATAGAGCAGGCATTGAAAACCCTTTATATATCATTCTATATACAAAGTGAGTATAAATCCTTTCTGTATGAATGGACAAAACAACGCCAAGTTAGATACTAATCGTCATTATCTCGTCAATTGCTCTCAACAGTTGGATCGGCAGCTGATGACTCATCGAAGGAGAGCAAACCCGCGCCCGCGCACGCGCTCCTCTTACCAAAGCGTGTTCACAGCCCGCCTTTCTCTCTCCCACCAGATGCTGCGCCACGTGAGGCCCCTGCCGCGCTACAGCTTCGAGCAGCCGGCGCTCGGGTACTGCCAGGCTCACCAGCCGCTCCGGGTCGGCGGGGGCCGCGAGGCCGTGTCCCCGGAGCGCGACGAGGCCCCCGGCCTGGAGCTCGGGCGCGACCGCGGCTTCATCGCCACCATCGCCAGGTCGGCGGCGCCAGCCCTCTACCTGGAGAGGATAACAAACTAGCGGCGCGGCCAGCCCCCCGGGGGCTCGACGCGGCAGGGGGGCCTCCGAGCCGAGGACGCGGGGCGCCGGAGGGCACGGCCGGGACGGCGCGGACGCGCAGGAGAGGAAGCCACCCTGCGCGCAGAGGCCGCGCGCGCCTGCGGTGCCCGGGGACCTGCGGGACTCGCTCTGCTTCAAGACATCAAACAAACGAAAGTACTCCTGGACGTACATAGTACGAGCGTCCAGTTCTTACGAAAAACAGATTCCTCCCTGGCTGCATATAGGCTCTTTGTGTATCTGGCTTTTTTCTACCCTGCATGGTTCCTGGGCTGCAGAACCGCCGCGGGCGGGGGCGGGGGCGGGGGCGCCACACCAGGTGTGGGGGGGACGCCGGGAAACCGTGCAGTTTCCTTGTGACGTGTGTGTAGCTCACAGCCTTTATTTCAATTGCTCTCGTTTCATTTTTCTTTTAGAAATGTTGTTTGTTCTTGCTTTGGTTTGTTTTATTTTATTTTATTTTTTTCCTGGTCAAGTGATTCCGTTTCCAATTCTAAGCATGGGCGTCCGAGCCTATGTTGCACCAAAAGAAAATTTGCTTTACCACTGACGGCAAAGAAACAAAGTTGACCACAAAGTTTGGGGAAAAAAAAAAAAAAAAAACTATTGGAATGAAAAATCGAATCAAATCTGGGCGAATGATCCTTCAAGGCACAGTGTACACAGTGTGAGTTTCGGTTTTTTAGCCTACCAGCGGTCTTTGAAGACGTCCAAATGGGAAGACCGTCCGCAATATTCTCACTGGACTGGGGGTGCAGGAGGAGCAATGGCCGTGTGGTCAATGAACGAAACCACCAAGATGGCAAATTTCTAAACACAAGATGGTGTGTAACATTGCTTTCTAAATTATCAGTTAGCTTTTGTGTAGTTTTTAATCAATAAAAGAAAACATGTTGGAAAAAATAAATATATTATTTTGTGGTTGGTACACCACAGCCCACCTAATGTTGAGTGCTTGGTCTCTGCATTGTAGAATCCAGACTATCAGAGCAATCCAAGAAGACAGTGTTGGTGTCCATCAAGTGCCTTCTGCGTGTTCTGCCCTAAGACGGGGAAGCCCCACAAGATGCAGGAAAGACGGATGAGATATCTTATGCATTAACTGCTTTCGTAACTATTTTTAGAGATGATGTAATTCAAATAAAATTATATAACAATATGAGAAAAAAGTATCCATGAGAGGGTTGAATGTTGAATGGTCTTCCGGTAGAGAAAGAATTGTGTGGACGTTGGTAACAGCCTGCAAGCAGCATAGCGACCTTTTAACGCACGTCAGCCGAGCCATCTTCCCTTGACCTCCTTAGTGCCATGACGCTGTAGCTCCCCACCTCACCGGTTCACTCTGGACGTCATCCTGATCCAGCTGCTCATCCGATGTGCCGTTTGGAAAATAAACTGAAATTATGTATTCTGTGCTGTCCTTTGTGGGGTTAGATTTTGCATTCTGAAAGGTGCTAATATACAGTGATACCAGTGAATTTCTGAAGAAGTAAACTGATAGCTGCCATCCATTTAATTCCAAATTCTACTAAAATAATAATAGACGAGCCATGCCAATACCTTCGCATCAAAGTAAACTAACACAGAGCACTGAATATGGTTTTTCTCAAAATCAGCCTGAATTACTACCGTTTCAAATTAGACTGGAAGTTAGATTCTATCTTAATTGATAAAAAAAATTATGTCATATTAAATAAAATTCAATTAAAGGAAGTTTTACATTAGAACGCAGGCTGCTGCTGTCAGCTTCTGGTAAATCTCCTGTTAACATTTATAATTTAGATTATGTGATATCCGGGTATGTTTCCTAACCTTTCAAGTAGCGTGAATTGGCTGTGACTTTAAAAGTTACAGATAGATTTTTTTGGCATTCTGACTTTTTATTTAAGAATTATTTAATAGATTTGTAGCAGAACATTTTGGGCTGTCTGCCCAAGTAACGAGAATTGTTCTGGCTCTTCCCCCCGTCTCCATCTATACGTCACCCGTGTATCCCGTCTGCCGCCCTTCCTCTGCCGGGGTGACTTCCTAGAGGTCAAAACAAAAAGCCTTCATCAAATTTGGCTGAAGTCAGCAATTTACTCTGTTTATTTCCATTTCTTGTAAGTAAAAATAAGTGTCCTGAATCAGTAATATTCTTTATATTATGAATTATTTATATTATTTTATTTATATTATTATAAAACTGGCATATTTGGCCAACAGTTGCCGCAAGTCTAACATGAAATGGTGAAATGCTAGCAAAAGAAATAGTATTATAAAAATGCTGTACCTTCTGAATATGAAAACATTCGAAGACTTTTTAAATAGCATTCACATATTCCAGAACAATTTCACACAGAGCTTTGGAAATCTATTGATGGTTAAATAGAAAGCCAAAGCAGCCAGCAAACCGAAAAACCTAAAACACCCTCTGCTTTAGTAGCTTGGAAAAGGTCTTAGTGGAAAAATTCAGGCTTGGTGTTGGATGAGGGATCAAGTAGTTACTTAGAGAAAACAGCTTTCAACAGAGGACTTAAGATCGAAACAGTGGATTGTTGGTCCTTTGCCCACAAGGCAGTCATGTCTATGCTGAAAGCCTGGCGTAACCGAGGGCGCAAGGCTTCTGTCCCTCACCACTCAGACTGAACTGCTGTCTGGACCCCTCAAGAGTATGGAGCCACCTTGTCACTTGTGGTCACTTCCACCGCCCTTCCTGGTTCGTCCAAGTGCTCTGCTGAGCAAACTGATTGCCCCAGAGTCCCTCTCCCTCAACATGGAAGAGTGCTTGTAACTTGGAACTGTGACCAGATTACACGGTGCCATTCAGTGCGTCAAAGGGCATACTTGGCATTCTCCTAGTGTACAGGGGAAGAACTATGTCACACCCTTAGAGGCATTTTGAATCCTTTTCCTCTGGGTAGAGGATTTTTTTACTGTCTTCTAAAATTCAGGAAGTATTTTGATTATACCTGTTTTCCATGTTAAAAAGTTAAAGAGCCCCCAGACAAGTTACGCTTTATTTCAAGACCACCCTGTTGGTAATTTGATTTTAGACTGTAATATATATTTAACCTCCGAGGGCTTTGCAGGTCGAGGAGTAACATGGAGCACTTACAGAGCAAGGCCGTAAAAACCGTGCCTGAAAAGAATTATGAACGTGACATAGGCTGGAAAGACAATTAGTCAAACCTTCTAATTAATGCTTTTTGTAAATATCCTTAGTAATGCTGACTTTGCTTTTGTCTAAATATCTAAAATCAGAAGCTTGACATACAAACACACACACATACACACACGTGTAACCATGGTTAAATTTTCATCCTATGACATTTCACACGACCTTCTGCACCCACAGATGTAAACGATAAGTCATCATTGCAGAATGCCAAAAGCCCCAAGCACTTTCAAAATTAAAAGTCACCTAAGTTGTAATATTTCAAATACTTTCACTCAATAATGACGCGTGTGAGGGGACAGAGGCCTCTAGAAGGATGCCCCTGGCATCTGCCCTTGGTCTTGACGCCACACTTTTATCAGTTTTCTTTTTCATCGTATCTACACTACAAAGTGACTCATGTCATGAAACTGAGACAGGAGAGCATGTAGTGCCCCAGTCTGTAAACTGTGTTTTACGAGCAATCAATACATGTGAGTAAAATTCCGAAATTTTGGTTGACAGATAGCTTATCGTTACTCAATAGTGAAATAAGGCCACCTAAAGGAAAAAAAATCATAGAAATGTCCTAAATAAGGAATGTTATTGGTCGAATCTAAACTTTACTAGTCGAAGCACACCTGACACACAGTGTCATATCTGCAAAGGGCCATCTGCAGGAACAGTCAGGAGAACACTGAAAGTCGCGCGATCTACAGCGTGTGTCCCTGCTTGAGGGAGAACGGAAAGCAGGACCGTTCACCAGGGGGAGCTATTAAAGGTCTACAGACAACCAGGCCGTAAAGAGAAGCAAAGAGAGGCAGCTCATTCGCTCTGCTCTGCAGACTGACTACACGGCAGCCACACAGCGTTACTTAGCTGACGATCCAAGGCTCTTGTGGCGATCACCGGTCTGGGTCTCTGCCAAGCTCCTCGTCTCTGCACCTCTCTAAGTTCTGAGGCCTCGTGGCCTCTCGTAAAGGCGTATTTGCCACGCTCCACTTTATGACTGTGGATTTCCTTTAATTCAGAAAAGCATTACCAGTCCAAGCTCAGAAACGCAGGTTACCTATCATCGACCTTGAGGTTCAGTCTCACCCAATTCAAGTGCACACCTGCAAAGTCACGGCCCTGGCCTCAGCATTGTTCCTGTAACAACATTCTCTAACCACCTTCCGTTTTGTTCCCTGGAATTCCAAGTTCTCTCGGGCACATCTCTAGGGTCCTGCAGTGTCGTGTTACCAGGCACCTGATTTCCACCCAGGCATCCATCATTATTGCAACCAAACCTGCTCTGCCCGCCTCTCAGTGACCTCAGCTGCTCAAACGCCCAGTGCGCCCTCTGGACCAGCCTCGGGCACCACCTCTGGGGCAGGCGCTCCAGTCTCTTCATATGATGCCCTGCTAGTAGCTACTCAGCTTCCCATCTAACATGGTTGAGCTTGTGGCTAATCCAGGGGCACAACCCAGTTTCCAAAAAGTCGCCCATTCTACTCAGTGGAGGGCTGAGTCACTGTTTTGGTCATAATATGCAAAGTCAGTGGTTCTCAGGTTCTCAGATGCTCGCATGGATGACAACTGCCTGAAAGGCCTGTAAAGACAGGCGGGTGGGCCCACTCCCAGCAGGTGAGACACAGGGAGTCCGGGCGGGTTCTGGGAAAGCTCACCGCCAGGAAGCCCCAGGCGCTGCTGCTGGCGGCGCTCTGAGGACTACGTTCTGAGGACCGTTTGCTCTACAGCGGAGATATTCACCTCCCCGGACGCTGGAAACTCTATAAAGACTCAGACTTTGTATTTGACATTTACTTAGAATGTCTGTTAAATAAATCTTTAAAATAAGAACTGACTTAAGTGGAAACATCGTGCAAGGAGAGGCCTGCACCTTGACGCACGGAGCATTTTCTGAAAAGTGCCGTGCGGCACTATTGGAAGACGCTTCCTGTGAAAGCAAAGAATCAAAACAGAGTCAGCAACAGCCACCACGGCAGAAGTTCAAACTAAATTCATAGAATGTTGCGTGTGACGTGCCCCCTTTGGAGATTCACAAGGCACTTTAACGTTTAAAGAATATCAGAAAATATTGCGGTCAAAAACCCACTTGACTTTGCTTAACTCGGTTTTCTACATGTGTCCAAACACAACATCCTTCCTTAATTTACAACCTAACAAAATCCCGCAGAACTAACGTTCATGGAACTCACCTGGGAAATGCTGAGTTAAGGAATGCTCTCCCTCTGCCTACCAAGAAAAGCACGCAGCTTTGCAGATAACTATTTACATATTTCACAAACGACATTATGTACTCTCACTTCCGAGATGCAGGAAGGCTTTTTTTTTTTAAATCGGGTACTCAATATATTTTAATTTCTCTAATAATTAAGCAAATGTCAAATTCATCTGAATTAAATGAGAATGAATAATTAGAATGATAAGAACCTGGTATCATGAATGGAAAATAGATCTCTTCATATATGACATTCCATTTCCCCTGGAGGAGATTAGACCCATTGTTTCTACTGTGCAAGGCAGTGCAAAATCATAATAAATCACCAGAGAGCACACAGTAATACAGGCAGCCTTGATTATCCGAGCTGACAAATCCCTGATCAGCCACTAGCCTCAAGCAACGTCATTCACTCCTCTGTGTTTTCTAGGTCAGAGGTTATCCTCAGACAGGAAATAAGATTGCTGGTGGGGAGGGTTGGTGAGAGGACCAAACATGGACCTTGGTTTATCCTAAGTCATGTCCTTGCAGAGCCAAGGAATTGATCATGGTGTTAAAATGGATTTTAGAATTTCTAAACTCCGTATTATTAATTTTTCAAAATGATACAAGAATAAAAATGCGTAAGAAGAACTATGTGATAAGTGCACCCTAAGGTCAAAAACAGCCACATTATCTAAATTCTTGCGCTTGGCTGTGCCCTTTTAGGGGGCCACTCACTTGATTTTGGATACTGAGAGGGACTTTGATGGAAGATGATTGATGCGCGGATTAATCGGGCAACGCATTACTCTGCTTGGGCTGCCGTGACAAAATACCGTAGACTGTTTGGCATAAACAGAAATTTGTTTTCTCAGTTCTGGAGGCTGGAGAGCCCAGGATCAAGGCTGCGGCAGGGTTTGGTTGCCGGTGTGAGTTCTCGTCCTGGCCTGCAAGCGGTCGGTCACTTCCCTGATGCTCCTCTCACAGCAGAGAGCGAGCGTGGGCTCTTCAGTGTCTCCTCTTATCAATAAACAAATTCTCTCAGACCAGGACTGCACCCATGTGGCCTCACTTAACCTTCCTTGCCTCCTATGGGCCCCGTCTCCAACACAGTCCGACTCTAGGGTAGGGCTTCGATGTGTGACCTTGGGGGAGTACAAGTCAATCCACAGCAGATAGAAAACCAAACCGAGCACAGCACAGCTGCAGAATGCAGGATTTAACAGTTATTTCCCAAACTGGTTTTACACTAATCCTGTTGCTGAGAAACCAAGCTCTGTACCCCGATGGCCAAATTGAGACCTGGAGGCAGAGTTCTGGGAGAATCAGAAAAGGGCAGCTTTACTGCTTTGCCAGGCGAAGGGGCGTCAGCAGGCTAATGCCTCAGACTGTGATTCGTCTTGGGGCTGGTGTCCTGAGGTTTCCCAGAAAAGCTGGGCAGAACAGAAAGGCAACAACAAACAGGGTGTTTTTCTGAGGTGCTGTGTTCATCTTAGTTTTGATGAATCCACCTGGAGTCATGAGGAAACTCTGTATTCTTCTGACGCTGTCAGCCCATGACCACCTTCTTGGAACACAGCTTCTGGGTTAAAGGATAAGCTATTCTGGGTGAAGAATGTCTAAGGAGTAGAGAGCGTAATTGAAAGCTTGGGGGTTTGTCAGAGAAAAGAGAAAGACAAGTTGCAAGAGTCTTAGGTCAGAATGGATCGGCAGACAGCTTTAGCATCAGGGAAGCCATTTTGGTAGCTTCCTGCTCCTTCAGTCCCACAATGTGCTTTGCACAAAAGTGTTCCAAGGTCAAGCAACCTCAAGGGCAAGCTGCGTATTTTATCAGTGCTCATTAGCAGATGAAAATCTATGAGAATCCCTATAGTAAGGAAGGTGTTGGAATTCATTATTTCCCAATATTATTGAATCGTGAAATATTCTTCATTGAAATAACAACTATTGAGAACCTGCAGAGTTACTTTTCCACAGAGTACATTTAAGAGCATATTGTGTGTTTAATGAAGAGCTATGTGAAGGGAAGAAAAATGGGAGACTTTAGTGTAAGTATAAAATCCTAATATCTAAAAAATGTAACTTTCCAGAACACAGTCTGCTCTAAAAAAGAAGTGATTAATTTTTAATCAAAAGTAAATATGTGAGCTTTTGATCAGAGTAATTTTACAAACAATGCATAGAGCACACACTCTACATAAGTAGAGTATCTGTTCTCAATATTTTACCATGGTTTGGACAAAACTGAGATTCTGTGTTTACTTACTCACATAGAGTATGATGGGTAGATTATTGGGATGTTGGAAATCACAAGAGACTTGTGTCATGCTTTTTTATAGTATATTATATAGTCAATTTTTTTTTCTCCTTTTAGAAGAATGATTCTCATCTGTCTCCCTTCTTTATTCCTCACTGGTAATCTTGTATGTTCTGAATTTATATATTTAAGTCCTCTTTCTCTTGGTAGGTAAAACAAGGTAAAAAAAATTAGGTAAAACAAATGAATGAACATTTATATGGCCCAGGGAAGCCTGTTTTTGCACATTTGTAATGCTTTATCAACTAATCAAACAAAATATTGTGCTCTCTGTGCAGAAATGTATGAAATGTTGAATAGCTGCTTCATGGATGTTGCAATTTTCTCTTTCAAGTACATAATTTTTAAAGCCTTTTGTAGCTCACCTAGCTCTTCCTATATCCTCCAGAGTACTGAGGAAGGTCATGTAATCCACAAACAATGACAGTTTACTTCTTCTTTTCTGATTTGGACTTCCTTTATTTCTTTTTCTTCTCTGATTGCTATGGCTAAGACTTCCAAAACTATGTTGAATAAAAGTGCTGAGAGTGGGCGTCCTTATCTTGTTCCTGATCTTCGAGAAAATGCTTTCAGCTTTTCACCATGAAGTATGATGTTAGCTGTGCGTTTGTCATATATGGCCTTTAGTATGTTGAAGTATATTCTATTTGTGCCCACCTTCTGGAGAGTTTTTATCATAAATGGATGTTGAATTTTATCAGAATCTTTTTCTGTATCTATTGAGATGATCAGGTGGTTTTTACTCTTCAGTTTGTTAATGGGGTGTATCGCATCGGTTGATTTGTGGACACTGCAAAGTCCTTCTGTCCCTGTTTGCTTAGTGGCATGTTGTTCAGCCTCCATGTGTTTGCAGCTTTTGCAGTCTTTTGCTTGTAGCTGATTTCTAATCTCATAGCATTTTGGTTGGAAAAGATGCTTAGTATGATTTCAGTTTTCTTAAGTTTACTGAGGCTTGCTTTGTGGGCCTGCATGTGATCTATCCTGGAGCATGTTCCATGTGCACTTGAGAAGAATGTGTGTCCTGTTGCTTTTGAGTGGAATGCTCTATAAATAGCAATTAAGTCCATGTGGTCTCATGTGTCACTTAAGGCCTGTATTTCTCTATTGATTTTCTGTATGGATGATCTGCTCATTGATGTAGTGGGGGGGTTAAGGTCCCCCACTATTATTGTATTACTGTGGATTCCTCCTTTTATGTCTGTTAAAAATTGCCTTATATACTGAAGTGCTCCTGTATTGGGTGCATATATATTTACAGTTATTATATCTTCTCCTTGGATTGATCCCTTGAGCATCATGTAGTGTCCTTCTTTGTCTCTTGTAATAGTCTTCATTTTAAAACCGATTTTGTCTGATAAAAGCATTGCTACTACAGCTTTCTTCTGGTTTCCATTTGCTTGGAATGTTCTCCATGCCCTCACTTTCAGCCTACATGTGTCTTTAGCTTTCAAGTGGGTCTCTTATAGGCAGCATATATGTGGGTCTTATTTTTGTATCCAGTCAGCCAATCTGTGTCTTTTGGTTGGAACATTTAATCCATTTACATTTAGGATAATTATTGATACATATGTTCTTATTGCCATTCTGTTAATTGTTTTGGGTTTATTTTTGTAAGTCTTTTTTTTTTCTCTCACTTCTTTTTATTCTCTTTCTTGTGGTTTATGACTAGAGAAGTTCCTTTAACATTTGTTGTAAAGCTGGTTTGGTGGTGTGGAATTATTTTAGCTTTTTTTAATCTTTGAAAATTTTGATTTCTCTATCTAATCTGAATGAGAGCCTTGCTAGATAGAGTATTCTTGGTTGTAAGTTTCTCCCTTCATCACTGTAAGTACTGTGCCACTCCCTTCTGGCGTGTGGAGTTTCTGCTGAAAAATCAGCTGATAACCTTATGGGAGTTCCCTTATATGTTATTTGTTGCTTTTTCCTTGCTGACTTGAATCTTTTCTCTTTATCCTTAATTTTTGTCTGCTGGATGACTACGTGCCTTGGTGTGTTCCTCTTTGGTTTAATCCTGTGTGGGACTCTCTGTGCTTCCTAAACTTGGGTGACTGTTTCCTTTCCCAAGTTAGGAAAGTGTTCAGCTATTATCTCTCTGAATATTTTCTCAGGTCCTTTCTCTCTTTCTTCTCTTTCTGGGACCCGTACAATGCAAATATTGGTGCACTTCACATTGTCCCAGGGTCCTCTTAAACTATCCTCATTTCTTTTTCATTCTTTTTTTCTTTTTTCTATTCTGTGGTAGTGATTCCCACTAATCTGTCTTCTAGTTCACTGATCCATTCTCCTCTCTCATTTAGTCTATTCTTGGTTCCTTCTAGTGTGTTATTCATTTCAGTAATTTTATTCTTCAACTCTAGCTATTCTCTATATTTTCTAACTCTTTGCTAAAAACTTCCCTCTGTGCATCTACACTCTTCCTGAGTTCTCTGAACTTCCTCACCATCATTTCTCAGTTAGATTGCCTGTCTCCTCATCACTTATTTCTTCTTCTGAGATTTTATTTTTTACCTTGGCCTTGAAGATATTCCTCTGCTTCTTCATATTGTCTAACTTTCTATTTGTATTTTTAGGTATGATAGTAGTTACATTTCTAAACCTTAGAGAAGTGGCCCTCTGTGGGAGGCGTCCTATGCATTTCAACAGCACACTTCACTTTTGTCACCCAAGGGCCAGGGTACAGCTCATCCCAGGGTTGAGTCTGGCTTGTGCTTGTGGATTCCTTCCACAGGCTTTGGGATTGCAATTTACTTATTTCTGGCATCTGCCCCTGGTGGTACAGGCTTGTGCAGGTTTCCTGGTAGGAGGAGTCGATGCCTGCCCACTGCTGGGTGGAGCTTGGTCCTGGCCCTCTGGTGGGTGGAGTGGTGCCTAGGGATGTGCTGAGAGGCAGCTGTGGACTCTGGAAGTCTGCTGGTGCCTGGGGCTGTGTTCTCACCCAGGATTTTGTTTGGACTGAGACTTCCCAGACTGTAAGCCTATAGGCTTTTGAGTGCGGCTAGGTCTTGGTGCTAATGACCCAAGCAAGATGTCAGCCTCCAGGAAAGCTCATGTAGATGAACACTTCCTGAATGTCTGCCACCAGCTTTTATGTCCTCAGGGTGAGCCACAGCTGCCCCTTACCCCCTCCCCACCTTTACCCTCCAAAACCAGCAGGTCGGTCTGGCCCAGGTTCTTATGGAGTCACTGCCTCTGCCCTTGGACCCAGCACATGCAAAATTCTGTGTGCACTTCCCAGGAGAGTGTTTTCCCCTGTCCCATGGGGCTTTTGGAGTTAAGTCCTGCTGGCCTTCAAAACCAAATGTTCTGGAGTCTCCTCCACCCAATGCTGGAATCCTGGGCTGGGGAGCTTGACTTGGGGCTCAGAACTCTCACACCTGTGGAAGGGCCTCTGCACCTTAATTATTCTTCAGCTTGTGGGCCACCCACTTAGAGGGTTTGGGGCTCAATTATATCATGAGCACACCCCTCTTACCATCTTGCTGAAGTTCCCTCTTTATGTTTCCAGATTTTTTTTGTTAGGTTCTAGTCTTTTTTTTTTTTTTTTTTTTGATGGTTGTTTAGAAGTCAGTTGTGGTTTTGTTCTAGTCATGAGGAGAGGAGAGATCATGGTCCTACTACTCCACTATTGTGACTGGAAATCTCTGCCACTGAGAATTAATGGGTTTTGTTATTGCTGCAAAGCTTAGCTTACTATGACTAATACCAATTCCAAAATATTCATAAACAATACTTACTTTATCAATTAAATACAAGGAGGCTTCTACAACCTTGAAATGTCTTAAATCAGTTACTTTAGCACTAAACGAGCCTAATTCTAAATATTAGCATCCACTGAAGTAGTTTTCTTAAATGTTCTTTTCAATAACAATCCTTTTGGGTTTTCTGCCCGCCCCAAATCCCTTGATTGCTCACTCATCCCAACGTCACGCTTATTTTTCTCAATTTTTCAGTTATTTTTAAGCTTTTTTCCTATCTATCTTACATGCTAACTTTTCAAAGAATGTACTACCTTTTGGAATCTACATTCTTAACATGAGTTTATTAAAAAGGATGAGACCCAGGTACCCTTGCCATGGCATTGGGAATTATCCCCAGAGCAATTACAGACCATAATAAGTACCCTCAAAAGTGAGATAATTACTCTGCTTGGGATATGCCTTTAATTTGTATATATCTCTTCTCAAGATCAATTACTTATTTCAAAGAGCAACGTAAATTATCCACATATATGCTAATGAACTAGCTATTTGAAATCATTACTTCCTTGCAATCAGCTTTGTTGAATCCCTCAGGATATGAAATACTCTCACTGGCTAAGTGTGGCCTTATCCTACTCTCAGTGTAGAAATTGGGAATTATTGACTAGCTGCTGTATGGATAATGTAATTTTCCTTTTCAAGTAGTTTCTTTGTGAAAATGCATTTTCAGACCTTTATAACCCTTTAATTTCAATCTGTTTTTAACAGAAAACAGTACAAACACATTGAGAAATTTGAAACATCAACCCAAATAGCAATATGACTTATTCAGGTGTAGACAAGAAAATAATGAAATATAATGATCTGTGAAGTTACATGTGGCACCTGCCTAACTAGTCTTTAATCTGGTTGTAAACAGTTACCTTTGAAGCAAGAATTATGTAGCATTTGTTGATGAGGCCGACATATCCGGATATTGTAAATAAAGAAATAATTTTTATAAGAATGACTTCTACTCCTTTTAGATAGAGCTACATGTCAGTGGCATCTTTCCGTTGATAAAGGTTATACTTTACTTAAACTAAGATTCTGAATGTGAAAATAGATTCACATTGAATGCTCTTTTCTTCCTCTAAATTCCAGCTATTTTTACTGTTCATTGGGCATTTAATTAGGTACCAATTTATTCTCTTTCTTTTATTATTGTTTAAGATATGTATTAATTCTATATTGTTATTTAGCATCATTTGTTTGTAACTTGTTTTTTTGCGGGGGGAGGTGATTAGGTTTATCTATTTATTTGATGTCTCAGAGGAGGCACTTGGGATCGAGCCCAGGACCTCAGGCGTGCTAAGTGTGCGCTCTGCCACTCGAGCCGTACCCTCCCCCATATACCTACCTGAAGGTTAAACTGTTACAGAACAGAATCCCTATAACACACAAAGCCTATTTCATAGTAAAATGTGATTAAAAAAAAAAAGCCTTCATAAAATATATAGTAGCATGCTCCCAATTTTGTACAGTTGTACAAATCTGTGTCCACGCTTGGAGCACGCAGACTGGCTGGAGCACCCAGGGTGTACAGCCCACGTGCCCCTGTACACACTGACCACAACTAGTGGCGCCAGGATTATCCAAAATCTTAGAATCTTTTGGACCAATGTAGTCAATGATGATAGCGTTTTAACTGCTCCTTGTTTTAATGATACAGAGAATTTCTAAGTATTTTAACATCAATTTACTGAATGTGTTTTAAGAATTTTATTAAAAAAAAAAAGAGAGAGACAGGCCAAAATGGCTAAGAGACAGGAGTTACTTCAGGAGGCTGTGGCCACAGTGGGTAGCAGTATTTATCCTACGCTGGTTCGGAAAGTCTAAACGGGGGATTCAATGACTCACAAAGGTCTATCAGCTGTTAGTTGGCTGGTGAAATGGGTAAATGTCTTCATGAGAGAAAGATGATTTTCCACGCTACCCACAACAAGGTTGTGTTTTCTGTGCTATAAAGTTCATGGTGGTTGGCTGACTGACTAGCATTTAGGAAGGACAACTTTACAAAGGTTTACATTTGCAATTTAAATAAGTTTTACTGATATTCTTCCAGGTAACAGAGAAGGCTTTTAAATTCTTTTTTTTTTTTCTTTTTTGAGGTGGTGCTGTTTGGTTTGCTTGCTTGTTTGTTTTTGCTTCCCTTTTACGTCCTTGAGGCGTCTTCACCCTAGTCTGCACCTCCCACTCCTCCGTCCCTGTATGACCCCTCCCCCAATGCCGGAAGCCACTGGCTTGTTCTCTGTGTCTGTGAGTCTGCTTCTTTTATTTTGTATTCACTAGTTTGTTGCATTTTTTAGTTTCCACATATAATCAGTGATGTACAGTATTTATCTTTCTCTGTCTGACTTATTTAACTTAGCATAATGCCCTCCAAGTCCATCTATGTTGTTGCAAGTGGCAAAATTTCATTCTTTTTTTATGGCTGAGCAGAATTCCATTGTGCGTATGCACCACCTCTGTGCTGCCCACTCACCTTTTGATGGACACGTGGATCATCTCCATCCCTTGGCAACTGTGAATAATGCTGCTGTGAACATGGGGGAGCATGTATCTTTTTGAATTAGCATTTTGGTTTTTTATATATATGTATATATATGGTTCTATATATATATATATATGTGTGTGTGTGTGTGTGTATTTATATATGTATATATATCTCCATCCATCCAGGACGGGAATTACTGAGTCAAATGATAGTTCCGCTTTCAGTTGTTTTTTTAAGCCTCCATACTGTTTTCCATAAAGGCTGCAACAATTTACATTCCCACGTGCAATGCTTGAATGGCATTTGTCCTTTGCATTTACTTGATAATTAATGATACTGACCAGTTTTTCATGCACCTGTTGGCCATCTGTATGTCTTCTTTGAAAAAAAAATGCCTCCTTTAGATGCTAGCCACAAATGGACTGTCTAACCAGAGCTTCTGCTTATTTTTGTTTGCTTTTTTACTTTTGAGTAGTATAAGAGCTTTATACATTTTGGATATTACCCCTTAACAGATATATGATTTGTTAATATTTTCTCCCATTAGCAGGTTGCCTTTTCATTTTTTTAATGGTTTCCTTTGCAGTGCAGAAGCTTTTTAGTTTGATGTAGTCAGTCCCTTGTATTTATTTTTGCTTTTGCTGTTATTGCTTTTGGTGCAAATAGTTTGTAAAATTTTCAAAATGATTTGCATACTCACCTTGGTTTGATTCTAGTGCATTACTAATATTTTTCTATGCCAAAATAATTACCCATAATGTTCTTTTATAGTTACAGGTCGTTACAGGGAGGTTCCATACCTCATCATTCTGATGACTGTTTCAAAGACTATACGTCAAGAATGTTCATTTCATGAGCTCCACAGATGATGATGAAATATCTGGAATGAAAATAATGTTTTGTTTATGTTTTCAGATGTATCAAGATCTAGGCCAACACAAATTCAGGGGTATTTTGTCTTGGTTAATATTACATTTTTATGTGGTTCATTTGGTCTGATTTATTGTTTATCTAAGCAGCACTAGCATTTAACATACAAATGCATTCATGTTTATTAGGGCTTCATTTTTCACGTCCAGAATTCATCTAGAACTTACTTTGGCTGATAACCACCTGGTTAAGTGCTCCAGACCGGCATCAAAACTGAAAGTCTGATGAATTTCTTAGCCTCTGCAAATCTCAGTTTTCTCATTTGCAAAGTAGAGATGATTATATGATTCAGCTCTTGGTTTTACTGTGAGGAATAAATAAGATATTAATGGTATCAACTCTAGCATAGAGCTTAGTAAACATTCAGTTAACATTACTTATCCTCAATATATATTTTTTCTTTAAATGTTAACTGATTATTTCAGGACCTAATGTGAAATAATTATTTTCTCACTGAGTAAAAACACCACATTTACCAAATAACACACAGTTATAGAACATGATGGTGTTGTTACTAAGTCCAAGCTCCTACTGCTCGCTGCATGACAGGCTCATAAATTGAAAGATGAGTTGTTGGGGCAAAAAAGTGACTTTATTCAGAAAGCCAGCTCACCAAGAAGATGGTGGACCAGTGTCCCAAAGAACCATCTTACTCTGGTTAAAATTCAGGCTTCTTTTATACTAAAAGGGGATGAGAGGTGTGATTGTTTGTTTCAAACTTCTTAGGGCTGGAATCTTATTCTTGCAACCACATAGGTCTGGTCACAATGTTTCTATAAACCTCCAACAAGACAAAGGTTATTCTCTGTTCCACAACGTTTTATTTCTATAAGTGAAAAAAGTTATACTTTTAAAGATCTGAGCCTTGAGAATGGGCTGCTTGTATATTTCATACAACAGACAACGTTCTTTTACAAAAGGTGCAGAACCAACAGGACCAAGAACAGGAAACAGAGTATAGGGTTAGAGCTAAAGGAACAGGTATAATGTGGAGTCAGATTTGTTCTTCCCTATTAAAGTGTGAAGTACTAAGAAGTTTACAAAATATAACAGGGATAATCCTTGAGAAAATCAGCTCAGTGAAAATAAAATTATCAAATTCTCCAAGGCCAAGTTTAAAGTACGTCTGGTTCTTGGCAAAATGGCCCCCAATACACCTCAGGAGCCATACAAGGGACTCAGGAGAAGTCAAAAGGGAGTCATTGACAGAGAAGGGCACAACCAGGAAGGGCATTTATCAAGCGCAGGAGGCTCATGTTGAATGCGACTTTTTTAGACTCTACAGCGTCCCCACCCCCTCTCCAAGTCGGAGTGATGAGTATCTACTGAATGCATATCCACTAAATGCTGGGTGTTCACAGACGTAAGAGTTAGTGCTCTTTTCTGGTCTTAATATTTCTGAAGGCATGAAGCTCTGGAGAGTGTCTCCCTGGAGTAGCAACTTCATCAGGACAAACTGCTGCTTTTCCTACATTATTTTTTAGGAGGTTCAAAAAATGGTTAAGTAAGCCTTTTAATTAAGGAAAGAAAAGGATCATCTCTTCACTTAATAGCCAAATTAAAAAACCAAGCAGACCCCCAAAGCTACCCTGGTTCACATGAGAAAGCACAGGACAGTGGAAGCGGGCTCTGCGGCTGCGGTGGACTGCTGGAGTGACATGCGTGAAGCGAGGCACGCTCCCAAAGGGTGAGTGGGCGAGCCTGGAGATAGCTGAGTCCTGCCAAGGGCCACGTGCCAGGCGAGCCGCTGGGGATTAAACTTCCCATCACACCGATAATCGCACCTCACAGGGTCTTCACCAAGACAACCATCTTGGTTAGCATCATTGCTACCCTGCAGAAGTGGAATTGCTCACATCGCAAAGGTCACAAACACACAAGAAGGGGCCAGCTGGCACACCAGGCGGTCGCCAGGTGTCTACCCCATTTAGCGCTCTAGACGCAGACACCAGGAGGCAAGGTAGTGGCCGCTGACTGGGAGGTGACTTTCCCTCCACAAGTTCAACCTGAGGTTGGGATGAGAAAGTTGTGGGGGAGAGGGGAAGCTCTGAATTACGTACACAATTTATTTTTTTAATTTTTTACAACTATAGTTATAATTATGCTATATTATAATAGTATATTTGGTCCTGAACTTTCAGTCAATTTTATTAGCATGTCTTCCTTGGTGTCAGAGGGTCAGCCTGCTTGAATTATTGGAATTTTATCATATGATAAAATATGTGCATTCTCACCATCATTAATATTCTTTTGAAAGTGTTTCTGGCTAGAAGTCCTCAAAGGTGAGTTCCATATAAACAACATCCACGCCTCCTGAGAATGTGTTGAAAATGCAAGTTCCTGGGCCACACTCCCAATCTGCTGAATCAGAAATTCCGAGAGTGGGACGTAGCAACCTGTGTTCCACCAGGCCCTCCGGGAAATCCTGACACACGCTAAATTACCCAATAACTCTTAGAGGCCATTTTCTGCTTGTTTTGGCTGTTTCTGCTTGTTTATTCATTCACCTTCACATTAGTGATAAAGCCATTTCTGTGTCACCTGAGGAGTGGCTAGGTTATACGGCAATAACAAATAATCCTCAAATCTCAGTGGCTTAAAATAGCACAGGTTTCTGCCTTACTTACAATATTTGGATAATTTTTGTATAATATTAAAGTCTTCTCTACAATGAAATTTCTTATTAAATTCCAAACTTTTGGAAATAAAAAGCACACAATTCAAGATTCAGTTCCAAGAGAGAGAATCAAAGAGTTTATTATATTTCTTCTCACTCCTTCCTTCTGATCTGCCCTTCGTAACACTTATAAGTAAGCCTCCACGAAATGTGTGCTTTCCCTTAAGCATGGGTCCTGCCTTCGGGCGTACTATCTATCTCATCATTGTTTCCCCTTTCAACCCAGTCTCTGAAATGCCGTTTTTATTTAATATTTTGTTCAGGCAAGAGACCCATAGTGTTTGATGCGTTTGGACCAGAGAGCCCAGTGGAAGAGCTCGAGCATTTGTGAATGTGTATGTGCAGTGTACGTTTTCACGTTACTTAATCACTGGAAGGAATATCAGATAAAGTGTGGTGCATGACACTTACCCCATCCTTTAATCCTAGGTCAGAGAAGCTGATGCCACATGGAGCGGAGGCTGTAAAGATTGAACAGGCAGTCAAGTCTTGGCCATTTCATTTGCTTTGACAGAGACGATCTAAAGCCTGCTAGGCACTTGTCCCTCCCGAGCAGCCAGTCCATAAACGTGCATGTTGTACAGTTGGACATATGGTTAAATGTGACATTCAGGGCCAAAAGCAGTGAATCTGCCCTAACACTGCTTTTTGAGAGTTACCATGTCACACTGATGAATCTACGACAAACAAGACGCGGACGCGTAATGCTGAAGGAGAAATAGTACAACGGCGACGCTCAGGCTGACTGACGCTTGGCTTCCTGCTCACTGCCTGCTTTTAGAGCAATCAGCAAGCCCCTCCGAGCAGGCACCCCTCCCAGCCCAAGGCCCCCTGTTAGGGCCAAAGCTACTGGCTCCCCTGCTTGTTCTTCCTCACTCTGGCAACTGAAACTTACAGTCATGTTTGGATTCTAAGTCATTCCCCCAGGAAGGGAGTCACGGGACGTTGCTCTCAGGGGAGTGACCAGACCCTCTGAGGTCCCCGCTGGCGCCTGATGAGTCTGGTCAGATAGAGAAGGTCGCGGGGGGATGACCCTCCAGACGCCCGGACGGTCCCACGAGGCCGGACAGACTCGCCGAGATTCGGGAGGGAGCCTCACCGGAGACTCCTGCAGACTGACATCCCCTTTTACTCCCCAGCTTGTTCACTGTGTCATCGCGAGGCCCCAGCCCCGGGACGGGCTCACAGCTCCGCAGGCAGCAGCCCGCTGTGAGTCCCCTCTGCCCGGCTAAGCAGCAAGGCCGCCTCCTTTCCGCTAAGCCCTAGGCCCCTGGCTCTGAGCTACTTGGCTCGCCGGGGATGCGGCCGGTCCTCCGGCAACAGCGCTGCGCTGGGTTTCTGCAGACCCTCAGACATGCCAGACAGGGGGCTGCTCTGAGCTGTGCCCTGAGTAGAAAGGCTGGCACGTTGTTTGCTCTGAGAGCTCCACCCGCATGAAGAGCCGCTGCTTTATATTTATGCCTCCTAACTGCCTTCAATTCTAGGCTCTTGCTGAGAGTTTTGGCTTTAGCTCTGGCAAGACAACCGGCAACAGCAGAGACGATGGCTGCTCCGTCATTCCGGGCCTCTCACTCCTAACGCTGGCAAAGCCCTTCCAGCCCTCAGTGAGCACAGACCATTGTTTACTAAACTATGTATTGTGACCCATTGTCTGTGATCCACTAATGGAACCACTTGTCACACCACAGAAGTAAAACAGAAGAGAGTATAGGAAACATTGAAAGTGACGTCACTGCACTAGGAATTGTCTTATGACACTTTAAATACATGTGTGTAATTGAGCACAATGAAAAATGTATTTTTAACATAGATCACAGCTACAAACGCTTCAAGAACACTGTTCTGAATTCACCAGTTTTCTCAGCAGCCCCAGCTGATAAATCAGTGTATGTCCTCAAAGACCAAGTCTTCATAGCCTGAAAGCACATGTAAAATTGGTGTTATCTCTAAATTTGTGTAAGAAATTACATTCATATCTGGGAAGACACAGCAAGACCACAGAAGGCAGGCTGCCCACCCAAGTGGCAGTGGCACAAATTCCTGACGGCAAGATTTACCGATTTTTATTTTTCTGTGCTGTTCCAAAATTCTATGGTGAATTTGTGCCACTGTTCCAATCAGAAAACATATACAAACACACATACATGTATACACACAAGAGATCTGTCATTCAAGAAAACCATTTCTGATGGAAGGCTGAGGGGAACACAGGTCTCAGTGCATTCGAAAGGGAATTTGTAATAAGGAAGAAAGTTATTTGTAAGTGAAGAAGGTAACTCATGGAGAGGAAACTAGAGAAATTCGTTTTTTTTTTAAATAAAGTTGGTAGATTTATAGACTAAATCCAGAAAAAGTTCAAGTTTATGAAGACGACAACTCCAAAAGAGGATTTCAGATGTGAACTTTGAAACAGGAGCATTTCTTGGTACAGCATGTGGATCAAAATCACTTTGAAAATTGAAGCTTATTCAGTTTATAAATTATTTGTTATTGTTAAAATTGGCAATCTCACCACTAATAATCACATCATCTAAATACTTAGAGACATTGATATATATGTAATTGCTAAAATAAAAGCAATCATCAACCCCCTATAAAGTCTTATTGTTATTCTTCTCAGTCACAGAGAACTACAATAGATCATTCTGGAACTCAATAGCATTAAATGGATTTCCAGGAATTCAAATATTTATGGTAAACAGAAGATTATAAGTATGTGGTAATGTACAAATGACAAATTATTTATGGACCATTGTATGAGACAAATTGTTTGCAGATATTTATAAATCATTCACAAGGCACATTTGCCTTTGGAAATAATCTATCATGTAGCAGAATGCATACAATTATGATGGACAGCAAATAAATTCCTTGCAAAATATTTGCAAGGTATCAATTGCTCTAGTATTAATTAGTATATGCATTAATTCCAGTAATTGTTAAAAAATTTACAAGTTAGCTGTCAGCCAGGCAGATGAGGCTTGACGCAAACATATCCTGAAAGTATTAGGGGATCCACTTTGTAGGTCTTCTTTAATTTTCTTGTTAAGAACTGAGAGCAACTATAGATTCGGGCTAAAGAAGGGTCATTGATTTGTTAGAATTAGTTAGCTGGTGACAGTTCGGTAAATGGATCAAGACTAAGAAATCATACAATTTCCAACAAAGGGGGTGAGTGGCCCGAGTCACAGTGATGTGTGTCACATGCCTATTCCCAGCTCATGTCGTAGGTTCAGGGCAGCTTTGCTGAAGTTCTCTTCCTTTTGGAAGACATCCCTCCGTGTTTCTCTCACATGAATGTTTTATAAGCAGAGGCGTTGCTGGACAGCATCCTGGACTGTCTTTTCAGAGAACTTTATACGTTGAACAGCCTCAGAAGACAGAGTGTCTCCCTCTGAAGTAAACCTAGTGCTTGTTTAATGTGCAGTATAATAAGAGTTAATTTTTTCCCTCCAGGGCAGATATTGTGTAGGTTTGTTTCGATTCACATTAAAAGATTTGAGTTTTCTAACTCAAGACTTCCATACATGTGCTCATCAACCTGACGTCCTCCATGTCACTCCCCTGGGAGCTGGGGGACAAGGCAGCCTGACAAGATGCGTGGTGCTCATGCTGCGTGCCTGTGCTGTGAGTAGTAATTTTTCCCTCTGACCCAAGAGCCTCATGCCTCCCATTTTAACACAGTGGAAGGCTGAAACTGTTTTCTTGCAAGTAGAGTAAAATCTCAGACTCTTCGCAGTTGGTGATGGTTCCATGTTGTTTTCACTCCAGGAACCCGGTTGATGGAGCAACTCCTCTCCATAATATTATCAGAGGACATAATAACTATGAAATTATGCTCAAGGTGTCTCCCTGGAGGGAGACATGCCATCTATTGTCACATGGTACTGCCCAAAGCGGGCTTTCTCAACATTGGCACTAGTGACATTTGGGGCTGGATAATCCGTTGCTGCGAAGAGTTGTCCTGTGCGTCACGGAACGTTTTACCAGCGTTCCTGGCTTCTGTACACTCAGAGCCAGTAATAACCCCTCCCTCAGCTGTGACAACCAAATATGTTCTCCAGATATTGACAAATGTCCCTTTGGGGGCAACATTGCTCCTAGTTGAGAACCGCTGGCCTAAAGCAAGTCACATTTCAGGACTTAATTCCAGCAGTATGAGGATCTGTAAGCTGCCCCCTGGCAAGGGCACTACATTGAGAGGCACTGATTATGGTTGAACACTAATTCTGTTCACCACAGGGGACCCCTTATGCTGTCAGTTGCGTGAGTTAATAAAGGACGTTTGGCCCTGTCAAGCTCTGGCTGACCTAACAAAGACAGGAAAGCTTTTACTGAGAGGGAAGAGTACACCCCTTGCCACAACAACTACCTGGAGCTCCCTACGACTGCACACGTGGGGAGAGATCAAGATGGCAGCGGAGGAGAATACGGAGCTCACCACCCAAAAAACACATCAAAAATACAACACAAATTAAAATCTGCATGTGGGGCACTTACCACTGAAAACAAACTGAAGACCGGCTGAAAGACTCACACGGTCAAGGCTGTAAGACAGGCCACGGGGACCGGGTGGGGGGGGAGAGAACCAGTCGGGTTGGGCCCAGCACCCGGGGAGGGGCCCAGAGGAGGAGGAGGACACCACGGGCTTGGAGGTCCTCCTTGAGGAGTAAGAAGAGCAAACCGCACACTGAGCACCCCCGCCCTGAGGCCCCACGCTGGGAGGGTGAGTCCCCTGAGCTGGTCTGGAAGCCAGTAGGACTCCAGGGGGGCTGTGAGAAACCTAGACTCTGTGAAGAGCAGCCGTACAGCTGCTTATTCCCCAGACGAGGCGGAGGAAGCAGGTTCAGACTCCTCAGGACTCCAGCGGGTTTCCTGAGACGACCCTGGCACACACCCCATTCTGAGCCAAGCACTGGCGCCTGCCCTGGAATGCAGCCCCACAGCAGGACGAAGGGTGGGCTCTACGTGAAACAGAAATGGTTACAGCAAAAAATAAGGGTCTATAGGAAGGAAAAATCCCACTAAAAAAGACAAATACATACAGTAAAGTTGGTGAATCAACCACTTAAATAAGCTAATACAAAGGTTAAGCAAAACAAAATTGCAAAATCAACTATTTTCAGTAAATAGTAAAGGGATAAACATGAAGATGTAAGACATAACATCAAGAACACACAATGCGGGAAGGGGAGTAAAAAAACTGTAGATCTTTCAAAATGTGTTTGAACGTAAATGACTACCCGTTTAAAACCACTAGATACAGTCACAAGTCAAGACACACAGACCACATGGTGGAAGGTCTGTGCTCTGAAAACCAGAAAACACTGATGAAGGAAACTGAAGATGATGCAAATAAACTTAAAAATGTATCATGTTCATGGGTTAGAAGAATGAACGTTGTTAAAATGTTCACAGTACCCAAAGAAATCTACACAAAACCTACAAATGTTTCACAGAACAGAACAAATAATCCTAAATTGTGTATGAAGCCAAAAAAGACCACAAGTAGCCGAAGTAAACTTGAGAAAAAGACCAAAACTAGAGGAGTCATAAACTCTGGCTTCACTCTATACTGCAAGCTACAGTAATCAATACAGCGTGGTAGTGGCGAAAAAAAGAAGAAACAAAACCCAAACAAACACAGACACAGAGATCAGTGGAATAGAAAGAGAGCCATAAATAAACCCATGCCCTTCCGTCAAACAATCTACAACGAAGGAGGCAAGAACACAGAATGGAGAAGAGACAGTTTCTTCAGTAAGTAGTGCTCGGAAAAATGAACAGCTACCTGTACAAGAATGAAATGAGAGCATTTTCTTATACCATAAACAAAAACAAAAACAAAAACAAAATCAAAATGGAAGACTGAAAACCATAACTTTTCTAGAAGAAAATATAGGCAGAGCACTCTGACATAATCATAGCAGCATTTTTTGGATCCGTCTCCTCATGCAAAAGAAATAAAAGCAAAAATAAGCTAATGGGATCTAATGAAACTTAAAATATTTCCACACCAAAGGAAGCCGTCAATAAAACAAAAAGACTACAGAATGGGATAAAATGTTTGTGAACGTTATGACTAATAAGGTGTTAACACCCAAAATATAAATAGCTCATGCAACTCAATATCAAAAACAAATAAATTGAAACAAACCACCCAGTTGAAGAGTTGGCAAGAGACCTAAATAGACCTTTTTTCATGGAAGATACACAGAGAGCCAACAGGCCCATGAAAAGATGCTCAGCATCACTAATCATCAGAGAAATGCAAATGAAAACCACCTCACACCTGTCAGTATAACTATTACCAAAAAAAAAAAAAAAACCCAATAACAAATGTTGACAAGGATGTAGGGAACAGTGAATCTGTGTGCACTGTTGGTGGGAATGTAAATTGGTGTAGCCACTGTGGAAAACATTATGGAAGTTTCTCAAAAAACTAAAAATAGAAGTACTATATGAGTGAACAATTCCACTCCTAAGTGTTTATCTGAAGAAAATGAAAACACTGAATTAAAAAGATACACGCACCCCAGTGTCCATGGCAGCATCATTTATAACAGCCAAGACATGGAAATAATCTAAGTGTTCATCAGCAGATGCATGGGTTAAGAAGACGCAGTAAGCATACGCAATGAACTATTGCTCAGCCACTAGAGAAGAATGAAATTCCATCCGTTGTAACGGACCCAGAGTGCATTGACCCAGAGTGCATTGTGCTTAGTGAAGTCAGTCAGACAAAGACAAAAACCGCATGTTGTTACCTCCACGTGAATCTTAAAAATCAAACAAATAAATGAATATAACAAGAGAGAGATGCAGAGAACAAACGTGATTGCCAGTGGGGAGAGGGCAGAGGGAGGGGCAAGACAGAGGCAGGAGACTGAGGTACCAGCCACTCTGTATGAGACATGTAAGCTGCAGAGATGCGTTGTGCAGAACAGGGAATATAGCCAATGTTTTAATAATAACTTTAAATGGAGTGTAGTCTATTAAAATACTGAATCACTGTGTTGTGCATCTGTAATTCATACGATACTGTAAACCAACTATACTTCAATTAAAAAAAGAGACTGGGCACATAGCTATTTTTCTCATTGGTGGAAGAAAATTGCAATGATTCTGAGCCATTCTCGTGTTCCTTATTCTGAACTAAAAGGTCCAAAATTTAACTTGCACGTCTTTTGGTTCAGTTCAGTTCCCTCTAGGGTAGGTGTACATATCCCTTAGTGGAAAACAATCAAACAGAAAATGCCATTATGTTCAAGAAATGAAACGTTTTGATTAATTAGAGCTGTTTTCACACCATGAAATACGAAAATGCAGAGTTAAAAGGTAAGACATATAGAGAAATAGAAATCAAATACACATATTATGCACAAGTGGATTTGCCTTGAATCTAAATAAAGATGAATTTACCAAAAAGCTAAATGGACCTTAAGCTTCAGGGTTTCACATTTTTATGGACCTTTTCTAGAGAATCTAACAATGTGCCCATATAGTCACTGAATTTTTGTACAATCTACAAAAATAAAGTTTAACTGCAATTGGTAAAATTGCTTTATTGTCCCATTATGACTTTCTGTTCATTACCCTTCCTCTCTTCCTAGCTGGGATGGTCATGAACAGTTGGATCTGTGTGAGGTCTTAACATACAGATCAATAGATAGAAGTCTGAATTTATGTGTGAATTTGGGTGAAAAAAGCACACCTTTATGTTCAGTGATAGCATTTCCTTCACTTATGAACAGCAGCATTAAACCTGTGTAAATAATCACTCACCTGTGACCAGAGCCCCTAACTGACTTTCCGTGTATTTTGTCTGTGTAGCGTTATGCGGTTAGCTACCTCAGCATATTATTTATCACTACTTGAGACCACAGGAATTAGAGCCTTTTATTTAATGTGAAAATAAAGATACATGTATATTAATATACTATGCTTCATTCTTTATATATGTATTTCAATATAACTGATTTATTTTGTAATATTAGTATATTCTTAATGTACTTATTATTCTGAAAAGTCCACAGGCCAGATTGCCAGAGAGGTCAATGGTACCAAAAAGACTTAAAACACGCAGGCAAAAGGAAATTTTGTAGAGAATGCATGTAGGCTGAGTTAGAGGGATATATTTGTGTGTTTCACAGGAACCTCTGCCTGCAATTAAATGACAGCACTTTGCCCCAGGGTAGGAATGGCTTCCAGGCATGTAGCAGCCTCCCAGTCTGCTGACTCGCTCACAGTTGAAGATAAATGGCCAGAGGTTAAATCACAAGGTGCACATGCCTTACTTGGCCTTAGAAATGTGTGGATAGTGGAGAAATACATTTTGAAAAGTATGGAGCCAGATGCTAACCTGCACAAAATTTTTCTAACCTCACATTTGCAAAACTGTATGTCCAGCATTCAGGTCTCTTGGAACCTAAACACAATAGACGTTTGCTTCTGTAAAAATATACTTGGAAATGCAGTATCTGTAGACACATTTTTGTTTCTTTTGTAGGGGAATTAACCAAAATAAAATAAATGATAATTATTTTACATAGATAGTAATATTCTGCAGCAGCAGCGCTAGCAGTGAGGGTGTCTGAGGGTGAAGATACACGAGATCGTAAGCAAGCGGTGTTAGAATTCACCTCTCATGCATCTTGACCTGATGCTGCTAGGGTTACACCTGTGCGGTAGAACTGCCTGAAGAAACAAGAGTTACTATGAGAACTTTCTATGCCTTTCCATCAATAAGTCAATACAATCAATGTTTATAGTCGAAGAGTGATTTGATTACACAACTATGTAGCTCAGAGTGACAGAATGTCAATTTTGAAATGCATTTGGATTATTCCTGTGCATGCATTAGTCTTAGACTAGTTTTAATTGTTACTTTCAGATTTATTCATATCAAAATTCATCTACACCAAAAAAAAAAAGAATCTCAATGGAAGCTAGACATGTGAAGGAAATAAAAGAAGATTGGCAGAAATGACACAGGAAACCAATGCGTATTTTATAATCACTGAAGAGAACAGGGTAGTTGTTTATGAACAGACAGGCATTATGCATAGTCCTACAGCTAAGTAAAATCTATCAGGTGAAAAAAAAAAAGTGTGACCAATATGCTACAATTTGACAAAAAGAAGCACATGCACAAACGTATGTAAGTGTGTGACGTATCTTAAATATAACACACACATGGTTAAGAGTTAACAGCATGACCACTGAGAATAGTGAATTGATACCTGGGAGGCAGGGGAGGGATACAGATTAACTTTCTCCACCTATGCCAATGCACACCTTTTGAATTTTGCAACATTCCGAAAGGGTTATTTAATAAATACATGTGTAAGTAAATTTTATTAAAATATAATTCTCAAAAAAGGGTCAAAATACAAAATGCATCTGTATGGTAATTATGAGACCATCCATTGAAAAATAACCATAAACAGGTTAGCAAAACCATATCAGGCAAGCCATATTAGCAATATCAATATTAATAAGAAAGTTAGTAATCCAGGTGGAAAAATTAGATTAAGAGGATTATATTATTTTGATTAAAATTTCACTCCAGGGTGAAAGCATTTTTTCATAAGCATTTATACAATTAAATCCATAGCATCCAAATGCATGAAAACATTGTCCAAACCCTAATTTTAGTGGAAAATCAGACTTGACAAATGAAAAAGAGAAAAAGTAAATATAAAAAATAAGGGATAGAATATTATCTTTAATAATAATGTTGCTTTAATAATTTCATATTAAATGCTGTACCCTACAGAGAATATACTGTTCATAAATGTCTGTGAATGTCTTTAAAAATCGAAGTAACAAAGACTCTCTTATGAAGGTCATGTAATCTGACTTCCACTAGATGATTCCAGAAAGTAATAATGGAAGAAACCAAAATAATCAAACTACTTGGAATCTAAAAGCAGTATCCTTAATAACTTTTGGGTCAAAAAAAAATCAAAACTGCAATTACAGGCTTTAAAGAAGAAAATGAAAATGACAAGACTATATCTCAAAGCATACGAAATGCAACTAAAGGTAAAATCAGATGAAAAATAGTAGCAACAAATTTTTTCATTATAAAACAAGTAGCATCAGCTCATGAATCCCACATTTAATTAAATGAGTGAGAAATAAAAAAAAAAAAAAAACCAGGATCTCTGCTTCTAAAGACTAGAGGTAAAAATACAGGGGGATAAGACATTTAAAAACAGGAGGAAGGGGAAAAACAAAATGGACAGATTGGAAAATGTGAAACATTTAAGGCTTTATGAAGAAATCTGGGCACTGGTTATTTAAAAAGATCAATACAGTAGACAGTCTTCTGCCAAGGCTAGTCAGAAAACGCAATAGAGGGTGAACGGTCACAAATGTTATACTACCACAGAGAACTGTAATTTGAGATGATGTGAAAATTGGATTTCTTTTTTTTAAAGATGGGAGAAGCTTGAAATTTTCGAAGTTTGAGGGAAAGAGGACAGTAGATAGAACTGTACTGAAGAAACACAGGAAGGGGAATCAATACGGCAAGGTCTTGAAGAAAACAAGAGCACAGTTTGAGAAATAGGCTATAAAAAGGAGAGGTGGCGCTTGTACGATAGGAGCTAGAGGAAGTGGGCGGGGGCGGATTCAGGCGAGCTGGTAGGGGACAGGCGCACGGCGGGAAGTCACCGGAGCTGAGAGTGTTAAGAGAGCTTCTCTTCCCCTGTGAAGTGGGTCACAGGTCATTTGCAGAGAATGAGAGGGGAGGTGGTGGGATCTGAGGTTTGAGAGCACAGCTGGAGGTTCCAGATAGCTACCGTGGAGAGTCTGGGTGGAGGGCCCCCTAGGGGAACACGACCTCATTGCTAGACAGCGGCAAGAGATGGAGGGGACCGCAGTCCTGCGCTGTGAGAGCCAGATCCCCAGCCAGGCCGCTGTTTCTCCCAGCTTGTCGCTGCTGAGCTCCCCCGAGAGACGGGGACTCTGCAGAGGTCCTCTGCGAACGCCCTGGCTGGGGAAGGCTGCCCACTTCCCACCCAGATGGCTGGCAAGTGCTCCCTCATGTCGGGTTTGACTTGGCGCCGGTAATCAGGGCGCCTTTAAGGGGTGCTACCCGGCAGAAGCCTTTACGGTGTGGTGGGCGGGTGCAGCGTATAAAATACCTAGGAATGTACTCAACGATAGCTGCACGAGCCTCATGCGAGCACTGGGCCGCACGTAACTTGCAGGACAGGAGAGTGAATAAAAGCAGAAGACCTGGACGTTACTAAGCGAGTGGAATTCATCCTGTGTTGATGTTAACTCTTTCCAAATTAAGTTCTAAATTTAACATTACTGCAATTACAACCCTAATGGGATGTTTCTACTTTTTGATATCATCAAGGCTTCAAAAATAAATGCGAAGAGCAACATTAAAAAAGAAGCATAAAGAAGGTAAAATTACATCTTCAGAATTAAAAACATAATTAAGCCACAATAGTTAAGAGAAGGATACCCTTGCTGGAAGAGAAAAATGGTCCACATAAAACTTAAAAATTCCAGAAACAGACCCAAAAGAATATTATAAGTATACAGGTATGTGTGTGCATACATATAAATGGAAAAATGTATATATTTCCTTCATAGTTCAAAAAAATATATGTACATTTATATATACATAATTCAGCTACTTATATTGAGAAAGTTGCTTTAACAACAGCAGTTTCTAGTTTATAACATGGATCAAAATAAAATCAAAGCAGAAATATTTAACTGTGAAATTTTAAATAATTTAACAAATATAAAAACATATGCATTAAGTCCACAAGAATGATATAGAGTAAGTGGATATTAGGAAAATGCTAAAGGTAGGAAAAAAATGATATATTTAATAAAAAAAATAAAACTGTAAAAGGAATGTCTCAAAACAAAGTAAAACGGCCCTTTAGAAAAATTTGCAACATAAAGAAACAATTACAATTATGTAATATTTTTAATAAACAAAGTCCTAAAAAGATAAACTAGTGATTCTATTTATGTAACATTATTAAAATGGCAAAATTATAGAGATAGAGAACAGATCTGGGGTCAGGCATGTTGGAGAGAGAGAGGTGGGTGTGATTATAAATACATAGCCCAAGCGAAATCCTTGCAGTGATGAAATGGTTCTGCACCTTGACTGTAATGATAGTTACACAAAATGACAAAAATGGCATATAATTTTAAATACATATTGTGCTAATGTCAATATCCTAGTTTTGATATTGTGTTATAGTGAAGCAAGATGCAAATATTGGGAAAACAGGGTAAAGTTTACATGAGAACTCTGCATTATTTTTGCATTTTCTAAGGAATCTATAATTATCTCAACATAAAATGTTTAAAAATTAACTTATATAGAAAAATATGAGGAAATGATCAAGAGTTTGACAACAACCATTTCATACGCACATTCGCATAGAAATACACACAAGATATAAAAAGGCCCAATCATCACGTTTTATACACCAGGAATCAAGTCTAATGAAAACAGCAAGAGTAATTTTGTTTTTTCTTAATTTATTAAGTTGTCAAAGAAACAAGAAAAGTTCTTACATTCTACTACTAGAAGTTCAAATTCTGAAAAATTAAACATCAGAAGTAAAAGGTCTAAAAAAGTAGGCCATTCATCCCAGCAATTCCTTTTTTTTCGTTGTTCATCATAAAGAAGTAATGAAGGTGTCTTCATGCATGTAATCTCAACGTTATAAGTTAAACTGTAATTTATAAAAGTTAAATATTACCCAAACTCAAATGTACACTAAGAGAATTGGTGAAATGAATATTAACCGTCCATCAGAGTGATAAAGAGTAATGACTGTGTATGGATGTGTGTGTGCGTATCTGAAATATCTATCAAAGTTGTTATTTTGTGATAAAATGATTAGTAATTTGTGTTTTCTTCATTATATCAATTCTCATCTTGTTTACAGCCTTTCTCATATGACATATTATTTTAATAGACATATTTTTTATTTTAACAATAATTTAATTAGAAAAATAAGTAATATGCTTTAGCTTAAAATGCATTTAAAATTCAAAGAAAGGAAATATATCCACACCAAGTAATTACTAAAAGTTCCGACCTTCAAAATGCATTCAAGGCTCTTTGTTCCACAAGCTAAGATACCTTGACTGCCTTTGTGTACGTCAACAAAATACGTTACTGGTTTTATGCTGATCAATGCATGAATGTGACATTGGACAGTATCATTTATTTGAATCTTAAGTGTCTACTCCAAAGATTTGTTAGTTTTTTACTTATATAACTTAGCTGAACTATTGTGTTTTTCTAGGAAAAAAGCAAAACCTTCCCTTCTTTATCGTCTGAAACAACGTTGTCAGTCTAGTTAATGGTGAATAAGGATATTAAAGACGTGTGTGACAACTGATGTGAAAAAAGTTACCCATCAAGAGAAGGTTGACTGATTGCCAGAGTTAAAACTCATGCAAACTGTCAGCTACCCTAACAGGGCAAATATCCCAGAACCTTCGTGCAGCGTCAGGTAGAAATTCAGTTTCACTGCTGGGAACCTGCCCTCAATGCCGCACATTCATAACCTTCTCTCATTAAGCCAGGTCCACACATTCAAAGACGTCCATCATTTCAGCAGTCAGATATATGTCCTGTCATATACACTCAACAGCTCTCATGGTAAGTTGGACAAAAAGTGACATGCTGCGCGTGACTGAATGGAAGGGCATATCATGTACGATTCCTGCTGTCTTTGTCGTTCTGTTTCTGTATCTAGGTAAGGGACTCAACCTTGACATTCCTTAAGTTCAAATATTATGGCCAATTAAAAGACAAGACAAATGTAGAAAATATTTTAATAAGTTGCATATAAACCGTGACTATGATGACAAAGTAGGTAATCAAATAATTAATAAATTTAGTTTGATTTTGAATTTTGAAAACAAGTGTATCAAGATTCAATAAAAATCAAAATGGGAAGCATCGTGACATCCAGCTTCCAAGTTTTGCCTGACGTGACGAAGCCGTCGTAAGGATTCCGCGCACTGTGGTGACTGCTTACAGGTCCTCTCTTTAGTGTGAGGTGTTTCTTATCATGGAAATGAAATATCTATAAATCAGCATCATATTCAAAAAGCATTTACTGAAATCTGGCTTTGGCCAGATCCTCGACTAGAGAAGACAGACTGATTCACGTGTGGCAGATACTGCATTTAAAATTAACCGGGGAAGCGGGGGGAGGGATACACTGGGAGTTCGAGATTCGCAGATAGTAACTACTATATATAAAAAGATAAGTCCATGCTGTACAGCACAGGGAACTCTATTCAATATCTTGCGGTTACTTATGGTGAAAAGAATATGAAAGTGAACACATGTATGTTCATGGATGACTGAAGCCTTGTGCTGTACACCGGAAACTGACACAACATTGTAAACTGACTATACTTCAATAAATAAATATATACACGTATGCAAAAAAGATAAAACTGACCAAGATTTGGCCATAAGGGGCAGGTTTGTAGGCGTTTTCTTCACCTTGGATTTTCCTTGGCGTCTCTACCGGGTGAATGTGGCTGGTGTGGCCACACTAACCTCTCCAGCCGACACTTCCTTTGCTCTCCAGCTCAGGGACACGAGAAAGGAGAAAGTACACTCTGGGCCTCTGCCTGAAGCTTCTCAACTATTGTTTTATGATCTTTTTTAAAAAAAAAAAAAAAAGAAGAAGAAGAGAAAATAACTTCTCTCCTTTTGATACCACTCAGTTACGATCCTGGCAGCTGTTACCTGCAAAATTCCACATATGAGTTCCTCTTTGAGACCCTATCTGTGACTTAAACATCCAGGTTTTTTCGGTCCCTTTGTTTTTCTTTCATTTTATTGGCTTTATAAACTTCTAATTACACATTCAAACGTTTCCCTTTTCTTCCTACTACTACTTGCCATTTTATTTTTCTCTAAATTGACTCTCTCTTTGTCCTTAAAGAAATTTGAGAGGAAAGTAGTGAAACTTGAGGGTAAATGCATGCATAAGTATGGAAAACAAAATGGTATATGATTTTTAAAAAGCTAAACCCTGATTTAAAGAGGAGAACGTGGCAGTGCTTCATTGAACTAAGGATTGGGGCTGGTGATCTGGATAAGAAGGCTGAAAGGGAAAATATGGGTGGCTAGACTTGCAAGAAAGAAACGCCAGCCTTTGTGTATTTATTTATTTGTTTATTACTTATTATTTATTTTAGTAGACTTTATTCTTTTAGAGCAGTTTCAGGTTCACAACCGAATTGAGCAGAAAATGCAGAGTTCACACATAGCCCTCCCCACCCACAAATACATACTCCCCTCCCCTCCCCTCAGCATCCCTCATCAGTGTGGCCTATTTGGTACAATTGATGAACCAACATGGGCACATTATTATCAGCCAAAGTCCACAGTTTACATTAGGGCTCACTCTTGATGTTGTACATTCTATGGGATTTGACAAGTGCATAATGACGTAGCCACCACTATAGGATCATACAGAGTACTTTCACTGCCCTAAAAGTCCCTGTGCTCCATCTGTTCATCCCTCCCACCCTCCCTCCCTCTCCCCAAACCCCCGGAAGCCACGATCTTTTTATTGTTCCTGTAGCTGTGCCTTTTCCAGAATGTCATTTGGTTGGAAGCGTTACAGTTTGTAGCCTTTTAAGACTGTCTTCTTTCATTTAGTAATATGTCTTTCTTCTTCTCTTTTAATTGAGTTATAGTCAGTTTACAATGTAGTGTCAATTTGCAGTGTAGAGCACAATTTTTAGTTATACATGAACATATGTTCGAAATTTGTAGATACTGACAGGCATATGTAGAATAGATAAAAGCGGGAGCCCATGATTGGGTTAACAAATTGCAACAGACCCCAGCCGCTTGTCTCCTTAAAGAACAAATGTGCTTAGTAACTGCTTTGCAAGCAGGCGCCTGTGCGTCCGCACTCCTGTCTCCTTGCCGTGAAAAGCAGAGACAATGCCTTGCTCGCATAGTTGAGGTTTTAGATAGCACTCTGCTCGTTGCAAAGCAATGACCCAGGCCCTCGGCTGTAAACGCTGGGCGTGCCTGCTGTTAGATAGTCTGTTATCCCCCAGACAAGGGACTGGCTGGGCTGGCGGTCTGCTCTAACACATCTATAAGGATGCACCTTGCTCCCCTCTCCCCATGACTTCCCTAAAGATAAACAAAGCCTTGGTACTCACGTGACTTCTACAGTCTCAATCCCATCCTGTCTTTCCCTGAATTCCTGCATTCCATCACATAACTGTTAGTGATTTTTCCTTTGATTATACACAATAAATGTGGGAGCATTTGAGAGGCTCGGGGAGTTGGTCCCTGAGTCTCTGTCGCTCTCTTGACTTTTCCCACAGAGTCTTGAGTAATTCATTCCATCTCGGTGGGACTTCTGCCAACCACAGATAAACAAGATTATACCGTATAGCACACGGAAATATATACAAGATCTTGCAGTAGCTCACGGCGAAAAAGAATGTGACAATGAATGTAAGTATGTTCGTGTATAGCCTTTGTGTATTTATTAAACTTAAGTGTTTGTTGAGTAACTGATAGGATTCAGACTGGATCTAGTTACTTGGAAATATCAGCAAACAATCCAAAAGCTATGCCCTCATCTACTTTACATTCCAGTGCAAAGCGATAGACAAAAGACAATAGACGTAATAAATACGCAAATTATGCAGCAATGAAGAGGCAATATACATCAAAGAAATGCAGGCGAGGCAGGCAAGTAGCACAACAAGGATACTCATTCTGCGCTTCCTGCACGACAGGGAAGCTGGGACTAGGCAATTCCTTCTCTCCCTGTTGAAGGACTATGTCTGAATCCGCCTTGTCCTCAGAACTTTCCTCCCCTGCGAGGGCGTCTGTAATTCTCCAAAGTCCTGGAGCGCTCCGTGTGAAGCTGGCTTCTCAGACAGCGCCTGTAGAGCTGTGTTCTAGGCGTGTCTGCTTGACATCCCGGAGATCTGCATGTCCCTCCGCTGACTCAAGCTGTTTTCATACTTGTCCTAAAAGAGGAGAGAAGCAAGCCTGTGGGTCTCTGTCCTGGATTACAGACTCAGACCCCACAGCCCACAGAGTGCCCTGGGCCTGGCGCGCTTTTGTTTGTAGGAAATGAAGGTGTCGTGGGACGATTGCCTTCTTTTCTTGTTGAACCTGGGTTTGTAAGACTTCTGAACAAAGTTAACTTCTTAACTCATGTTAATATGGTTTGCAGACTTTGTTCCAAGCCATAGGTGGTGAGGGAGGGCAACCACAAAGGGATTTTTCTTACATATCTTTCTCTCTTCCCTTTGTATAGTTTGAGATTTAATCAACATAATCCTATTTAATTTATAATATAAAATTATTAAGTGGTTTATAGATGTAAAAAGTATTTAAAATATGTGTCCATGAGGAAAATAAAATTTTGATATTTTAACAGATGATAAATTATAAAAGCAAACTTTGAAGAAATTTTTTAAAAAAAGGAAAAGGGGATAGTGATTTCGCAGAGCTAATAACTGCAGGAAATACCTTCTACCCATAGGGCTGGGGGAACAAAAAAAAAAAATAGAACGTTAAGAGAATCCGATTCTAGAAGATTAGAGAAAGTATTCCATGAAACTGAGATTCTGATCCTTTAGGAGGATCAATGGCCGGTACCCTGGCGCCTGGGAGGAGAGTCCACACTGAGCTTCCAGCCCTCCCCTGGGAGGCACTTCTCTTTTCTGAGTTTTTTATGTTATTTGTCCACTCAGACACACTTGTTTTTTCCTTTGTAGTTTCTTCTGTTGTGATTTTTAATGACCTAACTCACTCAAAGCTTAAACAGATATTCCTAAGCTTTTCCATTAACATGTTTATAGTTTCACTTTTTTTTTTTTACCTTTCACTGTTTAACATGTCTAAAATTTACTGTGGGGGGAGGGTTTTTTTAAGCGGTATCTGGAACAAGACGAGGATGCCCACTCTCACCACTTCTATTCAAAATAGTATTGGAGGTCCTTGCCATAGCAATTAGACAAGAAAAAGAAATAAAAGGGATCCAAGCTGGAAGCGAACAGGTAAAACTGCCAATGTATGCAGATGACATGATACTATGTATAGAAAACCCTAAAGGCTCCACACAAAAACTGCTAGAGCTGATAAAAGAATTCGGCAAGGTAGCAGGATACAAGATTCACATACAGAAATCAGTTACATTTCTTTACACTAACAATGAAATGTCAGAAAAGGAAAGAAACAATCCCTTTTAAAATTGCAGCCAAAAAAATAAAATACTTAGGAATAAATCTTAACAAGGAAATGAAAGACTTATATGTGGAGAACTACAAAACACTGACTAAGGAAAGTAAAGATGACTTAAAGAAATGGAAAGATATCTCATGTTCTTGGATTGGAAAAATTAATATTGTTAAAATGGCCATACTACCCAAAGCAATCTACAGATTTAATGTGATCCCTATCAAATTACCCAGGACATTTTTTACAGAACTAGAACAAATAATGCTAAAATTTATACGGAATCACAGAAGACCCAGAATTGCCAAAACAATACTGAAGAAAAAGAATGAAGCTGGAGAAATAACCCTCCCGGGCTTCAGACAATACTACAGAGCTACAGAAATCAAATAACATGGCACTGGTACAAAACCAGACCTATGGGCCAGTGGACAGACAGGTTATTACCACTTCCTATCTACCTCTTGGAAGAATGAGAAAGGAAGGAGAAATAAAGATTTTCCATCGGTGTGTGTGTCTGCGTGTGTATCTGTGTGTGTGTCTGTGCATGTATTATTGCTGATTTGCTAGTGTTTAAGTTTTACAAAGTTTAAAGCCAGAAAAATTAAATGAAAACCAATCCTATGGCTCAAAACACACGGAAGTACTGAAATAAAGGAGAACAAACAGTAAACTCAAAAGACTGAAAGGGGAAAAAAATTGTTAGAAGAAGAGAGAAAGTGGGACAAGGTAGAAATGAAGGTACAATTGAGGAGCAGAGAAAGAGATAACGTAGTAAAGTAGGGACAGGGAGACAGAATGAGTCAAAACTAAGTGTGTGTAGGAAGCACACAGGGAAAAATCACGGAGGATAGAAGATATCCGCAAAGGGGAAACGGGGATGACATGTGTTTCATTTGCTCAAGCTGAAAGCTGAACCAAGATCACAGGTAAAGAGTAAAGAAAAGCTACATAAAGGGAAGGCGACAGAAAGCTCCCCTCCAGGCTCCGTGGGACAGGAGTGTACCCAAGACACGTACGGTCACTATGAGCTGATCAAACTCGGTGCAAGATGACGAGAATGTTTTTTCAAGATTGCTTATAATATTCATCACAGAATTGTTTGTAGAAGAGTGTTGGCCACTGAAATGAGTTGGCTTAAGGCAACGTCTTTATGTCTTGCTATAGAAAAAAAAAAAAAAAACCGAAGACATGCTTAAAAACAGAAACTTGAAGGGGCCGTTTTAAATTGCAGTGATCTGTTAGAGAACTGTCAGAGGGTATTCAACGGTAGGATGTAGAGGTTGTGCTGAATGACCCTTAAAGATTCTATTTTCAATTTTAAAGGTTTTTATTTGCTTTTGACTACTGCTATGCTGCTTCTTATCCTTTAAAATATTAGTTTGGGAAGGTCAAACAAGGAATTAAATAGATTTTAAACAGCTAGATCAAAAAGCTGTGACATTCAGGTTGTCTGACTTTGCTCAAACAGTCATGTCAAAACAGTCTAAAACCAAAACAGAAAAATAAGATTGGTAGGCTGAATCCATGCTGCCTAACTGCTGTATTAAAATAATGCTCAAAACAGTATTATTTTAATTAAAAGGTAAGGGCTGGCCTATAATACACTCTACTTTCCACTACACTGATGTTAGCAAATAACGTTAACTGTCGCTTCCTCAGCCCATTAGCTTCTCCATCTGGTTATCTTATTACAGTGGCTCAGTAAATTAGTCAGTGTTCCTATAACCTCCAGGAAACCCAGAACAGGTCATGCCTTTTGCTGGATTGACTGGAAAGCGCGACCATTAGGTGTGTGTCTGTATTCTCTCCGAGAGTTAATGGGCACAACTGCAGAACGCGTCTGTGCCTGCAGCCTGGTTGTTTTTCTCTCTCTGTCTGCAGACCCTGCAGCGATGCACAGATGTATGACCGTGGATTTTGCAGGATTTATACCTGAAAATACTCCATTAGCCTGAACAGTTCGCACTCCTTCTTAACACTGAGTTACACGCATCCTTCAGTATAAAACCTTGACTGCCGTGGTTCTGGGATGTTGTGTGACGTGTAAGTGCCTAGCAGGAAGCTTTTCAAAGTCTTTGTCACTCGGGGCTGCCATGTGACTGTGGTTGATGTCATGTGGAATCAGATCACTACTAGCTTGTAAATTACACTTTGGCTTTTCTTCTTTATTTAGAACACCTGCTATATTCCTTGTTTGCCAAAAACTGCAACAACTGTGATTTTCTAGAACAATTTTTCTTTTACTTTTACTATCCCCACCCTATGTGCTGACCACATAAAAGTGGAAAAATCTAAAATTGCCAAAATATATTACAAACCATGAACTACAAGAAAGATACACTTCGGTACATTGAAACATTTGGACAAATCTGAGCTGAAATTGAAGATTAAAATGTGTACTTTGTAAGGTTTTGTATCATGAGAATCTTGTAGTGTACCTAGCTTGTTGGTGAAAACATACGAGGGCAAGACGAGGTAAAGAGAACAGATGCAGAGCAGACGGGACATGTGGCTGGATGAGAAGACGTGGTCAGGGGGTGGAAGGTCCTTGTGGCTGAGAAGTTTGGAACTAAGAGTTGACTCTTGAACAACACGGGGAATTATGGGTGCTGACCCTCTGAGGGGTCGAGATGTTGCCTCTGACTTAGAGTTGGTCCCCTGTGTCCACAGATCCTCTGTATGCACAGTTCCACGGCTGCCAATTCAAGGTTCCACCAAGGGCGGATCGTGTAAGCTGTGGTATTTACTACTGAAAACATTCCAGTGTAAGTGGCCTCTCGTAATTCAAACTCCTGTTGTTCAAAGGTCAAATAAAGCCCACAGTGTTTTCTTCTTTGGGATTCAGGAATGTAGCATTACACTTGCCACCCAGGGCAGCGGAAGATGGAGCTACGTAAGCTTAAAATGCAATTTAACTTGAATAGCAATTATAAAACTACTGAGAATGGTGTCCTTAACGTGAGTATCAGTCATGTCTGAAATTACATGTCGTTTATTTCTCAAATTGGTATTTATTTACACAACAAAGAGCTCTTAAAATTTAAAGAGAATATAGCGTCTGAACTCTCTTCCAGTGCACCATTTTCCTCTGTGATACCTCGGCTCTGTCTGCAGTGGTGAAAAGTGTATCATTTAACAAAAGAGCAGATCTCAGTGTGGTCACATCTATTTGGAAGGGAAAAAAAACCCTTTTGCTTATGTTTGGAATGTTTGACACCCACCTACTTCTCTTTCTTTCTTCGCAGGAGAACCCTCATCTGTTTGGACTGTGTTCTGCAATAGGAGTGCTCTCCTGTGTCCGAATGACTATAAGCTTATGTTTGCATTGATATGAGTATAATTATGTGCATGTTTGTGAGCTGGAGATACACAGATGTGTATTCACAGAAATATACAGACATATTATCTATTTGTCTACCGTGTGGACAAAAAGAGGAGGAAAGAACGAATAATGCAATTGGCCGGCCTGTTTAAAACCTGCCTGGTTTCACATCCTGAAACGCTGAGAAAGGGAGCAGTTTGCTTCGTTCCATCAAACTTGTGTCAGGAGTTTTGCTTCTCCAAGGCTGCTGCCTCTGGGGTGGGCGAGACAGCGGCAGGAAGCCAGTGCAGCGAACAAGCACGGCCTAACGGCGGGTCGGCCGGACCTGACTCCGTGCCAGCAGGGAAACGTCCCCGCACCCCGGGGAGAAGGCACCTGGCTGCGCTACAGCTGCGCTGCGGGTGCTGATTCCTGGTTCTGCCACATTAGGACATTTCCCTCGAGTCTTAACTTCTGTTTGCATGTTCGGTTCTTATCCTCAGTGCTGAGCAGGCCTGTTGCCCTTCAGCCGCATCCTCTCGCTCAGCTTACACCCCCGGCTGAGCCGCAAAGCCCCTGGGGGTGGAGGGAGGGTCTCGGTGAGGAAGGACCCCAGGGAGGGCTCGGTGCCCCGAGTGTGCCCCGCGCTCTGCGAGGAGCCGAGGGTGAAAGCAGCAGGCGGGGTCCGTGAGGACAAGCCCTGGCCTCTGTTTCTCGCTTTACCCACAAGACAATGACAAGAAGTGCGTGCCATCAGGCCTGTGGTCCCGTGAGGGTCCGGAGGAGGACTGGACGCTCCCGGCCTCGGGGATCTGGGAGGAGGCAACTGACCGCAGGCTCATTCGAGGCCCCGATGCGCTGCGGCGCTAAGGCGGAGGCCCACCCCCCCTTCACGACTGGTCCGACTTACTTTCCACTTGTCAGCCTTACTTTCTTTTATAAAAACACTTCATACATTTAGTTTTACGCATTTATATTAAGTATAGTATACGTACATATATAGACATAAACGTATTTATGTTTCTATTACAGTAAATTTTGGAATGTTTTTCTCCCTTTATAGTTGTCTCCGATCTCCAATTTCCTTCTGGGCTGTTTTGGCCTCTGAATTTCACGCCAGAGGCTTTCCGAGCGCGCCTGTTGCTCCTCGGTTGCTTCGTTTCTGCCTGGAAAGCCCATCGCAGCGTCAAGTGTGGGTCGGGACCTGGGTTCCTCTGAAAGGTCAGCGCTCTGGGCTGCTTGGTTGCGGCCTCCCCGATCGTCAGCTCCCTGGCGTCTCTCCGGAGCTAGTGGGACCCTCAGCGACGACCTCTCTGCTGACCCCGCCGGGACACTGCGGACGCGGGCGGGGCAGGGGGCTGGCTGTCCCCCTGCGCGCACCCACCCCTCGGCTCCGTCTCCCGCGGGCCGCACCTGCCGTCCTGCACCGTCCGCAGCCGCGCTCTCGCTTTCCCTCCCCGGCCTGGATGGGGTGGGGGGAGCCGCCGCTTACTGTTAAGCGTCCTCAGTGTTTACACTAAAGGCCAACATCGCTACTTGCCTTAATACCTTGATTTTTCTCTTCCTAATGCTAAAAACTTCTTTTCCTAATGTTTTTTCCTCCAGTTTTGTTCCGCATTTGGATCTTCTCTCTGACTTCCAGAGGACCTGTTGCTGGAAACTTTGCGGCTTTTTGGTGAGTTCTGAGCTTTTTCCACTTTGACTCTACACACCAAGTCAGGTATCTCTCGCCCTTCTGCTTTCTGCTTCTAAAATGTTGTTAATCCCTTTCTTTTGTGAGATTACACGTTTAAAAACTCCTTTACTGATATAGGGGAATTCAGGAGGGACTCAAAGTTAATATGATGTTTCATCTATCATTTTACCAACACGTATAAAAAATTACTTGAACTTGTGCAATAGTTTTCATAAAGCTCTAATTTTGTGATGAAATAGTAATAGTGTTAGATATAACAGGCCATGCTATTTTAACCACTTGTGTTCTCTGACTCAGTTGTAATGCAATGACCTCATCAGGCAAATGCGGTCTTGCAAGACTCACCGGATTAAGAGCATCTGCAGTGGACTGGGGACAGGGCGGCGAAGCCCTGCCTGAACAACCGATAATAGCATCTCAATTTGCTGTCACAGAAGCGTCCCTGAGAAACATCCTGCGTGCCCCTGCAAGGATCATGCCTTGATGCAGATAGTTGCTTTGAAGCTGGGAAATTTCTCCTAGAATTCAAACCGCTATTGCAACTAACTGAATTTCTTGCAGACACCATCTTAGGTGGAGTTGAAAAGCTAGAAGATGGAATCTGATCTGGGCAGGAGGAAGATCTAACTTTAGGATGTGAGGCAGACTTAAGCAGGGTCTCAGACTGCAGGGCAGCTGATATTCAGCCAGAGTCCTGCATGGAGAGAAAGCCTTGGTGGAGCCAGGGATTTATTTCCCGAAACAGAGAAACGCTGTCTGCAGAACTTCAGTGGAGGAATCTGGCTTAGAGGAGCCAGGCACCAGTGGTGACATTGTGTACAGAGTTCAAAGTTCTCCTTTCCTCTTGGGACGAATGGCTAACATGCTGACCCAAGGAAAAACAGAGAGGTACGCTGCAGCAGAAAGACGAGAGGGAAGCCATGCACTCGCACTGTCTTTGGAGCAGCAGGCCTCCAAAGCCAAGGCTGGGCCTGGTTTTTAGAAAGCACTTGACTAACAGTCGCAGCTTGGGTAACAGCCCTCAGAAACAGCCTGGGATACAGAAGTCTGGGGGGATTTTCTAGGCAAGAATATTGGGGAGGGAGGTTTCTTATTCAAATTACAGACATCTCTTTCAATAAAAGAATTGACTATCTCTCCTATACAGAGCCCACACCAACCCAGCACAGGAATGCCGGAAAGACAGAGCCAAAGGGAAAATAAAAGCTTTAAACGTGAAAGATGAAAAGAATGAAGAATGATACATGCTCACGAGATCTGACAGGAGGCTAGTCTGAGGTTTGACACATTTTAGGGGCCCTGGGAGCACAGGGCCGATGCTCTGATACTTGCACAAGATGTGTGTCTTGTTGACTCACTGGAGCTTCAGAAACGTGGGAGACAGAAGTGATTTGGCAACAGAGTGATCACTTATTAGTGAAAAAGCAACAATCCTTCCATTGGATGCAGCCCAAACAGGCCCAAACTCTGCATGGGACCTGGCGATACAAGAAGGAATGAGGGTAGGGAGTTAATCTGGATTTATAATGCAATTTAATTTACCTATAGAAACAAAAGATTTGTTCAACAAAGACCAATTTGAATCATTCTCTAGTGTATTTATTGTAATATTTGGGACATAATGTCATTTAGCTCATGTGGCTGGATGAGCTTGGAAAAATTACTCAATTTTTTAGATAGGATAAAGATGTCTCTGTATAAAATATTGAATATTATATCTTAAGTTACATTAATTGGAAACAGAATAGCATAGCATTTGTGAGTACATATTCCAGCATGAAACCTGGACTTGAATTCCCAGCTGTAGGGAAATCAAGTGACTTAAAATAACTCTGCCTTAGTTTTCCTTTCTGTCAAGTGGTAATAACAATTGTATTTATCACATGCGGTTCTCGTGAAGGTTAATGGAGATACTTGAAAATATTAACTCATTTATTCAGAAGCTAAATAGTTTTCCAAAGTGTGTTTGCACAGGACTCACTTCAGGGACTTTCTTTTTAAAATTTGAAGATGAACCAAGTGTTTTTCATGAGGTGTTTGTAAGACCACACTGATTCCTTGTTTTCTGCTAGTGAGCAAGGTTTCAGAAGGGATTTCATTAATGCCCTTAATACTCATAAGAAGCAATGGCACAAGGAAAAGCCCCCTCGCCCAGGGTGGCCAGATTCAGCAAAAAGCAAAACAAAACCAAGAAACTGAGAGCTTCAGATCAACAGCTACTCTTACTCTATGGCTGATGGCAGCCCACTGACTTAGCTGAGCACATCAGGCCTTCTTCAGTTTCTCTTCCCTTTTCACACACTGAGGGGGGGTTGCCCAATAAAATGTAAGATTCTCAGGTAAATTTGAATTTCACATGAACAATAAGTAAGTATGTTGTATGCAATACTTGAGGTGAATTTGGGAATAGTAAAGCATTGTTTATTGGTTAGATCTCCGCCTAACCTAACAAGAGCCACGCTTGGCATGAACATTGTGTCCTCAGCTTATTACCGAGTCCAGACTCATTCTGCTCGCCGCACGACAGGCCAGTAAATTGGGAGACGAGGTGCTGGGGCAAGGAATAGCGACTTTATTCAGAAAGCCAGCAGACTGAGAGGATGGCAGACTAAGGTCCTGGAGAACCATCTTACTCAAGTCAGAACTCAGGCTCCTTTTATACTGAAAAGGGGAGGGGGTGTGGCTGGCTGTTGCAAACTTCTTAGTGCAGGAATCCTTTGTTCTTACAGCCGTCCACGTGGGCCAGGTCATGGTGAGCCTGTAAAACCTCCAACAAAACAAATGCTGTTTTTTATTCTGCAACCTGTCATCTTTATGTAAGTGCAAAAGTGTTAATACCCTTAAAGGTCAGAGCCTGGGTACTTCAGGCTGAAGGCAACGTTCTTTTACAGAAGATGCAGAGCGAGCTAGACTAAGCCTAGAAAACAGGGTGCAGGATTAAAACCAAAGAAGCAGATCTAACATGGAGTCAGATTTGTTCTCTTCTGTTACAAGCTTTCTTCAACTCTTCAGTTTGAGAACTTGACCCACTCATGAAATATTGGTAGAATGAATGAGTAAACGTGTTTCAATAACTTAACTAAACTTAAATGGATCTGATACTATCAAAACAGTTTATAAAATGCATGCACATGATCATTTCAACCGCCACCATTGCTGATATTCCTATAATAAAATGAACAAAGATGTTCACTTAATGAGCTTTTCTTTTTGATGATATCTGACCTTGTAATACCATTGTCAAAAGCTGGATGACAAGCTCCCAGAACTAAGAATAGTGCTGGGCGGGAAAGGACAGGTATGGACAAAGTCGTTCTGCTAACCAGGCTGCTGGGTTAGAACGAAGCAGAGAAATCTGAAATTGAGGAACCGTGCAGTAAGCAGGCTGTAGAGAAAGGGCAGCTTCTGCGGAGGCAGGAAGGGGCTGCGAAGAGTTTTCCCTTTGAAAACATGAAGGGCGATAACATGTGTACAGTTTCTACTTTGTAGCAGATTTGTAAAGAGATGGAGAAGAAAATGCTTACTGGAGCATCTGCTGTGCAAACCACTTCAAGAAAAATAAACAGGCAGCAGAGCCAGCACATCTGTCTGTCGTTTGGCACGTGCGGTGAGCTTGTGGGAAGAGAGCCGCAGAGGCATGGCATGATAAGGAAGGGCATGTGCGCCCTTCAGACCTCCCCAGAGCTTTGGAGGCAGGGATTGGAGAAGGGTTAGTCATCCGGGGGGGGGGCTTTAAAACGGGGAGACACTCCTCTCAACCTGGCTGCTGACTGGAAGGGTGCCTGCGCAGGAAATCGAATCGCGTCAGCTGAAATGTAAGAGCAGACCACGGAGTCCGGTGAGTATCATGTGCGGAAGCCACTGCAGCCCGAAGGGGAGCTGGTGGAGCCCCCAGGACTTCGTTTTTGCCTAGGGAGTAAGTCTGTCTGCAGAACCATGACGTGTTTAACCCCATCAGAGTCCACTCAGTGTGGCTGAGGTGGTATATTGCATGATAGAACATTTATATCAATTCCAAATGCTAATGTTTCTCATACTTGGCAATGCACCGTTTAAAACATCAGCAAGTCTTCGAGGTCCTGCAGAGGAACAGGATTACCTGTAAAATGATTCTGGAATATTACTATGGATTTCCAGAGCAGCATGTTATCTGTGTCCAAAGTCTCCACCATCTCCTGCTGGGGAGACTGTAACATCCCATAAAGTCCAAGTGAAAACTTTGCCTCAGAAAATGATACGCAATCTATCCAAACTAAGATCTAAAAGACAGTTTGATTAAGAGATTTGTGAGTTTTTTCTTGATATTTATCTGTAGAATTTCATGCTTGTGAATATCCTAGTGCCTAGAAGCTGTAAATGGCAAAAGGGACTTTGCGGAAGTGATTAATTTAAGGACATTGGGTCGGGAGATTTCATGGATCAGCCAGGTGGCACCAACCAGCACAAGTCCTCAGAACTGAAGAATGCTTCCTAACTACGCTCAGAGAAAGAGATGTGCTGATGGAAGTGGGACCAGAGAGGTGCTATTCTGCCGGCTTCAAAGCTGGAAGGAGGGGCCGTGAGCCAGGGAACACAGGCGACCTCTAGACACTGGGTGTCCAAGGCAGAACATCAGATCCTTGCCTGAAGTCTTCACAGAGGACCTAACCTTGACAACACCTCGATTTTAACCCAGCAAGACTCATGCCGAACCTCTGACCTGCAGAATCATTGGAGAATCATACGATAATAAATTTGTGCTGTTAAAGTTGTGTCCGTGGTAACTTGCTAGAGCAGCAATAGAAAACCAATACAATGTTCTAGCCATTTATTTATGTGAAAGGTCTTCAGGTGTACAATTAGATCACTTAAGAGTACTTTTTCAACCACCTTAGAAACGCACTTATACTTCCTACATGGACGTGTTTATCTTACATTAAGTAAAGCTTGCACAGAGTGATAAATTAACCTGAAAGCTAATAAATGAAAAAGGTTGCTTACCTAGCTAATTAGGGAAATGTAATACATTTTCATCTAACTTCTGAGGTTGCAGAAGAAATTTCCTACAAATGATATAAATGTAGCTCTTAAACACTTGAGGGGGATTTCTGGAAAGATTTGATTCTGTTACTTCTAACACAAAACTTAAAAAAAAAAAAAAAGAGGATGAAAACCCTACATTGGTGTTTGAATTAGTTTTAATATATATGCCAAACACTAAAAATGTCTGCCAGATGTCGTGTAGATGGTACAGGATATAAAGAGAACTCAGAGTGAACATGAAACTCACCATTCCCCAAATGCATCATGACATAGCAGAATACGATAGAAACTATATGGGGTGGATATTTTTATTCCTAAGGTCCTTGCCTAGAGAATCAAAGACTAGAGGCAAGAATGGTGACCCATGGTAAGGGAGACCCACTGTCAACATTCCATTTAGAGGACATTTCCCCACTGGATAGAAAGAACAAGGCTTAATTTAGTTCTATAGATCCTCGATGGACAAAAAAAATGATAGAGACATAAATATATAAGAATTGAAATCTCTGCCTTACTCCCAAAATATCTATTTACTAAAATAAGTGGGGAAATAATTATTTCAAACTAAAGACAAATTACAAAAAGTGTAATTTGTTTGGATAAATTTTACAACACAACAAAATTTTTGGCACGTAGCTAAAGAAAACCTTAAAAGTTAACCACTGTAGCAAAAGGAAGAAAAGCTAAAAAAATTATCCAATCATCCCTAATAACAAGATCCAATATCATTAAGTGTTTAATTTCTATTCAATTTATTAATTTAATGCAATTGTACATTGAATGCCCAAATGACTTGTTCTAGGACTTGACAGAATGATTCTTTTTTTAAAATATATTTTTTATTAAGGTTTAGTGAGTTTACAAAGTTGTGTCAATTTCTGGTGTACAGCACAATACTTCAGTCATATAGGAACATATGTTTGTTTTCACATAATTTTTAACTATACGTTACCACGAGATATTGAATATAGTTCCCTGTGCTATACAGTATAAACATATTGTTTATCTATTTTGTATATATTAGTATCTGCAAATCTCAAACTCCTAATTTATCCCTTCCCACCCCCTTCCCCCACTGGTAACCATAAGTTTGTCTTCTATATCTGTGAGTCTGTTTCTGTTTTGTAAATTAGTTTGTCTTTTTTTTTTTTTCCAGATTCCACATATAAGTGATATCATATAGTGTTTTTCTTTCTCTTTCTGGCTTACTTCACTTAGAATGACATTGTCCAGGTCCATCCATGTTGCTGCAAATGGCATTGTTTTATTAGTTTTTATGGCTGAGTAGTATTCCATTGTATAAACATACCACACCTTTTTTATCCAGTCATATGTTGATGGACATTTAGGTTGTTTCCATGTCTTGGCTATTGTACATAGTGCTGCTATTAACACTGGGGTGCATGTATCTTTTTGAATTAAGGTTCCGTCTGGATAGATGCCCAGGAGTGGGACTGATGGGTCATATAGTAATAGGAAAGAATATTTGCAAAAGATGAGACTGAGAAAGGCTTAATTTTCAGAATATATAAACAGCTCAAATGGCTTCATAGGAAAAAAACAAACAATCCAATCCAAAAATGGGCAGAAGACCTAAGCAAACAGTTCTCCAGTGAAGACATACAAATGGTCAATAGGCACATGAAAAAATGCTCAATATCAGAGAAACGCAAATCAGACTACAATGAGGTCTCACCTCACACCAGTCAGAATGGCCGTCACTTAAAAGTCCACAAATGACAAATGCTGGAGAGTCTGTGGAGAGAAGGGAACCCTCCTACACTGTTGGTGGGAATATAGTTTGGTGCAGCCATTATGGAAAACAGTGTGGAGATTCCTCAAAAGACAAAGTGATTCTTGGTCATTCTTGAGTCCACTTTGAACGAGAGGGGCTACGGTTGCTTCATATTGGCAGCGATTCCAGTGCATTCTATAGCAATAGCAACTGAAATTGAGCCCCACTAGTGCCAGGTGAACAGGTGAGCAACGACGCTGAGGGCAAACTTTAAAATATCAAAAAGGATTACATCCAATTTAGGATTTAAAAAATTAACTATTCAGTAAGCTGGACTCCTATGTTTAGCTGTCTACATTGGAAAAAATATTAAATAGAATCTTTGTCTTACTGTAAATGGCAATCTAATTTGAAATAGTTAAGTATGAGTGATAAAGTCATGAAAGGACTATCATAGAATATAGGGCATAGTTTGTCTGTAACCTTCTGGAGAAAGATGTTCTAAGAGTAATATCAATGAGAAACTATAAGGAAAAGGCAAATTTGAAAAAAAAAAAGTCTGAATGTCAAAAATCAGCATAAGCAATATTGGGACCAAATGGCAAGCTGAGAAACGCAGGAACCCCTCCAAGCTCCGGCAGCCAGCCTTCACACCCTACAGGGGCTGGAAAATCAGAGACTGTGTTCAGCAGACTCTCTTAGAGCTTGAGGGCCAAGCTCAGGCAAGGAAGACGGAACAGTATGAAAATGTGAAAGAGACCAGCGAGGTGGAAACCATGCTTCTTCTGTTCTTGCTGCTTCTGCAGTCATGTTTGTTTGTGGAAGTAACTGCTTTCAACGGCAGCAACAGCAGTCATGACCCCAGTGGACACACCGTGGCCTTGTAGACATTAAGACACAGGGTCCAGGTGCCTGTTACACTCATATGTGTTGGCACTTGAGCAGCACTGGAACAGCAGCTTTCCTGAATCCTAAGGTTCTGAATCGGCCCAGCAGCCTCCACGGTGGGCCAGTTTCGCCGTATTGCTCTCATGGTCATTGTGTTCCGGCGGGATCCCTGGGAGTAGAGCCAAGACGGGGGCTTTTGTGTGAGTGATTTATTGGCAGGACGCTCTTAGGAGAGGGGAGCGAGGGAAGTAGGATGAGGTGGGGAGGGGCGAAGGATGCACTGAGCACTTCGCCTGTGCCTAAGGGAAACCTGAGCTTTGCAGGAAACTCTGGGTCATCAGTTGCGCCACCTTGACGCAAGAGATCTAGACTTTTATGCCTCGTGTTAGTCGAGGCTGCTAGCTTCTTCTGGCGAGGAGGGTGACCTAGCCTCCAGAGTGAGGTGGTTCCCGTTCAGCTAAAGAACATTCTTAACTGGGCAGCTGTGAGCTGACTCTCATCAGACCCACGACACCGTGTCTTAACTGGTAAGGGGGACCAGGTGAGGCACCAGCAGCATCCACTCCAGTGAGTATGTTCAGTCTCCAGTCTGTGTTCCCAGGTCTTCCAGTGACTTTACAAGCATGTGATGTCCTGATTATAAGGCCATGGCTTGAAAGAGCCGTAGTGACTCCTGTTACATGCGAATAAACCCTGAGTAAGAAAGCCATGAGCGAGAATTCGTTAAACAGAAGTAGAAACTGCCAAAAACCCTGCTAATACATGTTGGGCCTCACTAGTAGCCAAATAATGTAAACAGAGGAACACTGATGAATGACACTCTCCATATAGGAAAGTGTTAGAAAAGATGAAGTTCAGGTTTGACAAGGTGCACAGAATTGAGCATTCTAATAATTTCTAGCGATGGCTTAAATTGGTGCAGCTTTTCTGGAAGAGAATTTGGTAATATATATCAGGATCTTTGTAAACGCACATATACCTCCTCCTTGACCAAGCAATCTCCTAAGAATTCCAAGGAAACAATTTCAACTATTCAGAAAATGTACTTTAAAAGCTGTATTTACCTGAAAATTCACTTCAACAGTATTTATATCATAACATTACTAACAACCCAAGTGAAGCACCCAGTGCTGTCTGGAACACAGTGGGAACACACGTTAAACGTGTGTGCGATGGAACAGGAACTGCCTAAATCTGCATTTGTACGTGTTATGTTACCATGTTACATATACACATAAGCAATATGCAGCCATTAAGATTACAGAAGTCGAGTGACACTGAAAATCGTCAAGAACTGTACGTGGAAAAAGCAGCTGTTAACCTAAAACAGAGGAAACAGTCAGTTACTTTACCAGCAAAATGTGTTTATTCAGGAGCACAAAGAGTTACGATTCAGGACATGCAACTACGGAGAACCGCGTGCAAGTCCATTAAAATAAGGGAGAGGAAACTCTTTTATGGGGGAGAAAGGAAAGCTGAGACTGTCCGTTATAGACAAAAAATGTCACTGGAGGAAACTGGGAGGTCAGAGTACAGCGGCGTTTCGCTGGCTAAGCTGCGGCAGTCTCAGTGGCTGGGCTCTTGCCGGGGGAAAGGGGAACGTCTTTCTTCTCTCTGGCAGTCGTGAAGCAGGGTCACTTCCTGCCGGAAACGCAAGGTGCCTCTCTTCTCCTGAGAGCCTCTGTACTGACTCTGAGTGGCATGTGTGTGAGACCTCTCCCTTCCGGCCTCCTGACCCTTCTCCTGAGATTTTCCTTTCTTAATTTTCACACAGCCCACGAAATGTAGTTATGTGTGTATAGAAAAGTACCAGGAAGAACGAGCACCAAGTGTTTATAGTCCTGACAACTAAGTAGTGGAATTAGGAACACTTTTTTTTAATTTACCTGTAGTTGATTTATAATATTGTGTGTTTTCAGGTGTACAGCTTCAGAATCTTTCCCATTATAGGCTAATGAACTTTTTTTTATTTTATTCTTTTTGCTAATCTTTATTTTATATCTGTTCTGTGATAAACATACATTGCTTGTGTAACTTAAAATGTATTATATTAAAAAATTGAGGGCCATCTGTCATTAGAACAGTCCTGGTAGTTGCAGAGCTGAGATAGCTAGGTTGTTAAACCAACCAAAATTTGGTTTGGGTTTTGAATCTTTTGAGTTTTGTTTTGTTTTGTTTTTTGTTTTTTGTTTTATTTTTTGCTCTTTCTTGGCTTCCTGAATCTGACACAAAAGACAGAAGCAACAAATGACTTGTCAGTCTTTCCCACTATAGGCTAATGAACATTCTTTTATTTCATTCTTTTTGCTAATCTTAATTTTATATCTGTTCTGCAATAAACATACATTGCTTGTGTAATTTTTTTTCCCCAGATAGACTGTTCACACCCAAAGCTACAATGTTCATCTACCCAGTGGACCCAGAAAACACTGTAGAGAAGATGCTGTTCTAAAAGGGTGCAGTGATTTAGGGGTTGGACGCCTTTATCGCTAATAGGCTGGCCGTCCAGGCGGTTTGAGGGTGTGATGGGAGTGTGAGCTGTGAGCTTCCTCCCCGGGTTCTGTTTTAGTCACTCTTTTTGAATAAATGGGGCGAAAGCTGAGAAGTCACCAACCCTTCCCCAACCCCTGCTTTATATTGTAGTTTTAACCTTGTTTACTGCATCAGCTATTTCTTGTGGTTGATTCAAAGTGGGAGCAAACTGTGGATTCATACTACATAAATTCATTGGCTCCAAGCTTACGTAGCAATTCTGGAAGATTCTGCAGGGCTATCTTTGTTGTGACCTGCTGTAGAACCTGACGGTGTGTGTACTATAAACATGGAAAGGGCTAGCTCACAAGTGGACCTCTAGTTGTTTTAAAAATTCCATTCCTACTTTAAGATATTTTACTTGTGTGTTGTTGGAGCATTCACTTTATTTAGAAGTCCCTTTATTATTATTTTTAGGGTTTTAAAATTATTTTCTTCTCAAATGTCACAGAATGTCTTGCCGCCCATCTGCTCTAGAGGCATAATTATGAAACTGACAGTCTTTTTCGACACCTCCCTGAAGTGGGAGGAATGAGCACATTTTCATTCAGTTTGGGAACTCAAATTTTGGCTTTCTTCTTTTCCCTGCAGGAATGAGCCTTTTGAACTGGGTCCACATTGCATCAGTATCTGCAAGATGTGTAAGAAAAGCAAGGACCCCTTTAAAGACATAGCCCCACTGGCACGCTCAGCTACTTACGCCATTGGTGGAACTGGGAAACTGTTACCCCAGGCAACACCTGCCTAATTCCAGCTGGATATTTAGGCAACTTTTACACATCAGAGTTGCCTACCTTTGTGCCTCTTCAAAGCAGTGTAGACAATATATGACACTAATATTTTATTAAGCTCTAATAGTAAATAATGATTATTAATAACCTTATAGAACCATATGCTAAACATCATGAGAAATGATATTTGCTTAAAATTATTGAGCCATCATTGGTTCTAATCTATTTTTTAATGAAAAATTTTCTGTACTGCAAGCACTGTAGTCTTAAGGATCTTCATGACTTCATGTTTGTTTGTTTGTTTGTTTTGTTTTTAATGTATTAATACGCTTGAGATGGTCTGTCATTTAAAAGATTATTTTGGAACAGTCTGGTGTGTGCCCATGATGAGCTGACTTCAGTCAGTATGGCGTTGGTCACCTCTGACAAGATGACAGCTCTGAAAATGTCTTTTTAACACTAGCAAATCCTAATTTTTGAGACCGAGTGTAATTTCAGAAACAGCTATTTTTATAAGACTGGACAGATTTCAATTTTGGTAGCAAAATGTCTGAGTAACAGGTTACCTACTTGTGAAAAAATAAAAATTTAAGGGTACACCCAAAAAGTTGATAAAATAAAAGAGAGAGATGAGAATGGGGAATTATTTTGGAATTTAAAAAGATTATAGTGATTCAAGAATGTGGCTTATTCTAAAATTCTAGATGTCAGGTTAGATCAAACGAAACCTTTTTCAGGTGCCTACAGTGTGATATGCAACAAGGAATGAAGAATAAACCCTGGGGCCCAGCTCATAATATGATTAGAAAAACAAAAACATATGAAAATGTAGGAACTACATAAAAGTTAGATTATAATTGTTTGAAAGAGGAAGAGGTTGCCAGTGGTTAGTCTTATCAGTAAGAACTTACAACTGCTTCGATGGCATCAAGAAAGAGTTTATGGAGAAAACCCAAGATCACATGTGCTCCTACAAGTACCTTGCACGTCCCACCTCAATGCCTCTGGTATGATGGTCCATCCAAGTACCTTCTGCCCCAGCCAGAAGCATCCAGAGGGCGTTACGACGCGTGGGTATAAAATGGCAGTCGTTTGAATGAAACTGGTAACAACAGACAGGAAGCACCACCTTATTAAGCACCTGCCATGCCAGGCACCACTGACGTATAAACGTTCTCATTTAATTGCCTCCCAGTGTTACAGACGTTGCCGTCATCATTCTTCAGATGAGGGAACTAAGCACAACGAGAGGGTGCCACTCACAGGAAGCCAGCCTGTGGCAGAGTGGGACCTGTTTGGCCACGCTATGCCATGCTTCCCATAAAGAATGACGGCTCTGATAGAAGAACGAATACGACATAGAGTCAGTTTAGATTTTAGAGATGATTTAAAAAGTGAAATTAACATATGACCATACAAAGAGAAATGGTGATATTGGCTTCAGTGTCACTTTTGGTTTGGGTTTTAGCAAACTTTTGGATTTTGACTAGGGGGAGGGGGCTGGTTTACAACGGAGCATTCGAATGGACGTGTGGGTTGCGCGGTTAAAATGTGGGCACATGTGTGTGGAGGCAAGTGTCCCAGCCTTAGTGCAGCCCTTAGTGCTGATAGGAGTCTAAGAAATAGATTAACTCTCCCTGATGCCTGGAGTTTTAGAATAATACCTCATTTAGAATTACTGTGCTATCTTTAATTCCAAAATAATTCCTCATGTTTTCAGTTCTGTGTGCACAAGAAGGGGATAAAAGAGACTGTGGACCATGTGATGTAGCTTCAATTTATTTTATGAATGTAATTTGATATTGAGGACGTAGCAGTCTCGTTGTGGTTCTGTGTGGCTGTATGAGTCAGAATTCAATAGAGATAAAAACTTCTTCAAACATGAAGGTATTTAATTCTGGGAAGCAGGGGCTCATACAGATCACTGCAAGGGCTGGCAGAGCAGGCTGTGGGCTGAGATTCATACACAGAAAGACCTTGCAGACTGGACACCACAGAACTGGTATGCCAAAAGACGTGCCGATTCTGCCGCAGTCCAGAATCTTGAAGACGGAGCGGCTGCTGATTCAGTTGCTCAAGTCCTGATCTGGGAGAGAGAGCTGGCGTCTAAGCTGTCGGCCCCTGAGCCCTGTTATGGCTGCTTGGTATGCAGCAGTGAAATGGATGTTTCAAGGGCTATTGCCTGTCTCCCTGCTTAACTTAATTACAGATTCAGTGCTCAGGCAAGTGCATCTAAACGGAGGGTCCTAAATTACATCTGGAACTCCAGGTGCAAAGGAGACTGGGAAATGTAATACTCTGCTGTCTGACCTTTTTAATAAAGAAAGGCACCCTTAAAAGAGTTTGGAACAGATGGCCAACAAGGCAGTATAGCATATACACGGCAACGGCCAAGCATAATACACCAGAGGGTTCCTCTAAGGCACGTTACTGCTGTAGAAGGGAAGAGCTGGTGGCCAACTGGCAGCCAGGTTCAGGTGTGTAATTACTGAGGAAGGTGATGATTGCTGATCTCTGAGTAAACTTGGAAACCATCAGCACAATGAGAAAGACATAGGAATTGGGGATTTTTATAAAACGTGTAGTGTAAACTTGGAGCCTCCATTTCCACCCTTGCAAACATTCCCTCAGGGAGTTGACGTAATGCCAGAAATAAGACTGTCTCAGACCAAGGCCAGGGTTTTTTTTTTTCTGGATTTTTTTTCTCTATTGTATAAGCAGAGAAGGTAAAGAACTCCATTAAAGAGATTGAGTGGATTGATCCCAGGACCACAATAATGAAGTTTATTTCAAGTGATCTTTCCAAATCCAATTGTTCTGTATGTTCTCAGAGCACTTAAAAAATGATCATTCCGTATGATAAATTCATCCTGCAAGCCCTTGGAATGTGCCGAATGAGCTTTTCTGTGACAAAGTAACTTTCAGAGCTTGCCAGAACTTTGAAATGTTGGAAGAGGTGTTGCTAACTTTCAACACGTGCTAATTGGGTTTTCCTACCCAGATGGCATAGAAGAAGGAAATGAAATAAATAATAGTTCCAGCTTCCAAACTGTTCTAATCAAGAAAAAGAATGGGAATAACCCATATAAAACCGAATCATTCAACCTCCTTGTTTGATGAATATGAGCGTAGTTCAAATTTTATATATCGTATTTTGAGGAATCTGCGTGTACAGTTACTACTTAGGGAAATATATAATCACAATAGAATAAAATAAATAATTGAACTCCTGTAAGATTATGAGCACTTTTTTCAAAATCTCTAACTTAGAGTGAACCATCCATATTTTACAATAATGCAAATGGATCTGATGTAACTGTTTAAACAGTTTGTTTCATGTGAGACAATTGGTAGAATTTTCTTGTTTCTCTGTATGATTTCCACACTGAGTTTTATACCAATAATCACATAAATATCTTCCTTTTTTCTTTTAGGTCTGGAGTTGATATTGCTTGAAATCTACTAAACTAAGATATCACTATTTTTTCATATGTAATAACTAGGAGCCAGCTATCTGAAGAGAACATGCCATTTTCTGTGTAAAGGTCTGTCTTCTTGATGTTTTTATCAACCCAGTATTTTGTGTTTCACTATCCAGTGTGAACAGTTTAGATACTGTCAGATATTTTGAGATAATTTATAGAACCCAGATTTTTCATAATAATCTTCTGCCAAATCAGTCACCAAGCCAACAATTTTATTGGTCCTTCTGTAATAGAAAAGAACAAATCTGACTCTATATTAGCTCTGTTCCTTTAGTTTTAACCACTGTGCGCTTTCCTAGGCTGTCTTGCTAGCTCTGCACTCACGTGAAGATAACAAAGTCGCAGAATAGAGAATGACGTTTGTTTTGTTGGAGGTTTTGCAGGAGCACCATGAGCTGGTTCACATGGACAGCTGCAGGAACAAAGAATTCCTGCAGCAAAAAGTTTGCAACAACCAACCACACCCCTTCCACACACACACCCCTTTTTTTGTGTGCGTAAAAGGAGCCTGTATTCTGACTGGAGTAGGATGGTTCTCCAAGACATTGTCTGCCATCCTCTCTGTCTGCTGACTTTCCAAATAAAGTCGCTATTCCTTGCTGCAACACCTCATCTCCCAATTTATTGGCCTGTCGTGCGGCAAGCAGAACAAGTTTGGACTCAGTAACACTTCTTCCTGATATTATTTGATATTTGATTCTGTTAGAAAGCCTCACAATGTGACCAAGAACTAACAACTACATGATCTGGTGTACTGGGAAAGGTGGTGAATGATTGATATGGAAAACAAACAAGACATTATATTAAAGCCAGTGGCATCAATGGTAAAAATTTAACTCTGAAAAATGTGAAAATTACATGAAATTGTCATTTTGATGAGAATCTGGAAGTTCATTAGAAGCTATGTTTTTCTATATATTGGAATATTGAAATACGTTTAATGCTAAATATCTAATAAAATTACCCCAAGAACACAACTTCCCTAATCTTTTTTCTCAGACTTTATTGACATGATGAAAGGAAACAAAAGGAAAGCCTGAGTCATTTTTGGAGTCTAGATATGGAGTCATTGCATTAGAGTAAATTTGATACATCGGATATCCTTGGAGCAAAATGTAAACAAAGGAAAGGATATGCCAAAAGCTGACTCACAGCAACTTCCTCTTTGTTTAAGAAATGTGGCATTGCAGGAAACCAGTAGAGAAGATTATTACAAAGCTGTGATTTGAAAATTCAAGAACTAGAGATTTGTGGTACACTGAATATTCATGTCCCCTGCCCCAAATTCCTATGTTGAAACACTAACCCCCAACACAAAGGCTTTTTTGTTTGTTTGTTTTTTGTTTTTTTGCTTTAAAATTTTATTTTTTTTTATTGAATTGTAGTCAGTTTACAATGTTATGTCAGTTTCTGGTGTACAGCACAATTCTTCAGTCATACGTGAATATACATACATTCATTTTCATATTCTTTTTCACCATAAGCTACTACAAATATTGAATATATTTCCCTGTGCTATACAGTATAAACTTGTTTATCCATTTTCTATATAGCCAAGGCATGGAAACAACTTAAATGTCCATCGATAGATGACTAGATAAAGAAGCTGTAGTGTATGTATACAATGGAATACTACTGAGCTATAAAAAATGGCAACATAATGCAATTTGCAGCAACACAGATGTCCCTGGAGAATGTCATTCTAAGTGAAGTAAACCAGAAAGAGAAAGAGAAAGAAAAATGCCATATGGTATCACTCATATGTAGAATCAAAAAAAAAAAAAAGACAATGACAAATGATCTTATATATAAAACAGAAACAGACTCACAGGCATAGAATGCAGACTTGTGGTTGCCAGTGGGGAAGAGGGTGGGAAGGGATAAACTGGGAGTTCAAGATTTGCAGATACTGACAGGTGTACATGAAACCCAAAGGCTTTTAATGATGAGAACTTTGGAAAGTAATTTGTTTTAGATGAGGTCATGAGGGTAGCGAATAGGAAGAAACAACAGAATTTCCTCGCTGTACTTTCCACCCTATGAGGAAACTGAAAGAAAATTGCCATCTTCAAACCAGGAAAAGGACTGTCAACGGACATGGGCTCTGTGGGCACCCTGATCTGCGAGTCCCCAGCTTCCAGAACTGTGAGAAAGGACTGTTTCTTGTTAAACTTACCCTGCCTATGGTATTTTCATTATAGAAATCTGAACGGATCAAGACAGGGTTATATCATGACCTGATTTAGAAAACGATTTTTGCCAATGTGGATTTAGGTTTGGGGTAATTGTGCACATAGGCTTTGGGCAAATCTTGTACCAGGAGAAAGTCTTTGTTATGACACCACTTTTTTTTTTCTCTGATGTACTGGTCAGAAGAGTCAAAATGAACGCTAGTTCAAAAGTATTCTGCAGATGAATGAAAGAAGTGCATTTAAAATAAATGAAAAACAAACAGAAAACAAAACAGAAAAGAAAGCGTAAGACTATTAGAATAAAATGAGGACCATCATTTATTATAGTCCCTGATGGTGCAGGTTGTTTCCCCCTAATCACACAAAGAAAGGCAAAGTTCATAAAACAAGATAATAGATAAGTAAGTACATAGATAAATAGATAGCTAAGTACATCAATAGAAGTGTATTAGTACCTGTTGGTTAAAAAGCCCAAAGACTAATTAAAAAGGAAATTACACATCAAAAGAAATATATATTAACATACTAAACATAGAAAAAGCAATCACAAAACAATTAGAAATGTTCCTAGTTATCTTTTAACCTTAGAAAAAGTTGCTTAGAATTTCTGAGCCTTTATTATTATTAGAAGAGGGTAATAAAGATATTTCTCTGTATGTATGAAATAAGGTGTATAAAACTTGTTTCCTTATTGCCTGACATATAGTAACCATCCTATTTGTAGTTATTTTAAGATTATTTTATACCCTGATTGATTAAAATCTCTTGAGTGCAGTCTATAAAGTCCTGTGTGATCAACCCCTACCTATCCTGTAAAACTCCAGCTCTTGGGGACCCTGAACTAGCTGTGTTTCTTCTTTTTTTTCTGCTTGGAGCTCTCTGTGTGACTGGCTTCCTGCTCACCCTTCAGGTCTAAGTTCAGCGGCAATCCTCCCAGAGAGGACTCCCCTGGACGCTGCATCTAAATAGGTCCCCGACCCATCCCTGATCACACTACATCACAGAAGTTTAATTCAAATCTTTGTTTCCTTCCTAGTGTTTGTCCCAGTGTGGTGAGTTGAATTTTGCAGCCCTCCCCCAAAAGATAGGTTCAGGTCCTAAGCCCTGATACCTGTAAATACAGCCTTATTTGGAAATAAACCTTTGCAGATGTGATAGCGCTAAAATGAGGTCACACTGGATTCGGGTGGTCTCTAAATCCAATGGCGATATCTTTATGAGAAACAGGAGAGGTGCATTTGGACACAGGTGCACAGGGGATACACAGAGAGAGAAGAAGATGGCGGCAAAGACTAGACTGCTGAAGCCACAAGGCAAAGAAATGCCTGGAGCCATGAAAGACTGGAAGAGACAAGGAAGGTTCTCCTCCTAAAGACAGAGAGAACAGGGTCCTGCCGACACCTGGATTTGAAACCTCCAGCTTCTGAACTGTGACGGAATGAATTTCTGTTGGTTGAGCCATCCAATTTGTGGTGATTTGCTACAGCAGCCCGAAGAAACCAATACAAATGGTCCAAAAGTTAACTTATTTATTTTTGGTGCTTTGTTTATTATTTGTCTCCCCTCAGGAGCACGTGCACAGAATGAGAGCAGAAGCTTATCCTCTTCACCAGAAACTGAAACGATGCTGACTGCAGCACCGTGAGTACTTACCGAATGAATGAATGAACAAATGAATGATGAGGTGAATACAACAAAAAAGTCAATTATGATTCATGACAAATAACCAGTGTCTGTACTGAAATAGTTTCCACTCAATAGTCAAAGACCTTCGGCTAAATAAAAATGAGATAAAACCTTTCATCTGTTAAACTGGTGTTTAAAAGCTTTGATAATAGTCCCTTTCAGCAGCAATAAAGACGCAGCCTTACCCCTCTGCTGGCAGATACTAAAATGGCATAACATTTTAGGAAAAAGAATTTAATAATACATATTCTTTGACCCTTTCAGTTAATTTATTCTTAGGAAGCCGTCATAGTGGTTAATGTCATTTTGTTTTCTGTAAGTATATTCCTCCTGGAGTTCCTTCCATGCTGTTTATAATAGTTTAAAACCTTGAAATAAACAACATAAATTATAATGTTGACTAAATAGATGCTGGTCCGTTATGAATTTCATATACATAAATATAACTTTATATAAAATATTTTAATGACATAGAGATCTGCTTCCACTTTATTAAGTGAGAAAGATATTGGGCTATAAAAAGGAATATACTACTGTACCAACTTGTGAGCATCTAAATATATTTGCATATACATGTTTATATGTTTTGCATATAACAGATATAGTCTAAAGCCTGGTTAGGTTAATAATAGTTATCTCTGAGTTGTGGGGTGCCAGCAATTTTTGTTTCTTTCTCTGTGGTTTTGTGTATCTGCCTTTATTTTCTACAATGAACAATTATTACATTTAGAGTGAAAACAATAGTTATAAGATGAGAAAAATTAAATTCTTTTTCACGGCTCAGCTGCAACATGTCCTTGGATGAGGCTACTGCTGCTTTTATAAATGATAAGCTTGAATTTTCTGTCAATAATACATTTAAGGCTAAAGACTTTCCGCAGCTAATGATGTGGCACAAAAAATAATTAGCCGATTTATAAGTCAGAGTTCATTTACACTTCTGTTGGGAAACCTAATACCGTGTTACCTTAGCCTGCGCCTTGATGATACTGTAACTTGACAAGATGTGGAGTAGGAGGCAACGCAGCCAGAAGCACAGCAGTGGGAAGCTCAGACACGGCTCTGCTCTATGGAATAGAACGGCTTTCGCGAAGGCCGAACAGGTGAGCTAAAGTTATGTTCATAGAGGGGAAAAAACTCTAATTAATGAACTTGCTAATATTGTTTCTCCTGTGGCCATCATTTTTTAATTATGGAGAAAGTAAAAAAAACAAATCATGTGTTTAAGAATTCAAGGTTTCATGTTGAAATCTGATATTCCTGACCCCGTACAGAGGCACCTATACAAGAAATGTAGTTAGCGGGTCTGTGCTCTGACACGGCTGGACAGGAGATTCCTCAGTCACTCACTGCCAGTAGCAAACGGAACCACAGGCTCAGGGAGAGTCTGGTGGGGCAACGCAGCTGACGGCAGGTGACACCAGCCCGCTGCACGCCAGCCCTGCGTCTGCTTCCTTGAGTTACTCATTTAATTCGTGAGGGTGCTTTCCTCACTCTTAAATTAGCGTAATAACATCTACAGTTTTTCTTTAGTGCCTAATAAATGTTTTGAAAATCAATGATTGTCTTCTCTCAGGGGAAGAGGGCCCCTATTTCCGTTCGATACCCCAAAGGCTCTTTCATTGTTCTGCTTTAGAAACATAGTCATCACTCTTGACGTAGTTCACTTGACTCTGCTCAGTTTACCTGGAGTCCCTTCCTTTTCCCTGTCAGAGGTGGGAGAGTCTGACTCTCTTTTGATGTCTGTCTTCAGGATAAATTTTCACCTCATCGACCTACTTCTCTATAATTACCTACTAAGAATTGCAAGCATCCAAAGTCATAACATACAAAGGCAAAGGAAGGCCACAGACCAGGAGTCTTTTCCTGTCACCCGGGACCTACTGTCATTTTCAGTAATCTGCCAAGTCAGACTTACTGCTCCTGTGTGTTTGGCCGTCTTTTGGGTTTGAACCAGAGGTTGAATGGACCAGCCAGATCAGTGACTCTCAAACTCTTTGGCTTGAAACATGAGCATTTAGTTGTGTGAGACGGTCCTGCATTAACACAAAACTGTAAAACAAAGTGGTGGTGAGTCATCATTGTGTTATTGCTTTTTCCTGATGTCACATTCTTATATGTTATTTGCAGTAAATTACATTGTACATATTTTTAGTAGAGTCGTACGTGACAAGTGTTTCAAATTAAACCATGATTCACTGGGAAATTTTGAGATCTTTCGATTTGATTGGGCTGTAAGTCTTACCTTATCATGTTTCTTTTTTGACGTGTTTCTTTCGGGAAGACAAAAATTAATTATAACTGCCAAGGTTTCCCTTATGAGGTCCAGGGTTTTGAACTCTGTAAGGACACTCCACACCCAATCACTACATCTTAAATACCTGGCACGTAATTGTTACGCCAATTACTACTTATTGATTGAACCAATAAATGAATGAAATGTTGAGGGTCTGTGACATTCCTGTCTTAAATTTGCATCAGATATAGGAAGACAATTCTAAAATTATTAGAATAATTATGGGAGAACAACCAGAGTTTGACCTAGTGCAGGCTACTTTTGCAAGCTGTTGATGAAAAAATAAAAGTAAAGAAATTAGCTTCGAAGCTCTTTTTCAGAGAAGGAACCCTAGTGAGGGACGATCCAATCTGGAATAACCACTACAATACTTCCATCAATTCACCGCTCTAGCCCCAAAGGTCACCCAGAAAATGTTCTTACAGGGTGTTCCTAACTTTTCCTTTACTTCATATTTTTTAGGAATACCAGAATGAATCAAAAAGAAGCAATGTCACACAATTAATCTTCATTTGCCTGTAAGTTTTATAGCTTTCATTTCACCTAGACATTTTTCCTCAGGTTATTTTGCTCATTGAAGTTAATCCACATGTATCTTAAGGGTCACTCACATGGGACTAGCCTTTGGTTTAGGGACAGTGTTTTCTTCTTTTTTTAAAGAATGATAATAAACACATTTAAAAGCTACATTGAAGTAATTATTATAATAAGACCCCAGAGGCACCATAAAACAGACAAGAAGTAAACTAGAATAATTTTTTGTTTGCTTTAGTTGCATAATAACCATTTTTAAAAAGTACTTTTATTCTGAGCTGAAGAATGCTTGCTTTTCTTGTTAGTTTGTTTAATATTTTATATAAATCAAATAAAAAAATAATGATTCTGTGATCTTTAATTTGAGAAATCTCTCATCTGAATCCACATTTATTAAGTTATCCCTAAGCCGGCTTATCCCAGCTATGATGGAAATAGAAGAATGTCAGGTGACATTGTCAATTTCAGTATCACGAGCAGTGTTAGGACAGTGTTGTAAATGCACGCACTGTGACGGCGCTGTTTTAAGGGAAAAAAAAACGATACATCACCCTCACTGAAGGATCTGTTGCTGCTCCTGTCCTGTACCTTGAACTTTAATCACCTTTGAAGGCCAGAGTTTCTGCCCTTCAAATATCTGCAGTCAGCTAAGCTGCTGAATTAGCCTGTGGTCAGAACAAAAAGATGAAAGAATTACATTGCATTCTGAGCCGTGGCACATTGTTGTTCTTTCCAACCTTAGTGTTAATATGAACATACACTGGCTCATTTACAATTTAAAGAGAAATTTTTAAACAGTTGCAGTTCACTGTATTAGATAGACACGTGACAGGTGCTGAAAAATCCTCACAAGCGCACGCACAGAACACATAGTGGCTGCATGTTCTCTCGTGTAGAAGACACTCCCTTTCCACTCATGGAAACGCTCAGGAGTACGGCAGCACTGGAAGCTCAGCTCAGTGTCTGGTCGCTGGAAGCTCACTGCGGCGTCGGCCTTGACATGACCTATAGAATTCTACGTTGGCAGGAAACCAACTTTGAAATTTGCTCTGTAGCAAATCATTGTGGCAATATACTTCCAGGAATTAAATCCTTTACATCGCATGGCAGTGTTGCCAAAGAGCGTGTAGGGTCTCTTCTGATAGAAACCGTGAAGCAGGCTTTGGCCAGAAATTTAGAGCCATATGTTAGCCCTGTCAAAAATGATATGGATCTGCTTACAAAAACCTTGCTCAGTGGCTCTGCCAGGAACCCTGTGGCTGTGTCCTGCCGGAAAGCCACTGCGTGCGTTATCAATGCCAGAAACTGACGTTGCCCTGGGATAATCTAACAACACTAAAAACTCAACCTCTGGATTTCCACTGCCAGACCTTAACTATTAACAGAGTCTGTGAGTGTTTTACAGGGAAATAAGGCCTGTCTGCCCTCTCTAGGGTGAAGGTGGGCAGTCCTGTTGGCTTCAGGTCCTCACAGTTAATTAGCTCTTTGGAAGGGATTTCTGGCTCAGATTAGAGCAGTTATTTGTTTCCTGACGTACGTGAACTCTAGCTAACATTTTCTCGAGAATGCACTTGAGTGATAGTTTTATTTATAGAGGAAAATGGACACATTAAAACCAAGATACTTTGTTTGCAAAAGAAAAATTTAGTATATTATAAAGCATCCTAAATAGCAGCTCATGGTTGCTGCACAAAACCTAGAATGTTCTAACAGCAAAGTTCCCAGTGTCGATATTTGTGGCATAAAACCAGCTGATGACAAGTAACTCCCATAGTCCCCAGTGTAGTCAGTATTACACATAGACACTTCAAGGTGAATATATGTTAGTGGGAAACACTCCACAGAAGTCCATGCATTTATTTGGCATAGTTGAGATGCAAATGTTTTAAAGATATTTCAGTTTTGAATCAGTGAGCATGTTTACGAAGTTTTGTAAAGCTGTGTTGCACAAAGTGTGGTCCATAGACTTAGGACTGTTTCTGAACTGTTTGCAATTGGTCCACAAACAGATTAGTACAGGATATCAGGGAAAGTGCTTAGAAAATTTACGGCAATTTAATGTTGCTGAAAATTTTTATTGTGTTTCATAAAATACCAGTCTGAAATAAATTAGAAATTGAAAAAAAATCTCTATACCAAAGATGGTTTGAGGAACACATGCTCTAGAGATGGCAAATTAGTTCCCATTTCCTTGTCTTATGAGTACACGTTGCTAGTTAATTACAGACTGATTTGGCCATTCGTCTATCACTGTTCATTTAGGCTTTGGCCACCATTTTTCTTCTGTTATTAGTAACTCGGTTCTACAATTTTTATACATTAATGTTTGGGTGCCTTGAAATTTCTGTAGTGAAACGGTGATGGGTAAGCTGGTGACGCCAACGTGACCTCCTTCTCCTTACCCGTCCCATCCTGAGGAACTCAGAAGGAGATTATTTTGCCAAGTGTGGAGTTCTTGTGTATCAATTCCTTCACCCACATGGTTGACCCCAGTTGAAGAAACACATGTAACTTCTCTTTTAGTAAGAGATATAAATTAATTCACAAGCTTACTTTGGCCCTTACGTTCATCAAGAGTGTAATGAAATTGGGTTCGTGGTCACCTGGTTTGATTCCCATAACTTCCCATAATCTCTGTCACCTGTTATTTTTACTGCTCAGATTCTTAACAGATCTGGGTTTCACGTGCTGCTACTAGCCCCCACAGGTGATACACAGGCTCCATTTTGTTTTCAAAATTAGGTGGCCTTGTCTATCTAATCCACCTCTTTTTATCCAGTAACTACTTTTAGAGAATTCAGTGATAGCCGGGCTCCAAATCGCGTGCTGGGATTACAACAGGAAACAGTGGCAGAGACCATCTCTGCTGTCAGGGTGCTCTCCATATAGCAAGGGAGGAAAATGTCAACGTAATTATTCACATGACGATGCAAATGCTAACAGAGGCAAAGGGACTAACCCACCGAATGTTGGTACAAGTCGCGTGACGCAGTAACACATGCAGCCGTCCCGCAGTATCCGTGGGGGGTGGCTCCAGGCTCCTCGCAGACACCAAAATCTGGGAATGCTCAAGTCCCCTATATAAAGTGGTATAATATTTGCATTTAACCTACACACACGCTCCCATGAACTTTAAATCATCTCTAGATTACTTACAACACCTAATACAATGTGTAAAACCCCAGAAGAAGATATGAGTGATGAGGAGATAGGCAATCTGTCCAAGAAAAAGTTCATAGTGATGATGGCAAAGATGTTCAGAGAACTCAGGAGGAGTGCAGACACAGAGAGAAGTTTTCAAGAAAGAGCTAGAAAATGTAAGTAACACCCAAACGGAGTTGAAGAATGCAGTCACTGAAATGAACTGTACCCTAGAAGGAACCAAGAATGAACTAAATAAGGCAGAAGAACCAGTCAGGGAGCGAGAAGACAGAGTAGTGGAAATCACCACCACAGAACAGAGGAAAAGAAACAAGGAGGGTTTAAGAGACCTCTGGGACAACACAAATATTGAATTTAGAGGAATTTTAGAATACCTACATAAAACTTTATAAGAAATGCATAATTAAGATTTTAACTTGAATTAAACCCAATTATTTGGGGAATCATTTTCGTATGATTTGTATATTTTGTGCTATTCAATAGTAATATCAAAATCTTCTAATTTTTGAAATCAGTAGAGAATTGTTATTCTTTTCTGTGTCTTATGTTTATTGTTATGATATTTCTATGTATTTTACACTTCTTGCCATTGTGCTTCAGATACTTATCTTCCGTCAGTCACCTATTGTGTGAATATCGTTACTGTGTGCACAATCTTCTAAAATGATGTTAGCACTTAGATGGCAATGATATGCTAGCTGATATTAAAATGGGTGAATTTTTTGTTTTTGTATAAGCTCTGGAAACTTTTATATAACAGAACCCTTTCCCCTCCTTTTATCTTTCTTCAATATGAACGTCTCCTTTTGCAAAAGTTGGCATCTGGCTCTCTCTCTTTGACGGTTTCCTCCAGCTTCAGATGTGTGGTTTCACGTTTGATCTATTGTTCTCTCACCCCTTGAGTCACAAGGAGCCAGAGGGGGGAAAATGCTTGCTTCCCCTTTGAACATGGGATTTAAAAATTAGATAAACCATTATTAGCACAACCTCCCAGCATGGGACTGGATAGAGTGGCACATATTTAATAGATGAGTGCAAATCAGTTCAAGGTCTCAGGAACAATCAGTTCAAGTGCAGGGAACACTCCAGAATGTTGGAACTTTTAAGAAATATAATTGAGACTTAAATTTAATTATTTTAATACAAGCACCTTCTGCTACTGAGATGAAGTTTTATAGCCAAAGAACTCACACGGAGTAAGCTTGCATGCCGTTCCCAGGGATGCCTTCACGTTTGTTTTTTCAAGTACATGATGCACATCATGGCAGTTAACATTTTTCTAAAGAACTGAAAATCAAGTGGTTTAGTTTTGCTTTGTGTCATTACTTTTACTAAAGAATTACTTATGGGCCCTCTCTTTGTGCCAAGAACTGTTCACATTTCTAAGGCTATCACACCAAAATCTTGGCCTGGTGAAGTTTTTATTTGGAGGGTATATCATAAGTATAAAAACAAATAAATATTTCGGATAACGGTAAATATCTCTAAAAGAAATCTACAAAGCCAGGCAATGAGTTAGAGTGTGACAGGCAGGTGTTGCTACTTCAGCTAAGACTGTCACACGAGGCCTTTCCGAGAAGGTGGGTTTTAAGGTAAATACTGAAAAGGGGACAGTCACGCCAAGAGCCTTCCAGAGGGAGGACAGAGTAAATGCAAATTACCTACATCTCTAAGCTTGGCCCCACCAGGAAAACGGTCTTTCTGGAGCACAGTGAACAAGGAGAGACTGACAGGAGCTCAGAGAGTTAGCCAGGGCCTCACGCAGCTTAAATGTTTGCTTCCGTCATGAACACCGAGACCTGTCAATCAGAGCATCCCATTGTCTGCCTAATGGTGGTAGACGCCCAGGAAAAGTAACTTGAAATGCAGTCTCTCAAAAGGAGGACACATCTTTAGTTACAGCTGTTGTTTTAAAATAGAAACATACAGAAACCAAAGTTGAAAGTTGATTCTGAGTGTTATGTTCTTCTGTGTAGCAAAACACGGGGCTCAAAGGCTGACTTCTTTTCTCACAAATTTTAGAAAATGAAATGTAATTAACTCTGGTAGGGGTTTCTGTTTGGCTGGAAGAAAACACTGACAAACAAAACTAAACTTCCCTTAACAATTAATTGTTTCATAAAGGAAACCCAAGCATTATGGAGTGCTCCTATTTCCAAGAATAATAAGTCACATTTTTATTCCGTTAAAAGCTACTGAACAACCAGCCATACTGCTTTGAAATTTTGGGAACATAATTTGCATTCCGTTTACGACTTCCCTCTTTTTCACTCTACCCCCCATTACGTTTTTCCTTAACTTCTCATAGTGTGAGTCTTTCCATGTGTGAGACAATTTCTCTCTCTATGCTTTCCTCACTAAGAGAATGTCTTATCACAGCCACGACCACCGCCCCCCCGCCATCCCCATTACTATTTGCCTCTGGGCAGTCTGGTGAGCAGTCATCACACCCTCGCTGCCCCAGGGCTTCTGCCACTGAAATGCAACGTCAGGCCCCCAAGACCTTGCTCAGGCGTCAAAACCTGAATCTGCTTTGACTGCTCGGTGACCGGGACATGCTGGTTGCAACACATTTTAAATATTACCTCTGCTTCTGTGAATCAGGGACTCAACAGTAGTAGGCAATGTGCTTCGCACTTTAACTATATTACTTATTACACAAAAATAAATCTGTGTATATTGGTATTAGCTCCATTTTACAGGCAGGAAAACAGGAACTCAAAGCTGCTAAGTGACTTGCCCACGATCACACTGCCAGTCACTGGCTTGGCTAAAAGTAACCCGGGGTTGTCTGATTCAAACGCCTGCACCATCAGCCGGGGCGGGCCCTGCGTTTGTGGGCAGTAGACGTGTTGTGGGCACTTTCGGTGCAAATATATATGCTCTTCCACTTGAGATAAAATAAAAGGCAAAGTGTTTTCACCAGTCTGGAGCCCACTGCATTTGGGAGGGACTTTCTGGGGAAGGCTGGTATCACCAGGGTAGAACATTTCACAATCAGCCCTCAAGGTTTGTCGGCACAAGTCTTGCTTCCACGTTGAACTCTGTTTAGAGATTTTGATGCTTCATGGAAGGATGTTTCCACTAAAGACGCAGCAGTATTTCCCCTGAATTGGAATTCTGTTACCAGGCCGTTTTGTTGTTCTGATGTCAGTCTATAAACAAGCCAAAAAACGGGGTATGATGTTGTCCAGGTAACAGATTCTAAATGCCACGGGGCGGCTGGTTTGCTGTCAAGCTGTGGGGTCCAGGAGGAGCACGATGGCACCCCTGGGAGTCCCTAGGGTGCATGGTTTTACTGCGAGTTTCAAGTAACAAGCAATTCAAGGCCACTGCAAGCCTGCCCAGCGAGAACCACCAAGGGTTCAGGTCTGTCAGGACTGAAGGCTTGAGCTGTCCTGCTGTGGACAGACGGCTGATCAGTCCAGGTGCTGGGTGAAGACAGGAGTAATCTTTCGTTGTTACTAGGTAAGAGAAATAATAAATCCATCTTGTGACTAGTGCCAGAGTTAAGGACTCTACACTATACACGTTGTCCTCCTTCCCATACGTGTGTGACTATTTCTATTCTCTCTCATCTTACCCACTGTTGATACAATGGGTTTAGCTACCTTTGTGGCTAAGTCAGCAGCTTGCCTAAACATGGATGGCATTCAGGCAGAAGTAAGGGAACCAGAACACCCTGAGATCACGGTGACACAAAACGTAACATGATTTCGATGTCTCCTTTTGGAGATGAGGTGAGATATTTTGCTTGAAATAAGAGGTAGCTAAACTCTGACAGGCAAGAGCACTGTTTTGAAGTGCAGGGAACACACACTGCTGTTGAACGAAGGGTTAGATTGTAGGTGATGATCACTTACCAGTCCATAATTGGCATGCCCTTTCTTGTTTGGCAGCTGTGTGTAAGTCTTCATGTGAACCAGACTCCCTTCTCCCCCAGAGAAACTGAGAAGCCAGCCTTTCTTGCAGCAAAAGGGCCTGAAAGGACTTAAGCCCTAATGTTTAGAGACACGCTCTGACCGTGAAATGGGAGTTCGTGAGGTGGGATGTCAGCTGAGCTGTGGGAAACGCCGTAGACTCGGCTTTGGCGGCGGCGGCGGTGGTGGTAGCTGCGTTACCTTTCCACATGCAGCCGTGAGGAAGGTGACAGCTGCATCCTGTACGTCAGCATCAGTGGAGCAAGCTGGACGGTCCAGCACTTGACAAGGGTGGCAGTGGGTGGATCTCGTAGCGGACAGCTGCTGTTAACTACAACTGTTTCCAAGTAAGATCTTGAGGACACCTGGTGATTCCGTGTGCGACTTAACATCCTTTCAGTAAACTCCAGGCTTTTCTGTTGCTTGCAACACAAACTCTGGATGGCATGTTGGATTTTCCTGTTATATCTGGCCACTGCAGTACAGATGTGGAAAGATAATGTCACATTAAACACACTGACTTTAATTTGCATCACGGGCGGGACCTCCTGCTACTTTCCCACTTTGAATTTTTACTAGAACTCTGAGTACGTTATTAATGAAGTCTCCAGAGAAATATGACAACATTCAGCTAAAGTTGAAAAGTAAATTCTGATAAAATGAAATTAGTCCAGGCTATTGCTTTATTTTGTTTTTGTTTTCTGTCTGTTCCCAGTGACCATAAATGTTTAAGGTTCTTTCCTCCTTAATTTAAATCCCTGAGTTTAATTTCAAATAACATCCTGGTGAAAACAATTTTTATTCCTGCACAGTTGAGGCCTCCAGTTATAATGAACCTGATTTTCAGCATGTGCAGCGGAATTTCCAATTAATAAGATGAAAGAATCTGTGTTTTCACCTCTTCCTTTTAACTAGAGCTCACCAATGATTCTGAAAGGCTAACTCACCACTGCTTCAGGGATCAGTGTTTCAGGTCTACTGGCGTCTCATTACTGAAGTGGGTTTCATTATGTCCAGACTCATTATGAGCTCCCAAATACGACGCTGTCTTCAACGCTTTCTCTAGTATCTAGGGTGCTGTAACTGTTCATTAAGCAGCCACCTCTGACAGACTTGTGCTTTATTAAGTCACCCATTAATCTGCCCGCTTGTGGTCTGAATAACTTTAAGTTAATTTCTATTGACCTTGCTTTTCCTGTTTTATATTTTCAGCAATTTATGTGCACAGTGATGACACGGTCATCACATTCTGTTATTGTTTTTATATCATGACTAGATTTTTTTTTCCCCTCATTCTTCTAAAAAGAAACACCTGCTTGGTATTTGGAGAACTAAAATATTATTAGTAGCGTCTCAAGAAAATTATTTTCAATGTCTTCAGCGAAGGATTAATTGGTTGGTTTGTGCCATGCTCTGATAAAATATATAACTGGAATCTCTATTTTTTCAGAAGTGAAATAGGAAGGGGCTCAATTCTGTGGACCCCTAATTTAAAAACCATTCGATTCCTTCTGGAAGATTTCTGTAGTTAAGCAGTCTTCCTTACAAAATTACACATTTATTTAAAAGAGCTAAATCTTAGAAAAATGCAAGCAAGTAATTAGAAGAAAATAAAGATCATCCACAGTTTTGTGAGAAACAGCAAGAGATTCAGTCGCTGGCAATACAGTAGCAAAAAAAAACAGGTTAAAAAAATTCTGTCCTTATAGGATATACAATCTAACTGAGACACAGACACACACACACACACACACACACACACACACACACACACACAGCGTCTTAATCCACATTCTGGTAATAACGTGCATGGTCAGAATTTTTTGTGTCATAAAATATTTAAATCAGTGTTTTTTAAAATTAAAATGCAATGAAGGAGGAATGTAAAATCAACAACTTGCAAGTGTACAGCTCAGTGGCACTTGATACGTTCACATTGCAACCACCGCTTCTATCCAGTTTCCACAACATTTCATGACCTCAGAAGAGAAACCTCATACTCATCAAGCAGCCACATCGTATGCCCCCACCCCTTTCTTTCTGGAAAACTCCAATCTGGTTTTTGTCCCTGCATATTTCTGAATAGATCCTTAATATTTCATATAAGTGGAATTATGAAATTGTGATATTTTGTGTCTGACTTTTTTTCTTTCACTTGGCGTAATGCTTTTGATGTACATCATGTCTTAGCACATATCATTACTTCACTTTTAGGACTGAAAACATTCATATATATACACACATACACATAACATTTTATCTGTTTAACAGGTGATGGGCATTTGGACATTTGGGCTGTTTCCACCTTTCAGCTATTGCTAACGATCTGCTGTGAAGATTCATGTACAAGTAATTGTTTGAGTTCTTATTTTAAATTTTTAGGGGTTCACATCTAGGAAGAAAATTATTGGATCATTAAATAAGTCTGTATTTAACTTTTTGAGAAACTACAAGACTGCTGTGTTAGTGGCTGCAGCGTTTTACATGCCCATCAGCGATGCACAGAATGTTCAGTCTCTCCATGACCTTGTGAGCACTTGTTATCTTCAACTTGTAAAAATTATAGTCATTCTAGTGGGTGTGACGTGATATCTAATTACGGTTTAGATCTGCATATAGTGAACTTTTTTTCTTGTCTATTGTCTGCATGCGTACCTTCTTTGGAGAAATACCTATTTAAGTCCTTTGTCCGCATTTTTTCTATTGAGTTATGGTCAGTTTACAGTGCTGTGTCCATTTCCAGTGCACAGCACATGCTTCAGTCACACGTGAACATACATATACTCATTGTCACCTCTTTTCCACCACGTCCACTTTTCAATTGTGTTTTGTCTCTTTTGTTTCTGAATCAAGCTTTCTTTAGTTATTCCAGATACTAGAGCCTCATCTGATATCCCATTTTGCAAGTAGCAGGCTGCTTTTTTTTTTTTACTGTCTTGATAATGTCCTTTGATACATAAAAGTTTTTAATTTTGGTGAAGTCCAATTGACCTATTTTTTTCTCTTGTTGCTCATGATTTTGATGTCATAAAAGAAGCAATTGCCAAATCCGAGGACACAAAATTTACTGCTACGTTCTGCTCTAAGAGTTTTCAGTTCTACATATAGGTATTTGATCCATTTTGAGACTTTTTTTGTGTGTGTGTATCATTTAAGGTAGGAATGCAACTTCATTCTTACTTATCTTGAAAATTCTTACTATCCCCTTCATTTTTGGAGGAGATTTTCCTGGATATAGAAATCTTGGTTGACAGATTATTCTTTCAGAAATTTAAAGCTCCTGTCCCGTTTGCTTCTGGCCTTCTTGGTTTACGATGAGAAGATGACTGTCAATCTTACTGAGAAACTCTTGTATGTGACAATCATTTCTCCTTTGTTTCAAGATTCTCTTTTTGTCTTTGACTTTTTTTTCATTTCTCAGTTTTATTAGGTAGAATTGTTATAATCTGACTGCACATATATAATGTATTACATGTAAATACATATACACAACATACTGCACATATTTTTAAAAGTTACATATATGTACTGTTCATTGTTTCTAAGAACATTTAGAGCTTTAGCTTTTTAAACTTACATAGTTATCAAAGGAATAAAGCCAACCACAAAGTAAGAATTGAGTGAAAAAGATACATACACCCTGCTATGATTCATAATTGCCAAGACATGGAAGCATCTTGAGTGCACATCAGTAGCTGAATGGACAAGGAAGATGCGGCACATAGATGTAACGGAGTAAACTCGCCCATAAGAAAGAAGGATATTTTGCCATTTGCAGCCCTCCATTCACTTTTTTTTTCCACTTCAGAAACCAAAATTTTATAACTGGCATAAATATTCCCACTGCATCAAAAAGAAAAAAAAATGTAGAAATAAACTTAACCAAGGAGGTTACCTGTGCTCTGAAAACTGTAAAACATTGATGAAGGAAATTAAAGATGATACAAAGAAATGGGAAGACACCTTGTGCTCTTGGATTGGGACAATCAACATCATCAAAAGAGCTGCACCACCCAAATCAATCTGTAGATCCAGTGCAACGCCTGTCCCGACATTCCTCACAGAACTAGAGCAGACAATTCCAAACGTGCACGGAACCATAAAAGACCCTGAAGTGCCAAAGCACTCTTTGATCAGTCTCTTTCTTCTTCTCTTTCTTCCTTCTGTTCTCTTCTCTCATGGTTTGATGACTGGAGAAGTTCCTTTAACATCTGTGGTAAAGCTGGCTGGTGGTGCTGAGTTCTCGTAGCTCTTGTATCTTGGTGACGCTTCTGATTTCTCCGTCAATTCTGAAGGAGAGTCTTGCTGGGCAGTGTGTTCTTGGTTGTAGGTTTTTTCCTTTAATACCTTTGAATATCTCGTGCCGCTCCCGTCTGGCCTGTGGAGTTCCTGCTGAAAAATCAGCTGATGGCCTTACAGGAGCTCCCTTGTATGTTATTTGTTGCTTTTTTCTTGCCAATTTTGATATTTTCTCCCTATCCTAGGTTTTTGTTGGTTTGATGCCTGTGTGCCTCGGTGTGCTCCTCTTTGGGCTGATCCTGTGTGGGACTCCCTGTGCTTCCTGGACCTGGGTGACTGCTTTGTTTCCCACGCCGGGGACGTTTTCACTGGTTATTTCTTCAAAAATTTGCTCAGGTTCTCTCTCTCTTCCCTCTCTGGGACCCCTATAATGTGACTATTAGGGCCCTTCATGTTGTCCCCGAGTTCTCTTAAACTATCTTCATTTCTTTTCATTCTTTTTTCTGTTCTGCAGTAGTGATTTCCACTCATCTGTCTTCTAGCTCACTGATCCGTTCTTCTGCCTCATTTAGTCTATTCTTGGTTCCTTCTAGTGGGTTACTCATTTCAGTGATTTTATTCTTCAACTCTGTCTGGGTGTTCTTTGTATTTTCCAGCTCTTTGCTAAAAACTTCGCTCTGTGCATCTGTACTCCTCTTGAGTTCTCTGAACTTCACCATCATTACTTTAAATTATTTCTCAGATAAATTGCCCATCTCCTCATCACTTATTTCTTCTGGGATTTTATCTTGTGCCCTGGCCTGGGAGATATTCCTCTGCCACCTTAAATTGTTTATCTCTCTATTTGTATTTTTAGGCAGCTTGGTTATGTTTCTCGACCTTGGAGAGGTGGCCCTCTGTGGGAGACGTCCTGTGCGTCCCAACAGTACTCTCCTCTCTTGTCCCCCGAGGGCTGGTGTCCAGCAGGTCCTAATGCAGAGTCTGGCCTGTGTTTGTGGGCTCCTTCCAGAGGCTTTGGGGTTGTCATATTCTTATCTCTGGTACCTGCCCCTGGTGGATGAGGCTGGACTAGAAGCTTATGCAGGTTTCCTGGCAGGAGGAGCTGGTGCCTGCCCACTGCTGGGTGAAGCTTGGTCCTGGACCTCTGGTGGGCAGGGCTGTGTCTAGAGGCCTTTGTGGCTCAGGAGGTCTGCTGCTGGGTGCGGCTGTGCTCCCACCCTGTGTGGTGTTTGGCCTGAGGCTTCCCTACAGGCTGTTGGGTGGGGCTGGGTCTTGGTGCTAATGATCCAATCAAGATGTCAGCCTCCAGGAAAGTTCATGTAGATTAACACTCCCGGAATGTCTGCCACCAGCTTTTATGTCCCCTGGGTGAGCTGCAGCCAACCCCTATGTCCCCAGGAGACCTTCCAAAACCAGCAGGGTGACCTGCCTCAGGTTCCTATGAAGTCACTGCCTCTGCCCTTGGGCCTGTCACACGCAAGACTCTATGTATGCCTCCCAAGAGAGTAAAGTCTTTTTCCCCCAGTCCCATGGGGCTCCTGGAGTTAAGCTCCCCTGGCCTTCAAACCAGATGTCCTGGGGTCTTCTCCTCCCAATGCCAGAACCCCAGGCTGGGGAGCCTGACGTGGGGCTCAGAGCACTCACTCCTGTGGGAGGGCCTCTGTGACTTAATTATTCTTCAGCCTGTGGGTCGCCCACCCAGGAGGTATGGGGCCCAGTTGTATCATGAGCACGCCCCTACTCCCATCCTGCTGTGGTTCCCTCTTTGTGTTTCCAGTTGAAGATGATCTTCTTTGCGAGGTTCCCTTCTTTTTTTCAGTGGTTGTCTAGCAGTCAGTTGTGGTTTCACTGTGGTCTTGAGTAGAGGCAAGCTCGTGGTCCTACCACTCTGCCACCTTGACCAGAAGTCTTTTCCTTGACTTTTGACAATCTGATTTTAATGTGGCCATGTGAATCTTTTTTAGTTTATCCTTGCTGAAATTTGTCGAGCTTCTTTGATATGTAGATTCATGTCTTTTATGAAATATGGGAAGTTCCCAGCCATTATTTCTTCTTTCTGCCCTTTTCACTCTCTCCACTGTCTTTCTGAGACTCCCACCATGTACATGTCAATGTGACTGGTTGTATCCCACAGGTCTCCTAGACTGGATAAATTCAACTGACCTGTCTTCAAGCTTGCTGGTTCATTTTCTCCCTGCTCAAATCTGCTATTAATGTCATCTGCTGAGTTTTTCACTTCAGTTATTGTAGTTTTCAGTTCCAGAATTTCTGTTTGCCTTTTTTTTTGAAAATTTTGATTATGGTAATAATACATGATATAAAACTTACCATCTTAACCATTTTCAAGTGTACAGTTCAGTGGTATTAAGCTCATTCGTAATGCTATACATTGATCACCACCATCCATCTCTATCTTATCTTATAAAACTGACATTCTACACCCATTAAAAAATAACTTCCTATGACCTCATTCCTCCATTCCCCAGAAACCACCCTTTTACTTTGTCTCTATGCTTTTGATTAGTCTATGTACTTCATGTAAGTGGAATCAAAGTTTGTCTTTTTGTAACTGGTTTATTTCACTTAACATTATGCCATCAAAGTTCATTCACATTGTAGCAAATGTCAGAATTTCCTTCCTTTTTAAGGCTGAATAATATTCTACTATACGTACCAGTGAACTTTGGCTTGCTTCCACATTTTAGCTACTGTGAATAATACTACTATAAACATGTGGATACAAAAATATTTTCAAGACTCTGCTTTTCATTCTTTTGAGTGTAAGCCCAAAAGTGGAATTGATAAATCATACAGTAGTCCTATTTTTAATTTTTGGGAAGCTGCCATACTGTTTGCTGCAGTGGGTGTACCATTTTACATTCCAGCCAACAGCGCCAAAGATTCAGATTTCTCCATATTCTCTCCAACACTTGTTGGGTTTTTTTTTGTTGGTTGGTTGGTTTGATAATAGTCATCCCAATGAGGATAAAGTAGCATCTCAGCATACTTTTGATTTTAATTTCCTTAATGATTAATGATGGTGAGGATCATTTTATGTGCTTATTGGCCATTTCTGCATGTTCCTTAGAGAAATGTCTACTCAATACTTTGCTCATTTTTTAATTGAGTGGTTCATTTCACTGTTGTTGAGTTTTAGGTGTTCTCTATATAGTCTGGATATTAATCCTTTTTCAGATATATGATTTTCAAATATTTCCTCATTATGTGGGTTTCCATTTTACTCCATTGATATTGTATTTTGAGGCACAAAATTTTAAATTTTCATAATATCCAATTGTCTGTTTTGTCTTTTTTTGCCTCCTCCTTTGGTGTCATATCCAAAAAAAATCATTGCCAACTTTGAAGTCATGAAGATTTCACCCTATGTTTTCTTCTAAGAGTTTTATAGTTTTTGTTCTTACATTTAGGTCTTGCTACATTTAAAATTAACTTTTGTATATGGTGCTAGGTAATGGTCTAACTTCATTTTTTTTTTTTTTTGCATGTGAGTGTCCAGTTTTCCTTGTACCATTTGTTGAAACGACTATCCTTCCCCTACTGAGTGGTCCTGATGCCCTTGTCAACTTGTCAATAATGTCATTTGACTATATATGCATGGGGTTATTTCAGGCTTTTTATTCTTTTCAATTGCTCTGTATACCTGTCTTTATTCCAGTACCATACTGTTTTGATTACTTTAGTACTGTAATAAGCTTTGAAATCTGGAATTATGAGTCCTCTAGCTTTGTTCTTCTTCTTCAAAGCTGTTTTGGCTATTTGAGGCCCTGAATAATTGTAATATTTAGCCACAGGCCACAGCAAGTTGTCCAACTGCCTTACAATGTTTTCTTGAAAGGCTTACCACTTTCTACACTGTGTGAGTTTTACGTTAAGAAAAATCAAATCAAGCTTTCCATGTCAGTCTCCAGGCAGCCCCAGGCAGGTTAGAACAGAGAAACAATTATTTGAGAACAAGGTCTATTCTGCTCCCTATGAAACTGGGGACCAGGGTTCCACGCTGTGAAGTAGGCTGCCATCTTCAAGATTGTCCTTAAACCCAGGATTGGGCGGGACAAGAGCAACAAAAGCACCACAAAGCTTTTCTACTTTTTATAATTACCATTTTCTTTATTCAGTGTTGACTTGATTGCTGAAACCCTTTAACTGTTTGCTAGCATTCTGACACAATTGATTCCAACAGTGTCTGCTTAATTTTCCAGTGTTTCTGCAGATGGGTTCTTGGAGCTGCTTACTCTGCCATGTGACTGGTGGCCTCTTCTAAAACACTTTTTAAACAAATGTAGTTATCTATTCGTAGAATATTTGCAATACAATGTAGGTAACATATGGTTATTTTTCTCCTTTAGTTCGTATCTAATTTGCTGAGAAGCGCGTACGGAAGCTGTTCGGATATACCTGGGCTGACATATCTGCAACGAAATGTTTACTCTCCCACTCCTGTTCGTGGGATGAGTTACATTAAAAACCCCTAGCACACAGTCTTCTGTCCTGGAAAAAGGGAACGATCATTTGGATCTCTTAACATTGTTGTCAATATTAGATTTAAAAAGATGTGTGCAAAGTGCTCAGTACTGTCTTAGCGCATTTTGTTTTAAAAATGGTATAGAAAGTAATTACCTCAGCACTTCTCCGCTTGTAGCTCTGTTTCCTTAGCATGAATTTCTAGAAGAAAAATTGCTGGAATAAGTGGCATGTTCATTGTTTAGAATTTGAATTAGTGTCAATAAATTGTCCTCTGAAAAGTGTTGTGCACTTTACTCATCTTTTATGAAAAGGTCTCATCTTCTGCCTTTAAATTGCCTCTGTTTATTGTACGCACACTTGAAGGAGGAAACAGAGGTAACCATTCCCAGACATTCTTCCTGTATTCGTTTGGACTTACGGGGTCATTTTGAACTGCTTCTCCCCTACTGTTGCTTGGCTTAATAGTGACAGTTCAGTTTTGTTTAGTTGTTTCCACCAAACTGCAGAAATCCACAAGCACGTGGATATTTGGGGAAGAGCCCTTCCAGGACCCTCACGGACACCACCCCAGGGTGAGCTGACTGTTCTCCAGCTCCGTGAGTTTAGGGCCTGTATTTCTGAAATGTAAACATGTTGAGACAGTCATTAGATATCCCTGTGGGTGACCATATAGTTGACAATCAGTCTGGGACATTTCTTTCTCTGATATTTCACTATAAAATTTTAAACATCCAACTCCAAGACACTTTTGAAAGTGAAAGGAGATTATTCCTAGCAAACTGGGCCACCTGGCCACGCTGCCCGCAAACTGTTAATTGGTTATCTGTTCACTCGGTCTGGCGCCATCAGTCAAGAGCCTGGCACTCGGTTGGCAGTAAGTCTTTTTTTGGGGGGAGGATGGGATATGCAATTCCACAGTCATTTTTGTTGGGAGGTGAGGTGAGGCTGCATGACATTTTCCACTGAAAGTCACCCCTCTCCTGACATACGGGGCAATGCAGTCAGTTGCATTATGTCTCAACATATTCACAACCCCTTCTTGGCCATTCCCTTTTGTGGTAGCCACCCCTTTTCAGAATTTCTTGGCCTCAAACACAAATACATAACTTACTTCGGCCAATCAACTGCCGGTGAGATCTAAGGGAAAATGCCAACACTCGTCTCCCACAAATTATCCCTGCATTAGATCCCACTTACATTTTCTACATGAGATTGACCGTGTCTTACATAAGGCTCTTCTGTCAGTCTGAAAACTGAAATAAAAAAAAAAAACCATGAAACAGAGTCAGATCCAGCTCATGACAGACACACAATTTCAGAGAGAAATACACCTTTGCTGGGAGTCGCTGAGATTTCTGGGTTGTTCGTTACAGCATCATGATTTAGCCTAAACTAATAGAGTGAATCTCCTGAGGAAATGCGTTATCCTAGGCGAGGAGAATGAAGTCTGGAAATTGGCCTTTATTTGGCAGTTTATTTACTTAGACTTGTATCCTTCTCACCTAATGCCCGTTACTCCTGACCAGATCTATTTCAACTATATGTTTTATTTTGTCCTTCATACATGCACAGTTAAGGATGAAATGCCCTGCCTGTTAACAGTGTACAGCCCTGAATTGGCAGCAATTCATAGAGACTGTCTTCCTGTCTGGATTTCATGTTCTGCAGGAGAAAACTTGGACAAGGACGTCTTGACTTTCCTGGGAGACCACACGATCACCTCCAGTGATCTCATTCATTCCAGGGAGTTTGGCTCAGCCCAGACGCCCGGGGTGCGCATTTAGAAGGAAATTTTCATTATAGATTGTCTAAGTTTGAGGTACAGCAGAAAAAAACTTCTCAGAGTTGAAACTGCAAAAGTGAATCTATTGTGAGATAAAAACACACAGAATATGCAGAATATAAGAAATTACCTTGAATATGTTCTTGAAATTTGGAGGCAAAAGGACAGGAAATCTGTTTTAAAATAGAGCCCTCAGCTGCTTACCTTTATTTAAAATACTATCTAAGGGTAAAATTTACACAGACTTGGCATAGGAGACATGTGACCTATGGGACTGGACATCTCTGCTCGGTCACTTGTGCTGTGGGCACTCCTGTATAAAGGGAAATACGCCAGCTGGCTCGATGTAAGAGCTGAATGCAGGATGAGTTCCACAAAATGAATTCAATGCCGTCTGAAAGGCCTTTTGTTTTTACCCTTAAATCACCCCTTCCACACGTTACCAGCTAATGCCTTGAAATAGTCCTTTAGAAATGTTGATGAAGTTTTATGGAGAGAACCCTGCATCGAAAATCAGATAACCTAAGTTATAACCCCGAGTCTATCCCACTTACCCTTTTTGGATTCTAGTTTTAGTCTTTGTAGAATGAAGTTATTTGACTAAAAATTATTTTTTATGCTGGTCTCCATAGCAAATCCAATATTGGACTCTGGGTACCTTGAACTGCTTTCCTCACTGAAAACCCCAAGATTTGGCTGCATTTCTAAATTAGTGTAGTTTTTAAATGAGAAAATACTGAAGGGGGTCACCTGGCTTAACACGCTAACTTTACAGACTATGTCGCTCCTTGGCCCAGGGACGTAAATCCTACGGCAGAAGAGGCAGCCCGGAACCCGCCCTGCTGCAGGGCCGCACCTCTGTTCCTAGTAGTTCACTTCTGATGGACCTGGGGCAGTGATATGTTCTCCTACTTCCTTGCCCCTGGTGCCACATCAGGCTCCTTTCATGAAATGTAACGTCTTCCTGGAAGGAGAGTGAGTGTGGGGAAGGAAGGCCTGCAGTTCTGCCGGCAGCCAAGCAGGAGGCGCCTGGGGAGCAGCTCAGGGCCCCGGCTCTGGGAGAGGTGCCGAGCGTGTGCCAGCCACTGCTGCTCCCTCTCACTTAGAGAAGGGCTGGCGGACTCAAGCAGACTCAGGCCGCCTCTCTCAGGTGGCGGGGGCGGGGGGGGGGCGGGGGGGCCTCACATACAAAGAGCAGCGCCGGGTGCACTTCTCAGGGTTTGGAGTGGGAGACAGGGAGGGACCACTCCAACTGCACCCCTTTTGGCTAAACTTCGGGAATACTGGAGTGGGTACCGTGAGACCAAGCTCGCTTGCATGATTACTTTGAGGTTTTATTTTGTATCCCACTAATACAGTAATACAGGAAGACACAATTTATGAAGGGGAAAGAGAGAGAATGAATACAATTAAACATGACTTTTTCTTGAGCTTAAACTTGGTGGCTTGAAATCTACAAGATCTGCTCTGAAAGACAGTCCTGTTACTGACGACAGATCACGTCTCAGCCAGGCATTTCTGTTCCTAATGATTTGTCAGGCAAGTAACCCAAAATTCTTTCAGATGAGGACAGCCCGGGCCAAGTCTCTCCTTCTCAGCAGAGCTCTTTTGTTGGAAAGCTAAGGACTCATGTGTCTTAGAGGCCAGGAGCTGTGGTGTTTTCCTGAAAATATGTAGTAGTCAGTTTTAGCTGTGACTTTAGCAAGAGAAACATTGCTAGCAGTATCCAGTAAGGATAGGATTATAGATGAATTCTATCTAACCTAATGAATTTCTTATAATATAGATCACTTAATACTTTATGAACAGTTAAGTAATTCACAGAGGGAATTTAAATGTACCATTTACTGCCATGGCACCATCTCTGTGCCAAGCTTTGTATGTTCTGGACTAGAATAGAAAAAAGTAGGTAATAAAACCAACAGCTGGTCATTCCTGAGCACTTGCTAAGGAGCAGACACCTCTCTGTTTATTTACCTGCTGTGTGTGTATTACCTCATTTACTCTTCTCAATAACTTCGTGAAGCAGGCATTATTATGAGCCCATTTTGCTCATGAGGAAACAGAAGTAGGGGTTATTTAAATACCTTTCTTAAGATCATTCAGTAAATAATGACAAACCAGGACTCAAGTCAACAGCCATATTTAGAACATAGCCTGAGATTTATTTAGATGATCACATCATTTCTTTCCCAGCACACTGGACCACATTTAGCCACCCTGCCCACCGGCAGTGAGGGAACGGCTAGGAGTCCACAGCTTTAACTCTAAGAGGACAGGGCGCCCTCTGGCTTAGCAGTTCTTGGAGTCTGCCCCGTTGTGACAGGCAGATCTGACCCGTTATTCCCTCATTTCTCTCTCTCTGGCCCTTTCCTCATCTTGGATCATGAGCTCCCTTTGTCTTGCCAGATGAGTAAACTCCTCACAGCTTTGTCTTTTCTATGTGGTTATTCTGGGGACAGGAATGAGGTTCAGAGGGAAAACTGCCCTCTGGCGTCTTTAATCCTGGAAGTGGATGTAGACACATTATTGAGAAACATTTTAATGTTAAAAATATAAATGTTATAAAATTTAAGGTGTTTCACCCATTATTTATTCTTAAAGGCAGAATGAATTATTTCTGGGAACCAGCTGTATGTATTTTGGGGGGAGGCAAGTTTATTTATTTATTTAAATGGAGGTCCTGGGGATCGAACCCAGGACCTTGTGCATGCTAAGCACACACTCTACTGCTGAGCTGTACCCTCCCCACTGAGAACCAGTTTTAGAGCTTAGAATCCAGTATGTAAGGAATCAAATTTCAATTGTTAAAAATACTTCAGTAGAAGAAAAGGTGAAGTGCATGAAGTTTATGGAAATGTTAACAAAAACCGTAATCCACACATCTCTTAATATGCCACTCAAAGTAACTAGGAGCCCTAAGAGGGATTACAACGAGTGTGTAATAGTGTGCTTTCTGGAGTAAAGACGGTTCTGTTTTAAATTCAGGCTTTGTCCTTTCCTTTCTGTGTAACTGTGGACAGGCTGCCTCTTGCTACTGGAGTTCACTTTCTTCATAAATGAAAATGGGGCCAGTTTAGTGCGTCTTTCGTATTGGTGCTGTGAAGATTAAATACGCTATTGCAGGTAAATCACTCAGTGCAGTACCTCGTAGTGAATAACAGACAAATACAGAGAAACCAAGGGAATGCACCAAGATGATGCATGATGGATAGAATCCCTGTAGTGAACGATCACGGACACACTGCAGCCGAGTGTGGTGAGACTCCACAAGCCATTTCTAGCCTTACCCTTGCCTGCTGTTTATGGGGTGTTCTCTGCCCTAATTGGATCTTAGCCCTAGGCCTCTCCTCGGAAAACCCCTACACACTGAGCCAAAAGTCCTGCCAAGTTCTGACTTCCCACAGGTTTCACAGGGCAGGAGGCATGTTATCAAATCCTAATGCAAGTGGCGAGCTTTGCACTTCTCCCCCTGGAATGAGCTGTTGCGTCTCCGGAGTAATGTTGGTGTAGCCTTCACGGCGTGAGGACGCCCTCATCACCTGATGCAACGTCACCTTTGTTCCTCATCGTCCAGCAGTTCTGTAAGAAAACTGTAATTACGCATAGTTTAATGATGACATATTAGAGAAATTTAGTCAAACTTAAAAAAAAAACCCAGATCATTGGTGTCAGCCGAGGGGGACTGAAGTGGAATTCGAGGAGGTGAGCGGCCCGACTGGAAACATGCACAAGGAGCTGCCACCCCGCGAAGCAGATCACACCAGGAGCCGACACAGGGGGAAGCAGCACTTCATTCTCTTGCCACAGGGTGGTGTGCACGCTCCATGCGCACTTGTCCAGCTTTTATCTATCTTCTGCCTGCACATGCGCGGTGTCATTTTCTTTGTCCGTGAGGCTTACCCAACACCACAGGGGCATGCGTACTTCTGCTTTCTTTGCTCTAAAACGTATATAACTGGCACCTGTGCACAATCATTATTTACTTCATACTACAAGCATGTTGTTGTGACCTTGGCCTTGGGCCCCAAAGCCTTACTCATTCAAGGACATCAGCAAGGCTTTGCAGGGGCACCATGACCTGGCCCACGTGAGCAGTTGCAGGAACCAAGAATTCCTACACCAAGAAGTTTGCAACAACCAACCACACCCCATCCCCTGTTTTTGTTTTGTTTTTTTTTTTTGTTTTTGGTTTTGTTTTGTATAAAAGGAGCCCATACTCTGACTGGAACAGGACGGTTCTCCAAGACAGCAGTCTGCCATCCTCTTGGTCTGCTGGCTTTCTGAATAAAGCCACTGTTCTTTGCCCCAACACCTCATCTCCCAAGTTATTGGCCTGTTGTGCATTGGGCAGAATGAGTTTGGACTTGGTAACAACTTCACAAATAGAAACAGTCAGATGCCAAATCAAAATGACAACCTTTTGAAAATATTCAACTTTCTCTCCGAGGCAATAAATCTGAAGTAAATTTCCTCCTGACAGGCAGTGAAGTATATTAGAATGGAGAGAGTCCATGTTTCTCATGTATTTAAAGACAGGATGTATAAACAAATACTGAAGGTCAGCATACGTCTACTTTGAGTTCATGGCACCGAGTGAAACATCATTCTCCTTCATATTTCCTCAGAAGTTTGTTTTGCCTTTGGGGACACAAGATTTCCAAGATGAGCAAAAGTAAGATCCTGACTTTCATTCTTACAGTGTGTTCTGTCCTCTGGTTGGAGGTGATTGTCAGAAGAATTTTATTCCTCACCAGAATTAAGCCTATTTAATTCTTGTCAAGCTGAACTCAAACACTCAGACCGATGGGAAGAACACACTGTAAGAAATACACCTGCTTCTAGGTCTCACATGCTTTCACTATTTTAAATTATTCACCCTGGGGAAAATAAAGTGCCAGGAATAAGATGCATTTTTATTATTCAAGAGAAAAAGATATTCAGAAGATACTCATAAGAGGCAAAACAAAACAAAAAAAAAGTCATGGGTTTGGCAGAAGCCAGTGAGATAAAATATAAAATGGATGCATTAATTATGAGCAGGCATGTTTACTGCTCTGCAGCGCTAACAAACGCTCAGATGCGCGCTGCATCTTTATGCCAGTTCTTCTATTTTGGAGATTTATATTTGATGGAATCATAGAAAAGTGACACAGAAAATGATTTTTGTAACTATTGCCGAGGAGAAATCACTGGAGATACACAAGTGAAGCTTATGCCTCACATCTCAGTAACTAATTAAGTAAGTTTCTTTGCTTATCAGTGGTGGCTTGAATAGGCCTTATTTAAGCTTATGTTAGACATTTCAGGATCTTGCTAGACTAATTAATTTATTCTCAGTTATGTTTCAGAGCCCATATTAGCCATCTATTAAGTCAACTTCTAGGATTCATCTGACAATGAATATGAAAAAAAACCCCAAACATCCAGTCCTTGTGGAACTTGGCAGTGATGTAAAATCAGGCATTAGAGCAAATATCTAGAATATAAGAAATGGAAGCCAAAGTGTTTTACAAAGAACTGGAAACACAGGGTAAAGACACTGAAACCCCATGAACCAAACTAAGCCTTTGTACCTTTCAGAGTAGCCTGCTGTGGGTTAAAATGCGGCAAAATTCAAGGAGTGTTTGAGTAAGTAAAGCAAAATTGTGTGAAATAAAAAATAAACTGTCTTCAATATATTTTCTCAACATGTAAAAACTTACACGGTGTTCATCATAAGTCTATATATGGACAAAGATAAAATATTGTTTTATATTTGCAGCAAGTAATATCAAATGGCTTGTGATTGTAATATCAAGGCTAATTGTGTTGTGTTGTCACTTACAAATACGTTAGTCGGTAACAGTGCACCTGAACTCTGAGTCCATTTGTGCTCACACATTTTAGTATTTCACAACACGTCTGATGCTCAGACAAGGTAATAAACGTTGATACTTCTCAGTGATAAATTCTGAAACTGATCTTAGTTACAGGATAGTTTCTAAGTGAGATTAATTTACAAACACTCACCCCATAGTTAAACCTAGCTATTTTTTTTAATAACAAGCATTTTAAGGAAGTGTAAGGGAAAAATATAATGATAGAATGGCTCTAATTACTTCTTCCTTAATGCCCACACAAAATCCCAAAGTAAAAGAGTCTCATAAACTGAATGTTTTATTCCAGTCAGAAATAGTGGTGACACTGCTATGGGCCTGAGCCATGTTGGGCTTCCATTTCTTGTTACTTGGCATATTTTTATGGGGAAAATGCCAGGAATTCCTGGTGGTTATTGAGCTGTCCTTGACAGCAGATGCTCTCCACGGCATCACCAGCCCTCGACTGACAGTCGCCACTCTCAGTAGCCCCAACGCTCTGTCCTTCAGAGCTGTTGTCCTGTCCATGTGGCTTTGACTCAGGGCCATGACATTAAAAGTGAAGTTCTTTTTTTAATAACTTATTTTTTCCTAATAAACAGTTGAAGTAGAGAGGGGCTTGGCTCAATGACCTAAATTTAGGGAGGCAAGTTTTGTCCATACAAGAAATTCAAAGATTTTAACGCTAAAATGAAGCTAACTAGCACAAAATTATCTTAGACAAGAGTATATTTTATATTAGTCATCATATTATTTTATTCTATTTTAAGAGTTAGAAAATTAGGTTTTCAACACAAACAAGGCTAGATAATAAAAATCAGAACTACAAAAATATTTTTCACAGACTTTTCTGATGTTGATTAATATTTAATTATAAATTATTTCTATAATGTTTATGATTTTTTTTATTTCATGAATACTCATAAATGATAAGCATTTAGTAAAACAAATGGTGCCTATCATTGTATGACAAGCTAGAATAGCATGGTTTTTCCCATAGGGAAATTTCAGAAAAGGGCATTCATAGAACTAGTAGCAAAAACGCAGAACTCCAAACATTTTGAAGACAACAAAAATACTAAAATTTTCCAATAACGAGCAGTTAAGAAAATGCATGACAGAGTCATACAGTTATTGTTGGTGTCTTTGTATGTCTAAGATTCTTTGGCAGTTCAAATACGTGAAATACATTGTAATTTACTTGACTTGTTACTGATATTATTCTGTTTGTCATGTTTAATTTAGAAATGTTATAAAAAGATATGTGATTTTTTTTAGTTTTATTTGAAAACCTAAAACGGTTCTTGGGTGTGTGCACCTGTGTGTGCATGTGTATGTGTTTTATCTTCCCCCTTTCTGTGGATTTTTGTTTCTACTTTGCCTCTTCTCTAGGCTTTTACATCTGTAACTGGAAATAAAAATCCTATATGACATCAGAATCCAGGACTTATTTGGCTTTAAAAGTCATTTTAAAACTGTGATCACTATGATTCTGACTTCTGCCATTTGTTTTGTGTGGCTATTGCAAAGATAGACAACATCACACTTGCTAAAATCACAATTATTAAAAGTCTGTGTGTTCCTAGGAGACAAAAGCAATAGAAATATATGTCACTAGTCTTTCTTATTATTGATGCTACTGAAGTTGAAATTGAGGCTGCAATAATTATCAAAAGATGTGCCACTTCTCTATGGGTGAAATTCTTCCTGCAAAAGACTGTTGCCCTAAAATAAAATTATTCTAAACTATGCAAAAATATGTCATATAGAATATCTCCTTATATTTTGTTATTTTATTTTGTTTATTCATTTCTAAAATGCAGATTGGCTATGTGTTTTATTTTTATGATGCTTTAGTTTATTAAGCATCATATAAATTCCAAATATTTACTAATCATATTCATATGGACTTTGCAAAGACAAAAATATTTTAGATCATGTATTTCTGTAAGGTCATCAGTCTTTTTTATGCTACAGTGAAATAATCTTCCTGGTATGTTTCCTGGGAAGTGAACTCTCTTTTAAACCGTTGTAATTTAGATCTTCTCCCTCCTCCCTTTGGAATGTATTTTACATCAGTAACAAATAAGTAGTAATGATTTGTGCTTTTGTTTTGCATGCAAATCTTACAGGTGACACAGATCAAAAAGAGTTCTCACGATATACTCAGAGAGACACAAATGTCCACGACCTTGGCTCACTGGAAGAGTAAAGGTTAGCTTAGAAAACAAGCAGGGAAAGCTGGTCTGCAACGGAGCAAATCACTTGGTATTGCCGGTGAGAAGGAAAAGGGGAAATCGTTACTCACTGAGCACTTGTGTGATAGACTCACGAATATCAAAATAATGAAGGATGCAGTGGAGGAAAGAAGGAATGAAAACGAATCACTTACATGACAACAGTCCTATAACTGCGGAAGTTATACTTAAAAGTATAAAAATAATAAACACGTAAGATCACAGGGTCGGAGAGAGGGAACTAAAACTACCAGAGCACCTGTTTTCTGCCCTTTCATGGCAGGAAGTTAGTGCTGGAAATACTAAAACATGTCGGAAATGTTGGCTATTTTGGGAACGTTTGATTGAAAACAAACTACAGTCACTCCAATCTTTGATATGTTTCAAGCCTCCCCTGCCCCATGAGCTTCAGAGGGATCATTTTTAATAAACTATTACCTTGTGAAAAACTTTTGACCTTAAGCTCTGCAATATTTTCCTTTTTATTTCAGTTTTATTAGCCCCTCTTATAATCATGCAAAAACTAATACATTTAACTAAAAATGTCATAAAATACTAATTAACACATGTTTTATCTGTATGCCTGTATGTCTCCTATCTTACTATCTGTCCAGAAAATCTGGAATGATGTTGAACAAATGTTAATAGTTCCTATTTATGACCCATATTTCTCCTCTTCCCATTTTTGACTATTCTTGTACCTATCAATTGTAAAAAACCATTGTCTGATTTATTTTTATTATTATTTGCCACAGTTAAATTTTATCAAATACCGTACTAAAAAGCAGTGAATGGTCAAATTAAGATGTGATTACATTTAACATTAGGTTAGTTAGATCTCACTGGGCTCAAACTCCTAAAATTTCAAGCAAATTCAATTCCTCGTTTATCATGAAAGAATACAGGAAAATAAAACAAAATTGTCTAAAATTGTAATCATTCCAATAAAGAGAAAATATGAATTAATTAACTAATGAAAATTACTAAGGGTACAGAAAACAAGTTTAAATAACAAATGTTATAGTTGTCAGATCTAGAAAAATTAGTAAGATAAAAATTACCATTTCTCTCTTCTTTCTCAAAAAGTGTGCATACATTGGCATTTTTTGAAGTTTCCTATTTTTTTTTTGGCATAAGAAAAATAAAATCTAGTGTTTCTAAGCTGCTTTCACAGTGACAGTGAAAAGAGCATGTTCAGGAAACATGCAGTTTTTTTTTAATCTTACCTTTTTAACCACCAGGATTTCACTGACCTCAGAGTTTGGTACGTGTTTTCTTCCACGGTTATTAATAATATTGGGGACAAAATGTAACATGTAACAATAGAACCACTTTTTTTGGTATGTGTTTTCAATGTGCTTAGCTCCTTTTGCTGGCGATAATGAGACAACCTCCACACATTCTTCAGAAACTGCTTCCAACACTCTGGCAGAAGAAAGGGTATCTATGAATAGTCAGCTGAATGCATAAAAGGGCTTTGAACTTTTGGAGCAAGTTCTTTATGTTTGAGCTCCTCTCTGTTGCTTCGACTTGATGTCATTCTGTGCACTTTTCAGACCATTAGAAATTTTCAATACAGTGAGGTAGAAAGTGAATTTCAGAGGCCTTAATGGAGATCACAGGGGACGATCCATGGAAATGTAGTCTAAACATCAAAAGATTCTAGGAAAACCGTTAAAAACTGCTGAAAGCTAGACGAGAAAATGTTCCCAACCCTTACACCAAGCTGGGAAGGAAGGGTAGGAAGAAATACAAAACTAAACAGACACTCATCTTTCTCCTAAGAAGATGACAGAATGAAAAAAAAAATTACTACTTTAGGGTGCCTTCAGAAGAGATAAACAAGGAATGAGAAGTTTCAGAAATACAGTGAAGGATACTGTATTTATAGTCAACAAGTGTGCCAGACACTTTCAAGTTACATTACTTCATTTAATCTAATACTTTTTTTATGTTGCCAAATTGGGGAAAGTTTAACAGGAAGTACTGACTGCAAAGATGAAGCCTCCGGAGCAGATTAACGAGGGGTTATCCAGAAGCAGCTTGGAAACAGGCTTCTGTGCGTGAGTTTCTGCAAGGGAGGAGAAGGCCTGGCGGAACGCGGAGGTGCCTGTCCGCACACCCTCGTGGCGCTGTCCCCGAACCCTCCTCGCCGCTCTTTCTGGGACACGGTTGTTCTCTTCTGCTCCGCTTTCTTATTCGTTGAATGTGTAAGTGCTGTTTACTATATTCTCAGACAACTTTTCTTCTTCTCAATAGTGTTTCACTTTTAAACTCTTGGTTTCCAGAAGGACTGGTTAGGGGACGTCCATGAAATGTAAGTGATATCCAGAACGTGGTTGTGCGGAAAGGGCAGTGTATCCTGCTGGGCAAGTGGCCAAAGTTAATGGACAACAGGCCAGGAAATGACTAGGAGGGCCATACATGTATGGGCCCCGCCCTAAGCAGCAACATTTTTTGTTCTGTTTTTGAATTAGCAAGATTTTAAGTGATTGCAAGAATTAACACCTGTTCTGCCGCTCCCTAGAATATGTGAGTTCTTCTCTCTGTCTGTAAAGTAAGTGCAGGGTAACACAGGGACAACATTCTCCATCAGCGTTTTCATACCTAAGTACATCAGTGACCTGATGTGTCTCATTATGTAATTAATCTAGCCTTTGATTGCTTGATTTGTTCTGGCTAACCCTGTAAGCTCCTTGAAGACAAATAGAATGCATCGTACGCCTTGCTTCCCTCATAATGCTTACAGGATAAAGAGCAGTGTGGTGGGTCCTAAAAGTCACTCTAACGTGGTTCTTTGGCTAAATTATCACAACTGAATAATCCACACATAGAACACTCAAAAAGCAAAACCTTTAATGTTAACTGTTGTCTTCAGTTTTATTTTAAAAGTCCCACTATAGTAATATGAAAAAAAAAAGAAGGAAAAAGGAAAGCAATGCTACACTTGAGCTAGGGTAAAGAAGTAAATTTAAAAAAAATTAAAATTAGGACTGAATTGTATGTATTCAAATCTTTTGTTCCCAGTGACCAACAGCCTCTGATAACAAAAATGTCAATTGATTCAAAATATGTATTATTTTTAAATTTTTAAACTTAGAGAATCAAGAAATTCAATTTTAAGAATTATTAATAGAACAGATGAACACAATTAAATATATTTATATCATTTTCCCAACTCACAAAAGGGATCACAAAGTAATGATACATTTTAAATTCCAATGCAGAAAAAAAAAAAGAAGATAGAATTTATCATCAAAAATCAATTGGCAACAGCTAGATGAACACAAGCAGCTACCTTGTACTGGGGAGTAATAAATAAGGCCGTATAAAGAATGAATCATGTCAGATTACTCTAATTTCCTTGTATGTCAGAATGACTTAGGATATCAAGGAGAAGCAATAGATTAAATATATTTTGATGTTAACAAGATTTTCAATGCTGTTCCATTTAACACCATCAATCATTAACAAACAAGGAAAAAATGTGTCCACATCTCTACATATTAGGAGGGTTGGCAGATATTTGGAAAATCTTTGACATAATGTCAATGATAGCAGAGGAGGGAGATGGGGGCCACACCAGTCTCTGCCCTGTCCCATGATGATCTAACACGAAGCAGCAGTTACCTACATAAACTGGTTGTTTTCAATAGATCGCATTTTCCTTACGTTGGTAACAGACACTAGGACATTTTTGCTTCAGTATGGACTTACAAGGAAAATGGAGACTTGCCTCAATGTCCTCAGCTAACAAAATGAGACAATTGACAGAGCCGACCTACAGTATTGTAATAATTAAATGAAAGAAAACACACAGAACGCTCCTCACAGCACTTGGCGTACAGTAGCACTCCAAAATGACGCTTCTTTACCATGAATAGTATTTCCATCAGTGTATAGTTTGAAGGTTTTGAAATACGTACTTTTGTTTCTAGATACAGTATGGGATGCTCCTCACACTTTATTCACTGACCAGCTGATGCAAGATGGTTTGCTTTTATATGATCTGGCAAGCAGAGGAGGAAAAAACTCGGTGCAAATATATTACAAATAATAGCTCAGAATAAATGTATAAATTTAAAATAAAATGTCCTTGCACACCTGAGCCAAATTAAAATTGAGCAAAGAACCAATCAGAACTGTAGCTTTAAATACAATTACTAAGAAAATTATGTGTAACTATTAGGCCTCATTTTTGAGAGAGAATAACCAATCTATCTCTTCATCTATCAGGATTTTTCCAAGGGTTTATATTTTCAATTATACCCAGAACCTGTCAATATTTAGTTCAATTATCCTTAAGAAACCTGATAATTTACTCCAATTAAAAACTCTGTAAAAGGTTCTGTTTATAACTTGTTTGAAATTAGTCCACATTCAAGGAATTTTTCTTCCTGCTCAATCCTGACTTCAATCCCGATATCTCTTTGTAGACCTGCAATACAAATGCAGATTCATGAAGCAGAATCATTTAATATGGACTTATTTTTGCAGACATAACATTCATTTTATTTATGTATATTTAAGTCAAAGTAGCTATAAGCTTGACTATGTCCATATATTTGGTAAAATAGAATACACAAAATTAGTTTCTAAATTTTTTTGCAGTGAATATATATTGCTTTGATATTCAAGAAGTAAGCAAGATAAAACTCCTCTGAGAAAGTGAGAAGGCACTACTAAAGCATGGGTTACTATTGTTGTTTGATATAATAATGCTGTGTAACAAAAGACCCCAAAACTCAGTGTTTTCTAACAGTAAGCATTTTCCTATCCTCAGTTTGTAGGCCAACTGTAGACCTGCTAATAACATAGTCTGGGTTCAGTTGTGCAGTTTTATCACACTGCTTCAGGCTACGGGATAAATGGGCTTAGCTGAAATCTGAAGCTTGTACCTATATGCCTCTCATTCTCCTTTGGTCAGTTGCTGTCCGGTGTATATTTTTCTCATGACAAATTATTGAGTATAAAAGGCAAGTCAAAATGAGAAATCGTAGTCCAGGCCTCAGTTAGCATCACATCCACTAGCATCCCACTGACCAATGCAACTTACATAGCCAAGCCCCAAGTGAAAGTACGTGGAATTTCACCATAATAACATGACAAGGATGCGGATGCCCACTTCCAAACAAGAGAGTGAAGAATTGGTGCCAGTAATTTAATTTTCTACATGAGGTTTTGTGAAGTCAAGATCCACCAGAGGCAATAATGAAAATTACACAAGGATACTGAAAGTTACTCCATCTTTCTATGCTCCTTTCTTCTTTTGGCATCAGTCTGAGGATTCTGGAATCACTTCCTCAACAGCAACACTCATTCTTGGTTGTTACCCATCTCTCCCTAAATGAGACTCTAGTTGTAAACACAGTACTGTATTGTTACCTTATGTCCTATTCTTTTACAGTCCGATTAGTAACCAATAAAAATTAATTCTCACTCAAGAGTTAATGACCAATGAAAACTTCTAATACCTTGTTCAAAAATTTTGGCATTTTACCCTCCTTAGCTTGAAAGCTTAGCAACATTCCACAGCAGCAAATTCAGTGTGAATTATTTTGGTGTCATTGGACATTTGAGGAAATATGATGTTTAAGCATGAACACATGCTGATTGTTTATGCTAAATAAAGTGAGTGGATAACAAGTTTGGACTATTTACATATGGTTTTACAATGTAATTTGTGAAGGAGTATTTCTTCAGTTATCTTCCACTGAAGATAAATCTGATAGATTTTATTAATGTGCACACTGTGTCATTCTTTTACTCAGAGTTCCCTGTTATCCACCTGTATCTCCATCTCATTCTCTCCCATTGATGTGGATTTGTGACGTTAACCCAGCACCAGTTAACACCAGGGACTTTGCCAGCACACACATAATCGTTTCCCAAAAAGGCAGTCACAAAAATATTGGCTTAATTGTTATACATCCTCAGGTATTTTTCCAGAAGATAATCAGGAAAAAAAGGATGTAGTTATTGAATTTGCCACTACATGAACATGCAGGAGCAGCCACGGAGGGAAGAGCGTTCCAGAGGCCCGCGCCACGTGGCTGCCCCGCGGCCGGCGCTGCACCCCCGGGGCGGGGGGGGGGTGCGGCCTAACGCGCACGCGCCTGGCCGTGGCCGCTCTGCACCTGCGACGCCCGGCGCCTGCGCGAGGCGCCAGCGGGTTTTTCCAGCCCATAAGCAGAGAGAAGTACCTAGGGCGTTTTTATATTTTATTCACTTGCTCCTCGTCAGAGCTCTGAAAGAAGTCGGTCTTTAGGTTGAATACTTGCTTTGCGGTTTGAATAATGAATACTCACGGTTGTATTTTGGAAACGGCAGGATGAGCAGCTACGAAGACGGGCATTTATTTGACGGCCCGGGAGCGGGTCGCAGAAGGGGGATGCGCGAGGCCAGCCTTGCTGCTCTGGCTGTGACCCCGCCAGCAGCTTATGAAAACGGGGTAGTCTGCAAAAGGCAGAATCTCACAGGAGACGTGAACCGTGAACGGCTGGTGTCGTCCCCCAGCCGCGACCACAGCGGCCCTGTGTTGTCATTGTGTAAGGCCCAAAGGGACAGCTGGGAATTACATGTATCTTGTCCACCTCGAACCCTTTCGGCGGGAGCTGCGCCGCGTCTGCCCAGGCGAGCCCGCGAGCGGCCTGGCCGCTGCACTTCGGGTCGCTGAGGCGGGGAATTGACCAGGGGGCGCGCTTTCCCCTGACGGGCGGTGCGCGCTCGTGAGGCCGCCGTCAGGCCGCTCCTTCCACGCAGCCCCCAGCTCCGCTTCGGGCAGCCGCTGCGCTCCCCCCGTGTGCGGGTTCTCTTCGTTCCACTGCAATGTGAGGTTGCACTGCAATGTGAGGCTGCACTGCAGTGTGAGGTTACACTGCAATGTGAGGCTACGCAGAGGCTTTTGCCGCAAGTGGCTATAGGCATGACTGTCATCTTGTCCATTATTAGGTCAGCGGTACGAGTTCTGAGCACAAAGGCAGTCGGCATAACAGTAGTTGGTATTAGATATTAAAGTCACTAAATTATCCCAGAGGATCCGCAGAGAGAAGACATCATTGCTCTTGTTTTCACAGGTATGTGAACAGATACCGAATGAGTTTTGCAAGGTCAAGGAAACCAGTGGTTTGGAGAGAGAAGGTTACAACAACTTAAGTCTTTCCAGCAGCGTATTTTGTGAAGATAGAATTTGCAGGCTTTGTTCTTTTTCCTTTTTCCTCCACGGATCCCCCAGGTACACTGAGAGGTGGTTTTTCTTTTCTTTTAGCATCATGTCATGTTCCTAGTATTGACTGCTTTATTTCTTCTTTATATGCTGATGCATATATTTTTTTAAACCAGAAAACGTGTTTTATTTTGAGAAAATCTCCTTGCAAAGACAGGGTTATAGAAAAAGCGTCCCACCCTAGATTTTAAAATAGGCTAGGGAAAAAAATGATCGAGGCCTAGGCAATATTGCTTTTTCTACTTCCTTTATTCTGGATTTAATGCATTCATTTTGGGGAAACAAGTGTGTTTTCCATGTGCCCCATGAGAGAAAAGATGGGTAAGACTTTAAGACTCTGCACAACATCCTTGTTGCAGTCTTTCATGATATTTCTCTGAGTTGAACCCACAGTGCAATCCCAATTTATTCCCATTTTAGGAACATATGCAATTTATATAAAACATTACATTGCAAACTAATTGACACTTCTGAAAGGAAACGTTTGTTTCTGCTCACACAACTCGTGTCTGACTATCCGTGTCAGTGTGGGAAACAGCGGAACTCTCAGACAGGAACTCTCAGTGGAGCACAGTAATGACAGTGATGGAACTTCAAATCAGAACTGACTTTGCCAGCCTGGGCGCTGCGCCTGCTTCCTCAAGGCCTGCTTTGGCTACTTCGCGTGTTCTTCCTCCAGACACAGGCGTGGCTCACCCACTCACCTCCCCAAGCCTTTCTTCAGTCCTCACTCGCTTGATGAGGCCTGCCCTGGCTGCTCTATTTAACACTGAAAGCTCACACTGCCCTCCCCCTCCCAGGCTTCCATTCTGCTGTTATATCCTCAGCATTTATCACCTTCTAATACGGTATTTGATCTAATAATATTTATTTATCTATTGTGTTTATTTGCTATTCCCATCTCCTCCAGCTAGAATCTGGTTAAATGAGGCCAGAGTTCTGCATTTTGTTCTCTGACACATCAAAGAGGCCTGAGCAACCTCTGGCACAAAGCTTATGCTCAGCAAGTGACTACGAACCACGGGAAAGAGTGAGACTGGGCCTGACTTTGCCACTCCTGGGAGCTCTGGCAGGTTTTAAACCTCTCTGGTGCTAGATCTGTTATCTGCTAGATATCTGTTATCTGCTATCTGCTAGATCTGTTATCTTGCTGCCCAATTTCAAGAGACAAAGGAGTACGCTGTTGGCTATTACTTCTAGAGCTAATTTATTTTACTATATGAGGAAATATCCCATACAGCAGTTTTTCACACGTCATAAAAATGGCAGCAGACCTGCGTGAGTCCTCCTTGTTTTCGACTTCTTATTTTTGCTCTCAATATATGTCTCAGGGGTCATTCCTTGTAAATGCTTAAAGTGCTTGTTTATTATGAAATACTTAATACATAACAATATGATGACATGGGCTAGAAAGATCAGTCAAATGAACACCTAAGACATCCCGCTCCACTTACAAAACTAGATATTATTAATAAAATGATACCCTTGGAGGGTCCCTCTCTGGTTGCGTGTTTCATGATGCAGCCCCCCCCCCCCAACAGGAACCAAAGACGGTCCCGAGTTTTGTGTCTATGTCTCCCTGCGCCTGCATGGCTCCACCATGTATGTGTCATCCTTCAAACCACACTGACATTTGTCAACTATGTAAGCGAGGTTGAAACACACTTACTCTCCTGTGCCTTCCTCCTCTTACACGTCGTTGCACTTCGGAAGTTCACTACCGCTTAGGAGTCTGGTGGTATTTCTTTACTTGGCACACTCCGTAGCGTCCCACTGGAACCCGCAGCTCGCCGCCCACTCTGCCAGCGGGTGGGTGTGTGCTGCTCGAGCACGGGTGCCGTTCCCACTCACGCACGTGCTTCCTAGTGGGCGTGGGACACACCTTCCGGGGCTGCCCGCCTGGGAGGAAGCACTGGCGTTGTAGGGCTTGTGCAGCTTCCGCACCACTAGGTGGCGTGTGTCTCTCAGCTGCCATAGACCTTCTAGCCCTCCAGCGGCAGACGGAAATCCGCGTTCCTGGTCTATGTTGTAGAAAAAACCAAGGCTGGTTTCCATTAAATGGGACCCAGTGTGGTTTACTGTGGATTTCCTCAACACTAACATTTTGTATATTTTTCACCTTTATCAGCCATTTCTATGTCCTTTTCTGTGAAAAGCCTATTTATGCCTTCTGTTCAATTTCTACTGAGCTTTTTTCCATTTTTTAAAAATTAATGTTTAAAGAATATATAAATGATTGTATTTGTAATATATATGTAAATAAATAAATATATGTATAAAAATAAATATATATGTATAAATGAATATATATGTATATATGGTATTAACTTTTAGTTATGTGGGTCTCATTTCTTTCCCTAGCTTGTGGCTTATGGTTTTAATTTTTTAAGCATTTTTACAATCTAGGAAAACTTTGTTTTGGAGATTAGCCCATTTTCTCTTAGGGTTTGTGCTTTTTTATGTTTTGTTTAAAATTTATAAGTTTTTCCTTTTTTAAATTTTCTTGGTTCCACCTAGAATGATTGCATTTTCTGTGAGGAAGCAGCCTAATTATTTTCCAGTATTGTGCATCTTCCATTGCATGTCTTCTATGCTTCCACACATGCACAGATAAACTTCTGGGCCCTTGGTTCTGCTCCCCTGGTTTATAGGGTCTATATTTCCTCCATGACAATCTACGCATTTGTTAGTGAATATTAATTGAGAAGTAGCTTGTCGAGGGTTACGAAAAGCACTTCGTTGTAATTTTGACAGGAATGCATTTATTCAATGTATCAAATGGAGCGAAAACAAGACCATCACAATATACGGGACGTCTTGTTCTTTATCTTGTCGTGTTTTCTTTTTAAAATTTTTATTGCAGCACTTGGTGGGGTAACTGCTAGGTCTCCAGTAAAAAGTTTAACGGAAACAATGGTAATAGTGCTTGTTGCATTCTGTTTTATCAAGAAGCATGTTTCCTGCAGCATTAAGATGGTCACTTTGGTTTTCCTTCTTTGCTGTGAGGGTTTCTGAAATCACCCCCCTCCTCCCTTGCACTCACTCAACAGAGTCATGACATATTGTATTTTTAATCAAATGGTAGACCTTCTTTATTGTGTCTTGGTTAAAAATATCAGAGAAAATGTGATACATGCAATGGAAATGCTTCTCAGCTATAAAAAAGAAGGAAATTTTGCCATTTTCAACAACATGGATGGACTTGGAGGGGATCATGCTAAGTTAAATCAGGTAAAGACAAATACTGTTGAGATCATACATACATGGACTCTAAAAATTAAAACAAATTAGTCAACATAACGAAAAAGAAACAGCCTCATAGATACAGAGAACAAATTAGTGGTCACCAGCGGAGGGAGGGAGGAGGGAGGGGCAAAGTAGGAGGCAGAGATTAAGACGTACAAGCTATGTATAAAATAAACAACCTACAAGGATTTACACCACAGCACAGGGGATGTAACCCATATTTTATAATAACTATAAATGGAATATAACCTTAAAAATTTTGAACCTCTGTGTTGCACACCAGGAATTTATATAACATTGTGCATCAGGTATGCCTCATTAAAAAAGCCAGAGTTGCTTGTGAGCAGCTTTACTTCATTTAAAGAAACATAATGTTTATTCCAGGTCAATGGCATAGTTTTATTGATTACGGTTTTGACAAAACCAAGTATGTTTTCTCAAATTTTTATTAATGAGTTACAGATATATGTATATATATAGAGAGAGAGAGGGAGGGAGATTGGAACCCTGTCCCACACCACTGACTAAACACCCAGTGGGAGAGCTCTATCAATGCTTAGTTGTATTAATTTAGACAGTAATTATTGATGATTATATTATAGGGAGCAGCATCGATTTAAAAAATGTCAAATTTTGGGTTCAGAATTACATATACCTGGGTTTAAGTAAATTATTGACAAATATTTGGCCAGAAGTGACTCAGTCCCTTGATATAAAATGTCTTCTTTTATTAAATGGGATTAGTGATACTTTTTGATGAGTATTTTGAGGCTAAAATGATATGTTTATGTTTCATAAATAGTAGTAACTTTTTGCTTTCCTGAGCTTCATTCCCAGAAGCAGTAACTGCGATAAGTAATTTTAAAATGTTGGCAGCAACTATGAATTTCAGATGCAAATAATTAATTAATACAGACCAGCCCTGCTGAGACATGTCTCAATTTAAAGTAGTTTGACTTAAATTAGTGTAAAATCAAAGAGCTTCTAAATTAGAAATCTAAAAAGCAAACACTTCACTCAGCTCTTATATCAGAATTAGTCCTCCTGAAAGTTCACTCAGGTCAAGTTTAATCAACTGCCATCTGGGATGCTTATGATGGAGCGCAGCCTCATGATTTTAATGTTAATGGAATTGCACCGCAGAGTTCAGCTGTGACTTTCTCCTCGGTGTTTCCATGGCGCACCGTCAGCCGAGGGGGCGGAAGTGGGATCCAAGGAGGTGAGCGTCCCAACCGGAAAAATGCGCGAGGAGCTGCCACCCCGCGGAACACCTGCACCAGGAGCCGGCCCGGAGCGAGGCCGCACTTTCTTGTACGGCCACAAGGCGGTGCGCGCGGCGGGCGGCGGCGGCGCGCAGCGCTTCCTCCTAGTCTGACAGGATGGCGCCCCCGCGTGGCGGTGGCCCCGCTTTTATCTGTTTCGCCCGCGCCTGCGCAGCGTTCGTTCCTCCGTTCGTGGGGCTTACGTACCAGCACCAGCGGGCGTCCCGCCGTTGTTTACCTCGCGCTGCAAGCACGCGGTGGCCTTGGCCTGGAGTCCCGCGGCCTCCTCCTCCAAGGCCACCGGCAGAAGCCTTCCAAGAGCGTCCGAATTTATTCTTGTCCCTGACTCTTTAGTAAATATTATTTGCCAATTGTCTTATTTTCTGGTTAATTTAAATTTTTAATTTAATTTCTTGACTTCAAAGTAAATTTAGCTTAATACGAATTTAGCAGTACTCACACAAAGGACAAGAACCTCCGGTCTTGCAGAGGAAAACAGAAACATACGGAGAGGTAAAGTTCATCAAGACAAAATTAAACGCTGGAACTTTCATCTTTGGAATTTTTTTTTAAATTCGAAAAAGAACAAAAAAATAATCTAAGAAATCACCCTTATTTTACCATCCAAAAGTGACAAGTTATGTTTTTGGTGAATTTAGTAAATTCTTTTTGTGTATTGCTAATTTTAAAAAAACTATATTTTATATGTGTATGTATGTGTGTGTGTGTATATAAATGTACTGACCTTTCTGTTTATTTGTTTATTTATTTATAAAATGTGAACATAACAAAGGTAAAATTTACCTGAACCCACTATAAAAAATTTATGGCTGTTCTTTTTACTTATACGGATCAATCACAGGTCTTGGTCATGGTCATTAAACATAAAAAGATATTAGAAAGAAATACTCCGTATTAGACTACTTTAGGGCTATGAATTAATCATAACTCCCGTTAAGTGCCCGCTGTGTGTCAGATATTTATATACGTTCACGCACACACACACCCAGACACACGTATATGGTGTTGCCCTCATTCCCACAGTGACCCAGGCCAAAGGCCATTCAGTCCTCAGTTTTCAGATGAGGAAGCGGAGGCACACATGTGTAGTGACCCCACCGAGGGCCCAGCTGGTAGAGACGGTCTGAACTTTAATATGCCTGGTGTATAAGCCTGGGCTCCTGACTAAGCCATAGTTATCAATTCTGTCACCAAATGTGAATTTAAATTTGACACTCTTCCCACCATGCCACCAGCCAGGTATTTTTCACAAATTCTTTTCCAGGTAGCAAACATTATTAAAAATAACATTTTTGAGGTATTTCTCTTTTACTTCTTTCTCTTGTTCGATGCTATAGCTAGGACTTCTCACACTGCAATGCACAGAAGGAGTGAGAGTGGGCATCCTTGGTTTGCTTCTGATTGTGGCGGGAAGGCTTCAGCTTTTCACCACTGAGTATTAATTTGGCTGTGAATAGTCATAAATGGCACTTATTATGTTGAGATATGCCCCCTCTATATCTACTTTGATATAGTTTTTATCATGAATGGATGTGGAATTTTGTCAAATGCTTCTCCTTTCTGTATCTATTGAGATGGTTGTGTAATATTTTTCTTTGATTTTGTTAATGTGATAGATCACATTGATTGATTTGTGAATGTTGAACCCTCTGTGTGACCCTGAAATAAATCTAGCTTGATCATGTTGTGTGATCCTTTTATGTACTGTCGGTTTGGATTTACTAGTGTTTTGTTGAGGGTTTTTGCATCTATGTGCATGAAATGTATTGACCTGTGCTTTTCCCTTTCTGTAGTGTCTTGGTCTGGTTTTGCTATCGGGGTGATAGTGCCCTCATGGAATTAATTTGGGAGTGTCCTTTCCTCTTCAAATTTTGGAAGAGTTGAAAATGGCAGGTGTTACCTTTTTAGAAGTTTGGCCACATCCCCTGAGCAGCCGTCTGGCCCTGGGCTTGTTTGCTGGGAGGTTCTTTGGTTACAGATTCAGTTCTACTTCTCGTGATCAGTCTGTTATCGTTGTCTGTTCCTTCTTGACTCAGTCTTAACAGGCTGTGTGTTTCAGGAAATCGGCCCATTCCTTCCAGGCCATCCAGTTTGTCAGTGTCTAGTTGCTCATCATGTTCTCTTGGCATCTCTGTGATACTGGTTGCTATTTCTCATCTTCCTTTCCCCATTTTCTCTATCTGGTTCTTCTCTCGTTTCTTCTGAGGAAGCCTGGCTAAGTGCTTATCAACTTTGGTTGCCTTTTCAAAAAACCACACTTAGTTTTATTGCCATTTTTCTATTTTTGTCTCTTTTTTTTTTTTCAATTTCCTCTGTGATCTGTGTTATTTCCTTGTTTCTGATGACTTTAGGCCTTGTTCACTCTTCTTTTTCTAATTCTTTTAGGTGGTATGTTAAGTTGTTTACTTGGATTTTTGTTTGTTTCTTGTGAAAAGCCTGTATTCTATGAACTTTCTTCTTAGAACTGCTTTTGCTGTATCCTACAGATTTTTGAAAATTGTGTTTTCATTTTTTTTTTGTCTTTTTTGAGTTTCTCTTTGATTTCATGGGGGACTCATTATTTTTTTAGTAGCATGCTGTTTAGTCTCCAGATTTTTTTTTCTGTTTCTTTCTGTAGTTGATTTCTGGCTTCATACTCTTGTAGCCAGAAAAAATGCAGGATATATTTTCTACCCTCATATTTATCAGGGTTTGTTTCATGACCTATTATGTGATCTATTTGGGAATGTTCCACGTGCACTTGAAAAGAATGTGTATTCTGCCTCTTTTGGATTTAATGTCTTGCAGATATCAATTAAGTTAAATTGGTCTGTTGTGTCATTTAAAATCTCTGTTGCTTTATTGATTTTCCATCTTGATGATGGGTTCACTGATGTCGGCAGGCTGCTAAAGTCTCATTATAATTGTACTATTGTCAACTTCTCCCTTTATGTCTTCAGTTTTTACTTTATATATTTAGGTGCTCTTATACTGGCTGTGTGTATGTTAACAACTGTAATATCCTCGTCTTGTACTTACCTCTGTGTCATCATATAATTTTCTTCTTTGTCTTTCATTATAGCCTTTGTTTTAAAATCTATTTTGTCTGATATGAGTATTGCTACCCCCAATTTCTTGTCATTTCTATTTGCATAAAATATCTTTTTCCATTTCCTCACTTTCAGTCTGTGTGTGTCTTTGGCCCTGAGGTGGGTCTTGTGTAGACAGCATGTTGTATGCTTTACATCCAGTCAGCCACCTTATGTCTTTTAATTGGAGCATTTGTTCATGGACATTTAAAGTAATTATTGACAGGTTTGTATTTATCAATATTTTATTCCTTGTTTTCCAGTTGATTGTAGTTCTTTTCTGTTCATTTGTTCTTCTTGGTTCTCTAGTTGCATTTGATGATTTTGTTTTGTATTATACTTGAGTTCCTTTGTCATTTTTGTGTATCTAGTGTAGGTTTTTGACTTGCAGTTACCATAGGGTTCATACATGTTTACCCATAATTATACCTACTTGCTTTAAACTGATAAAAACTTGGTTCAAACACATTCTAGAAGATCTACACTTTTACTCCCCTCCCCGACATTTTCTGTTTTGGATATTTTCATCTTATCCCTTTACTGTTTATTATAGTTATATTTGCTTTTGCAATTATTTGTTTGTTTTTGTTTTTGGTTTTGAATCTACTTACTGCTTCATTTATGTGACCTTCAATCCTTACTATATATTTGCCTTTCATATTGAGATTTTTTTCCTTTCCTATAGATTCTTGATTCTTTTGTATTTAGAGAAGACCCTTTCACACGTCTTGTGTGATACATTTAGTACTGCTGAATTCTTTTAGCTTTTGCTTGTCTGAAGCTCTCTCTGTCTCCCTCTGTTCTGAACGGCAGTCTTGCTTGGTGGGGCACCCTAGGTTGCAGGGTTTCCCTTCACGGCTTGTGTATATTATTCCTCTCCACTCTGGCCTGCAAAGTTCCTGCAGAAAAATCAGCTGACAGCTTTATGGGGATTTCTTTGTATCTGACTCTTTGTTTTTTGTTTTTTTTTTTTTTTTTTTTACTGTTTTCAGCATTCTTTCTTTAATTTTGCCATTTTAATTATGGCTTTTCTTGATGTGGGTCTATTTGGGTTCATCTTGTTTGGGATCCTCTGTGTTTCCTGTACTTAGACATCCGTTTTCTTCTTTAGGTTTGGGAAGTTTTCAGTCATAATTCCTTCAAATACATTTTGATCACCCCTTCTTCTGGAATCCCTGTAATGTGACTGCTGACATGTTCTCTATAACCCCATATACCTACTGTGCTGGTTTTTATTTGTCTTTCTCTCTGCTTTTCTGATTTAGTCATTTTCATTATTCTATCTTCCAGATCACTTACGCGTTCTTGTTTGTCTTTAATCTGCCATCCACTGCTTCTAGAGTGCTTTTTATCTTATAGATTAAATTGTCTATTTTTGATTGGATTCTTTGTAGTTTCTAGTTTCTTGTTATAATGATCTGTGCTTAAACCAATTATCTTTGTTCAGCTAGTATTTTTATTACCAATTTTTAAAATTTATTGTTTGGTAGACTGATTTTCTCTGTTTCATTTCTTTTTCAGGGGTTTTCTCTTGCTCCTTCAGTTGAGAGTAGTTCCTCTGCCTTTTCTTTTTGCCCAACTTTCTCTGTATTTATGAATTCAGGTGAAACAGTTATCTCCTATGGTCTTTACAGTGGGTTTTTATGCGGGAGCCTCCCTGTATAAACTATATCTGCCCAATGTCTTAGGTGTGAGGACTGGATTTGATGTGGATACCAGCCAAATCTTTCCTCGTGGTTTTCTGGCCACTGTCACCTTGACGGTTGCGCAGCTAGTGTTGGAGGAGCTAAAGCCAGCACAGAGTGTGCGAGCGGACTTCCTCTCTGCTCAGTGGCAGTCATTGTCTTGTGAGGGGCAGGGTTTGCTCTCACGCTGTTGGAGCAGAAGCCCTGAGGTTCAGGCTAAAGTTGGTTTTGTTCCCTTAAATGTGTGTTTTTCCTTCTCCGGAAGGATGGGGGTGCCACAGTAAGCGGGACTCACGCCCTTACAGATGTCTGACCTAACTGCAGATGTCTGTGGCTCTGCTAAGACATAACCTGGGTTCACATTTTCACCCTGCTGTGGTCCTCCCAGATCTAGTGCAAGGTTGTGGCATATTGTGGGCAGGACCAGAGCGTTCACTTAGCTCTGACTGAGGGCGGCAGTTTTGTGATTGTCGGTATTGAACAGACTGCACTGCCCTCAGAAGTCTTGGCTGCTTCTGTAGTACTACGTGACTAAGCACCAACAGTGGCTGCCACTGGCCCACCTGGACCACACTCCAGATGCCAGAGCCACCACTATGTCCCTGGATCGAGTCTTCTCCCAGGACCTGGCTGCCCTAGATCTATCTAGTGCCAAGCTGTGGCATGTAGTAAAGGGAGGCTGGGCATTTCACCCAGCTCAGACTGAGACCATGAGGCAGCAGGTGCTACAGCAGACCTCTCTCCACCCTGTCTGATGGCAAGCCTACACCTGCACACTCCTCACAGAGTGGAATGTAGGCTTCTTGAGCCTTTCTACCTTTCCCAGTAGTTCTCCATTCAGCCAAGGGGGCTTGTCTCGTGTGCATAGGACCTCAGGACTAGGACTCCCAGTCTGTGGCCTAACCTGCTGACACGTCAGGGCAATTGTCTGTCTGTGCAGTCTCCTTTTTCCTTTCAGTCTCCTCTCGGGTGCACAGGTTTTAATCTGATGCTTTTCTTCCTGCCCTGCCCTATTACATAGGAATCTTTCTTGTAGCCTTGATTTTATAGGAATTATTCTGCCAGTTATAGTTAGTTTCCTGTAGAATTGTTTCACATGTAGATGTATTTTTTTATTTTTTATGTGCTTGTGGGGGAGGGGAGTTCCACGTCCTCTTATTCTGTCATCTTGATCACAACTCTTTGAAATCCTTTTTGAATTACACTATATAAATTATAAGTAAAAAGATACACACACAGACACATATAACGTTTTATCTCATTTTCCTATTGCTGGTATGCCACACATCAAAGATCTGACAAGCACCCGTAGCTCAGAATTAGCTCCACGAGTAGTAGATTATGCTTTTCTGTGAAATAGCCTAAAGATTAAAAATCAACCTTTCCATATTATAAAAATTACAATCGTTATTAAGCTATGTAAGTGCAATGTCATTTCCCTAGTGAATTTTCCTTGGAAATGTTAACAAAGTTTACTTACAACTTCACTTTTTTTTAATCATACCAATAGTACACCCAGTGCTAACGCTAGCACTGTGTAAAGCATGGGTGTTGCCCTAGATCTTCCACTGTATAAATTGCTGAAAGAAAAATGCACTGCAATTACACTGCATTTGTTTCTAATTGTTCTAATTACCTCTCTTCTCTACAAATATTCATTCCTCAGCTTTGATTGTGTTGCCCTTTTATTTAGAGAGAAAAAGAACTTTTTTTCCTTCACCGTAAATGTGTGATTGTTTGGGGAGAAGGGGTGGATTTCCTCAGTACTGTATGTTAAGCACTGCACTTCCCATAAAGATTACTTTTAAAGTCATCAAAGATGTGACATTTATGGAATCAAAATATGAAAGAAGGATTGTGCATGTGGGATAATAGCAATACTGCTGCTTTCCGTAAAGCACTTTTCATGATGAATTGATTAAACAGGCCAGGAGCAGAGTTAAAAAGATTTCCATGGATGTCGTCCAGATAGCATTTTACCAGCCTGTCTAATGCAGTGCCAGGAAAACTGTAAATAAATTACTGACCCTTCCTTAGAGCAGATACTCCCAGAAAGTTCAGTTTTTTTCTGCTTATAAGATAAAAATAACTGTTTCATCACCATTATTATTATCAGCTTCATCTAATGATCTACAAGTGTTTTCCAAAATTAAAATCTAGAATATTCAAACCAATCTCGAGAGGCAAACAATAGTATCTTTATTGATTAGATAAGAGAATTGGCATCCAACATATTAAATCAAATTTGCAGTTCCTCAGAATCATGTCTGTCTGTTTCCAAAACCAGTGTTAATTTTTCGTGTTCTAAGTCGTTTCTATAGTATAGCGTTACTAATGTAAACCCCATATGATGAAATTCTGTTTTAAAATTATTAGACAACACTGAGATGATCAGGTACAACTCTTATCAGATTCTCCATGCCCGTAAGTACATGTTTTATATCATCATTAATTATCTCTTTTTCCCACATGCTGACTTTTTTTTAGTGGGTGAGGCACATTTTACTCTTCTGTACTCCCTTCTCTTTCACACTTTCTCATACTGATGGTCACATTTTTGAAAGGCATTGGACAGCATGTAGCAAAGCACTGTGATCCTTGACAGAAGGAAAGCACACAAAATGAGCCCCAAGATTGCTCCCGCTGTCCACCTGGGGGCATGTTACAGCCACAGACTCAAGCAGATCCTAGAGTCTTCTCAAAACTTGGTAGGCAGAGATAGGAGATTCAAGACACTTTGGGGGCTGGCATTTGCGAGGCAGAACACTGGAGAAGAAGACCTGTGCAAGCAAAAGCGAGGACAGGGGTGCACGTGGATACCCCCTGCAGGTACTTAACTGGGGCCGAGCTGAATGTCGAGAAGAGGGGACTGCACGAGCCACAGCCGATAGCTTTAGGGGGTTCCCTTGTATGTGATTCTTTGTTTTTATGTGCTGCCTTTCGAATTCATTCTTTAACTTTTGCCATTTTAATTATGGTATGTCTTGGTGTGAGTCTGCTAGGGTTAATGTTATTGGGACCCTCTGTACTTTCTGCACCTGGATAGATATTTCCCTCTCCAGACTAGCATGTTTGCGGCCATAACTTTACCAAACACATTTTTGAGCCCTTGCTCCCCCTCTTCTCTTTCTGGGGCCTCCCTAAGTATTAGTGCACTTGATGCTGTGCCAGGGAGCCTCTCAACTGTCCTGGCTTTTGTTTACATTTTACTGCTTTGATTGCGTAATTCTCATTATTCTGTCTTCCAGATCAATTATGCATTCTTCTGTATTACCTCATCTGCTCTTAATTCCTCTAATGTATTTTTTTTTCATTTCAATCACTGTATTCCCTAGCTCTGAGTGGTTTTTCCTATATTTTTAGTTCCAAGTTAAAATTAAAATTCTTGTTGTGTTAATCTATTTTTCCAAAGTTTAGTTAGCATTCTTATTACTATGTTTTGAAGTCTATTTGACACATTATTTATCTCATGTTCATTAGTTGTATTTTTAGAGGGTTTTTATTTCTCTTTTATTTGAAACAAATTTCTCTGTCTTCTCATTTTGTTTAACTTTCTTTGTCTCTATAAAATTAGGTGAGACAGTTACCTATCCTGGTCTTTAAGGAGTGTCCTTGTGTGGGAGCATACCTGTGTAGTCTGTGTTTGCTCAGTAACTTTGGTCAGAGAGCTGGATCTGAAAAGAGCAGCAGTCTTGTTTTTCTTCCAGGGTTTGCTGGTGCCTGTAACTTGTTGGGAGATGAGGCTGAAGATGGAGGGAGCAGAGCCAGAGCCAGTGTGATCCAGGGCTTCTTGCATGCTCAGTGGCCCGTGCTGACCTCTCAAGGACCAGCTCAGGCCCGGAGGCGCTGGAGAGGAAGCACCTGAGATGGTTCCATTCTCTGTAACTGTGCACCCTCCCTCTCCTGGCAATGGCACCTGCGTCCTAGAGGGGAGCAGCACTGAAGCAAGAGGGCTGAAGTGGACACTGGGTGCAGTCTGGGGCACGTGCTGACACAGGCAAAAGGAAACATTGTTTTTAAAGAACCAGAAATATTATTTTAGAAAAACGTATACTCTACTATCTACTGAGCAACTGAAAACAATCAAAGTGTCCAAATGTACTGTCTAGTTATATATGTGTCTTGATGTATCAATACTATAGAATAATAATCAACAATTAAATAATAAACATATAATAAAGCTACAAACATTCCTGATTGGGGCCAAGGCATTTTGTCTTTTCCTATGTCTCAGTTTTTCCACCCAAAAATAGCACAAATATGTGTTCTTCGCCTATCTTGCATGATTACTGGAAGGAATAAAAACTGGACTATACAATTAGGCACGTAAAATATTAGCAATTTTAAAACCCATTATTTGAATAGAAAAGGGAAATTAGTAGACAAAATTATTTACCACATATCACAAAATTCTACATTCTTAGACTTGAATAAACTTCTTAATTTGATGACTAGAAAACTGGTAGAAGCAACGTAGTAAAAAAAAGTCTGTTCTCTTCCTGTGAGTTTTCCCAATGCTGAGTTTTCAAACTGAAGAGGTTTTCATGAGCGTTTTTGGTTCACTATCATACAGATACCTCAGTAGGGGCCTATCCATTGTGATGTATGATCGCATAATGATCATACATTTTCCTCACGAAAACTCTTCAGACTCTGTTTTTATTATCACACCCATGTCATAATTCTTGTTTTAGCTCACATTTTCGAAAAAGCAGAATATGCAAACCTATTTCCATCTTATTTACTTTATAGAACCAAAGCACCCAAAGAAACATAAATACAAAACATACAGTTTGGGTGCAGTTTCTTTCCCATAATCCTGATTACTCTTAATAAAATGGCAGAAGTAGGATTTATTTAGACTTCAGATAACTGAAAAATACAAAGAATATTCTTAGGTCATAGAGCAATCTCTGCTGTATTCAGAACAGTGATTTATTTAATCAGCTCTTCCTTTCACCTTCATTCCACTGTTCCTAGTACTATTTCTTGCTGCTGCGTAGAACACAAGTCTGCCTTTCCAGATGAATTGCCAGATTGTTTTTGCTAGTAAATGAGTAAGGAGTTTACAGTAGCAAAAGACAGATCAAACTGGAAAATGTCTGGAAAGGTCTATTCATTATTTCTTAAAATAATATTGTATAATATTCAAATGTTATCACGATGTGTTGGCGAGGTCCAAGCAGTCATCTGAAAAGACTGCACCCTCTGCTCCCACCTTAGATTACACTCACAGAAGGATGTTGTCTCCATCAAGCTCGGTGAACCTAGCAAGGTTCCCTGCTGCTCTCTCTCTTTTATAATCAGATGCTTGATAGGGATGGCATACAATCACCACTTGTCCCTTCCTGTTTGGGACTCTGAGAAATGTGTTTTATCATTTTCTAAAAAAAATTATAAGTTAGCAAGCAAAAAGCAAATAAAAATACAAAATTTAGACTAAAGACTATTTCCTGATCCCTTGTTTTGTGGTAGCTCAAGAAATATTCTCTTGGGAAGAGAGTAGACTGATCTTTGATTTTTCAGTTAAACAAGTCTGCACAACCCCCAAATAAAGCAAGCAGTGCAGCAGAGTAAGCCAGAGAACAGTGTCTCAGGCCTGCTTCTGGAAGCTTCCCTGAGAGCCTCCTGGCCCTTCAGGGGCACATGACGCACCTTCACCACAGGAAGGTCTGTCATTGAAAGAGAGGTGACAGGCCTTTCGGACATAGAGCTCTGGTCTGGAAGACTGAACGTGAACACCTTCAAAACTGCCACCTTACATTTAATAGCGTTTCCTACGATTGTTTTCTAGTCTTGAAAATACTCCGTTTCTCCCTCTCCCTCAGCCTACAAATCAAATGACTTAACCTGATACTTTAACTTCTGCATTATAAGCATATTTTTAATAAATCCACACTTCTCAGGCACCTCCATTGTTATCCCTGTTCAGGCCCAGATAACTATACTGGCCGTTGAGATGACAGATCGCGTGTCCAATGTCAACACCTTCTAAATCACTGGCCATGCAGTCACGAAGTGTGCATCAGGGTCTTAACTGCACCACACTTTTGCAGCCTACCGCAGTCTCCTTTCAGGACAAGGACCCTGAGCCTTGTCACAGTGGGACCACAGGTTGAGAGGCCAAAGCCACCTCCGGGCCTGAGGCAAGAGTCTGGACCACAGAGACTCATGCCAGTTCCCGCCTGGCTGCTCTCTTGTGGAAGATGCTCCCGCCGCCTCGTAACCCAGACACCCTCTGCCTTATTAGGGTTGATAGGAAAGTTCACTCACTCTGGTTACAACGCGTCTTCTAGTGGCCAGGAGTAAAGTGAGCTTTCCAGAAATGTTCTCTCATTGTTACTGACGTCGGTTTTATGAACAGTCCATGTAGGGTCTTTTTCTCGCTATGATTATTTCTCTCCTTTGCTTTCTCTCTCTACTCAAGGGACTCGCAAATCATTTCTTCTTTCCAGCCTGTGACACATCTCCTTGTGGTCACAGCTTTGTGTCTGTTTATCCAAAGCAGGTGAGCACATGGTAGGCAGGGAAGCAGAATTATCTGGCCAGCCTCTTGACGTAGTCAGAGGCTTTAGGAAAAATTGTGTGGTGTTGAAGAGAGTTTTAAGAAACATGCAAGAAGTGCTTCCTTTGGTCTAAATAGAAAGTTCATCTGGGCTAGGAGAGAAGAGGCCAGAAGATGGCTCTGTGGGGCCCCGGGGCCGGCAAGCACCTGGCTCTACTTTCTGTCTGCCTCCTGGAAAGATGGGAAGACCTGAGTGGGGAACGACGGCCCTCAGCACTGAGGGACGCCTGCCCCAGAGCCGCACACGGCTCCGCTCACCGTGTGAGCAATAGTTATTAATGGAAACACAACTGAAGTGAGTTATTTGCAGCTGGTGACTAACAAATATAACACAGAAGTGGGCCAGGGCCCTGGGGCAGTCCGTTTCCTAGGGGTCATTTCTGGTAACTCTTGAGTTAGACATTTCACTTTTAGGATCCATGTCTCTCTCCCTCGCTCGCAGCCTTCATGTGTATTAGAGTGGTGGGGGGAAACTGCCGCCCTAGAACAGGTGTTCCCGTATTCTTAAACCATACTTATTTGGGAGAAGACGAGCTACCAAAAAAAGATTCTATTTTAATGACACTCATCAGTCATGACTGGCTCAGGGCTTTCAAACCTCCTCCCTCGACTGCACCAAATTTAGACAGCCTGCATTTTTTAAGGCATTCTAAAAGATTCAACAGTTTTACCCGTGTAATCAGAGACACTAATTATCAAGCTTATTTCAGATAAAGTAGTCGTTAATGCCAATTTATCAAGATGGGAAACGAGTCTGGTTTGATTTCTATGGCGAATGCCCGGAGGCAGGTGGCTTAAGGCGAGCGTGTTCAGCTCAGCGGCGCCCTGGGGAACAAACAGGCGCAGCCTGCGCGCCCCCTCCAGCGTCAGCAGCGCTCCGCCCGCCGGCCGCGGGGGCCGCTCACGCGCGCAGCGCAGCCGCCGCAGCCGGTCCGCCGGCGTGAGCGGGAGGCGCTGCGCCGCCCCGCGCCGGGGGACTTCGCGCAGCCGCGCTCCGACGCTCGTATCTCAAGCTTCATTCAGAAGTAACTTCTGGCCTAAGTGCTTCTTCCTGCACCATTTTTAAGCCATTTCACGAAGCTGTCATTTTCTAATTTTCAGGTGTGTAAAGGACTCTAAAATGACCCCATTTCCAAGTATTCTATGCTTTACTCATTAGCATGCTGTCATGCATTGTCAAGGATATACCACCGTGCAGATTCATGGTTGCTCAATGCAGGCCCCAGGTTTCCTAGGGAATACAGATGAACACAAAGAAAACATTAACCCATAATCCTAGTGCCCAGAAGTAATTCACTGGTAATATTCTAGTGGACCAGTCTTGTATATTTCATTGGACTTACACCAGTAAACTGAAGTCAGTCAAGAAGAAAAGACAAGAATAAATAAACACACATGAAATGTTCAGAACACATGTTCTGAGGATTGTGTATATAAGAGAAGATATTGTTAGTAGACTGCTTGAGTTGAACTTGGTCGTCCAAGCCTTGCTTGCCTGGCACCTCCCTTTCCCACACCCCATCCCAGTGTCTCAGGCGTCATTCCAGTTTGACAGAACGCAGACGTGAAAATACTGCAGTGAAACAGTAAATCAAATTATTACACATAAATAAATGGTATACGTATAAGGCAGGGGTGGAGAGAGAGAGAGGATAAATTTGAGAATTCTAGTTCTATTCTCCAACACATGAATTTATTTCACTTCTTCATCCCCTTGAAATACAGCCATGTAGTTCCCTTTGACCAGTGGAATGATGGGTGGTTATTTTCCTTTGTGTCTGCCTGAGAACAAGTTTGAGAGCCAGTGCAAATATGCCACTATCTTTTCTCCCGCTTTTGAAGTGACTGAGATTGCTCCAGATGAGGGTCACCCCAGCAGCAGGGGTGGAGGAGAGGCCCCGGCTGACCTGTGGTGAACACGTGACATGAGCAAGAAGTAAACCTTTTCCAGCTTAGACCACTGAAGCTCTTTATTACAAGAGCATAACCCACCCTAGCCTCATGTAAATGAGTACCACTACTAGGGTACAGCGCACCGAAAAGCTCTTACGTTTGTGGTGTTGCATTAGGGGCCAGGGGGGTGGAAAGTGAAGTAACCAACACTAGAGACAGAGAACATGGTGGTGAACATTATGCAGAGGTCGGACGTTTGATAAACCGTCACCTGTAGCTCTTGGAAGGAAGAGCGTGTTCGTAACAAACTTGCAGCTCCAGGAAGAAAGGGCAGAAAACAAAATGGTAGCATATCCGCAGGCTCTGTTTGGAAGGCAGCATATGCAAAAGATAATTTCAGAAAATATTCAGTCTGTAAACAGAATTAATGGGAGCACAGAGTTCACAAATTCAGAGATTTACGGAGATCAAAAGAGACAAATGTCTTTCAACTGAAAACTGGCGGTCAAGGGGGTGGTAAATGGAGAATATTGAGAGGGAGAAATCCCATTAAAACCCAGGATCAAGTCGAGGTTATGACCACTACATACCTCATCCAAAATATCTCAATTCATTGAGTTTTCTCAGTGTAAAGGTCCGACAAAGAGTGTGACTCCAGTGAGTCCTTTATTTTGACAAAATTGTTAAGAGAAAAGTGACTAAAAGCAGCTCTCTCTGAAGCTCAATAAACTCAAGGTACCCACACATAAGTCACAAAAGGAACAGAGGATTGAGAGTGAGAATGTAAAGACGCATCACAAATTTATGACTGTATGTCTGAAAAAACTAATTATTTGTGGGGTCTTAGGATCGAAAGGGACTATCTCTAGCCCTGAGGAACTGCTATGGTCTGAGTGTTTACCCCACCCCCAAATTCATATGTAGAAGCCCTAGTCCCTGCTGTGATGGGAGTTGGACATGGAGCCTTCGGGACGTAACTGGGTTTAGATGAGATCTTGCGGATGGAGCTCTGATGATGGTCTTCAGTTCTTAGAGGAAAAGACAAGAGAGCTTGCTCTGTCTCTCCACCATGAGATGATGTGCAGCAAGAAGGCGGCTGTGTGCCAACCAGAAAAAGGGTCCTCGCCAGACATCACGTGAGCTGGCACCCTGAACTTGCACTTTCTAGCTCCAAAACTGTGAGAAGTCAATGCTTCCTTTTTAAGTCACTCAGTCTGTGCTTTGCTTGTTGTAGCAGCACGAACTGAGGCAGGAATAGGCTAACCCACATCACCCAAGCATCCTGAATTTCTAGCTGAGTCACGTGAGGAATACAGTTTCTGAGTTCTGCCTCGAGCTGGGGCTTAAGATACAGCAGAGCAGACGCCTCAGCTGATTTGAGGTGGGTGTATACTGACAGGTTGAAATAAGCCATTCTGGTTTTAAAACCTCAATTTGTTGGGGTTTTTTAACCACAGAATAACCTAACTCGTGCTAACTGATACAGGAATGCACGTAAATGTGTCTTAAGTTGGAACAGGAAATGTGCGCTTTTTACCTCATTTGAATTTTGTGCTTCTTCTAAAATGAGCTTATATTATTTATGTAATAAAAGAACATGAGGCTTAAAAGTGATTACTTTTATAACAGCATTAAATGTAAGAAACTTAGAAGTAACATAAATATAAAAAATGAACAGAAACAAATTTTTGGTAAATAATACTAGGACAATAGTTAACTATTTGTAAGCAAAATTTTAAAAGGTTAAAACCTCACCTCTAACTTACACAATATAAATTCCTGAAGTCCTGACATCAACCAAAGTAACTTCAAGTTTATCTCTGAATGTGGATCTCTGGAATGTGGGTGATGCTAATAATAAACAGCAATGTGTTCTCACTACGAGCAGAGCGCTGATGTTGGTGTCCAACATGTATCCGCTCATGGATCCCAACAACTGCTCTGTGTGGTGGGTTCACACAGAGGAAACCGGAAAGCAGAAAGGCTGAATAAATTGCCCACAGTCACACAGGCAGAAAAGTGAGCGATGCAAGCTGGCGCCAAGACCTCCAGTCCTAACCAGGATGATGTCTACACTGCCTCTCAGTCTCATTTAGTTAATGATTCATTAGGACAACGTTCACTTGAAAAGTGCACTGTGTTTAAATTAGGTTGGAAATTCTCTGTTATAATATTTTCTCTTATTTACTATTTTCGTAAACAAAAGAGAAAATAAATGTGATGTGAGTGAAAAAAGAAAATGAGAAAAATACGAAGATAATTTAAATGTACTAAATTGTTAAATCTGAATCCTCAACTGGAGGCAAATTAGTCCTTTGGGTTTGAGCCAGTTGTCTGTGTGTTTAATAGTGAACAAAAACAACAGAATGAAAGAACATCTTGCAAATGCAAGAAACATTTTATTGTTGGTTGAATCGCAAAAAGAGAGATGTTAAGACTTCTGGAAAGATGACAAAGAGCGTGCAGATTTGCATAACTCCTTCTCTGAGACATGCTGAAGCTGACAAAAGGATTCAAAAGAAAGGGAGGGATGGAACTAAGGAACGGCTATAACCTATACGATAGCTTGGAAGAATCTATAATACAGATTCATAGTGTATGTATATCATATTATGTATATTTGATAAGAGAGGGCTTTGTCTCTGTCAGATGAAACATGTCAGATTGAGTGAAAATGTCAGGTTGCCACATCTCCGTCCTACGGCCAGCTGCGTAACTGCCCCCTTCTTGTTGTCGTCTTTGGTGTCTGTGAACACCAGCCCCCCTACCCTCTCACACACAGAGCTTTTCCAGTTTTACTGGTCTCCTAGGCGCTGCTGCCTGGTGCAGAGATTACCTGCTACTGTTTGGGAACCCCTTTCCAGTTCAGCCACAGTTGACCCCTGATGTGTGTAGCCACCTTTGCCATGAGTTTTCCAGCAAGGCTCCATTCAGTTAACCCTTCATCCCTTCCAGGTGCAGCCTTGGCTATGCTAGGAGAGATGCTGTGGCAGTGCAGAGATCTCTCCGGAAACGTCTGCCACCATCAGAAGCACCACTCTCCATGTCACCATTGTATCTACTCGTTACAATCAAACTCCCCAAACTATGTATTTTTCATATAAATCAGAATCTCTGCCAAACTCCTCTCTTGGGAGGCCAATTAGTAATAACAATGATAGTAGCAACAGTGCTAATGAAGGTAGTGTTTGTCCTGGACCCCTTTCACTAGTGCCAGGCGGACACTGAGGCTCCACCCTCTGGTCATGCGTCCACTGTGCCATTGTCCCTGTTAGTTAACGGACCCCAGTTACACCATATTAGGCAGAAATCCCTGGGTGCTTTTTATTTGGGTAGCAGCATCCTCGGATTCCAGAAACAATGCAAACTCTTTCCTGTCTCCAGTGCTTCTGCATCGCAATGTGGGCAGGGAGAAGGGCAGGGACGTTCAGCTGCTGCCTTGTTTGCTGGATGATTTCATTGTGCGCTGTGGATTTCGATATCACATGTACACTTTTCTGAGCTCTGTCTAGATACAGATAAATCAAGAGCTGCCTCTGCTCTAACTCGACACTCGTTCAAATGGTGTCTACTCTTCTCAGCCACCAGTCTTCTACTTGCAATGTTTCTAAAATTTGTTACTTCTGTTAAGAGTGAATTGTTCTCCTGGGGCCAAATAAAGCAGAGAAAGGACTCCTTGGAGCTGTTTGCCTTTCAAGATTAAATACATCAAGTTTGGGGTCAGAGTTGGAGGCTTTTTTTGTTTTAACAATCTTAGTGAATTACAAGTACCGTCTGAGCGGGTCCCTGTTTAGTACAGGAGTCGCAAGGTGAAATAAGGCCAAGGATATGCAGGTATTCGAGGCAACGCTATAATATACGGGTGTGAATTTTGCACTAGCTGAGATTTTCAGGCTCTCTCTCTAGCTAGGACCATGTGACAAAGCAAAGACAGTTCTCACCTGGCTTTTTTTACTTTAGCCACATTATTTTGTGTGTGTGTTTTCTACGTCCTATGAAATGATTAAAAAGTTTTGATTTTCCATGTTGAAATAATCACATTAAGAAAATGATACTAGGCATTTTACTTTAAAACGCACATTTGGAGTGAATACTGCACGTCCTGTTGCTTCTTCACTAAGCTTCTCTCCCTGCAAACATTCACACCCAGCTGACTTTACCCCCTTACCGCTTCACGGACAATCAGCTATCACTTGGCATTTAGCTGTTAAAACAAATATCTCTGAAAAGCATATCTAAATGCAGTTCCTTAGTAAAGACACTGCCAAGCATTTCTTCTGGGTGCCTGGCCCTAATAAGCTGACAGCCTGACAACTGGAAACAAGCAGACGAGGTCAGCTGTGGGTAGCAGGGCTCAATGGTGAGCAGTGAACAATCTGACCCAAGCTGTGATGTTTGCTGTCAGCAGTATCTATTCCAAATGTGCCCTCGGCATAGCGAAAGTAGAGAAAATTCGTAAGATGTAGGAGTTTCCATTTTGCTCACAGATGTTTCATTGATATTTTGTGGGAACATGGGCATAAACTTTCATGTCTTTAAGCCTTTTTCAAATAATAATGTATTGGGATTTTTTTAATCCTCAGGAGATGAAACAACATATAAATTGAAACCATTATTATCAAAGGGATTCTCATTTCAAACCAGTTTGTCAAGAGATCGTTGTTCTAATCTGCATGTGGCCCAAAGCTGTGTATCTGTGCAGTGCTGTGTGCTATGTTTAGTTTTACAGTGAGAGCATTTCCATCATTGGATTCGCCACTGAGGTTGAAAGGTTAACAGTTCTGAGTAAATGAAATGAGAAGAATTCCACCTGACTGCATGGTAGTTAAAATAAGTTATTATTTCACCTAGCTTTGATTATTGGAAATAAGGAATACTTCTATAAAAAGTATCCTCTATAGAAAGTATTTTAAAAGAAGAAAGAGAGAGAGGAAGAGATGGAGGGAGGGTAAAAGGGAGGAAGGAAGGAAGAAGGGAAAGAAGGAAGAGAGGGAGAAATTTGACTGCAAGTTCCAGATATTTCACTCTTTGAAGGATTACGATTTGCAGGTTTAACTTTTAAAGTGAAAATGTTGCTGCAAATGGCGTTATGCTGTCGGTTTTTATGGCTGAATAGTATTCCATTGTATAAATATACCACATCTTCTTTATCCAGTCACCTGTTAACGCCATTTGCAGCAACATGGATGCTCCTGGAGACTGTCATTCTAAGTGAAGTAAGCCAGAAAGAGAAAGAAAAATGCCATATGAGATCACTTGTATGTGGAATCTAAAAAACAAACAAACAAACAAAGCATAAATACAGAACAGAAATAGACTCATAGACATAGAATACAGACCTGTGGTTGCCAAGGGGTGGGGAGGTGGGAAGAGATAGACTGGGATTTCAAAATTGTAGAATAGATAAACAAGATTATACTGTATAGCACAGGGAAATATACACAAGATCTTATGGTAGCTCACAGAGAAAGGAATGTGACAATGAATATATATGTGTTCATGTATAACTGAAAAATTGTGCTCTACACTGGAATTTGACCCAACATTGTAAAATGATTATAAATCAATTTTAAAATGTTTAAAATAAATAAATAAAGTGAAAATGTTAGCATATCAAAGTTTATTATAAATTATTTGTAATATAATGTTAAAACCACACTAAATAGTTCCACTAAAATTTATAGTAATTATTTGCAATTGCTTCCAAAGAGATTATCTTACACATTTATTGAGGATAGTGGTATGACCTTAACAGAATAGAAGTAAGTCAGAAATTTAAACCTGCACAAAGAAAGAACACGTTAAAAAAGGAATAAATGAGGTAATTAAAAAAATTCTTGGGGGGAGGGTGTAGCTCAAGTGGTAGAGTGCTCGCTTAGCACCCACAAGGTCCTGGGTTCAATTCCCAGCACCTCCTCTAAACAAATATTCAACAAATAAATAAATAAGTAAACCTAATTACCTCCCCTCACAAAAAATAAGTAAAAAAGAGAAAAAAAAAAGAGTAAATGAAAAACAAAATTCTTATCCTTAGTGGATCTAACAGATAGCAGTTTGTTCAAAATAATAATAGTGGCAAATGTATTCAGTGATTATAGCCTGTGGGTGTGTGAAATCAGTGGCGGCCCCGTCACAGACAGCGAGAGGGAGGGCTGGGAGCACTCAGCTATAAGGCCCCTCTCCATCCACAAGGCAATATGACGACACTTGAAAGTAGACTTAGGTTACTTGTAAGTGTCATATTGCAAACTTCCCGGTGACTACAAAAATTTTTAAAGATAATATAGTAAATACGGTAAGAGGAGAGAACATGGAATTGTACAACAGCCTCTGTTAAAACCAAAGAAGGAAAAAAAAGTGGAAGACCAAATAAGAAACAAAGAATAATTAGAATAAATAGAATAAAAAAAATATATATATACACATATATACCGAGACCTGTGTGTTGGAAACATCTCAGGGAGGCTGACTGAGAGGCTGCCATGTAACAGGAAACTTACCATTTCACACAGACGCCTCCCCACCACCACCAAGTCTTCTCTATGAGCATCTGGAATTCGCCAGAACAGTTTCCTCACGTGTATTCTGCTGAATGACAGCTGAGGGTTTCACACGGTCTCTCAGCACACGACACGGAGGCAGCTTTGGAAGTTGTTTGATCAATCAACTCAACTTGCCTCACAGTATACTCACAAAGAGAAGAAATGTTATATCTCCTTTGTCAATTTAAAAATTAAAAATAAATCTTTCAGCCCATCAAATATACAATTTTCAAATTTCCCCGTATCTTCCTAAATACGTTGCTTGCATTTGAACAGCTTGATGTAAACTCTGCATATCTGCTTCCCTTCTCTTCTATGCCCTTGCAATTTACATGCTGAGAAAACCAGAGTCATACGTCCTATCAAGATTCTCAGCTGTTGGATTTCGTTGCTCATGTCTCCATGTTATTTTTAATATGTTCTGCTCTGGGTTTTCTTTTCTACAAACTTGAAGTTATATCTAGAAGCTGGATCAGCCTCAGGTTCCGTTTTTTAGCAAGAGCCCTTCATAGGTTTTCATCGGAGTATACCTTACACTGTGTCCCTTGCACAGAGCCAGAAACCCAACTTCTTTGGGCCCCGTTCTCAAGTTGGGCACTGAAGCATCTCTGCCCAGCTACCTTGGATCTGTATTGTCCTTTATCCTGAGGTGAGACTTCCATCCTGGGCTTGAGAGAGAATCTGTCCACAGGTAGGAGTCTCTGTTCACAGAAATGCTCACTCTTGCTGCTCACTCAGGACAGATAATAACACTCATCATCGCTCAAGTCTGATGCACTCAGGAGGAAGGAAGCCGTGTCCTCTCTAACATCAAGGACCTGGAGTCCAAGGGAGCTAGAGATTCTGTAACACTGAGAACTAGGACTCAGTGGGGGGGGTGATATCAAACCTGGGTTTATTTCATTTCTCCTTCAGTGTCACCTTTCAGATGCATCGTATAGACAAGGGCGAGGCGGTGGCCCTCCTAAAGGTTAAATAGGGCTGTAACCAAACAGCCAGGCCATGTTTAATCTCTGATCTTCTACTTTCTTACTGTCTGTGTGACCTTGGAAAAGTCACTCAACCTTGCTGATTCTTATCTTCTTCATCCTTATAAGGAGAGTGCCATTACATTTTCAGAATATTTTCCATTGTGAACTGTGCTAATTAAAGCATAAATCACACTTAAAACTGTAGAGAAAAATACAAACATAAGGTCATTATTTAGGATTCCTATGACTAAGTATCAGATGCAAATAGTATATTAGTGTAAATGGAATTCACCTACATGAGGTGCGAGGAAAGAAAAGAAACAGGCATTCCTCACTCTGTGCCACGCACTGAATGTACAAGAAGGAAAAGTACGGTTTCATGCAATTGTGCATATTTGAGGCTTTTCACTAACTCCCTTAACTAAAACCAGCATCAGCTAAATGAGAGCACCTCTATAAGACCCTTCAATACACTTTATCTTATTTAAGGCTCAGAAAAATCATATAAGATTATTATTATTCCCATTATGAGGAAAAGGAAACTGAAGTTCAGACACATTACAAAACTCGCCTGATTTCAGTTTCTAATTCTGTCTCAGGAAAGTCAGATTTCTTTGTCGTAACTACAAGAGCAACATTAAGCGGTCGGCTAAGATTATAGGAATAAAAGGTGCAAGATGCTGCCCGGTTATTAAGGAAAAAAAGCCACTTAAATAAACTGGTCTCCAAAAATCACCGATGACTACATGTTGAAAAAAGAAGTAGTAGGACTAGTCAGAGGTGATAGGCTTTGTGGGAACAGTGTTAGGTGCTAGGCTACCCAGAGACAAGGTTGATAGACAAGCAATTGCCAGGTGTAAGCACTGTGGGCAGCTGTCCACAAGCAATTCAAGTCAACAGGTCAGCCTCTGAACTTCAGTACTTGTCCATGCTACCTGCTTAGCACTTACTTGATGCTACATTGCATTGTTAATTAATTTCAAACACGCACCTGCCATCTCTCCAGTAAGGGAAGTCCCCCAGCACAGTCGGCCTCTACTCTCCCCAGAGCACTGCGTCCTCAGAGAGACTCAGCTTGAGTCCCCTCTTTCCTCATGGACACTGCCCATCAGAAGCTCCCAAATTATTGGCCAACAAAGCTCCTGAGTCCAGTCTTCCCTGGTCCTTCAGGTCTCCCCTAGCTGGGTGGCAAAGGGAGAAGGTGAGTTACCTTAGTGAGGGCGCTCAGAGTCAGACGCAGCCTGCTTCCCGCAACTGTAATGTCAGTGCTGAAGAGCCCAAGAAGACGGGCCCTAAAGACAGGCCTCTTCTGTTGTTTCGACTGGAAAATGAGCAGCACAGCTTCCCTTTAGAATTCTCCTCTCTCTCCCTTAACCTCCCCGTCTCACTCTCAATCTCTCCCCGCGGTGAGCACAGTCGTGTTCTCCCCGGCAATGTTCCTGGGGAGCGACTCCTGAATTCTGCAGAAACCAACAGCAGCCCTACGAGGCCCACCTGTGTCTGGCGGGGTCACCCGAGGCATCTGAACCTCCTCTGCCACACCTAACATAGATTCTTTATCATGCCATCTGAGGATGAGGAACTCGTGCTCCAGAACAAAAAGGAAATCAGCCCTGAGTGAATCCTGACAAAAGGAATCTTTGTGAGTACATACATGTGGTAAGAATGTTCTGGATTTGCCAGAAGGAACTGCCTCAGGCTGGTGTATTAGATTCCACAGCTGCTGAGCCCTAAGAGATGACTGGGAATTAAATCTGGCTCGGTGTGTGTTGCCCACAGTGAGCACAACGTGTACAGGGACGTCTCAAGATACAGCCACAGTCAAAGTTCAGTGATATTTATAAAAACAGTGGAACATGTAAGCCAACGTATTAAAGTGAAATCAACATGAGGTATTTTAAAATGGAGAAGTCATGCCTTGAAAGTGGTAACAGTAAGTAATAAACCTAGTAAACTTTATAGTAAGTCTAACTATATAACTATTTCAATAAGGCTATGAAAATAAAAGGAAAAACATACAAATGTAAAGACATAATTAACAGCAGGGAAGAAATTTTCTAAAAAAATTATAATAGATTCCTGTTGAAGGTTGGGCTTCTGATTCTGAGAGAGAGATGAGCATAGAGAAGGATCGTGAATGAATATGCTTTGGATCACTGCCCACAAGAGGGAAAAGGAAAAAGCGAGCTTAAACAGAGAAAGGAGTGGCGTTCCACATCACCTTGATGGCGGCCCCAGCTCGCCCCACATGGCTCAGTGAAGGGGAGACGACCACTCAGATCTGCTGCTAGCTGGGGCGCGGGGGCTGGCCCTTCACAGCGCTGCACTGATCCGGCCAACAGAGGAAGACGGCATGGCCTCAGCAAGGCTATAACATGATGAGAAGCGTGATCGTCTTGATAGATGGCCCTACGATTCATTCCTGGTTGAAACAACACTTGTGTTTAGTAAACTATGATCTAAAGGAATTTTTGTTAAGATGCCATGGCTTATTAATCTCAAAAGAGGATTTGGTCTCATACTTTAAAAATGTGAAATGCTGTAAGATACTAATAATTAAAGTGAGAAATAACACAGATGCCTGTTTCACTGCTGTCGATCAACTCTGCTCCCTAAGTCCCCTAATGTTTTTGTCAGCTGGCTCCCAACTCAGGCTTCTAAACCAATTTTTAGCCTGGCAGATCGATAGGAAAAGGAATTCTATCCCGGATACTCTGTGACGCTGCACCAAATAGCACTCACACTGATGTCTCTAAATTGAGTCCTAGTTCTGTTGTTTGGTATCTTGTCTGTGTTTTCAGACCCAGATGTAATTTGGAATCCCAGTCACAAAAACCCAATTTCTGTCTTTTTTACTGGCTAAATTGCTCCATCCTTTCAGGACAGGACTTCACCATTGTTGCAGCTGGAATTTCCGCCCGCTGTGGCCGAGCCTGTGGGCGGGTCCCCGACGCCAAGCAGCTCCCTCCTGCTTCGTGCTCGTGTCTTGGCCGATGCCAGTGGCTTGCTCACTTGCTCATTCCTACTTCTACACATCGTCCTTTGGGTAGATCAACACAGGCCCTGCAACATCACCCTCACAGCCCTCGTTACAGGGCAGGCACAACGTATGTGACCACCTAGCACTTCTACTAGAGTGCCCGGCAGCGATCTTGACCCGTGTGGCATTGTTAGCCTGACCTGAAGAGGGCCAACCAGACGTAAAGCTTTATTTTATCAACCACACAAACATACGTAGCTGAAGGTGAGTTACCACAGTGCTGGTCTGTACATCACTTACCCTCTTACGTTACTACAAAAACGAAAGAACATCTCCGGTGCGTGTGGCTTGGCTAAGGACAAAGTCTTTGTTACTAACATTCTTATATATTCTACCAGAACATTGGATAAAATGCCAAGAAGCATCTATCTTAAGGTACCATAGAAGTAGTCTAATTAAAAAGACACATAAACTGTTTGGAAGAAGGGGAATATGTGATTTAATTAAACATCTTTATGCGTGAAAGTTACACTTAAAACTCTTTTTGAGAATGTATAACCAAGTTTAAACTGATTTGCCACCTTAGAAGTGAACTAGTGAAAAAGAACAATTTAATTTTATGTTAAAATGATCACATTTCTATAAAGTAAGAAAGTGCACATATATGCATATTTTAAATGTATACTGCTATCTCTAGTTAAAAGAAATGTGCCAATAAAATCTGGAAACTGTTACTTTTTTCTGCAAAAGTGTTGGAATGTAACAATCCTTACCTATACAGCCTTGGTTAATTAATGTTTGCAAATGCTTTGAGCTCTTGCAATGATAATCTCTGTAGAAGGATGAGGCAGACTGCTATGAGCCTGAATAAGCCACTTGGAAATAAAAACCAGCTCAACCACTAGGAAGAAAATGGTGCATCTGTGTGGGTTACCATCAAAGGAGACTTTCAACCCATCACTCTCAGAGGGAAAAAAAAATACTGAAAAAGAAATGAAGAAAACATTCATCACCACCTCATGCTCACCTAGAGCACCAAGCCCCTACAACAGCCATTTATTTTTTGATCCAGTTCAGCAAAATACTGAATTAAGAGAGTTGTCACAGAATTAGTTACTGTTAGCTGGCTAATATTCAATGGTAGCCTTTTCCCCAGTGTGTCTGAGTTGAATAAGAGAGTTATTTAAGATGCATATAAAATATTCTTAAACATAATGCTCTTTTTTTAATAAAGGTGTTGCTCTCTAGTGCTCTAATTTCAGACGTATAGAAAGGCTTGATTTATTATTATTATTATTATTATTATTATTATTATTATTATTAACATTATTACTGCCTGGTTATTATGAGTATTGGATAAAATACTTAGTGATATAAATGACAGATGATGAAGAGAGAGGATTTGCTGCTTTTGACAATCATCTAAACATTGGGAACATCTTCTCCAAGCCAAGTTCTCCTACTCCATGTCACTGCACTGATTCAAACTTCTTTCCTAAAGCGGATCCTTTTATAAGGGGAGGATATTTTAATGGAGAGAGACTGCAGTGTGTAGAATTCAATAGCAGGCAGCTGCCTCTACGGAGCAGAGCCCTCCCGGGCGGTGTTCCAGATCCAGCCAGAGTCGCCAATCACCAGACTCCGGAGATCAGACCTCACAGTGAGTTTTCTGACCCCGGGAGGATTTAGATAAGCTCTGAGTAAGTTCTGTTCTGTGACATGGGCACCGAGTTGCTTAGCAGCAAAAATGCTTCTCCTCTTGAACAGCTCAGCCAGCAACGTCTCCGCGGGGTTTATAAGGACACAGCAGGCTGGCGGTGCTGAGAGTCCCGGCGCGAGGACGGTTTTTGCTCATCTTCCGTTGGGTTTGAGACTCTAACGCCGCTGCCGGTCTCTTCTGAGGCCTCCTTCCCGAGGCTCAGGGATGGAAGGGCCCCGCAGGTGGCTCGGCTCCTCCCTTCCTCTGTTGGTGAGCGGGGCCGCGAGGGGCAGGAAGTCGCACGTCCACGTCGTCAGTCAGCGGGTCGTCAGAATACGGCGGGCACCTTGATGCTGGGTGCCGGGAGTGGATTCAGAGCAGCACGCAGGTGACAGTGGGTTTTATCATTAATGCATTTCAGATTAACGCCTTTCACTCTGTTCAGAAGTAAAATAAGTTCCTTTTCTTTTCAGAAGAGCCATACTTCTGGGACTCTATAAATACAGCTCTTAAATTTTCTCCTGTGAAGGGATGGCCACATCTCTCTGAGTGAAACTGGTGCCTTGCAGAGGCGCTCGCTCTCCCTGTTTGCTGTTGCCTCCCTGAGTGCTCGTTAGCCTTCTCCCCAGAAAGGGAGTTGTTCTGCACAAAGCCCTAGAACGCCGGGAGCCCTCGGGTTGAGGGGCGCTTGCCCGCTGAGCCCGTCGCACTCAGCACGGTGTATGTGCTGAGGAACTCTTTCTTCCCCTGTCTTAGATTTGCTCTCATTCCTCTTTAAACAGAAAGTGTGTGATTTTTTTTTTCTTTCCTACTCAACTTCTATTCAGAAAGCAAAAGAAGTGCATGATTCTCTGGTTACTCCTTGCTTCCGTCTGCTGCCCATTTCACAGAACATCTCATTATTAAAGTAAAAATGTCATTTGCAGTCTATGAAAATAGGTTTGGGTTGGTCAAAGGCCAGGGTTGAAGGAGGCGGGAATAAAAACTGCGCCCTGAGGCAAAAAGGCCCATTTTGTTGTGCTACACAGCACAGAACATGCTGTCAATTGAATGAGACCAGAGCAGTACATCCTGGGGATTCCTGGGGAAAGTATTTCTTACCGCTCTTGGTTTGATGGCCCGTGGTATTTTAGGATGCTCTCCAGTTGCCTTGAACGACTTTGAAAATGCCGAAGAGCATTGGGAAGGAGATGCCAAACCCTCCACTGAGGCCTCCCCAGGATGCATTGATGGCTCCTGCCAAGGGGGCTGTCGTGGGCGAGGTGCTCGCTGCCACACAGAGAAGGTGCCTGGGGCCGTTCAACTGCTTTTCCCAGCCCTCGAAGAAGGAGGAGAAGCTGAGGACCCTAGCGGCATCCCGTCACACACAGCGTGACCCGGAAAGACTGAGCTGAACACGGGCGCAGAAAGGCCCTGGCCTTCTTTTCAGCTCTTGCTCCAAAATAATTAGACCCATCATCAGTTTCCATCTGTTTACACTCTGAGCAAAACAGAGTCGCACAGCAATCAATGCCAGGACCTCAGTTACCCAGAGCCACAAAATGCTTGTGACGACAATGATTTCGATTTTTCCAAGCGAGGAAGAAAACACTCCAAGAACCCTAACAGCTACGGCATGGAAGCCGAATACATTCCCCACAGACAAGGCACAGTTCCGTCTCCAGATCCCACTGGGAGAGACCTGCCTGACTGAAGACCGAACAGAACCAAGCCGACGAACCGCCTCCGCAGGTAAGCGACAGCTCGCCGTTACTGCCCGTGTGACTGCGGGTGCAGCGCTCAGCTCTGCGTGCCTGGGTTTTCTCACTGTAAAGTGTGGATAAGGATGCATCTACATTATAGGTCAGTTTCGAGAATTAAATGGGCACTTAGAACATTACCCAGCATCTAGCTATTTAAGTGTTAGCTGTTCCCACCAATCTTCCGTACTGAGGCGTGTCAGAGGACTGGAGAGGCACATAGGGCTGATAGCCTGACTCCATGGTCGTCCTGTGACAGCAACCTGAATCCCGTCGAGAGACCAAGCAACACTCGGAGGGTTGGAGAACTCAGGTTTATTGCACCCGCGGGCACAGAGGAGTTAACACACCAAGCTCCAGACCCCGTCTGTAGGTTTACAAAAGCTTTTATTGGATTTTAGGTCTCAATTAATCTTGCATCATATGCAAATGAGGTGTTAGAAATGGACCAATCCAGAGCGAGCATTTGGGGACCAATGGAACTTCAGTGGTAAGTTTCATTTTCCTAGAAGCAAGCCCTTTTACAGAAGCACAAAAGCGGGAAGGCAATGGCCCTGCCTGGGAGGTCCTGCTGTTCCCTTCGTGGGTTTTTGCCCCTTCAATCCCTGACTCACCCAGGCCCTCACCAGCATTGCTTATATGAACTATCTGAACTCACCATCTGAGCTTGATTTCCCCCACCTTCTAGATAAACTGACCACACATGCCTCTACCACACAGGGTTGTGGTACAAACGAATTTGTTGACTGATCCCACAAGACTCTGATGCCCCCTGGAGTGACTGATGGAAAAATGAGTGTTAAATTTAAAACCCAGTGTGACATACGTGCTGACCTTGGCTATTCCTGAAAAGGTTAAAGTGAAGCATGAAGGAAATAATGTTTTCAATATCATATTCTAAATTGAGCTGTGGCATCATGGATTAAAAAATTAACTAAAAGCACCAGACTACAACAGGTCAGGTTTTTGCTGTTGTTTGCCATTTTTTATTCTTTAAAAGTTTCTGAGGATTTTTCTGGACTGTAGGCTAAACAAGTGTTTGCTTAGCCCCCATCGCTACCGCCTCAAGGGATTCTCTGAATGACTGAGTGCCTGAGGCACAAGGAGAATGAATTTATGAATTTTCTGGGAATCTTCAGTAAATAAATAAGGCATCAAAGGGTCCTGTTTAAGACTAAGTTAATCAGTCAAATAAGTGCTAGAAGGAATGGCAATGACAAAGGAGAGGAGTGGGGAAGGTCTACTTGGACGACCAGCAGCAGAAGATAAAGACGTGAAAGCTAGGCAGGTGGGAAAATGCTCACCCTAAATATCTTGTTCTTTGTACTAAATCGCATGACTGGAGATGGAACGAAAGGTGAACCATGGAAACCTAATCTAGCCAAGCAGCCCACACCCCCCAAGGCTGCAGATACGTATCAGCAGCACTGGTGCTGAGGACGGGCACTGGTACTGAGGACCGGCACTGGTACTGAGGACAAGCACTGGAGCTGAGGATGGGCACTGGTACTGAGGATGGGCACTGGTGCTGGGGGCAACTTCACTTCAGAGAGGGTTCCTTTCAGAAATTCTCTGTGTTTGGGTCCTAAGTCAAATTGGACATTTCCCGGCATGACATGTTGATCAATTCCAAAATATCTAATGTCTTTTTCTTTGAAATACCTGGGAAGTTTTCTTCTAGTTTAACAATAGGTAGTAGCATGTAACACATTATTAAATATGTATAGTATTTGTAAGTTACCTGCACAGCCTTACGACCTGGCGTGCCCTGTATCTTTAACAGTCATGGATCTTCGTGCAGGAGGCTTAAGGAACAACGTCTAACCGCGCAAACGTACTCAGCCTATAGCATCACAGACACTAAAACCGATGCCTTCACAGCTGAGCCCTGCAGTGGATGCAGCGTTTGATGAAGGGATTATTACATAGGTGTGTCCTTTTGTCCTTTTTCTCCCGTGTTTTTACTTAATGAAAAGTGCTTTCACCTGGGCACGGAATGGCACCTGTTTGTGCAGTGCAGTCAGGAAGGCTGAGTGAGCACGGCCAGGCCTGGAGGAAGTCAGAGTGTCCATTGGATTATACTTATATTTTCACCCTTTTTCTCCTTGTTCTCTGTGGTCCTCTGCTCCTCACTTCACTGCTACACAGGATTCTTGTCGTCTCACATCTTTCCTCTTCAAAACCGACTCTCAAAAATTTATCTGATACTCATCCACATTATGAATGACCAAGATAGCATTGTTCTTGTTGGCCTTTCTTTGGGATGGGAATCAGCACTTCGGCAGACATCAGCTTTAATATTACAGAGGAAAGGACCAAGGCAAGACTGCATTTTGTAGAGCTCATTATTTCAACAGCTAAATGCCTTCGGTGTGTTTGAATCTATTCTGTGTGTTATTAGAAATAGAATGACATGGAGTTTGCCCTCATAATACCCACAGCCTAACAGCAGAGACATAAATTTTAATATAGGACAACACTCCAATGTGGAAAAAAGACAGGAGAGGTAAACAAAATGCTCTGAAGAACAAGTAGCTCAGTTTCCCCAGGAAACTGGAGCATGTCAGAGTCTCGGTCTTAAAGGAGGTGTAAGCATTTGGCCAGGTGAGGAAAGGAAAAGGATCGACCCTGCAAAGGGAAGAGACTGAAAAGCAGACGTGAAGAGGGGTAATTGAAAACACGCTGTGTTTGCAGGTGACTCTGCACGAGACAAAGCCTGTGAGTATAAACGTCACCAGAAGGCTAACAAGCATATTCACGAGACACTTCAGTGGGCTGTCTTGCTCACCACCCTGTTGTTTGGGGCACAGTGGGCACGCTCATGAGTGGTAGAAGAATTTACCAGAGACAAAGAACAGCTTAAGAGGTAAGGAAGAAGTTTAGTAAGTACACTGCAACAGTGGGCCGGCACGGGTGAGAGGCCACCGTGTGCCCACCGAGGGCCCGTTGCTGGGGTCCTTGATGGGAAGGGGCTGGGGAACAGAGGGGCTGCATGATCAGCTCCAGGTTTTGACTGGTTGCAGGTGAAGTAAGAGCATTAGGGTCCGTGCAGAGACAGTGGGATTTATGACTCTGATAAGGAGGAAACATGGGCTGAAGCAGTCAGCCTGAGCCGTTGGGAGGGTGGCCACTTCCCAGGGCTATTAATTCTGCTGGGGCAAACATACATCAGAAAAGGGTGTACTTTATTTTCATTTTTTTTTCAAGTATTGCAGGCAGACATCCGAGATCTCAGGAATGGGGGTTGCAGGGCCTCAGCAGACACCAGTTTGCCCTGCACTGATGGCTTCGCAGAAGAGTGTGACCAAACACAAGTTTGTGAACTGGAAGCACCGTGAGGCCAAAGAAGCCAAAACATCAGTGTTTGGAGCAGGGAAAGTTTCATTGCAGGCAGAGCAAGGAGGACCGAGCGTGTGGCTTACGCTCATGGAAACCCTACGCTCCCCAAAGGGTTTAAGTAACGCATATTTAAAGGCCAGGTGCAGGTGGCTCGCAGGGCATGTGATCAGCTTGTGCTCAGCTCTCTGGTTGCTTCATGTTGTGGTAACAAGGTAGCAGACACTATCACCCCGAGGCACCAGAAGGCCTGGGGCCAGGCGCTGAAGATCAAGTAGTCAATTTCTTCCCTTTAAGTAGTGCTTTTTAGCAACTGAAAAACTCAGGAAATACGCATGAGTTACTATTATCTGGGTGCTTCAGGGAGGAGCTGCGGCAAGGATGTGGGAGAGGGGTCTGTCCCAGGAAGGCCCCAGAGGATCCTGCTAGTGTTACCAAGTCCAAACTCGTTCTGCTCCCCACACAACAGGCCAGTGAATCGGGGGACGAGGTGTGGGGCAAGGAACAGCGGCTTTATTCGGAAAGCCGGCCGACGGAGAGGATGGCAGACTAAGGTCCTGGAGAACCGCCCTGCTCGAGTCAGAACACAGGCTCCTTTTGCACAAAAAACAGGGGAGCGGGTGTGGCTGGCTGTTGCAAACTTCTTGGTGCAGGAATCCTTTGTTCTTGCATCTGTCCTTGTGGGTCAGGTCATGGTGCCCCTGTAAACCTCCGACAAAACAAAGGTTATTCTCTATTTTGCAACCTGCCATCTCTACACAAGTGCAGAAGTGCTGACGTCCTCAAAGGCCAGAGCCCCGAGAACAGGCTCTCCTGTCTATTTCAGGCCAAAGGCAACACTTTTACAAAAGCTGCAGAGCGAGCAAGACTAAGCCTAGAAAACAGTGCACAGTGGTTAAAACTCAAGGAACAGATCCAACATGGAGTCAGATCTGTTCTCCTCTGTTACGCTGGGTCACAGTAGCACTCAGTCAGAACTGACAAGCTTGTCTTGAAGGTTTTCAGTGGAAAGAGTCCCACTGCTTTCCTGGCCAGCAGCGTCAGCATCTAACAGCCCTTATTTTCAAGTACTGAGGAGGCTCAAAAAGAGGGAGACAGATGTTAGAATTAGTCAGGCAATAAGCAAATATCCGTGGCTGAAATATGTCTGCCTCTCCAACCCAGCTTGTACCCTGGGTGCCACCTGCTACTACCTGTGTCTTATCCATTTCCCACTGTTCACTACTTAGGTCCTATTAATCTTAATTGTCTCCACAAACACTGTGTTTTTACTTGGCTATTGTTAGAAAGCTCCTGGAATTGTTCATAAAAGCTCCAACTCCGAGCACATTCCCTCGACAGCTTTGGCGGATAAGAAGCAACCCATGGTGCAAGAAGCTGTATTTCCCTCTGAACTGGTGAAGCTTCTGCTACAGAGCACACTGTTTCCTGCCCTCCCCTCCCTCCTCCTCTCCTCCTCCTCCCTTTTCTGCCTCCTCCTCCTCTCCTTCTCCGTCTCCTTCTCCATCTCCGTCTCCTTCTGCTTTAAATTTTAGTTTGGCCTCCTCTAGAAAAAGAGACGTTTCCTTTATGAAGAGATGCACTGCCCACTTACCTGAGGTGGCTCAGTGTTTGCTCTTTGGTCTACCAGTGCAGCCTTTTCTGAATGTTGCTGATTTGCAGTTGCAAAAGGAGTGTGATGCTCTGTGCATTCTTTCCAGACAGCCAGCACCACCCATATCCTTCTGGCCACGTCAATTACCACTGTAATTCCTGCTTGGAATCCTCCCACCCTCTCTTTTCAAAGCCACTCAAGATGGCTTAGTAATTAGAAGAAACTGTTTAGTTTTCGGAACTTGATATGATGTAAAGTATTATTTAAAACACGATGCTCAACTGACTCTTGCATTTAGAAAACAAATGTATCAGTTTCTATTTTCCAGCATACATTTACTCCTTCCAAGTGAACGGAAGTGTAATTCGGTTAAGCAACTAATTCACAAGCATCTCACCCCCTTTTTTTCACTGTGAAGCATATATGAAAGCTCGAAATATGGCCACTGTGGTCCCAATCTTGGTAGCACAGAAGGCTGTCAACATTTACAATCCTGATCAAAGAGAGAGCACGTGCGTGCCTGTGCCGCTCAGTCCCAGGTGAAATTAGAGCTCAGGCACAGCGCTGAGTCCGAGCTGTTAACACGTTTGAGATGGTTAGCCTTTCCCATAAAATGGAGGCATAGAATAGTGTTCGCTTCAGAAACACTTTCCGCTCTCATTCACAGGAAGTTGCCGTGAGAAGAATCGTGACATCTGGGAATGGGGTAGCATTTGGGCCAGAGAGCAGTTGCGCGCTGGGCAGACCACTTGAGAAATGTTGGCGTCAGCAGAGCCGCATCTGCCCTTGAAGCCCAGCAAAGGCACTAGATGTCGCTGGTGAGATAATCGCTCTTAAGGTGCCTGGCACTTGTCTCTTGTACGGCACAACCGCACCCAACAACACCCCCGTCAGCCAGACAGAGCTCACTGCTGAGAAATGCGTAAGAGGAAAGGAGGAGGGGTGTCCAGACATGTTGTTATTGGAATTTGAGCTTGTTTTTGCATAAATTCTCTTTCTTTTAATTGATAAAATAAACACTAAAGTTTCATTAGAGCAGTATTTTATGTCTTTAACTAGACGTCTTGTGCGACGGCAGGTAGGTACAATTACAAAGATCCGTTCTAGTAATAATTCTCAGTGTCTGTGTGACATTTTGAATTCCAGAGCTATTTTGCATGTATTAATTTACTTAATCTAATAACCCTGTACAGGTGAGATGTGCGATGATCCTGACTCATAGGATCAGGCAGTAGTGACAAGAGTAGTGACAAGGCTGCTCCTGAAGCCTCTTAGTGAGTTTACATCCTGCCAATAACATTTTAGTAGTGGTTTTTGGCCTCAATTCATCCTCTTCCTAACTTCACAGTTAGGAAGATGCCTAATGCGTAATGCCAAGCTCCGAGGCAAGATTTTCTTTTCTATTTACTATGTGGTCAAGAGAAATGACAAATAGTTTTCCATTTCAAAAGAGGAATGCAAGCCCAGCAAACCACATACATATTATAAACCATTGTGCAAGCATACACTACTGGCTCAGGGAGATTCTATCTGGCTCCTCCGTACACCTGGCATCTCCCATGCTGCATCACAAAAAAATCATTATTTTGGTAATTCTCTGAGCCTGTGGTTGGTGTTAGCTCCTGTGGCAGAGTCCAGACACCACCCTGCCAGTTAGCCAAAATAGATTTTGGAAGTCTCCTACTGAATGCTCAGTGGTTAACTCAGTTCCAATGGAAATAGGGTATAAATCTAAAATGTGGCCTTAAGGACTTACAGATTACTTGTGGAAAGACTATCCTTGGTGGAAAGGGGAATTATTAAAAGGACATTTGATAAGAAATCCCAGGAACACTCAAATCCTGTCCTCAGGTTACAGTTACCTAACAAACCTTTCTAAAATCAGATGGAGGATGTCAACAAGCATTTTATAACTTTCACACGTTCTGTTGGGAATTTGGCTAGAACACTGGGTGGCTGGCTTGCTTGTGCTCCGTAACCCTGGGAGCCTTAGCATCGAATGCTGGGGGTGACTTAAATTGTTGGAGACTTTGGTGATCTGGAGATTTCCTCACTCACATTACTGGTTGGGTTGACTCAAAAGTTGGGTTCCTTTCCCACAAAGAGGAACACATACATTTGAAATCGTAGAGAACACAGAAGGCAGCTGTGTTCACTCAGGAGGGCAGAAACCCCTATAGGATGGGATTTAATGCAGAGAACTAAGAGTCTAAGGCGAGCTGTGGAAAGGCTGGCGGAAGTAATATCAGGAAGGCTACTTACTGGCATTTACAGAATCACGACTGCGGAAATGTCGCAGATGCTGCCATCAGTGACAGGACGAGCATTTAACCTGATTCTGTTGAGAGGTATCTAGAAGGGAGCAGGGGATACATTTTCCTTCCTGTTCAAAAAAGAACAAATGATGAGAAAATCAAGAAGGAAAAGCCATTTTGCTCCCAGCCCCATTCTTGCTTCTTGGAGTCTGAGGGTAGGATGCTTGGGACTGTGGCAGTCCTCGCAGAGCCTGGAGGGGAGACACCGTCCACATACTGAGAACAGAGAAGCAAATGTGTCAGAGCATCAACCCTCTAAACTTCTGCCTCTATATTTATCGTTATGTGAGATTAATCCACTCCTACTTTTGCTAATGAATTCTCTTATTTATAAGTGAACATTACCTTGACTAAAACACACACAGTACAAAAACAGAAGTTGACAGATTTCTGTGATGGTAGCAAGTCATCTTCGGATAGATTCATAGACTGGGAAGCTGTATGTACAGAGGAAAGCCACTTTCTTTGACTTCAGGAAGCTTAGTACCACTGCTTTGTGTCATGACCTTTTCACATCCATCCCTTCCACATAGTTGGCAATCACCACACAAATATGAGAAATCCAGGATCTAAGTTACAGTGTCTACAAATTTGAGTAAATGCATCCCATTCTGCTCCTGAACGTACAAAATGTTGGTGAACATACAAAAAGCAAAAGGAAAATAAAAATTTGTTTTCGGGGTGTTTCTGTAGTATCCAGGTATAAAATGTGAATGTTCTGGACGTGTATTTTGCCAGTCTAGCCATTCACATAAACACAGGTTTGTTGATCTTTCTTAATCCAAACTCCTGGATAAGGGCCACTGTTCGGCCAGGCCTCCCCTGTCACAGTGTGACTGAGAAGGGGCAGTGGGCCAGCAACAAATCCTAGAAGAGGATGAGCAGCCGACCAGTGAGTACCTCCAGGAAGGAAGCTGTCTGAGCTAGGCCAAAGGTCACTTAGAAAGGCAGCGCCACCGCCACTCAGCACAGCTGATGAAAAGAAGCGAAGACACACTCCTTACACTGCGGAATCCCAAGACAAGGTAAATGATTATTGCAAGAAGAATGAAGACAGTAAGAGCGCTCCTGGAACACCAAGGACAAGCTCGAAGACTGCCCTGCTTTCTAACAGCATTTAGCACCTTGAACACACCTACTCGGAGCAGGGATATCTCACTTATGGCAATATGGTGTTATTTAGAATCCTTCAATGTCCTCTGACAAATTGCCCCTCAGCCTTCTGGCAGACATATTTCTTCAGCTAAAATCTTTATTCTCAAGTTTTAAACTCACTGCAGAAAGCCAGTACTTTATACCAGCATCAAAACATGTGTATAGCTATGTAACTTCTTTCTAAAGACAAATATCTGGGACTTACCTCTTGATACAGTAGGTGAGGATGAGTTGAAGCCCAAGAACTCAATTGATTCTAATACTGAAGGGGCAAAACCAACAAAGGGACCAGCAAGACTTCCCAGGCAGGGCCATTGCTTTCCTGCTTTTGTGCTTCTGTAAAATGACTTGCTTCTAGGAAAATGAAACTTATCCCTAAAATTCCATTGGTTCCCAAAAGCTCACTCCTGATTGGTCTGTTTCTAACACCTCATTTGCATATGGTGCAAATTTAATCAAAACCTAAAACCCTATAAGAGCCTGTGTAATCCTACAGACGGGGTCCAGAGCTTGGAATGTTAACTCCTCTGGGCCCGCTGGTGTAATAAACCTGAGTTCTCCAACCCTCTGAGTGTCGCTTGGTCTCCTGACAAGATTCAGGTTGCTGTAACGATACAAGTGGCTTGAGGACCATGGCTTTGTATTCTTTAATGTGACTGCAGGTCCCAAGGGCAAGTCTGCCTGAGAAAGAAAGTCCTTCCAAGTTACGCAGTTCTGAAATGTGAAATATGGAACAGTAGAATAGTGTCAGGTTGGGAGTAAGAGTGAATAATGTAAGAAGAGATTGAGTTGCCAAGTAAAGTTCACACTACTAAATCCCCCACACAGATTTCCCTAGGGGAGTCAGCAAGGCTAGCATATGACTTCTGGATAAATCTTCCATTGCAAGTGGATTTGAAAATTGGGAGTTAAATGGACGGCTGTGTTTTATTATTTATCTGATATCTGACATTTTCAGTCACCTCTGCTATGAATTAAGAAACAGGCAGAAACTCTAGTATCTTGCTCTACCCTGTGCCCAGACCCATGCAAAGCTTTCAAGTAAGAAAGTGGAGAACAAATACTCAAGGGGGAGACAGCGACCAGCTGGGATTTATTTCAGTGTGTCAGCTTGACACGAATGTGGGTGAAGGCCAGATATGGATTGGTGACTCACCCACATTTAGATGCAGTCTGTGTAAAATGTTTTCATTTCCGCCTCATGGAAGCAAATCTGAAAGCTTTCATTCAAACCATGGAATTTAATTTCTTCCAACAAAAAGTGACCTAACTAATTCTAAAATGTATTATTTTCACAGAATCATAAAATTGGGAAGGCCCTTGGACTTCATTTTTCTAACAAGAGGGTGCTATCTCATAGAGGATAAGTGATATTTTTCAAGGTCATAAATCCCATTAATGACAGATTAGTGACAAGAAACCAGGCTTGCTGACAACATAATCTCTATATTTGTTCATTGCTCAAAACGGTATTACCTGTCCTTCTTCTGTTCTTACAATAATACAAAATGACTCTTTAGATCTGTGTTGACATTGAATGGAACACCAATTAAAGTTACTTAATAAGAGTATTTCTAAAATTATAGATTTCTATTCTTACCTATGGGTTTATTTTAAATTCTTAACTACGAATTTTAATTTTTTTATGCATAGTTTAGATCAATCACTTAAGACTAGGCTCTGACCTCTCTACAGATAACAGAATTTTTTTCCTGTACTACGTATAGTTTTGCCATTGATTTCCAACCAGTAGTAAGAACACGCCAAAGATCAGGAAACCATCCTATTCTTTTTATTCATCCAATTACAACTGCACTTTCCCTTTGATTATTATCATCATATACATAATGAGGCACCACTTACACTCATCTCAGTGTAATATACAGGCTCCAGGAAAGCTACTTGGCAACGTGCTGGGCTGCTGAACCCCATTAGCGTTCATCGTTCCAGAACTCCTCTAAAGCTCAAGTATTTTTATCATCATAGAAAACTGGTCTCAATATAAGTGAAACATTTTTACAAGTGCCTGGTCACCAAGTCCCAGCTCATATATTTAAATTGCTTAAATAGTTTCTATTTCACCACCTTACTTTTAGAATTGTTCTCTTTCAATATGTTATTGGCGACAAGTCTCAGAACAGCAGGGTTAATATAGCACATGGTAGAGTTAGCCCATCTGTTCAGGTTTCCATCCAACCATGTCAATTTATGAGCTCTCTCTAGGAGAGTTTTGGTTATCCAATTTGTAATACTCTCTAATATAAACAGCCTGGTATCACTCGAGAAGCTCAGTGAACCAAGCCAAATGATATGAAATTGCTCATCACAAGTACAGTTAAATTACATATGCTTTAAAATATATGTATTATATATCTTTTCCTTTTACATTTGAGACACAGGTGATACATATTTATATAGAAAAAATTGGAAATACAAAAAAATAAAAAGAAGAAAAGCATTAAAATCATTCATAATTTTACCTCCAAGATTAAGACATTGTTAACTTGCTGGCATATTCTCCAAGATTTCATCAATTCATGTACAGGAATACATAAAAATAGATATATAAAAATCCCCTATATAATTTTTAAAGATAATTTCATTTTTACTTCACAATACAAGGTCTATATTTCCTCCTTTAACTAAATATTTCTCCCTATATATTGAATATCTATATATTGTTTGTGTCCAGGTGATAAGTTTTTAAATTACTAAACAAATTGGAAGTACTGGGGACCTTTATAAATATGTACAAGTTACCACTACTCATTTTAGATGAGTATTTTATAAAGTATTTCAATATAAATAGCTTTTTTAAAGATAAAGAAGGACATTTTACAATGATTAAAGGGGTAATACAAGATGAGGATATTACACTCATTAATAGATATGCACTCAATATAGGAGCACCTAAGTGCATAAAGCAACTACTAACAGATAAAGAGGGAAATTGATGGAAATACAATCATTGTTGGAGACTTTAACAACCCACTAACATCACTGGACAGATCTTCCAGACAGAAAATAAATAAGACAACAGAGAAATTGAATGATACAATAGAACAACTAGACTTGGTTTATATTTTCAGAACATTACATCCCCCCAAAATAGAATATACATTCTTTTCAAGTGCACATGGAATATTTTCTAGGATTGATCATGTACATGGGCACAAAAGAAGCCTCAACAATTTTAAGAAGATAGAAATTATCTCAAGCATCTTTTCTGACTACAATGCCATGAAACTAGAAATCAACTACATAAAAACAAAGGAGAAAAAAAATTACAGCATGGATATTAAACAGCAAGCTACTAAAAAAATGAATGGGTCAATGATGAAATCAAAGTTAAAATTAAAAAATATTTTGAGACAAATGACAATGAAAACACAACCACACAAAATCTACTGGACGCAGCAAAGGCAGTGCTTAGAGGGAAGTTTATACTGATACAGGCCTTCCTCAAAAAAGAAGAACAATCTCAAATAAACAATTTAACCTACCAGCTAAAAGAATTATAAAAAGAAGAGGAAAAAAACCAAAAGTCAGCAGAATGAAGGAAATAAAGATTAGGGAGGAAATAAGTAAAACAGAGATTTAAAAAACAATAGAAAAATCAATCAAACCTAGAGCTGGTTTTTTGAAAGAGTAAATAAAACCAACAAGCCTCTGGCCAAGCTCATAAATAAGAGAAAAGAGAGACTACAAATAAGCAAAATAAGAAAGAAAAATGGAGAGATTACAACCAACACCACAGAAATACAAAATATCATGTGAGAATACTATGAACAACTGTATGGAAACAAAATGGATAACCTAGAGAAGATGGACAAGTTTCTGGAAACACACAGTCCACCAAGACTGAATCAAGAAGAAACTGACCACTTGAACAAAACAATCACTAGAAATGAAATCAAATTAGCAATAAAAATCCTCCCTACAAATAAAAGTCCAGGACCAGACAGCTTCAGTAGGGAATTCTACCAAACATACAAAGAAAAACTCATACCAGTCCTTCTCAAACTCTTCCAGAAGACTGAAAAAGAGGGAATACTCCCAAACCCATTCTATGAAGCCACCATCACCCTGATACCAAAACCAGGCAAAGATACCACCAAAAAAGAGAATTACAGTCCAATATCACTGAACATAAATGCAAAAAATCCTCAACAAAATGTTAGCAAATAGAATCCAACAACACGTATAAAAGATTATACACCATGATCAAGCGCGGTTCATCCCAGATCACAAGGGTGGTTCAACATACCCAAATCAATCAAGGTCATACATCACATCAACAAGAGAAAGGACAAAAACCACATCATCATCTCAATAGATGCAGAAAAAGCATTTGATAAAATTCAACACCCATTTATGATAAAAACTCTCGCCAAAGTGGGCATAGAGGGAACATACCTCAACATAATGAAAGCTATATATGACAAACCTACAGCCAGCATAGACTCAACGGTCAAAAACTCAAAAGCTTCCCACTAAAATCTGGGACAAGACAAGGATGCCCACTATCACCACCCCTATTCAACATCGTCTTGGAAGTCCTAGCCACAGCAATCAGGCAAGAGAGAGAAATAAAAGGGATCCAAATTGGAAAAGAAGAGGTAAAAGTGTCACTATATGCAGATGACATGTTACTATATATAGAAAACCCTAAAAGGTCCACACAAAAACTACTAGAGCTGATCAAAGAATTCAGCAAGGTAGCAGGTTACAAGATTAAGGTACAAAAATCAGTTGCATTTCTTTATAGTAATGATGAATCAACAGCAAAAGAAAGTAAAGAAACAATCCCTTTTAAAATGACACACAAAGTAATAAAATGCCTAGGAATAAATCTAACCAAGGAGGTGAAAGGCTTATGCACAGAGAACTATAAAGCATTGATTAGGAAATTAAAGAAGACTTTAAAAAATGGAACGATATCCCATGCTCCTGGATTGGAAGAATCAATATTGTTAAAATGGTCACACTGCCCAAGGCAGTCTACAGATTTAATGCAATTCCTATCAAATTACGCAGGACATATTTCACAGAACTAGAACAAATCATAGCAAAATTGATATGGAATCTCTGTTTAGCTTTTGACATGTTAATTATAATGTGTTTTGGTGTGTGTCTCTTTGGGTTTGACTTGCTTGGGACACTCTGCTCCCTGAAATTTAATGTATCTCTCTTTGCCAGGTTAGGAAAGTTTTCAGTCATTATTTCTTCAAATAAGTTTTCTCCCCCTTTCTTTTACTCTTCTTTTTTCAGGTTTCCTACAGCGTGAATGCTGTTACTCTTGATTTCCCATAAGTCTCCTAAACCACCCTCATTTTTAATTTTTTTTCTTTTTGATGTTTTGATTTGGTGGTTTTCACTACCTGTCTTCCAGGTCACTGATCTGTTCTTCTGCATCCTCTAATCTGCTCAAGGGTATATTCTTTATTTCAGTTATTTCATTCTTCAACTTTTTTAATATTTTTCATCACTTTCTTGAAGTTCTCACTGTATTTCCCTATAGTTCTCGTGAGTTCAGTATTTTTATGACCATTATTTTGAGATCTTTATCTGGTGGATTACTTACTTATCTCTGTTTCGTTCAGCTTTTTTTTCCAGAGCTTTTGCCTTGTTCTTTCATTTGGGACATATTCCTTTGTTTCCTCATTTTCCCCACTTCTCTGTTTGTTTCTGTGTTTAGGTAGATCAGCTACATATCCCAGTTTTTAAGGAGTTGCTTTATGTAGATGTCCTATGACGTCCAGCAGCGTAGTCATCCCTGGCTGCGAGAGCCAGGTGCTCCAGGAGAGCCTTAAGTGCGCTGCATGCACCCCCTGTTGTAGCTGGACCATGATTGCTCTGGGTGTGCTAGTGTTCCGGGTGGGCAGCTGGTGTGCCTGGTGGTAAGGACTGGTCATAACTGTTGCAGGTTTTCTGGTGTGCAGGACTGGCCCTCAGGGCAGGAATTGTTTTCACGGGATTCCACTGCTGGCCAGGGGACCCACCAGGTGTGGTGAGGCAGGAGGCAGCTTTGGAGAGACTCTACTGATGACTGGGAGTGCCTGGTGAGTGCAGTGGTGAGTGAGTGCTTTGGAGGGGCTCTGATGTTAGTAAGTATTGAGAGTGGTGAGCTGAGCAGCCACTTTGGAGGAGCACCAGCTGAGACGGGTTCACAAGGGAGCCTGACACAGACAAGTGGTGCTAGCAGGGTGGATGAGTGAGTCAGGAGTGATGCCCACCGGTGCCGGGCCAGCTCGGCAGAAGTTGAGCAAAAACTCTGTACCTCTGTACCTGGAGAAAGATCCAGCAGATCCCTGCTCTCTGGAACATGCTCCCAAATTAGTCAATGAATCTCCTGTGTATGGCCCACACACTTTTCAAACTGCTACCTCTACACTGGGACTCCAAGGGAGTGCATTTTGGCATGAACCCTTTAAGAATGATTTGGGATTTTAGGTATTATTATATATAAAATAGATAAACAACACGGTCCTACTGTATAGCACAAGGAACTATAGTCAATACTTCATAATGGCCTATAATGAAAAAGAATATATATAGACATATTTATATCGATAGACAGAGAGAGAGAGAGAGATAAATGAATCACTATGCTATATACCAGAAATTAACACAACATTATAAATCACCTATACTTCAATTTAAAAAAAAGAATGATGCCTTGTTTCCTACTTCCCTCTGGCTCTCCTGGACACAAGCCCCACTGGTTTTCAAAGCCGGATGTTATGGCGGCTTCTCTGACTGGCGCTGGTCCCCTGGACTGGGGTTACTGATGTGGGATCTGTATCCCTCACTCCTCAGAGAGGACCTGCATGGTCAGAATAATTTTCTGATTGTAGGTTGCCACACGAAGGGTATGGGTCCCATCCAGACCACATCTCTGCCCTTCCCACGTGTGTGTGTGTGTGTGTGTGTGTGTCTGTGTGCATGTGTGTGTTTTATCCCTAGTTGTGGAAAGTCTTTTCTGCTAGTCCTCAGGTCATTTTCAGAGAGTTGCTCTGTGTGTAGTTGCAGTTCTGGTGTGTCCAGAGGAGGCGGCAAGCTCAGAACCTTCCTGCTCTGCCATCTTGTCCTCCTGCCTCAGACAATCAAAAAGGAGCTTTATGCAATGGAGGCGAGAATCAAAAAAAAGTGAGATGACTGAGGTATAAAGTTTTACATGCATTAAAATGCCACCACAGTATTATTAAAAATACCAGCAGCAATACTGAAAAATGTGTCTGTTATTTGGAAGAGAATCCTGAATTTTTCTCATAATGTAGGTAAATAGGACAAAGTACATATTTTAGGATCTAATGAAAAACATAAACCTCTTCCCAGGAAAGACTAAAGCAGTGACAATTTTGCATAAAATTTCAAAGTTCATGAATTCTCAAAAGATATAATTTATGGACCTCAGGTGAAGGTCTTCTTATACTAAAATAAACTATGAGAAATGCAGTGCAAATACCTTGATATGTCCACATAAAACTTCTGAATTTTACTGCTGACAAATGAGTATTACAAGCACCCAGGAAAAAAAAACACCTTCAAGAAAGCCCAAACTGAAAACCTTCAGTGCTGACTTCAAACCAGGAAGTACTCCGAGCTGCCTGCATTCCTGTGAAGGGCGTTATTTGTTACCTGTTTAAAATAAGGATGAGGAAGAAGATTTCTTCCTGAGTTTGGGGAAGCATGCTGACTGTCTTATTTAAGCTCTTCTCTATCTATTTATGGGTTAACCGTCTTTCCTCTGAGTCAGATTTCTCCCTTGTGTGTCCACTTGCTAACTACCCTGAAGGCATCGGAAGCAGTAACCAAGTTGTCTTTATCACTTTATCTCTCTGCACTTCAGAACTGTTTTCTAGGAGACTCTAGCTCTGAGAACAGTGAGCAGAGAGCAAAGAAAGGGATTGATACACATTTCAGTAATCAAAGTGTCTGGAGCTAAGCAAAGTCTGAGTCTAGATGAAGCAACAGGTGAGGCTTAGAGCAGTGGATTACGCTTAACTTCGTCCATCTATCAACCCTAGTTTTTTAAGGCCTGCCTCCTTCACACAAGTTTCATGTTGTTCCTAGTCAGTTAAGGTGTCTTTCTTTACCCTAGCCTGAGGGACTGACACGCAGCCTCCACTGGGCCAGACACAGACCTCCAACACACTAGGAAAATAATTGGTTCAAGGATAATCATGTGACCCAGGAAAGTTAATCTGATTTTTGTGGGATTTGGATATTTTGGAGATAGAAATTTAGTTTCCACTGCCAGTGCTAAAATGAATAATACAAATCTTGATCAGAGACCAAGCACACTGTTATTTGGAAATGCAGAAACAACACAAGTGTTCATCAATGGATAAATGAATAAACCAATTTGGGGATATACATGTGATGGAATATTATTCAGCCATAAAAAGCAATAAAGTACTGATACATAGTATGACATGATTAAACAGTGAAACCATTATGCCAAGTGAAAGAAGCCAGACACCAAAGGTCACATATTGTATGATTCCTTTTATATGAAATGCCCATACTCAGTAAATCCATAGAAACAGAGAGTGAGTTGGGAACAGTCAAGGAGGGGGAAGAGGAAGGAATGGGGAATATGCTTAATGGATATGGGATATTATTTTGGGGAAACCAACATATTTTGGAAGTAGGTAGAAGTGGTGGTTCCACAATATTGTGAAGGTAATAAACACCACTGAATGATTCACTTCAAAATGGTTAATTTTGGTCTATATGAATTCTACCTCTACTAGAGGGAAGAAACCCTCAAGTAGAGTTGCTAACAGACGCACACGTAGAGCCGGGCCACCTGGCTTCCGTGACGTCCTGCAGCAGAGCCCTGACTACCTGGCTAGGCAGTTTGACTCAATCAGTTGATATTTAGACTTCGCCAGTTGATAGTTTTACGCTAACAAGGGATATTTTATGACCGACTGTGTACATGACTTTGCTTTACTGCTCACTATGTGTTAACCCCTGGACATTCAGGGTCCTCATCCATGAACAAGAAATAGCCCATAATCTTCGGTTACTGAGAGGAGCCAAATAGAATTCACGTACATTCCAAGGACAACGTCTGACACTTGGCGGGGACCTTCCTTCTGTGTTGCTACAGCGCACACAGCTGCCGCCGTAAAATTCCATGTTGTTTTCTGGTCGTTTCAATCAGGTAAACTTCTTCCCAACAGAGAAGTAACACCTTGAGCGTAAAGACTGTGGATGATACTTATTTCCTCTTTTGTAGCCTTGAAATCATGAATAAACATGAACAAGTAGTTAATGATTATTTATTTTCTAGGTTGTCTCCTTAGTGGTTTTTCATAGTGAATTTTATTTGTTTGACTTAATTTGTATCTTGTAAGGTGACTCATCCTGACTTCCCAGCTTATCTGTGGGTTTCTCCATATCTGTTAATTCACAAAATAAAGGTGTGGCAAATTAAAATGAGACAATACAGAGGATTTGTGTTTACCTTAAGAAAGCCCAACATCATTTTCTTCCATTTATTTCTTGTCTTATAACCTCATTAATCACGAGTCAACAAACGTAAGTCACAAGGCATGAGCTTCCCAATTCTTCTCATTCTTTCCTTCGGACTGGATAATTCTAGGTGAGCTTATGGCACATACACTTCTTGATTCCTTTCCAGTTTGCCAAGCCTAACACCCCTCTTCTCACACGTATGCTGAGAGCCAAACACCTGTACTCAGTTACTAGTTTGGAGGCTACGCCCCCCACGGAGGAACGCATCTTCTTTTCCTATTTGCTGCATCTTTTTTACCCACCAGACCAGCTTTCTGAAGAAGAGTTCGATTCAGTTCAGCAAATACGTATTATACATTTAAGTATACACCTAACTTCTAGAAGTGCAGCGACGCATGTAGCCTCTCCATCAAGACCAGTCTAAGAGAGACGCCGTGACATGAGCAACGCTGAGCCACTAAGACAGGGGTCAAAGTAGAGGCGCGCTTGCGTCAGCGCTGCTTGTCACAATGAGGAAATGAGGGGGACGAAGGACCTGCACATGCGTGAAAAGATGAAAGTGTGAGAATAGATGCTTCAGGCAAACGGTGAGGCTGGGATGCAGAGACAGCGCAGCAAAGAGCAAAGGGTGAAAGGAAAGGAAAGGAGTGTGAATGGGGAGGCAAAATGGTAAAGGATGAAGGGTAATGGGGACGCGAGTTCTGAGTACCATCTGCGCTTAGGGCGTTTGTGAAGATCAACGTGAAAACAGTGTTATTTTAATGTCTGCTACTTGGTAAGCAAGCCATAAGTGTTAGATAAATCTCAATCTACTCGTGGGAATTTATTATTAGTCCTGATGTTCACTGCTGAAGTCTAGAGCAGTCAAATATTGGCCTTCCACTGCTGTATTTAGATAGTACTATTAAAATGACTTTCCTTTAATGTCAAAGATATGCCTGTAAATAAGGCAGACATTTCTTAATATTTACCTGCTTACATGTGTTCCCTAAGAAATACATAATGCTTTGTTCCTCATATTTTAAACTATAAATATATATAGTGTATATGTGCTATACAGGGATGTGTAATTGTATGAGATGTATGCGTGTAACGTGTGTGTAACATGCAATGCACATGCTGTGTGTGCGGTGTGTCCTGTATATAACGGTGTCACAACACATATACTATATCCTACTGTATTGCTCTTCTGCAACCAGATTTTTTAAATTCAACTTTATGCTTTTACAATGTGTTCTCATTGGCATATTCACTGTAACTGATCTGTTTGTACTGCTGATTCTTGTTCCATTACGCGACTATCACAGGGGAGGCATCAACCGCATTGTTAATGTTTAACTTCTCAGACTGGGTCAGTGCTCACCAACGTTAACTGTATTATTCATTATACCTCTTTGTAGTGGTAAATATTTCCTAGTAAATCTAATAGAGAAAAATAGGTTATCCAATAACTGATTTCATTCAGTCTTCCATACGGAAAATCATGTGTTGTGCAACCTTCTGGAGTCACCCCAGACTTCTCATTTTATCTTGGGAGATATTCCTTTAAAACACTGCTGTACGCTCCTGACATCCTTGGAGCTGAGCTGATGTGGGGCTGGATCCAGGTGGTGAGGCAGGGAAGAGAGTTCAAGAGACAATGCAATCAAAATGGAAAAGGAAGCAGATATCTTCAAAGGCCTACAGTGAATTCTACATAAAACTAAATTATTTAAACTGGTTACATTATACATTTTCTTCTTTTTCAACTTAGGTTTCACATATGTTTATCCATTAGAAAAATACTTGATTTTGTTAAAGACAAATACAGCAATATAATACTATTTTTTAAATATAAGGTTACAAAATGCCACTTGTGTATAGAAGGGATACTTATAAGATTAGATTTAGCAGATCTAATAAATTTATTTTTGGCCTTATTAAGTCAGATAACATTAATACATACAAAGAGAAAAGAAATAGACTAGGAGTGATAAAATAAGTGAGAGAGGACTTAACAATGCTCCCACTGGATCTAGATCTGCCTGCATGATGTATTTATCTCTTTATCTTGTTGAGGACATAGTATAATCATGTGATTTCAGGCATTATTTTTCTAATTATGGTTTCAGGCTGCTTTGCTCCCTCAGTCTGCTCCAAAATTAAGGTTTTTGTTTTGTTTTGTGTTGTTGTTGTCTTAGTTTGATTTACATGGTGATCTGTACCTATCTGGGTGACTCCTGATTCTAAAAGCTGCTTTCTCCTGTCTCCATGAGTATGAGGGGCAGACCAAAACTCCCCACTCACCAAGAGGGTCAGCTCTCCCTCTTGCTCTGGATGCCTAGACAAAGTTAATTTAAAGAACAGAAAAGGAGTAATTTTCTTCTTTGGATTTTATCTTAACAGAATTTCATATAAGAGTCACACCTTGGTCTAATAAAATTTTCTATAAAGACTTGTATATCATATTTTCAAAATGCTCCTCTGGGAATGCTTTATGGGTTTTGAACTGCCCTTAGAAATTTAATGGCTGTGTGTGTGTGTGTGTGTGTGTGTGTGTGTGTGTGTGTGTAAAAGCTAAATGTTTATGTTTATGCTTTTCAAGTAAATCCCAGTATACCACAGAATGAATTCCTAACATTTACAAGAAATTTATTTTATGGGTATAGAAACAACCACTTTCTTTCCTACAGAGGTGATTGAGTGTGTTCTGAGGATCAATAACAATTCCCCAGCTTATCTGCAGCCTTGTTTATATGGCAAGCTAATGCACATGGCAATGCAAGTATCTTTTCTTTGCAGGATTTAATAATTCACTCATAATGTTTAATCAAAACTAGACACTACCTCAGTGGGGTTTCATCACAAATTCTGCTGATCTTCCCATTAACATTGACAAGAATTTTTTTTTTAATTCAGGAGAAAATGGATGAAGTAGACAGAATTTGAGAAACACTATCCTAAATCATGGGTTTTTATCCAAAATTACAAGTCAAGAAATGATAAACACATGAAGACTAGAAGCCTGGTTTTTGGCAAGTCCCATCAAAAAGTCTCAAAACGACGCATGCCGCTCACCGAGCAACGACACTTTCAGGAGTTCACCCTAAGGGCGTGAGCCCAGACGTCAGAAACACAGCTGCGCGACGTTCCTCACCGCCTGCTTTACAGGAGTGAGGGACTTCAATCAGCTAACGCCCCACACGAGGGACTCGGTTGAATGATAGTTTTAAATATTAGACAGAAAACAAGTGTGGTTGTAGAAAAACATTTATCAGTAAAAGACAATACTATGGACTGCTAATTGGCAGCGACCATTAGGATCCCTTGCTCCCTTGTAATAAAGTCTTGATTTTATTTAGGGTAATGAGAAGTACAGCTAAAAACTAAAAGGGCTGAACACTGATATGTAAGTGAATGTTGTTTGATAAACTTCCAGAACTTTCTAAAGAATACTGAAATAGCTCCCATCTGAAGCTCCTTTTGTCTCCTTGCTTTTCCTCTAATTCTAGCCTGTGAAACGGACTGAGTTATGGCTGAGCTTCAGCAGTTCTTGTGTGACCTAGAAAATGGAGGGCACATGTGAAAACATAACGGGGCAAAAAGACAGAGAAGCCTGGATTCCTGAGGGTCTGTGGAAACATGAACTGTTAACTTCTGGAATTCTTCATGAGAAAAAGGAAAAAAACATCTTAATTTGTTTAAGCAACTATTATTATGTCTTTGTTAATATCAATTGAAGGAAACTTTAAATTGACATAACAGACTACCTCCAAAAGTAATAATATAATAATTCAATTTTATTTTTCAAATGTATATATGTACACGTATATGTATAAAAATATGCATTATACACACACACACACACACATATATATATATACACATAGACTAAAATATGGTAGGATTTGTATAAAATGTTGATAATTGTTAAGGAGACTATGGATAATTATTTTTATTTTATGATATTTATTTATTGGAAAACATGAAAATTAAGAGTATATATAATATATATATATAAATATATATACATGAGACTATAATTTTAACTTCATCAATAAGAATAAACTCACAAAACCCTAGATACTCCACTCTCAATCCCAATAAAGGCAGAACCCCTGGTCTGTTTTCTCTCTCTTCACAGCCTTGCTGCATGGCCTGAGGCATGATGTGTATCTTCCAGGACCTGTGAGCAATAAACTTTGATTTTTCAAAGTTCCCTGAAAGTCGTTTCTGAGTTGCATCTTGCAATCACAAGAACCACAAGAACTGATCCAACCACAGTATCGGCTCCAGGTGGGGACATGTCTATGGGGGCTTGCCGAAGTAGTTGAGGCCTAGACGAGTGCTTGAGGCATTTGTAGCTGGTAGCACTGCTATCAATAGGTTGAGACCAACACAAAATAGAATTGCCGAACAGCCAGAAATCAATTAACAAAATGCAATGGTAAGTCCATACCTATTAATAATTACTTTAAATGTAAACTGGTTAAATTCTCCAAATAAAAGACAAAGAGTGAATGGATGGATGGATTAAAAAACATGCAACTCGATGCTGTCTATAGGACTCTCTTCAACATTAAGGACACACAGACTAAAGACATGTTTTTATGTAAATGGAAGTCAAAGAGAGCAGTGGTAGGTATACAGACTTTAAGCCAAAGACTGTACCAAGAGACAAAGAGGGCCATTATATAAGGATACAAGGGTCAATCAATCAAGAAAAATTAACATTTGTAATTATTTATGCACCCAACATGGGAGCACTCAAATGTATAAAGCAAATATGAACAGATCCTGCAGGTAGATATAGACAGCAATAAAATACTGGCAGGGCATTTCAATGTCCCACCCCTAACAATGGATAGATCATGCAGACAGAAAAATCAATGAGGAAACATTGGACATAATGCACATGTTAAACCAGATCTACATAGCAGACATATATGGAACATTCCATCCAACAGGAGCAGAATGCACATTCTTTCAAGTACATGGAACGTTGTCTTAGCAGATTTAAGAAGACTGAACACACGCCAAGTAAATACCATTATTTAGAGTGTGGTATATTGGGTTTATTAAATCTACCCAAGATAAATAGATTTATTATTCAATTGTATTTTGGAAAAGCAAAGTTCTATGTCTATCATCCTCCTTGTGTTTGAATAAAATTCAGATCAATTAAAAGTTTAAGTTAAAATTAAACTATCAACAATTTAAAAATACAGGTAAATATTTTCCCTTGGAATGGCGGAAGTCACTGTATAAGCATGACATTAGCAAAATCACAAATGAAAAGATTAGTACATCTCTACATTAAAATTATATAAGTGATATGTATTTGCGTACAAACAAAATTAAAATGTGGATAGAGGAAGATGGCAACACATACGAAGTTTTAAAAGCTTAATACATAAAAGAAATTTAAATTGGAGAGTGACATCAATAAGATGTCAGAATAGGAATCCTGTCCCTCGTCCCCCCACTGAGACAACAATAATTCAACAACAATACACAGAACAATCCAGAAACCAGTTAAGAATCTTCTGCATCCCAGATGTGCATGAAACCAGCCCCAACAGGGCCAGCAAAAAACAAACAAACAGCAACAACAACAACAAAGCTAGCGGCACTTCTGTAACTCTACAGTTTTCAAAAATCTAGCTAAAAATGGGCAAAGGACTTGCACAGACATTTCTCCAAAAAGAAAAATATAAATGGCAAACAGGTACATGAAAAGATGTCCAACATCATTAATCATCAGTGAAATGAAAACCACAATGAGATATCACCTCATACCTGTTAGGATGAGCATTAAAGAAAAAAAAAAATGTTGGCAAGGATGTGGAGAAATCGGAGCCCCTGTGCACTAGTAATTTGAATTCAAAGTAATGCAGTCACTATGCAGAACAGCATGGCGGTTCCTCAAAACATTAAAAATAGAACTGCTGTGTGATCCGTTAACCTACTTCTGTATATTTACAAAAAAATTAAACATAGAGTCTCAAAGAGATATGTGCACCCTTATGTTCATTACAGCATTATTCACAATTCCAACAGGTGGAAACAACTTAAATAGCCACCCATGAATGAATAGATAGAATGTGATATATACGTGAAAAAGATACTGCTAAGCCTTAAAAAGGAAGGAAATCCTGTCATATGCAACAACATGGATGAAACTTGGGGACATTACGCTAAGCGAGATAAGCTGGTCACAGAAAGACAAGTGCTGCATGATACCATGTGTGTGCAGTGTCTAGAGCAGTGAGAGTCTTAGGAGCAGAAAGCTGAACGGTGGCTGCCAACGGCTGAAGGGGGAAACCAGAAGTCACTGTGTGATGCATGCAGAGTTTCAGTCCCACAAAAGGTTAAAGTATTTCTAGAGAATATAATTCATAAATATGAATATTTATGAATTATATTATGAATATAATTAATATTACCATATCATACACTTAAAATGTCATTTGGGTAGATCTCATGTTAAGTATTTTTTTCCACAATTAAAAATAGAAATTAGATTTCACTAGAAAATAGATAAAAGTTATGAATGGATAAGAAATAATTAGTAAACAGTATATAATTGGCAGAAAAATACTCAACCTCAGTATTAACTGGAGAAATCTAAATTAAAAATAAAAATATAGCTCACATTTCAAATCATGAAATCAAGAAAAGTAATAGTTGAAGTTGATGAGGACAGGCAGGACTAAGCATTCTCCAACACTGGAGATGAGAGTTTAAATTAGCATATTTTAGGGGATAATTTACCATAATATGTCAAAAACCATTATAGCATACAAATGTTTTAACACAGAAACCCAAATTTTATTTCATATACTACCCTAAAGAAATACTTTAGTGCCATTTCTGGAATTTTGTTATAAAATCAAAATATTCAAATAATTTGATTATAACAAAAATTAAAAGCCACCTAAAATACAAGTGCAAATATTTACTTAACTCTGATGCCTCTTACACAGTGGAATAAAATATGTGATTTTAAATTATTATATAAAAATTATTTGAAAAAATAGAAAACATTTCATTATAAAGCAGCATATAATATTGCATTCCCATCTGGAATTAAATAATTCAAAAATTAACCATGGTTATTCTGAATGATGAGATTACAAAAGATTTTAATTTTATTTTCGCTTATCTGGTCTTCAAATTTTCATTAAAACATGTTACTTTATACCTAGGGAAAAAATCTTAGGTAGAAAGCAAAGTTTGCACCTCATTTCTCCACTTTTAATATTTAATTTAGTTTATGGGAATTAACAGTGTGATTTACCAAGTGGCATTCATGTGTTTGCACTAAAAGTTTTTTAATTATTTCCCTTCAATTTTGATGGATGTCACTTTTTTATCCCCAGTAACAAAAACAAGTCGTCAGCAGTTACATTTCCAAGATGCTTGTGTAATGTCCAAAAATGTATGTATCCATTTTGTAACAGAAAAGAACAAATCTGACTCCATATTAGATCCGTTCCTTTGGTTTTAACCCTGTGCCCTGTTTTCTAGGCTCAGTCTTGCTGGTTTTGCACCTTCTGTAAAAGAATGTTGCCTTTAGCCTGAAATATACAGGAGAGCCTGTTCTCAAGGCCCTGACCTTTAAAGATATTAAAACTTTTGCACTTATATAAAGATAGCAAGTTGCAAAATTGACAATAACATTTGTTTTGTTAGAAGTTTTGCAGGGGCACCATGACCAGACCCACATGGACGGCTGCAAGAACAAAGAATTCCTATAGCAAGAAGTTTGCAACAGCCAGCCACACTCTCTCCCCTTTTTAGTATTAAAGGAGCCTTAATTCTGACTTGGGTAAGATGGTTCTCCAGGACATTAGTCTGCCATCTTCTCAGTCTGCTGGCTTTTCAAATAAAATTCCTATTTCTTGCCCCAGCACCTTGTCTCCCGATGTACTGGCCTGTCATGCAGCAAGCAGAACAAGTTTGGACTCGGTAAAAATTTTACTTTGAAAAATTTTGCTCCTCATTGTTCTCAGGCATAAATCAGTGCCTTTCTCAAGTTTAACAGAAAGGGAAAGAGAGCACCTTGATGGATGCTATTTTACTCAGCAACATACTTGATCTTGTCCTCATCTTGCGTGCATCATTTCATTGCAAACTGTGTGCATATTTTTTATGTCTGTCATTACAGAGACATATAAGTTACTTTCACCTTCCATAATTCTGCTAGCATTTTAATTACCCATTGCCATCTGCCTACAAGTTCAGAATTGGTTTAAGACTGGAATGTAATGAAAGAAGAGGTAAGTGCAATGCATATCTTCTCAGTAACTTTCTTCTCACTTTTGACAAATCTATTGGTTCAGACATTGCAGTTTGCTTACTCTTGACTGATTTACACACATGAAACCATGAGCATTGTTTCTCATTCTCTAAAGAAAACATTTGAAAGGGAGATTATGCTGCAAATTTCCTCTCAAAGTGATGCAAAACTGAGTAATCTGGGCTGCATCTTGAGGCCTTGAAGATAATGAATTCTGGTTTTATTCATCAACTCAGATGATATGAAATAGCACCTTAGCAGAATACAGTTTTTCAAACAACCTTTGTTCATCAAATGATGTAGAGAAACACTGCAGACAGCCTGAAGCAGTTCCAGGGGGTTGGGAGAGGGGTAAGAATTAGCGTAGAGAAAGAACATGATCTCAGAGATCAAGCAGTATTTTCCAACTACAGATTACATGTCCACGTCTTTGGTTTTCATTCATTTACCTTCCTTGCACCCATTCCTCCAAGTAAAGCATGTAAAGGTTCTCTGACCCATAAATCTCTTAATAACTTGCCCAGGGAAATGTTGATCTTTCTTGGAAGCTGCCAAATGAGAGTTTATTTGCAATGATTAGTGTTCCTTTTATAAACTCTGCAGGGAAGGAATTGTAGAGTGAAAAGGATGTCTTTTTGTTTGCTCTGATCTAAGCCAGGTGTCTGTCCCAGACACACATTTGATGTGTTTGTTTGGCCACACTGTGATTTACTTAATATTTAAGTATTCTGTCAATTGAAATAAAATAGACAACCTAAAAGTTATGTTTTATTTGGTGGACATTTCTGAGGACTTGAATCCCTTCTAGCCCGTGATGACAGCCTCCCAGATAGCTCTGAGTGGCTACTCCTAAGAGGTCGGGGAGGAGCCAGAATGTATAGGAGCTTCACAGCAAAGACCAGGCAGTCAGAACATTAAACATCACTGTTACAGAAAACCAGGCATCTCAAGTTAAAGAATTTAGTGCTCTTCTATATTTGGGAGGGAGCAAACATTTGGGCTCATTGAAATTATTCATTTGACAAGCAGCTAGCTATGTAGGGCCAGTGTCCTGTCCTTTCTTGTTCTGAGTCCCTTCAGAGGGCACCATTGTGAGTGGCTGCAGAGGCCGGGCAGTAGGCTGGTCTTCACTGTGGGGGGTGGCAGCAGTGGCTGATGACTTGATGGCTTCAGCATTCTGTTTACTGATATGGTTTGCAGCTTTTCATTCACAGTTCTCCCCCTTGGTCCTAAATTTGACCAATATTTTGGGAGACATTTCATGACCAATTTTGTCCCATGGTGCTAGGAAGGCTCATTCCTAGACCAGGCAAAGATACTGTTGACATGTCACTCAAAGTGCTAGTTTTTGCACCACGCCCTGTTGATACTCACAGATTCTCTGGATCACCTGTCTTACTAGTCTATTATGATCCAGGAAACGTTTTTCCCTCATTGCTCATTCCTACGCCTAGAATCACACTATTACAATTTTTATATGCAGGGTTATAATGGGTTTTGTTTTTCAAGATGTTAAATCATCTTTTCAGAGGCCTAGTTAACACACTGGGAAATGTAAGAAACAACAATCTTATAAAATAGATTAAGGAATACAGTTAGTAACATTAATAAAGTCATAAAAACATAACAATTTAGGAACAAAGAACAAATTAAAACAATGACTAGTATACCTAGTTGTAATCTGGTTGTAATAACCACCAAGTGCACAGAGGAGCCAGCTGGAGAAGTTAAATTCTGGAAAGATCAGGTAGAGAGAAAAAGATAGATGTTTAATCCTTTTTCACAAAGACATACTTTATCAACTTGTAGGTCATAGAAGAATAGTAAAGTGTTTTTGGAAAATACAGAATAAAGGCCAGTATGTTTCTCAAAAATCCCAAAAAACATAACGTTATCAATCATATTTATCAGTTCCTTCAGTTTCATGTAATTAATTTCTGTTTATCTGAATAAAGTCATCAGATTTCCATTAGTTTCATAATTCACCCAGCTCAGTGATATAATCTAAAAGTTATCAGGAATATATTCACTTAAAAGTCCTTTTTTTATGAATCTTCCTGAAGATCTGCATGTTATAAAAGAATCATAGTAAAACAATGACTTTCTGTATATGACAAGAGTTAAAATGGCATAATTAAAAATTTGATTATAATGAAATTGACAAGCAATTTGGATATTTTTAAGATAATAATTAGAATTATGACTGATAATAGGACATATTAGATTCTTAGGAATTTTATACGAATTTCAGAATGAACATATCTGTGACTTGTATGTTTACGTTATAACCTAAGCTTTATCCCCAGTCACTTGACAATGTTGTTTTTCTTTTTTTTTTAAGTAATTTAACATACCAAATATGTCTAGTTTAATATTTCTCTTTTGGATGTTTCAGGGGCCCTCTGAATCATCTCAAAGTTAGCTGAAGATCAAAAGAACTTTAATCAATATTTAATATTTAGAAATCTTGTTAAAAAGTTTCAAAACTCTTGGTCAGATAAAAGCATAGGTCACTGTGAAATAATGCTTGTTCCTAAGATGACAATAAAATATTTCAAAGGTAAATACAGAACAGGTCACTTAAGGGGTAAAAGAAAATTTACAATCTGTTACTAAAGGCAGATTAACATTTTAAGAAAATTTTGTCCTCTTAACAGTGAGAAAACCAAATCTAGTCTTGTACCAGCTTACTTATAAGATTCATTTACTCGACAAAATTTATTTTAAACTTAGCCAATCCCAACCATGTACAGAACTCTTTTCTCAGGGTTCCTCTCCCACGAGCCTTCCACAACTTTCTATATCCATATTACTTTGTCCCTTATTTTGTTTTCCATTCAGAAGTAACTGGGTTTAGAACAAAGTCTCTTTTTCCATTAACAAAATATAATTCCACTCCTCATATCCTCTTTTACACACTCATCTTACGTCCCTAGCACACTGAGATGTTTCCCTTAATAGTAGAGAATATTTCAGGGTGGCACCACTTATTAATATTTATAAATACCTTTAGTTTCTCTGTAAGAGGAAGTCAATGTTCAGCAATTAATGTTTCAATATCTTATTTTTTTTCCTAAAAATGACCTAACGATTTAATAAACTTCCATTATTTGATTTAATTTAGCAGAACTCTAAAATTTCAAGTTACCAAATATCTGGGGAGGTCATGTGAGTAGACATCCCTGAAATCATTGTTCCTGAAGAGTTTACCCAAAAGCTCTTTCTCATTTGCATTTGTTACTTACATGAATATTATACCAAGTTTTCTTCTTGCTGACAAATTTGTAACAAGATCTGATTGGACTTCTATTAAGCATAAGTATAATAAAAGTTTTATGCTTAGCATTAATGGATCTAAAGACATGTCTATATTAATTAAACCAATAAGCCTAAGCTGGCTTCAAATACCAGGTAATGTTTCAGTACTGAAAATTTTTTAAATCACACAAACCCGGTTTTTACTCTGGTCAGTTACATTTATATTTCTGAGTATTTATGTAAGCACTTAACTTCCTTTAGCCAATTAAATAGAGCTCTTTTACAAATTAATTATGGTAATGCCACATATCTACAACACACATATACATACAAACACACAAACGTGAAGACTCATCAGTTACAAGAGGTTGGATTCAAACTGGGTTTCTGGCAGATGGGAGAAATCGAAGTTGCCTGTCTAGATAGCTGAACAGTTTTACTAACTTCTCTGGAAGACATTTAAGATTTCTATCTGTCCTTGACAAGCCTTCCAATGACTTTCCCCCTCTTAAACTTTGCACTCCAGAGGTTGTAACAGCAGCTGAGTCATTCCCATTACGGGGACAGATATTCCCTGTGTTTCCAATATACGGTTCAGGATGGGGTGTGCCACTCCAGAGCCCACGAGAAAGCCCACAGGCTGAGATGCCACGGTCAGTTGCACCTGCGGCTCTTGGGTGGCGACTGTCATGGGGATCTTAGCACGACCAGGAGCCTGAATTCCCATCAGTCATTAGCTTCCTGTCTGCAGTTCCCTGGGTGACCATTATGTTGGAAGGTGTTTGTGCCTCCTTTCTCCTTTCTTTGATTTTAGTTTGGGGCAACCCGTTTTTGCAGTAGACACACTGATTAACAGGCACGGTTGGCCTTTTCTATCTCCCTTTTGTGCTTTGGACTTTTGTTTACCAAGGCCCCCAGGTGAGCTGCCGTCGCGATGCTAACTGGCTTTTTGTTTCTCTCTTCTCTAGCATTAGAAACCTCAAAGGCAATTTCCAACAAGTCTCTAGGGAGGTTTTTGGCTGCTGCTCTCTGTCTTGTTTGCTTTTCATTTTTGTGTCGTCTGAGGTTGGCCTGTGAAAGTCACGTTTACCATGCACACATTTGCAGGATCACCAGGATTCAGGGAGGCACACTTCTGACAAGCCTGATGGGTCCATTCCAGAAAAGGGGGTGGGTTTTGTGTTGGTTCTTTCCTAGGGCCTGCAGCTTGCCACAGCCGGTCTGCTTGGGAAGCCCGCTCTGGGGCCAGCTAGGACTCACTGTCTGCAGCAGGCATGTGCAAGTTCCCTTGATTTAGACGTTGGGCCTCCTTCTGAGTGGCCTCTAAAACCATTATTTTTCTTAAGTAACTATAATTAGACCAGTCATTCTAGAGCTAACCCAATGGGCTACGGGATGGAATAGATGATGAACCCCCCCCCCATAGTAACTTATTTCAAATACAAAATATAAACAGATTTTAGATTATATCAGGCCTTTGTTGGTAGGTGGACACACAAGCCTACAAAGGACAGGTTAAAAACAAATTTAAATTCCAGATTTACAAGTAATTCAAATTCTACTTTTGCTTCCAAATTCTCTTAGCGCAAGATCTCCATTATAGATGGGTACCTGTTCCAAACTCAAATTCAGACGGGAGTTCCCCACTTGTCTAATTAGAGGTCTCCCAGTGTGAGATCAAGGGACCTCAGTCTTCACTGGGAACTAACCCTGGGCCTGCAGACCGGATGTGATGCTTCAGAAGAAATGGAGCTGTCTTTCTTCTCCCAAGGAGTCAGTTCAGGTACCTGCGATCCATCGATGGTGGAAGGGCGATGGATGGAAGGGTCCCCAGAGCAAAACAGGATCTGGCATCTCCTGGGCTCCGTCCTCCCTCCCGTCAGCACAGGGGGGCGATCCTTCCAGCCTCATTGGCCCAGCGGTGGGCCGGAATCTGGAGCCCCTCTTAGAAAAGAGGGTGATTTATGCCACTGATTAAGTAGCCATAGTTTAAATAATAACACATCAACGACAATCAGCAGAACTGCGTCCTCTCATAAGACTCGCTTCATGGAGCCTCCAGGGGAGCACTTCTGCAGAGGCTGGTGGTTGCTGCTCTCTTGATCTCTTTATCTTACGAGTGCCCAAGGCCCGGTCTTCTTGGTAATTCAGGCTCTTTTGTAAGGTTACAGTCCCCTGACCTTCACCCTGAAGCAACGACTCAGAGAGCCAAGCACGATTGTTGCTTTTGGTTACTGGAATAAAATAGAAACAGTAAAATTAATAGCTTTATTTTAACAATGGGCCTGGAGCTGTGAGTAGCAACCAGTCAGTCAGTCAGGTTAGCTGAACGTTTTAAGAGCAAGCGTAAGAATAAGCAGTCTGTTAGCCTAAGTGTGGCTGTTCTGCTAATTCTCCTTCACAGACACGCAAGCAAAACACCCAGGGAAAGACAAAACATTCACATTTCAAAGACACAGTGAGAGAAACGCAAGTTCCCCTAAAAGGACTTTAGTTTTTGTAAAGTAAGAATTCTGGAAAAAAAAAAAAAAGTTTTTATCAGGCCAGCTTTTTCAACTTGACTGTGTGCACAATACCAGACCCTCGGCTTGGTTACTTTCAGGGTGAGATTTTCTTTAGTTACCACTTAAGTTGTAAGTTTTGTAGGTACACAAAGCTGGCTGGGGCATTAGTTGGAGGCTGCAATCTGTCGTTCCTTTTTCTTTTGTTTTGAAAGCTCTATACCATTCTGGGGCCAGTCTGTCAGAATAAAATCACGAGTGAGGTTCCCTACAGGGACAGCTGTGTGGCGCGAGGTCCTGCCCTCCACCTGCAAGCTTCTCAGTCGCCTGAGAAGGCTGTTGCCTTGGAGGAGGCGGCCAAACAGCTCTCGTAAAACGTCATTTGTCTGTCTGTTGGGTGAGCCTTTAAGAGCAGCCTTGAGGAACTGACTGGGGGAAGGGTGCAGCTCAGGGCTAGAGCACATGCTTAGCATGTGCAAGCTCCTGGGTTCAGCTCCCAGTACTTCCATTAAAAAATAATTAAATAAATAAATAAATCTAATTGCCTCTCCCAAAATAAAATGTTTTAAATAAAAGACAACCTACAGAATGGGAGAAAATATTTGCAAATGACATGACTGACAAGGAACTAATTTCCAACATATACAAACAGCTCAAACAACTCAGTAACAACAACCACAACAACAAAAAAGAAACCCAATCCAAAAAGGGGCAGGAGACCTAAACAAGCACTGGACATACAAATGGCTAATGAGCACGTGAAAAAATGACCAAGTTCTCTAATTATTAGAGAAATGCAAATCAAAACCACCCATGGAATACTATTCATCCATAAAAAAGAATAAAATAATGCCACTTGTAGCAACATGGGTGGACCTGGAGATTGTCATATTAGCTGAAGTAAGCCAAAAAGAGAAAGAAAAATAACGTGATATCCCTTGTATGTGGAATCTTCTTAAATGACACAAATAAACTTACTTACAAAACAGGAACAGACTCACAGGCATAGGAAACAAACTTACGGTTACCAGGGGGATAAGGGGAGGCTGGGGGACAAACTGGGAGTTTGAGATTTGTAGATACTAACTACTATACATAAAATCAATGAACAACAGAGCTCTACTGTACAGCACAGGGAACTATATTCAATATCTTGTAATAGCATATAAAGAAAAGGAATATGAAAAGGAATATGCATATATATATGTATAACTGAAACATTATGCTGTGCACCAGAAATTAACACAACATTGTAAACTGCCTATTCTTCAATTTAAAAAGAAAGAGAAAAAGAAGGGTGCTTGGGATGAAGTAAGGTACAGAGCAATTAAGAGCAAGTATTGGCAGGAAATGAGGAGGGGCTGCAAGAACCAGTGGTGGCTACCATAGCGAAATGCATGGCCTATAAAATACGAAAGGGAAATTTCATTAGATTTGGCTATTGGATCATCGGTGATATGTTCAGTAACTGTTTCAACAGAAATCAAATTACAAGAGGGTGAAGAATAACCAAAAATGAAGTAGGGAAAGTAAATTTATTCAGTTCAGAGGAGTGTGGTGAGAGGGAAGGATAGGGTGGGACAGAGCTCAGGGAAGACAGGGTGTATGAGACGGCTTAAAGGCTTTTATTCTCCTTATTTTTAATTGTTTGCTTTAGAATGAGAACAAAATTTCCACTACAAAATGGAAGAAATTTGAGTTTGCAAGAATCTGTAAATCCAGGGGCTAGGTCTAGCATGCGGGAGAGAACTTTTGGTCTGTAGCTATAACACACAAACATGCACACACCAGTCATATTACATAGTGGTAACATGCATAGACACACACACCCCTACACACACACACATCTCAACGGTATCACCAGTGCTAACACACATACACACATCAAAATCAGTTTGAAATATAATCTTTAAATCCTTGCATTTATTCCAATTTTGAGTTCTAATAAGAATCAAAGACCCAGGTTATAGTTCACACTTTTCTTCCAAATGATCATATGACCTTTCAGTCATTTTGTCCTTATGAGATTCAGTGACCTTCCCTGAAAAACTTATAGGGCTAAACTGAATGAGGAATGACATCTTAAGTCCCAGCTCTGATGGGCTGACACGGCCTGCTCCAGCGTGCCGTGCTGAATAGGTTTCTGAGGTTGCGTCTAAGTTCCGTAAGCAAGTGTATGCAATAGACCAGCGATGTCTGCCACAGGCAGGAGCACAGCAGTGCTAAGTGTTCACCACGTCTAAGCCCCTTGAACATTCCACGAGTCATCAGTTGCATTATCATCCTGTCATGCATTATGACTTTGATCCAGTAAAATGCTCTATAGCTGTTGTTGCCCCTTATTTATTCCAAATCTCATTAAGGAAATGAGTGAATCTGGCATCACTAGTCTGTAGTCCTAGTGAGAAACTAGACCTATTCTCTTTTGTCTATCTAATAGTCTTGTTTAATACCCATACCATCTAAGCAAATGAACTATCGGTCATAAAAACCTCAGATACTTGGAGCTGCGTGTGTGAGACTCCAAATAGAGTCTATGATATTTTGGACTATGGTAGAACTTAATTTCAAGCCAGCTCTATTGATTCCTTCTTGTTAGATACAAGTGTCATATTTACAGTACTTCTAATACCTAAGTAAGGGATCCAATATCCGGTCCTTTACATGAGAGGCCATTGGTCTACAGGTGTGATCGCAGGAGTGTATGACAACCAGTTATCTGAAGCACATTAATGGAAGATTGTCTGTCTCTTCAACCACCCAAGCTCTCAAGTGTGTTTATTTCCCAACTGACTGCTATAAATATAGCCTTGCTTACAACTTCAAGCAGACTCATGCCCTGCCATTAACATGTGACACTTCTAACTGGTGGTCTGTAGCTTTTGATAACACTGTCTGCCTAGGGCACCATTGGGCGGCTCAAATGAAATATAAAGGAAAGCATTTTGCAAAGCCTTTATCATTATCTTCATAAACTGTATAATTACTGTTTTTGCTCTTTCCTAGCATAGAGGTCCTAAATAGGGAAATGGGGGATGTTTTATACCTGCATGTATGACTGATACTTGGTCAGAGAATGAGAGTGGCAGTTCACAGAGCTTTCTGCAAAGCATCCTCAATCCAAAACATACTAGTCCACAAGCCTAGTGAACTTTACTATTAATATCCCTCTTTATTGTGGTATTTTCATTTGTAAGAAGGTTCATTGTTACAAAACTTGGTGGCCCCCTGCTCCTTCTGTCACAGAAACCTGAATCCCATCAAGAGACCAAGCAACACTCAGAGGGTTGGAGAACTCAGGTTCACTATGCCGGCGGGCCCAGAAGAGTTAACACTCCAAGCTCTCAACCCCGTCTGTAAGTTTATACAGGCTTTTATAGGGTTTTAGGTTTCGATTACGTTCACATCATATGAAAATGAGGTGTTAGAAATGGACCAATCAGGAATGAGCTTTCAGAAACCAATGGAATTTTAGGGGTAAGCTTCATTTCCCTAGAAACAAGTCATTTTACAGAAGCACAAAAGTGGGAAGGCAATGGCCCTGCCTGGGAGATCCTACTGGTCCCTTTGTGGGTTTTGCACAGTCACTTCTGCCACGTACCTCCCCCCTCTGGAGCTAACTAGATAATCTTCGCTACTGTGAACGTTATTTCTAAACTATTTGTTTTTTAATCTCCTAGAACTCTAGTGAACTTTGTGCTCTCTCTCCATTGTCTCTTTGATATCTCTCTTCTTCTGTGCAGTTATTTCTATCCCATATCTTTTTTCAGCTTCTGGGGACCCTTTCAAGCTTCGTATTACTGCTGTAATTATCCATGGGGTCTACTGTACTGCTCCTAATACATTACAAGATTCTGCCAACTCATTTTCTATTTCAAAGCCATCACCCTTGTTTCTGGCTGGCTTCTTTGCTGATTTTTGCCTTCTTGTAAGCAAGCTTACTTTTGATGTTTATTGTCTTATCTCATCTTTAATCTCATATTTCATAGAATCCAGGCTTAATTGAATTTTATTGAAAAGTACAGGCAGATACTGCCTTAAATTACTTTTGTTTCCTATGGTAAATCTTTTTTTTTTTTTTCTTTTCCCAAGTATGTCCTTACTTTGCCTCCTGTGAGCTCTGTTCTTTAAAGCTTCAAAGTCTTTCATAGTCCCCAGATTGATACGTGTGGATTTTTCCTCCAGTTTTATCCACACTCAAAAATGAGAATTCTACACAGACCTGAAATCTCCTCTGGAAACAAGTGTAATAAGATGCCAAAAAATGAGACGCTGTCTCAGTTTCAGCAAGAGCCTCCACTTTAATAGGGGCAACCAGGACAAGCTACATAATTTTCTGGACCAAGTCCAAAGTGAAAATGCAGAGTACCTTGTTCAAAAATTGTTGTAAAATTTCAAGATGGTGACAGCAGAGTATTAATCCAAGCACAGAGCCTTCTTGAGTGAAGGATGCTGTAACTATAAAAGTCATAGACCCATGAAGCCAGGGAAATGACCCCTCCTCTCCAAAGCAGAGGGCTGGACCACCAGGTAGGTCTTACAAGGAAGTGTCTGTAAACTGGACTTTCAAATCTTAGCCCCCCACTTACTTAAAAGGTATAAAAAAGTTGAGTTGAATTGGCTGAAGAGTGAGTTGGAATGTGAAAGAATTCTCTAGAACAAAGTGTCAGTGTGCTGTGGGCACTGCCCTCGTCAATGAGCCTTGAAGGGTTTTGCATAGGGAGGAGACGTAAACTGACATTAAGGGAGTAGCTTTACCCTCGTCCACAGAATGCGGCAGAGTGTTCTCAGGGAGAACTTGCTGAGCATCTAACACGTGCCTTTATGGAAGATAGTGTTTCTCTTGACTGTCTGCCAAGCCAGAAAAGCCCCAGATCATGGCAGTGCCAGCTAAAAATGTCCTTTCCTAACCCTGCCTCCTGGACTGAGCGTAGAGCCTGAGGCCCAGAGTGAAGAAAAGCTTAACAATGAGGTTTCAGCTGTTACCCAGCACTGAAATAGACTGTTTTCTGATTCTAAGTGCTCAGAACTGTTTCTACTATCTGAGAGTAACTGGACTAGCCAGATGGTTCACCGAAGGCCGTGGGGAAGAACCAGTATGTTGGGCCTGTATAGAGATGCTTTATAATTGGGCCTCATCAAGTGCTGTTTGTTCAAATGCACAGAGTTTGTGCCTCTCTTGTGGATCTCTTAGTTTCTGCTTATTTGCTAGATAGACACCTCTTGTTGGATCTTCAGATTGATCCATCCAGTTGCCTTTTTCATGATCCAGAATTGCAAAGGGAGCAAAAGGGAGCCAAAGGGAGCAAAAGGGAGCAGGGTCTCAGGCAACTTCATTCAGTTTGTGCGGCTGCAGCTCCAGGCACCAGGCCTGGTGGGAAATCCCTCTGCTGCTTCAAGACACCCTTCCAGGTTCCCACCACTGCCTTAACAGAGCTGACACACTTCCCTGCCCACCAGAAGTTCATTTTTGCTCAGTTAAGTCTCATCCTGCAGAAGTCCCTCGTAGCCTTTGGCTCGTGGATGGCAATGTTTCCTACTTTTCAGTGCTGACATGGATTTTTCATATTATTGTCCGGAATCAATTCAGATTTGTCTGCATCCCAAAGAAGACTCCTGTCAGTGTTGGGAAATAGTGATAAATAAATAGCCTGAGTGAGATACGAAACCCTTCTCCACAGAACTTGTGAAACAAGCCATCTTGTTTTCTGCGGCTGTTTAGGTGCACGGCTATGGGGCCCCAGTCCTCCCTCACAGTGTGGATGTACAGTGAAAATCACCATCGCCCACAGGAGGACGCAGCCCTCCAACACGAGGGCGTCCCCACGGGCAGCCCCACCCTAGTGAAGAGGCAGAAGTGAAGGGTGCTTCCTTCGCACAATAAGGAAGCAAATCCAGACACCTTTGTGATCCCAACTCCTCCTCTCTCCGTAACTGCAATATTTTGTTGAAGTATGAACTTGAAAAATACATCGTGTACCCTAAAGGTAAATTTCACACTGCCAGAAAATGTAGAACTTCCTCCGGAGTACTGAAACTGATCATAATGTCCATTTATGCAAATTAAAATATTAAAGCGTAACAACCACAGAATACACTGGGTTACATGCAGCCTCCAGCTTGTCTTCCTCCAGCGTCTGGAGCATCAGCGACCCTTTTCACCCTGTGCCCTAACAAGCTTTCTCCTTTGTCCAATCTTCAGGCGACCACGCATGCATTTCCCCCTGCATTTTGTCCACCTTCATTTACCTTCAGCGCTTGTGATGGAAATCACACCATCACAGGTATCTGGCTTCCTCATGCAGGCCTTCTCCACCCCAAGTTCCGCAAGCAGATTGCTTTGTTCCTCTGCCATTTTGAGCATTATGCAGGTGCTGAACCCAAGATGCCGTGAATAAATGATGAAACCAAGTTTTAGCTTAGAGCTTGCTGTGTTCCATGTGCATAGCTGTAATGTCAGATTCATTATTCATGAGCATATGCTACTATGGCCCTCCCCTTGTAGCTCCATCCTCCACTGCTTCTGACTCTCAGATGTGCAGGATGCACCATCACTCCTGCAGCTAGGAGCAATTTCTTCCTTCTGAGTGATGGCCCTATTTTTATGCAAGTATGAATCCTTAGATGTCTAACATTTACAACCTAACATAAAGTAAAACCAAAGATTTTGATACTGAAAGTCGTAAGCATATTGGGTCAACAAAGAAAACTAAGAAGCAGGGACTGCCTTTAGAATTCTGATGGAGTGAAAGGCTGGTCTATCTGTAAACAGAAATAAATTACAGTGTGTTACCGGAGGCAGACTAGGAAGGATTTCCTAGTCCAGATTCTCTCCTCTAGGTGGTGCCTCTCATGCCTCGGATTCCACAACTTGTCAGGAAGCACTGTCTCTTAGAAGACTCTTGGGAAGAATGTCATACTAGATACTGTGATTTACTTTACAGCATCTTTATTCTCCCTGCTATGGGACCAGTCCACTTTGATGCAGCGCGTACCACTTGCCAGGAGCTGTTCCAAAGCCTTCCATATACTGAGTCATAGCCCTAAGATGCGGATAACACCGTCACCGTCACCGTCACCGTCACCACCACCACCACCACCACCGTCTCCACTTTTCAGACGGGGAAAGTGAAGCACCGGCAGGGTGGGTACTTGACCAAAGTCAAACGCAAAATCAAGCCTACTTGCAGAATCTGAATGTAGGCAAAGGCAGGGCCTCTGGAAGATGACATACACGGGAGGGGTCTCTCTGGATGCCTGGAGTTCACAGAAGGAGTGGGGAATACCCTGAAAGTAAGTAACAAGGCACACTGAATGGAACCGAGGACTAAGCCCTCACTGCTGCACACCATCTGCCCTCCGTCTCCTTCCCGTCCGCCCCTCAGTGCTCCCACTCGGGCCTCCCTGCAGTAAGCTGATACAGCATGAATCAAAGCCTTCACACTCACTGTTCTTCTTCCTGGAACACTCGGAGATCCACATGATTTCCTCCTGCGCCTCTTTCAATAATCACCTCATCAGAGAAGTCCCGTCTGACCACCCAGCGCTGTCTGACTTGGTCTTCCCAGGGCCCTTCAGCATCAGTGCTGCCATGTAGCTACCTGCACCCACGTGACAGACGAGAAAACGGAGCCCAGCGATGTGAGTCATTGGCCAAAGGTCATGTAACAATAAGCAGCAGAGGAAGGACTTGAATCCAGGTTTAGCTGCAACACTCTGATCACTTTTGCAACATTCACTGTCTCTTTTCTCTTTTATTCCCCCATAGATTGCATGTCTTGTGCTTCCAAAACCTGTACTAGGAAGAACACCTCAGCATCTCTGCCAAAAATCTTTTGCTTATGCAATCATCATATTTATAGTCAGTCTCCATCTAAAAAATATCTGGTCTAATCTTATCGCTGCCAAGAAGATCAGTGATTTAACTGGTCAGTGAATCTTGTTAATTATAACCCTAGACCCACATAACCAAATATAGCGCGGAGGACCTATACGATGTCTCAAGTTCTATCAACCAGTTGGAGGTCATTTTGAAAGGATTCTAAAGCAAGTAGTTCACCATCATTCATCTATTCATTCAACAAATCTGTATGGAAATTCTAGTGTGGAAGGAATGGTTCTAGGTGCTGAGAATAAAGCAGTGGACCAAAAGGCAAAGCTCTTTCCCTCACGGAGCCTCCATTGCAATGGCAGATAAGCAGTAGGGGCCGCTAAAAACAAATAAGCAAGTAAAAGCATAATCCGCCAGCGGATGGTAAGCGCAGTGAAGAAAAAGCAGGGAAGGCAACAGAGACTCGGAGGGGCTGGAGGGGTAGGCGGTGCGGTGCTGTTCTGTACTCGGTGGTCAGCCAAGCCCTCTCTGATGAGGTGCCAGCTGAAGAGGCGAGGGAGGGAACTGTGGGTCCCTGGGCATTCCAGGAGGAGAGAGCAGTGCATGCTTCCACCTTTCCCTGAATCTTTATGCCAAGGTGGCTTGATGTAGTGAGGGGTTAGAAGCATAATGTGATCAACAAGACTGTTTGTTTAAAAAGGAAAAAAACCATGAAGCATAAAATTCACAGGATCTCCAGCCAAGTGTAACTGATCCTCTTCTTTACTCCCTCCAGCTCCCACAGCTCCGCTTCCTTAACAAAGGTAATTTATCTACTGGGCTCTCACTTAATGCCAGGCTCCACCACTCAGTGAGTGTGTCGTATTAGCTCTCTCTCATGATTAACGCTTCTCCAGTAAAGGGTGCCCTTATCGTTCTTCAGCAAATGTAGAATGAGAGAGCGTTGTCCGTGCTTAAGATGCTCTGGGTTGGATAAGGAGAATGAGGATATAGTATGTTACCCCTGACATAGACAACCAAAAGTACTTGAGAAATACTCTGTGTTTTCAGTGTTTTCAGTGTTAGAATAAATCCATGCAGCGCGAAGCGTGGATGGTGCACCTGCAGCATAGAGCAGAAATGAAGTGACCAGTCTGGGCTCAGAGTCATTGTCCTTTTAGTTTATGTCTGATCACTGTCTGCTTCTCTCACGGGACCATTAACTTCCACTTGCATGGCTTCAAGTCTGAGAAAATAGGAAACGCTGCATGGAGTAGAGTCTAGTTTTATTATAAACTCATTCTCTTCAGGCTCAGGGGATGCTGCATGGCTCTGTTTCTGTTGGGAGTTTCTGTTGAAACTGATGTTTCAAGGCTCTTACTTGACAGCCGTTTATTGGCAGAGCTGCATGAACAGAGGGCTCCTGTTCAATTCAAGGAGAGAGCTGTTCCTGTGAACTCCAGGAAGGGCTTGCGAGTCACAGCTGGGGTAACGGGCTGTGACTCCTGCGTGTGAGCACCGTGGCAGTGTCCCACGGGGGAGGCAGAGCAGGGCTGCGCCTTCCCTTTCCCTGGCCGACTCGAAGTTTGGGAGGTGTTGGGAGTGGTTCTATGGCGCCAAATGAAGTCTGTAAAATCCCAGGGCTTATGACTAAGTGATAACAGAGTTGGAATTAGATCTTAATCTTTCAAATCTTTGTCAATGGCTCTTTTCATAATGTCCTTCCTTCCTTCACCCACACTCTTAGAAAAGAGCAAGAGTCAACGGAGTCAGTTACTTTGATGGAAATAAATGCCTGATGTATTCACAAAATCTCAAGAAATCCAAGAGAATTTTTAGAAAGAAAAAAATACCCCAAGATTTGTAGTGGATTTTAACTTTATTGAATGAGCATTTTTTGTCTCTTTTCAGAAAATGTAAACAGCACATTTGCATTCCCACCAAGTTTATAACCTTTTTCACTGTCCAAAAGGAATGTGAATTATCTCCGAGAAATGACTGTGATTTACAATTACAAGAAAAAGAAATTATTCAGGGGAAGTGTCTCTGACTAGCCCTTGGTCCTGGCTTATGCACTTTAGCTCCCTGCTGCTAGATACAGTCGGTCTCTGGATTTGCTTGCTTAAGGTCTAGGCAATTTTCTGACCTCTAACTAGTCCTGTCTACTTCACTGTCCCACAGTCCTCTTTCCCCCGCAGCTGAAATTACTGGACGCACAGTAGCTCAACCCACCTTATATTCTCAAACCAGATCATCTTTCTGGACCTCTTAAATCCCAGCTCTTTGTCTTGATGACTCTCTGTCAACAAATCTTCTACCAATGGTTCTCAACTTTGACCACATATTGGAATCACTTCGGAAGAATTAAAACATGTATGTGGCTACTAGTCCCCATCCCCAGAGATCCTCATCTAATTCATCTACAGCAAGGTTCCCCTGCACTGGCCCTTTGACATCTTGGACGAGGTCATTCTTTGTCATGAGGGACTGTCCGCCATACTGTAGGGTACTTGGCAGTATCCTGGCCTCTTCCTACTAGGTGTCAGTACACCCTTCCAGCCTTGACAACCAAACATGTCTACAGATGTTGCCAAACGTCTACTTGGGGAAAAGTCACCCCCAGTTGAGAACCACTAGCCTGGGGTTTAGCCTGAGCATCAAGATATTTCCAGACCCCCCCCCCGAATATGCTAATGTGCATTCTGGGCTGAGCATTATCAGTCTAGGCTAGAGCTGATTTTCAAACTTAAATATCAGCCCGGGATCTTGTTAAAATGCAGATTCTGACTTAATAGGTCTGGGGTGGGGCCAAGATTCTGCATGTCTAACAAGCTCCCAGGTGGTGTGATGTGGCTCTCGGTCCACTCACTGAGAGCGGGGCGGGGGGGGGGCGGGGCGGACACCGCAGTTTGCCCTGGGGCTATGCCTACACTCAGCATTTCCACTTGGGTGCCCCTCATCATTTTACCCTAATTGCCCCAGGGTTGCTGGTGATTGTCAAAGGCAGAGATGCCCGAAAACAGTGAGGCAGAGAAATTACTTCAACTGAATTACTCGTCTCTTAGGGATCACGGTGCCACAGGCAAGTTGCATGTCACCAAGGTAGGAGGTGCCAGCATTTTAGGGAGAACCTTCCCTACAGTTTGCCTCTTGCTGGCGCCAAAGGAAAAAGCCCAAAGCACCCTGAGCTGCAGCCTTCCCAATAGCACACTCCACGCTGCTGGTCAGAGGAAAGGCTGCCTGAGCCTGCCTTCAGCTTCCCCCCTGCATTTTGAAGTCTACAGCTTTCACATGAGTCACTGGGGTTAAACAAATGAGTCGAGAGAGCAGATTTTCCGTTTGAGGAGGGATTTCAGGAAGCACCTTCTACAACTGAGTCGAGACAGACCACCTTCTAGAATTTACACAGAACCACGGGAAGGTTACTTGTCCCTCCATTCACAACACAAAAATGCAGAGAGTTTACACAGCTCTGTTCTCCTTTGACTTTTGTCCTGGAGAAAAGCTCTCATTTTATTCTGGTGGAATTTGTTTGCATTATACTCACTTCAGAAGTCTGTCCTCTCTCACTTGTAAATTTAGCCAGGAACTTGACAATACATACCACTGGCGTATGACTTCAATCCTATTGGCTCCAAAGAAGGAAAAAAAGCATCTCATTGCTTGGGGATCTACAGTGACATACAAGCCTATTTATGGATTCTGCAGCTGGCTCGATGTATGATGTGCGTTACCACTACACTCTTCACTTAGAAAAGAAAAAAGTAGTCTTGACAACCGACTGTCCAGAGGAAGAACTCTAATTAATTTTAGAGAGTGCTCATGCATGCACACTACACAGTTCTGAACAGACCTTCTGCCTCAAACCCATATCTACTTTCTTACCATGAAGAAAGGCATTTTGACAGTGAGAAAGAAAGCTCAAGTTCCCATTTACCTTTCTTTTTCTGAAAACCTTATAACCACATCAGACTTGTTCATTGACTCCTGGCTGCTTCTCCCCTTGGTGACATCCTGGCTCCTCTTAGATCATTAGTTCTCAGTAAGACAGGGACAAAGCCTCCAGAGACACTTGGCGATGTCACAACTGGGAGGTGGCTACTGACATCTCTGGATAAAGGCCAGGGATGCTGTTAGATGTCCTGCAATACACAAGACTATCCATCTCCCGCAACAACGAAGCATCTGACCCAAAATGTCAGTTGAGTTGCTGTTGAGAAAATCCGTCTCAAATTTTTAGAAACTCAAAAAGCCCCTCAACTAAAGGCTGCTGGAGACTGAAGCCTCAACCTACCAGCTAAAATTCTACTCTGAAATAGAAAATAGGAAAAGAGGAATAGGAAAAAAGGGCTCCTACAAGTAACTCCTTTACTTACCCACAAGGACAGAGACCTTCTCATTCTTGTCCTTTTCTGTGACCCTAGAGGGTATTTGTCAAAGGAATGACTGGATCCCGCCCTCAGTTCAAGGATGTCCTCCTCAGGAAAGAAGAAAAGAGGAGTCACAGCTATAAAATTAGCCCTCCTGGGCGGCAACCCGGGACTGTCCCCGGCAGTGTGGTGCAACGCAGTGCTTCTCAAATTCATGTGCATGTGAACTACCTGGGATCTTGTTTTTAAAACTGCAGATGCTTGTGTGCTAGGTCCCGGATCAGGCCTGAGCGTCCGCATTCCCCACAGGCTTCCAGACAAAGCTGGAACGCCCGGTCACTCTCTGAGCAGCAGCAGACCATGCCTAGACTTGGAGCCAGGACATTCACCTGCTTCCCTCTCCTGTTGTAGAAAACACAGAGGGTAATAAACTCTCTGCTATGCCCGTGTGAGAAACCGTTGTGGTGACTAAATTAAAACATTCCTGACATGATCTAGAAACTTTGCATGGGAATTCAGAAATCATATAAACTAAACTCATCAATCTTTAAGTTAGAAGCAGAGTCTTAAAGACACCTTAACTCGCCCAAGGGCACACTGGTGATTGGCTGTCGAGTCTACACCAAATCCGCACCCTGACTCTCAGCCCAGCCACCTACCCGCTCCCTGCGTGCTGGCTGCCTCGCTGCCCGGTGCCTGGCACTGCAGGCGTGGCTGTTGCTTACTTGTCTCGGGTTTCCCCCTGATGATGATGTGTGGTGCCTTGGCTGAGAATGAACCCCAACCACCCCTCCAAGTCCACCTGCCACCCCATCCATATCTGATTGCTCATTCAGTGAGATTGGTTTGCTATTGCCGTGTCTCCGAAATCAATCATTATGCTACACTGCTCCACTGCTTCACTCTGCGCATTGCAATGTCCCTTACATTGGGTTTTGCTCCCTTGGTGTATGCGAGAAACACAAACCTCAGGCAAAAAGAGCAGTTAGCCTGGTGCCCAACAACACAGCAGGCACTAAACTGGGGTTAAAGCCCCACGTTTAGATTCCCCGTGCATGCTTCAAACCTCTTCAGAGAGAACACAGCCCTCCATTATTTACACTGCACTCTCATTAGTCCCAAAGCCCGGTGTCTTAGAGCTAAAAATCTGCTCATCAGTATCAATTTAGGTGAAGGGAAATTATATTTAAAGAAAAACATTCTATCATTCTATAGATTCACTTTAAGAATCCTACCCTCCCATTGTCTCAAAATAACCTTGGGTCTGCCTTTCTTCTCCTGCAAAGCAGATAATACTGCCTAGAGAACTCAAGTTGCATTCCTGCCCTGTCTTTTGCCTCCCAGTTGGAGCAGCCCTCTGCATCTCATGGATTTTAAGTGCCATCTAGTGGTAAATCTTCAGATGTTAAAAATAATGCAATAAAGATTAATTCAAGAAGCATGGTGGGGTCTCCAGGTGGTGGAAAATCCCTTTACTGGAGAATCACTATATCTGCCATATGTACGTTACCAATATTCAAAAATTTTTAAATACTAAGAAAAATTCAAATAAGTATGCATACCGGTTGGGCATCCTTAAAAACAAACAAACAAAAAAAAACTCTTGTAACTCTCCAGTCAAAAAGCATTAAAAAATCCTTAAATTAATTTTTCTGTTATATATTAGAGACAAGTTCTTCATAAATTTTTATTTGAAAGACATCTTTTTAAGCCATAAGTGTAGTTAGCCTTTCCCAGTCACTTGAGTTGGTGTTTTCTACTTGCTTTGACAATTCTACCCACTCCTTCCGTCACAGAAAAGAGCGACAACTTGGATTTTATTCTACAGAAGGACCAAAAAGCCTTTACTTTCCTTCTTGTCCTTGGAGATGGAGAGGCTGGAAACACGGAGCCTCCTTTCTTTTCCTCCACCCACATAATCCTTCAGTGTCTGCTCCTTCCTACGTTCGCAATCTCCCAACCCACCACCTGCACGTAGGCGAATCTGTCTGAGTGCTATAGCATTTGGTCTCCTCTGTCTGTTTTCTGTACAATGGTAGACACACCAGGCTTGGCAGGTGTTGATAAATGTGTCTGCAGACCTATCACCAGACCATAACAGAGCTGAAGCTATGACTTGGATTTCCAGCTCCTGGTATGACGCTTCTTCAGGGTAAGACGGAGCTACAACAGAAACGCACTTATAGAAGCAGACCCCAGGTACTCAGAGAACATACGTCCAAATGAGACACATACAGAGAGATGTGAAAACAGATGTCCCTTCTACAGCACAAAGGCAGAGCTCAAAATGAATTTCTATTGAAAATGATTAGATATTCTTGAACAGCGACTACTATTAAATGCTAGTTCACTACAATTAATTTCAGTTTGCTTTGATAATATTTCTTTTTTCTAGATAAAAACTTAAACTATAGAAAATAGAGACAAAGCATAAAGTAAAATGGAAGTTCTCTCTCATGTACCCTAACACAGCCCTGTTGAAATCCTTTGCATTTTTTCCTGAATGGATCTAGATATAAAGATTGGGATCATATGTATACTCGGTTTTGTCACGTGGGTTTTTTTCCACCTAATAATATATTATGAGCATTTTCCCATGTCGTTAAATATATCCGCAACATCAAGATATTTCATCATATGAATGCACCATGTTTAATTTAATCAATACATAGTGGTAGATACCAGATTGTTCCTAAATTCTTACTCTTGTATCTAAATAATTCTGAGACAAACTTCCTTGTTTAATAAGACAAGTGTAAATATTTATTACAAATTTACTTCTAGAGCTTGAATTGCAGGGTCAAAGGATGTGAATGTGTTTAAGTTTTGTGATGCACAGCAAATTGATTGTTAAAAAGGTAACCATCGATGAACACTCTCACCAGGACCTCGTAAAGGCACACCAATGATGTTTTCCTGGAGAAGAGAGGCCCCTGCAGACCCCAGATCCTTATCAGGGTGTCTCCTTGAACCTGCAATAGGCCTGGTTAAAACGCTCCAACTTTTAACATTGCAGTGCACGTTTTAAGGACCTTGAAACTTCCAGAATTAGCTCTGGTTCTCTCACAGGGTGTACGTGAGACACTCATAAGTGCATCCTGGTCTCTCAAGGAGATAACAGATGTTTCAGTCATTATGTCTTCTATTTTCTGTATAAATCTGTGCAAAATTCTGACAAAACTTCACAATTACTTTTTTTCATGTAGTGGTACTTTATACGCATGTAGGTCTGATAATTACCCAATATTAAAACTACGCTGTCTCTCTCTCTTCCATACTGATTACGAAGAAGTCTTTTGTTCGTGATACTGCTTTATGTTCCTAACAACTTTGTGAGAATACCTGAGTCCCACAAACCAGAGTTACTTTTGACACGGCTACCTGGAAGCACTAGTAATGGTGGAAACAGACAGTGTAATTCTGGAACATTCCCTCTGGATTCATGTAATAGAATATTTTACAATTGAGATTTTAAAACGACAATCAGATTTTTCTCACTTCTTTTAGCACTGTTATTTTCCATGTAAAAGATTGAGTTTTTCTATTCTTTTTAATAAAAAGAATAACTAAAAATATTTTAAATATATCAAAACCATTACTCAAATTGATAAATTCTACTCTAAATTTAAAGGGGAAAAAAAAACTCCTGTTGCTAAAGTTTGCCTTTTCATCCTTATTTAAATTTCCATCAATAAGCAGAGGAAACTCATCCATTTTGCCTTCTTATTAAACTAGAGCAGAAGTCAGAGGCTTTGCCTGAAAACTCAATTTTTCTCCTCTTCAAAACCATCAGAGGGCGTTTTCAGCTTTGAACTCAGACAAAATAACAGGACTGGTTGAGAATGACTAAATCCACGTTTCATGATGCTATGAAATTGCCAATATTTTGTCATATTTGATTTAGAAAAAATGTGTAAATTTCATATTGTGTGAACTAATAGTACAATTTCTAATCAGCAAGGCATGATCAGTAGGTCACCAGAAGCTTCCAGAGGCGCCGCTGCAGGGGATTCTGGTTTTCCTGCCAGCCCATCATTAAAGCTAAGCTACTGACTGCTGAGCCGGGAGTGGCCTCAGACCACAGCCCCGCCCTCTTTCTCTAGCATCGTCTTCTGGGCTGGTTCTGCACAGACGCCAGTTGATGGCCCATGATGACCTGGGATATTCCACATCATGCTGGCCACTACTTAACAGGTGGTTAAATGGGGACGAAGACAAGGTAAGGACCCTGTCGTTCACAAGGGAAAGAAAACCCCTGGAGCGGAACATGTCCTCTGACCGACCAAGAACCAGCTGCATTGACCCCGTCTGGGCTCCACCCGCCATCCTCACTTCCTGAACCGACTAGCAGATGATTGAGATCCAAAATACCATCAGAGTTGTGAGCATTCATCCAAAGAGAAGGCTTCAGGTTTTCCTCTCAATCCCCTTGAATGGACAGAGGACAATTCCTCCACCCCCAGCTTCCAACGGAGCCGGGAAGAAACTGACTCACTGAGACGCAGAGGCCTACAGGAAGGGCGCACACGTCTCATTATAAAGCTGGGTGTTGAAGCAGATTTCTGACAACCTCCTGTGCCTATTTGACTGGGGGAGATGATAATCAGTGAGGGGTGGCAGGAGAGAAGGTGGGTAACAGACGGAAAGTTGCAGTCTTATCTTTGTCGTGCCAAAGAATGTCATCTGCGTTGAGCCAAGTGGACACACATGCAGGGCAGCTGGGCCCGAGCTGCCTTATTATGAGACAAGTGGACTCCAGAAACAAGAGACCGTGGGGAGACAGGGAGGAGGCAGGAAGAGGAGAGTGGGGTAGAAGCCCCAGGGCCAGAGGCGTGTCTCCTGTGGAGACATTTTTGGACATCTTCCTACAAGGGCCTCAGAAGAATCCACATGTAGGTCCCGAGGGAGACCAGCACCTCCACGGCTGCACAGGGAAGGGTCATCCATCCGGCACTGTGGGGTGGGAATGCGCCAGCGTGCAAGAGGAGATTACAGTGAGAAGCCAGTAAGTATAAGGGCACCTGCCCTTTTCCCCTGGTCCCTCCTCACTGCTGCAAGCAGAAGCAGCTGGGAAAAGTGAAGGAACTGACCACGTTACCTTCCCACTGTAAACCCATCCGGCCGTAAGTTAGTCACCTGTTGGGAATTAAGTAGGATACAAGATTAGAGTTGGACTAAATTGAGTTTTAATATCTAAAAGTGGTAATTAAGTGGTAATTTAATATCTAAGAGGTAATTAATAGGCAAAAAAAAAAGGGAGATGCAACAGAGTACGATTAAAAGCAGTAGGTGGAGAAAAAGTATTTTCATATTTGTATGTCACCAAGCTCAACAAACCAGTTACACTTGTCTGGACTGATGAATTCATTGAAATCTCCGGGTCTCTGTAGCTTTATTGCTAAAAGTTCAGCTTTTACAGCGTAAATGAGTTCAAAGAACAGGAATCATCAGTATCAACTGTGAAAGAGATGAAGAGGAACTTTCATTTGGAAAGAAACTGCATCAAATTAAACTAAAGATGATTTGTAGTTTTGTTTCAACTCAGGCCTGTCACTTACAATGCCTAAGGAACAGAAATAATCTAGTCCAAACAGCATCACAACAGCACGTACACACACACACGTGCACACATACATGCACACATACGTACACACACACGCACACACACACATACACACACACATAAACACACCCACACACGTACACATACGTGCACGTACACACGTACACACACCCCACACACACGTGCACACACACGCGCACACACGTACACACACCCCACACACTTGCACACACACGCACACACACGTACACACACCCACACACATACACACACGTACACACGTACACACACACACACACACAGATGAATTTGATTTATTTAAATGAAGAGAGAAGAATAAAGCTAATTGGGGTTCAAAACTATATAGTTGATTTAATAAGCTTTTCACTTTTCAGTTCCCTCAAACATTCTGATTTACAAGTCACAGATCACAATGATACATTTATTCTAACATAGCTACCTTTTGCAATTTGATTCTATAAATTTAAGACATTAAAGCTAAATATAATGAGGCTACTTCACACAGTGCTTTTCCAAGGTTATAAAAGGTAGTAACCACTTTACAAATCTTCATCAAAGCCCAGCCCCACGACAAGGTAAAACTCAAATGGCCGTTATTTACTCATTATTAGAGACATGTCTTTTGTCAGAATCATTGAACTCAAATATTATTCTCTCTAGGTCATTAATTTGGAATTTTTCTTATGAATGTTAATAATCTACTTAGCTTCCTGTGAGACTTAATAACTACATTGGTTATTTTACTTTCTTTGCCTTGGGCATTTAAGATTGGATTTAATATCTCTACAAATTCATAATGCTTGTCTAAAGAGATGACCATGGTGGCTTAACTTGTACGTAAAATAGCAATAGATTTATGGTTAAATCCTCATCTGTTCAGAACTTCTTAAACTTCAAACTGTCACAGCCCTACCAATTTTCTTAAAACAAATCTTTGTTCTTTGTTTCAAGTATGTTTCTTCAAAGCAATTTTAAAGTTCAAATATAGCACATTTATAACCATCTGCTTCTACAAAACTTCAATGGATATTTCAAACGTTATCAAGTTTTCTGTCTCCTGCAGCTAGAAACAATGTCGCTATGTCCTTTCTATTAAGAAACAGGTAAGGCTTCTATTTATTTAGCAACATATAAGTAATGGATACAGACATGGAATTGGCAAACTATATTGTTTATGGCATAGAATTTATAATTCTTTATTTCCTCAAGGATGTCACTGTATTTCACAATTTGTTAAAACTCAATTTTATTTTCAAGGAGCAGAAAGCATTTACAGAACTACCCTTTGGGTACAGAAAGCCCGCCAGTGCTGTCACTGAGGAGCACAAACCCAGCATTTTGAGTCCCTGACAGTGCTCTCTCTAGGAAAGTCAGAGGCTGGGTACTGATTTTGCCATGCATTACACAAGCCTCAACTTGATAAGATGTTATGTTTTTATAATGATCTATAATTATAGTCTTTCACTCATCGAATTCAAATTGTTTTCTTTTATAGTAAGTACAAAATAATAGTACAAATCATACTCTCTGTGGCAAACAAAGTGAGGCCCATATGACATAAACATATGTCACAATGGCCCAAGGTGAAGGGTGAGAAACTTAGAGTTGTGTTCAGGGAAAATTTAAAAGCCAGGCAGGGAGCCTACTTGAGGGATCAACGCAAAAAGCCCAGATAAATCCCCAGGCAATGGGTAGCATCTACAGGCCCTTTTTATACAGCACCCATGGACTTATTTAAAAATGTAGAAATCTCACCAAAATATGTAGATATCCTTTGTTAAACATGAGGCTCAAAGTTCAGGGTAAATCTCGGCCTAGATTTTCTGGAGGGGGACCTAACCCTAAAATCTTTGGAGTTAATTTTTCTCATTTAGGGGATTTCTATGGGGTTATGAACTGAATTATGTCTCCCACCCAAAATGCATAATTTGAAGCCCAAACCCCCAGTGTAAGTGTATTTGGAGATGGAGCCTTTAGAAATAATTAAGGTTAAGTAAAGTCATGAGGATGGGGCCCCAGTTCAGTACGACTGGTGCCCTTATAAGAAGAGGGGCACTGGGGATCTGAGCACACAGAGAAAAGGCTGAGGGCACAGCCAGAAGGCAGCCATCCACAAGCAAAGCGAGAGGACTCGGGAGAAACCAAATTTATCCACACCTTGATCCTGAACTTCCAAACTTCAGATCTGTGAGAAATCAGTTTCTGTTGTGTGAGCCACATAGTCGTGGCACCCTGCCATGGTGGCCCCAGCAAACTAAGGCAACCGGGCTTAGCATATAGACATGACGCCAGTTTTCATGTATCTTAAGGGAGATATGCTTAAAATATGAGAGTGCTTTCATTTACCGTTGTGACAGCTAATTTAACAAATACCAGTTTATATTCAAGGAACTAGTGTTCGTATAAACTGTTTTGTAAGCAGTACAGAACTAGACAAGCAAAGAGTATTATCACTACTTTTAGTTGTTTCTGCACTCTCCGTAACCACAGGTACTGTTGCAAGATTTAGTCATTCTGGCTGTTAACATAATTTTTTTTCTTGTTCTTATTTATTTAGGAATGCTTTTCCATGGAGAAAGTTGTTTATGGTAGGTGGAGCTAAAATGAGGAATTCTCAAATTCAGCTAGGATGGAGCCACAGTGGACACACCAGTCACATAATTTTTAGTGGTATGCAAACTAAGGAATAGGTCACATTCACCTCCAGAGCTATTTAGCCAACGGAGAGAAAGGGGATAGAAAGTGAAGGTCACTTTTTAAAACCTTCAGCGCAGAAATGACCACCTCATTTCTACACACATCCCATTGAGGAAAAGTGGTCACATGACCCCATCCAGATATAAGGAATGTAGTCTCGGACTGGCCAGTCGCTTCCCAAGACCTATGGAAAGGGAGCACAAATGTTGGCCATCTCTGCCATCACGCCTCTCTGAGGAAAAGGCATTGAAGAAGAGAAGATAACAAGAAATCAGACCTGTGAAGAGCTGTGGGAGAGAGGGTCCAGCCAGAAGGAATTGTATAAAAAAGCTAAACTCAAGACAGAAAGAGCCTTCTGTGTTCAAAGTTCAGAAAGAAGAGGTTGACATGAAGTGGGCAAGGGAAAAGAGGAAGTTACTGACATTGAGGTAGGAAAGGAACAGATCTGTGGGCTGTTACAGTCCACACAGAGGAGTTTGGATGTTTTGATCATTAAGATATCAGGATGTTTTAGCAGCATAGTAGTCTGATCCAAGTTATTTCTGAAAAATATTTATCTAGAAATCATGAGAAGATTGGCAAGGGACAAGAGATGAAGTTGAAATAAGGCTCTTTTATTGTCTAAGCCAAAGACTGCTGTGGATTGAATGGGTGTGGAGACTGAAGATGGAAGGAGCACAGTCTGGCATCCCCAGGAAGCAGTGGAGTGCTGCTCATATGATGGGAGGTGCCTGGCATATGGGCAGCTGCCGGACTTTGCTTTCTGGCAGTAGTGAGACATGCATAGAAGTCCTAGGATTCAGGTGGCCAGAAAAGAAGGTCCCAAAGTAATGTAAGAAGAGACACAGAATAGAAGAGATACCACATCTTGGTGCTCATATTTAGGAAGAAATTCTATATGATAGTGAGCTTAGAACACAAATATGACTAAATAGATGTTTGACTCCTTTCACGACCACAGGGATGAACACAGGCAGAAAACAATGATAATCTAGGTTTCCAGAACAGCCATGGTATTTGGTATTTATCAGACTTAGGCAGTAAAATGCATTCCTTTCATCTAGATTTTCAGAATACTGCTGTGGGTGAGAAATCTGTTAAGGAGTATGCAGTCTTTATTTGATCTAAGACTTTGGCTTTGAAAAGTGAAAATGTTAGGGTACCTTTCACACATGGAAATACCAATGAGATAAATCTGAATATCAAAAGATCTGAGAAAGAAGGTGAACATAATTCCAAAATTAAGGGACCCATGGAGGGGGCTCCCTTCACAGAATTCAGTGTGTTGGTCTCGCACTTCACTTGGAGGATTATCTACAAGCCTCTAATGAATTTTCTGATAAAAAGAAACCAACCCTCTCACCTGTTTCATCTATTCTCAGTTACCAGACTGGGGAGTTTACCATATTTCATGCTTCAGATCAAATGCCTCTCCTCTGAAGGTATCAGAAGAAACTTCCCACATCATGCACCAGCATCTGGCAATGCCTGGGCAAATCATTATTGCCATTATTATTATCTGTCTCCCTCAGAAGCGCCAGGCGTTGGAGGTCTGCCAACGACAGGAGCTATGGGGTTCATCGGACTTGGAGAATCGTACCATAAATCCAATGCCATTTTGAGAACAGTGAAAAGCAGACAACCCATAACATTACAGAGCAAGAAGATGAGCAAACACCACCTTCTCCTTCAGTGTCAGAATAAAGTGCCTTCGACACATAGAAAGCTGAGCATCAGACACAAAGGATACGGAGAACTGCTGGTGAAGAACTGCCGGTGAGCAAGTTAACCCCACTCTCCTAACTGGAGAGACCAGGTCACACAGCGGATTTCTGCGGGGCTGTCAGAGGCACTCTGGCCAGGTTCTGCTCCCGATCACTGTCCATTTTTACCATGTTTTCTTAACTTGCACCTACAAATTTAATGAGTTATTAATAAAGGTCTCTTCAAAGTCATATAGCCAGACTCAGAGCGAAGACTGGAACTTGAGAATGCCGGCAAGACTGGGTCTGTGCCAGGTGTTAAGGAGTAATTTTCAAAAAAGGTAAAACCCCAACATTCATACAGATATAAAATAAACACGTATTAAAGATTTTACTTAGCTCATTACTCACTGAGGGACTAGGAAGATGGGGAAATAAGCAAAACTGAGAAATCGAAGAAGAGATACATCTATAGGTAGGAAATAGTAAAATGAATGTGCAAATGGAGGCAAAGCTGCCCTTGTCCGTGGTGGAAGAGGGGCATCAGCTGAACTTCTAATTTCTGCCGGATAGGACAGAATTTGCATGTCTACAAACAGGAATTACTTTGCATTGCTGTTAGTCGTCTACAATTTATAGAGAGACCAAACAGTGCAAAGACAGCGGGAGTCTGGAATTAGATAACCCTGAAGATCGGCTCTGCAAAGTACCTAGCTTTCCACTGAACTACAAACTGTACCCAACACAGACGGAACAGCCACCGTGGCAGAGCGGATCGTTGCAGTCAGTGCCTGCACGTATTTTCAGGATGAACACGTGTTTTAAATAAGAGGCTTAATCCTCCCTGTTTATAAGGGAAGAGTTTCCCGTCCTCTCCTTTTCCTTGGATCACTGACTTTAGAAACCTTAAAACTGTGAGTACTTTCTTCTCTCTTTGAAATCTGTGTGACTCTGTTTGAAAACTAGATGGGACTTTTGTCAGGTTTATGACCCAAGAGTGTCTTTTTCAAGGACCTGGGAGCCACCTTTTGGATGCTAAGATCAAGCCTTTGAAAGGCTGACATCACTCCTATTTCTGTGGGAGGCTAGGGGCCTGACTCTGATGAGTACCTTGCTCCAAAGTTGCAAAACTACCTCTTGTCACAGAGATAGGAGGTTTGTTTTTCCTTTGTATAAAGCCAATTAGTTAACACAAATGATTGTGCCGATTGCCAGACAAAAGTTAGGATGAACTGTGTGTGCCCAAGGGTGCTGTCAAGTCCTCTTGAGGACTAGCAATCATTTACCTCGAGAACATGGCTGGACTTGGTTGTGTCTGCTTGGCTATGTGAGGCGGTGAGGTTCTTTTCTTCTTTGCAATCTCTGAGAAGGTTGCCTGTGAGGCATGTCCCATTCTGGCTTAATGCTTATTCAGTAATAAAACAATTTTACTTCTCTAATAACTTAGTGGAGAGGTTTTCTGGGTTGGGAGAAGATTCTGCTGTTACTCATATTTCCCTGTCACAACCTACCTACCCGAGTGTACGTGAATCCCAGAAGCATCCAGGCAGATGGAAGCCCTACGATCCAAGCTGCTTGCTCTGCTTGTCTTTGCCTCCTTGCTTCTGTGCACAGTGTAGACCCCTTCGGCCATCATGAAACGAACAATGAACAAAGTGCACCCTGCTGAACATACAATCGTGTGTGCACGTGTGTGGGGGGGCGATGTATGTAGCCAGGATGTCTGAGGACACAGGAGGCCCAGGAAAACGGAAACATTAGGAACATCTTTGTTCTCTGTGTATCTTTAGCATCCTTTGATGGTTGTTACTGTGATCGATGAGCATGGAAAGTTGGCTCCCCAGATGTGACTGACACGACCTGTTGGGAGGCGAATCTGAGCTGACTGCTCACCACGGCCCAGGGAGAAGAGCACCTGGGACTGCTCTGGCCACACCTGAGAAAGGAGGAGGTCAGGTCAGAACATGCCGGTGTCTGGAAGTCCGATTCGGGCAGATCTTTCCAGGGGGACTGAAGGGGCATCTCTGGAATTTGATTAGGACTGTTAAGAATTATAACACAATAGTCCCTGCATGGTAGAAGCAGTGATGTGAGGATTTTGAGAAGAGGGATTTAAAAAATTATAAGGCTTAAACTGTCTGATGTTTTCCACTGAAGAGTTGAAAAGTCTTTTGGAAAGTTCCTATAAAGAGCAATCAAGCCATTTGCCTGAGTAGTAAAGTTACGCTAATGAAGACAGAGGGAAGTACAAAGTCGTATTAATATAGACAGTGAGGCCTAGCTCAGTTCTCAGCGTCCATGCTGAATGGGGGTAGATGGTTTTGATTATCAGGAGTTCAGATCAAAACTCAAGATGTGTAGGAAATATTCGGTTTCTTAACTCAAGTTTTTTTAAATTTTGGATCCTATTAATAATAGTTTTTAATATTCATACTTATTAATTTTATCATGATTACACATGCAAAGTTTCTGGAGCAGAGCAGATAATCCACGAATAATAAAAAATACAAGAAGATTCGCCTTCCACAGCCTCTCATTCTACGGTAAATTAATCTCGCCCGTTCAGGTCCATCAGGCCACTCTTCCTAGGGCTGCATCTAAGCTTCAGGGGCTTTAAAAGTCCAAGGCAAGGGGAGGGAGCCATCTCTGACTCTCTATGCCAGCTGTTCTCCAAGAAGCCCTCCCATGTGGCCCTGTCATTCGTCCTCTGCTTGGCCCTGAGGTGCCCCTTCCTCCTCTCACCGGCACGCTCACCCTGAACAACTCCTTCTCTCGCACTTCCGTGCTCACGTGTAACTGCATCTTTGGATCTGGTGTGGGCAGCAAGGCCGTCCAACTGTCCATCTTGATCCAGACTCCACATGCACCCTCCTTCTCTACGCCCTTCTGCCTCCCCGCAGGTCTGCCCAAGGAACACGGTACAAGGGCCCCTACAGGGACACATCCCCCACACGTGTCTTTGCTCTTATCTTTTTCCCTGTTTCTACTGCAGACCCCCCAACCTAGAAAACCTTAGGATTTGGGGGGAGCCCTTACTGCTCTTGAACCTTCTGTTTGTGCCTCTTTCTGTATCCGGGGTTCCCCATCTTGACACCATTGACATTCTGGACCAGATCATTCTTTGCAGTGGGGGCTTGTCCTTTGGGTTGCACGATGTGGAGGAGAGCAGAATATGTCACTCCAAAGTGTGCCATTCTGGCATATTGATTATTTTGAATTAAAGTTAGTTAAGGAACAACCAGTGCAGGAAGGACTCTCTGACTTGCCTTCACCCCGCAGATGGAAGAAATGAACACCCCATGTGAAAGCACCCCTCCCACACCCGGAGGCAGAGACGAGCTCGTCCCCAGAAACGGGGGTCTAGGGCCGAGAGGCTGTGTCAACAGACCTTGTTACTTCCTCACTGACTTACTGCCCTCAAGCCCAAACTTCTCTGTCTTACCAATTCTTAATAAATGTGTTTCTTTGTCTAAAAGGTATAAAAGCTGCCTGCTTTGGTCACTTATTTGAGTCTCATGTTAAAAAAAAATAAACTTGTTTTTCTCCTGTTAATCTGTCTCATGGCAGTTAAATTATTAGATCAACCAAAGAAACCAGAAGGCAAGAAAGGAAAAGTTTTCCTCCCATACAGATGTCCAGCAGCATCTACACATGCCTACTTGATACCTCTTAGCTGTGACAACCAGAAATGTAAAATGTTCCTGCTGGAAGAAAAGTTGAGAACCAAGTTGAGAACCACCGTCCTAAAATCTTGAATTTTGTGGGAGAAAAAAACAGGAGTAAAGCCCCTGAGTATTTCCTTCCTGCTTGCTTCATTTCTGCCCTGAGATACTGAACGCAGGACAGCCACTCTGTGCGAATGGGGCAGAGGAAAGGGAAAGAAATGTGGAGTGGGGAGAACGTAGATTCGTATTTCATGATGGCATCCCTTTACCCGAGCCTGCATCCTGGTGCTACTCAGGACTGTCTAGCGGCTCATTAGAAAGGCAGGGTCTCAGCCCCCGCCCCGTGCCTACTGCATTAGCATCTTGGTGATTCAGTTCGGCCATCTGTTTTAACAAGCTCTCTGCGTGATTCTCATGCTGTGTGGAAATAAATGAAGACCATCCAACCGAAAACAAGCATCGGTTTAATATTTGGAGCTTGCTATAGCGAGGCAATCAGCCGTCATCACTTACGTCTGACAGAGGCTCCAGGGCAGGCAGAGGGGTGGGAGAGCTTTACAGCGGGGGGAGAAAAGGAAGGCTTAAGGCATATCCTGATTGGAAGTTACAGACATGGGGAAGCTGTTGGAGCCTAACTAGAAGTGAAACATCCGTGTGATTGATTTGGAAACATATTTCACTTTCTCTGGTTGATTCTAGGTTGGAGGTGGGGGCAAAAAAAAAAAAAAAAAAGTAGTGAAGCTGGCAGTTAATTGACCAAGTTCTAACTGTTCTGGACTGATGGCTGTAGAAGTCATGGTTTGGTTTCCCAGGCTGGTTGCTTCAGAAATGTGGGTCAGGTTCTATTGTCATATACAGACGGGCCATTGTCTGTTGATATATTCTATCTCTCAGCCACTGAAACTGGAGAATCATGGCTCTTTCCAAAATACCTGGCTGAGCCAGGTGCTGCAGATTTAAAGGTGCCCCGGAGGAACTGACAGTTCAGCAGAGAATGACATAAAAGCCACCTGCCATGCAAACTGACCGAGGCAGAGGGCCACTAGGGAGGCCCCGCCCCCCAAAAAGTGCCCTGAGAACAGAGAGGAGAGAGGAACTGGCTCCGGCAGGGACACTGGGGGAAGTCCCCACGTGGAGCAGCACGAGTACTGAGCCTTGGAGGATCCGTGGAATTTCAAGGCAAAAGGTGAACAAAGGTAAACCTGCTATGTCTGAAAAACAAAAGATTTTTAATCAAAGGAGAGAGTTTGCAGGACTCAAAAATGAAATCTGGCTTTGTTTTTTTTTTTTTTCAGGTTGGAGGGAAGGGATTGGTCACATATTGGTCTTCACTGTATCTGTGTCTTTGTGCCAGAAAAGACGTAAAGGCCAGATCCAGGTACAGACTGGTAATTCAGAGCCAGCCAGCCCTTGCCCCTTGGCATAGAACGTCTCCGCCCCTGGCCAGCCCGGAAAGACCACAGGTGCTCGAACAGCAGCTCCGGCACAGCAGGAGGAAGGGGAAGGAGGGGAAACGCGTGCAGAGAATGAAAGAGAAACAAAGAAGACAGGTCAGCATGAAGAATGGAGCCAGACCAGGGGCAAAGCAGGAGGCAAAATGCGGAAAGTTGAATGAAGAAAGAAGGGTTAGAGGAGGAAAAGCTTTCCCAGAGAGTCCCTCATGAGCCCAGCAGGGAGAAGGGACTGACATCTCCTTGGGGAAAGCAAAGGCGTAACAGACTATCTTATACCGTTGGGATCACAGGGAAAAAAACCAGAAAAGTGGCAGGTGACCATGTCTCTAGGGCCGTATCCCCTCAGTGCGGAGTCCTACTGCTCAGAGACTGTCAGCAGGGCACCAGCTGGGGGCGCCCTTCCCCGGGGGTGGAAGGAACGCAGCACCCTCCCTCTGCCCACCTCCTCTCTGGAGCCAGGGTTCCTCTGCCTTCTGCCCTCTCGCCCCTGGGTATGCAGCTTCTACCTCTACGATCTGAGGAAAGCGAGGAGGGCTACAGCTGACCTTCTAAGCTCTGCTGTCCTCCAAAGGACATGTTAAAAGACAGATCCTCTTAGATTTTAACTGAAAGTCCATACATGGATCTTCCCTCAACTCCACAGCATTTTTTCTCTGATTCCTTTCTTAATAGAAAAATTGTTTCCAATTAATTTTCTTAGTGAATATCCTGGAGCAAAGAGTTATTACACATTACTCAGGCAGACAACTGTCGCTGGGAAAACTAGCCCCCAGCTAAGGGGTAAATTAAATGCACTTGGTCCTTCTTGGAGGGAACACCAAGGAAGAAAATTAGTATTTGATGGCCGCCGTTCTGTGTGCCAGGCACTGGGATAAGCACCTGTGTACAGATTCATACTTGATTTAAATAATAACACCGGGAAGCAGGTACTGTTGTCCACGGTTGGCGGCTGAAACACTTGAGGGTAAGTGGTCAGCAAACCAAGCCACCCCAGCCAGAAGCGGAGGGACTGAGGTCTGAAGTCTCGATCTTCTTCTCCCTTTGCCTTAGGACATTCTATCTCTGCCACCCAGGCATTAAGCCTTCACAGTATCTCCTCTGATTCCTGTAGAGCCCTGCTTTTGGAAAGAATCTGTTGCTAATCATTTCCCAAATGTGTTCTAGACAGTACAGTACCATGGACTATGGGTTCCATAGGTAAATAAACTTGGAAAGCACTGGGCTAAACAAACTTAAACATTCCTTTTTACTGGAGAACTCTCAAAGCCTTGATTATGCTTATACATATTATGAAATAAGAAGTTGATACGGCAATAGGATGGAGAGGAGCATGAGGAAGTTATATGATGATTTTCCAAAAGGGGATACTGTGAGACAACGTAATGCCGTGGTCAAGATCACTGTCTCTGGGGCCAGACTGATTAGTCTCCAATTGCAGATCTGCTGCTTGGGTTTGGGGCAACTTACTTAGCCTCCCTATGCCTTGTGAAATGCAGATGATAGAACTTAACACTTTTATAGGCAATGTCATAAAGGTCAAGTGAAATGGTATATACAAAGGACCTTTAGGACAGAGCCTGTACGACAGCCACGAAAATGTGTCTCTCAGATTTCCTGCCACAGGGAGCAAAGCTGACTGACAGCCCCAGCTGCCAGCCCTCTGGATCCGTCACCTCCTTTGTGCTGAGGCTACATTCTCTCCTTGTCATGCACAGTGTGGGCACAAGCGCAGTCTGTTTCTGTGGGACACGGGGCTCCTCTAACAAGTGACCAAGCTCTAGAGTGCCCATCCTCCCTGAAGCTTCCTTGGCACTGCACTGCAATCTGAGATTCTTTACACCCAACCCTCCTCCTTTCTACCTCTCCTTTTCCACCTGTGCCTGCTTCTTTCCCTTTACTCTTCAGGTGTTTTTTAAATAAATATCTTGTGCATCTGATCCCATTTTTGCCTTTGCTTCCTGGGAGATCTGAACGGGCATGGGCTGGTGCAGTCGGCACAGCCCACAAGGTGAGTTTGTCCACAGAGTCCCCTACTTAGCAAGCAACTTGTGAGACACGTTCCAAGCAACACATCTCGAGAAATTAGTGAGCCTATCTGCATGTTCATTGTATCTGTCGGTAGAGACATTGTAGGCATTTGATACTGGAGACAGAAGAGCAGAAGGAGCTTTAACTTAATCCGAAATCAAATTGAATACTAACCAGCTACCCAGCTTAGCACACATGACTGGCTCTATCTGCCGTAGTCAATAGACTCTGCTGGTATCTGGAGACACAGTATAATCTGCGAGACTTTAAGATCTCTTCCTGCACTAGGACTCTGTGACTCTGAATTAGCTTCACGAGAACTCAGTTTTCCCTGTTAAGACTAGGAATAAAATGGGGGAAAGGCAAGGATTGTGTACCATCTGTTCTCAGTCATCCGTTCATCACCTCACTCACTCACTTAACAGGCAAGTATTGAGCTCTCGTCATGAACTGGCTTCATTACTGTGTGCTGAGGGTAAAGGTGCAAATGCGATAAAGGCTGTGAGAGAAACTTAAGTGCTGCAGGAGCACAGAGGAGAAAGAGCTCGACCTAACACTGAGAAGGAGCCTTTCGGGATGACAAGGAGGGAAAGGGCGCTCCACACAAAGAGAGCATCGTGCCACACTGTGCGGAGCTTGGAAGTGTGAAGGAGGAAGCACAGACTGCTCAGAAGGCCAAAACTGACTGTAACATCTAGCATTAGAGCTCATGACAAGAGGAGACTGTAAAGACAGGCAGAAGTTAAACCCCAGTGGGCTTCCTACAGCACACCAAAGACTGTGCCCTCACTTAGGGGTCCCAGTGAGCTAGCTGGACATAGTGAAATCATTGGTGAGAGTTTTGGAAATAATGTTGGTAAGGATGTGCATATACCGGCATTTGGGGATTTTATAAGAAAAACAATGTTTAAAAGTGTTGGCAGTATCTGCTTGTCCATATGCAGTCTCCATGAAACAACAGTGATGCATGCACCTGTCTATCAAAATTAAAAGAGATTCTGTGTACCCTCCCCCAAAAAGGATTTTGCACTTCCCATGTAGAAGAGACAGAAATCCGTGCAGTCTTGCTTGGGGCTGAGGCACAAACACTTGGCACTGGACCACTGAAAACCTCTCCTGAGTTGACTGGGTCCAGACTGGTAGTTTCAAGGCCCCGTCAGTTCGTGACGTGAGTGTAGTAAAGCAGGACTTGGGCACATGTGAATGTGCACGGGAATATACGTGCATTATTGCTCTGGCCCCAGCAGGAAGTAAGCCCATTCCGTGGAACCGCACAGCACAGAACTGAACTAAAGCACGTGCAACCAAAAGCAATGCCCGCATTTCTATCGGAACCATGAAAACATTAACAAAATGTGACTTCAGGGAGAGTTAGAACGTCAGAGAGGCCTCTGAATTTCTCTCTGTAAGAAGCACCACAGTAAACTGCAGGTAACTAAAAGAAAACTTCTAAATTTGAAAAAAAAAAAGTTTCAGGGGCCACCAAACATGTGCCTGTTCTCGGTGCCCTCCTCATTTTCCTTCGTGTTCAGGTTTTTACCCCCGTTTTAAACACCCACGCGTATTTTACCAGCGGAGCTTAAACGACGTCTCGTCATCACAAATTGCTGAGTCTTTCTGCCCCAGAGCTGATCGTTAGTGACTACATTTTGTGTTCCAGTGGCTGTCAAAAGCAGTTCTGAAGGTATTACACCGAGTTTCAACATTAATTGATGAACACTTAAACTCATCATAGCTCTGCACAGATTCAGAACAGCAGACATTAGAAAGACGAATTTCTGGAGATGAATCCATTGAAGAGACATGGGACTCCAGAGTCATTGCTGCTGAATGCTCAGAGTTCCACGACATCCGCACAGAGTGCAATAAGGGATCCTGGCTGCAGCCAAGCTCAGGTTTCTGGTGAGAAAAAATAAAGGGTTATTGTGCACATGTCAAGCAAAGCTGGACCAAATCAGCAGCCTGACTTTGCAGTGCTATGTCCAGGGAAAGCATGAGAACCAGGCTTGCCTTATTTTGTAACTGAAGGTGAACATCTCCCTAGGGTGGGGAGGAAACTATTCAGGCAGATCTCATAAGGCGTTCTTATTTCTGTTAGCTGCCAAAGTATTTGTGGAAATGGAAACTGTCAGTCTTAGGCTAGCCGTCAAGAATCAGGGCCGTGGAATGCCATCAGCTCTGACAAGCAAGTATTAAATACGAGGATGCAGCGCAGAGGGAAACAGAGCAGTCTTCCTTGGTGACAGTAGGTCTAAGCTATTAGCTGCTGCCTCGCTAAGCTATTCGAATAGCTCATTGGTAGTTCAGTGAGTTTCTTGATCTGCAGAGCTTTCTGAGAACAGGAAAAACATGACTAAAAGATGATTAGACAGGTTAAAGTCAATAAATATTCAAAATCCATAACTGTGCTATCAGTGTGGGTCCAAACCTCTCTGGGATCACATTCTTAGAATCAAAACTCCAATCAACATAGATAACTTTCCATCTATTTGTTTAACTCTCTGAAACTCCACAAGGGAGTTTGTTTGGGTTTTTTGTTTCTTTCCTTTGTACTCTAACCTACAGGCTTTCAACTGTTCATGAACGAGAAGGACCATGTGCTAAAAGGTATGGAGGAACACAGAAAGCTTTATGAAGACCCTGTCTCAGTGAAGGCAAGAAGGTTATTAGCTAAGCTTTTAGGAAATACTGACTTTTTTCAGAAATAGCCCTGGCATAGTGCTAGCACCTCTATACTCTCACTTCTAGACGAGATGAAGTAAGAGGATGAGGAGCTCACTTCCCCCCACAAACACATCAAAAAATGGATCTACATGTGGAACAATTCTCACTCAAAAACTAACCGGAAATTAGCAGAAGGACACTCGTACAACCAAAGCTGTAAGAAAGATACACATGTCATTGATTAGAAGGGGAAGAAAAGTGATCAGGTTAGGACCTGTGCCCCTGGGAGGGGACTCAGAGGAAAAGGGAGCTTACATGGACAAACACCACACCGGGGAGTGAGCAGTTCAAGCCAGACTGGGCACCCTAGTCCTGGGGTCCTTCACAGAGGACACAACCCCTGTTGGCTGGTTGGAGGACTGCTGGGACCAGCAGAATGGCTGTGGGAAGGCTGGCCTCTGCTCCTGTGGAGCACACAAGCACTGGCTAAGCCCCACGGCAGGCAGGAGGGAGGTCTGCTCTAGCAGCTGCTGGTTTCCCGTGACCATTTCACACTGTGCCCCAACCTGAGCCAAGCGAATGCACCAGCCCCACTCACTACACATCACAACATGACACTGGATCTGGGGAAGCCACAGCTGGGAAAAGACTCAACCATGGGATGCAGGATGCAGAGGAGACCTGATCCTGGGGCAGAGTATGGGTGAGGTGGCAGAGGCTGTTGGTGGTGCTTATTCAAGCAGCACCTCAGAAGCAACCCAATCTCTGATGGCAGCCACTCACCCTCCAGTACATGCTGAGAGTCCATGTGAAGTGGCTCCACAACAGGGTGGGGTGGCAGAGGCTAAGGGCAGTAATGACTGTAAGTGACAAACAGTACCTGCATCCAAAAGCTGCATCTAAGCAGACTCATGAGCACCTGCGTAGGGAGCACACTGGACCTCTGTTGGCACAAGGGCCTCATTTGCTTCAGCACTGACTTCCTCTGGGGCAAGGGTCTAGGTGCAGGGAGAGGCAAAAACATACACTTAGAGTCAACAGAGCCAGCTCAACCTGACCCTCAGGGCTTCTGCTCCCACAAGTAGGAATGAGGCCTCACACCCCGGGTAGAGTGGTGATGAGCACGAGCAGAAAGGAAGGAGCACCTCACACGTGGTGCCAGCTCTAGCCCTGCCATCTCCAGCTGCACCACCTACCAAGCACTGGCAATAAAAACATTAACTCATTAGAGAAGAGAATTGATGTACACAGTGAACACTTTAACAAGGAATGAATTATTTGTTAAATGCCCAGTCAGAAATGGAGAATTCAATAGCTGAGATAAAAAGCACACTAGAAGGAATGAACAGCAGACGAAGTGATGCAGAGGAATACGCAAGTGATCTGGACAATACAGTAAAAGAAATCAACCAGTCAGACCAGCTGAAATAAAGACAAATTTTTAAAAACAAAAGCCATTTTAGAGATCTCCGGGATAACAGTAAGCATTCCAACATTCACATTATATGGATCTCAGAATAAAAAGAGACAGGGGGAATCAAAAACATATTTGAGGTGACTATGGCTGAAAATTTCCCAAACTTAGAGAAGTAAACAGATATCCATATACAGGAAACATAGTATTTCAAGCAAGCTGAGCACTGACACACACAAAGGCACATCATAATTAAAATGGGAAAAGCAGAAGATAAAGAGAAAATTCCAAAGGCAGCAGGAGAAAAACAGGCACATACGATGGCGTCCTCATAAGGCTGTCAGCTGACTTCTCGGCAGACAAGAAGGGAGCCAACGCTGAGCAAAGACAGAGGGTCATGACGTCAATACGCAGCACGAAGTGCTAAGTGCAAATGTGACTGTAACAAAGAGCTCAGGGGTAAAAATGAAGATGCAAAATACGACATTAAAATCACAAAATGTCCGAGAGAGGAATGAAAAATGGAGATATTTTAGAATGGGTTTGAATTTAAGTGAATACCTGGTTAAAGTCAGCGGATACAGTTACAGGCCAACACTTGTGAACCCCCATGATAACCACAAATCGAAACCCTACAATAGGCATACGAAAACTAAAATAAAGGAACACGAGTGTACTGCTAGAGAAAATCATCAGACCATAAGAGAAGAAGCAAAAAGAAGAAACAAATAGAGAAGAACTACAAAGGCAATTGGAAAACAAGTAATAAAATGGCAATAAATACACACCCACCAAGAAATACTTTAAATGTCAATGGACTAAATGCTCCGATCAAAAGACGTAGGCTGGCTTATTGAAAAAAAAAAAAAAAAAGACCCATCAATATACGCTGCCGATGAAACTCACTTTAGAACCAAAGACAGGTAAGGCTGAAAGTGATGGGAAAAGGTATTTCATGCAAACAGAAACGACAAGGAGAGTTGAACCAAGATGGCAGAGTAGAGAGACTCACAGCTCGCCCTCTCCCACAAATACACCAAGAATTACTTCTACAAACCCACTGAATCACACAGAACACCTACTGAACTCTGGCAGAGTGTCCCTCATTTCAAAATACAGGATTCTCACAAAATCTGGTAAGAAAAAAAAATCGGTGCAGGACAGGTCCTGCAGGGAGCGCGCAGCATGGGACAAAGTCACCCTCACGCTGGCACACAGCCTCTCCAGCTGGGAGGTCAGTGGGGACCGAAGCAGAACTTCTGAGGCTCCAAGAAGAAAGTGATAACTGCTTGGCAGACAGAACTAATGGAAACTGACACAGAGGATCCCTGCCATCCTGGCCCTAGAAGTGAGCTGGCAGGGACAAGCCAGGACTGGCTGCTGGAGATCGGTTAGGAGCCCAGGCAGAGGGCAGGGGCCCTCTGCACAGAGGCAGCCTCAGGGGACTGGAGGGTGGGGTGAGCTCTGGCTGGAGGTGTGTGTGGAACAGAACAGCCTTGGATGCCCATAAAAAAGCACCACTGTTGGCGTGGGCAGGGGAGAGGTGCAATGCAGCCACACCATAGCTGCTTTCTCCCCGTGGCTCCATTGTTACTGTGTTCTCATGAGAAGAGACGTGGGGCTTGGTCACAGCCATCAGTGCTGCACGGAGGCAAGGCTGAAAGCTGAATCCATACCTAGTGGCCCTGCAGCTTCACAGGCAGGACTGAGATTTGTTTATAGCCCCAGGCAGAGAGGGCAGATTTGTTCTCTCTGGACCACTTGTGGACCTGTGCCTCAGGGACAAACAGGCAGTGACTGGAGTTCAGACACACGGTGGGGCTGAGCACAGGCATTTACAACAGGCCAGCATACTGGACCAAAAGTGGAGGCGGGGCAGGGGTCTGTGCTGACCCTGTGCTGCACCACAGATTCAGGTAGGGACTGCACACTTGCTACGACGGGTCCTAGCACCTGACATTGGTGGATCTCACTGGTGGTTCCTGGGGCTCAGAACCTGAGGGACACCAGAGCAGGTGGCTGACATTCCCACAGCTAAGGTGAGGACAAAGGCAGCATCAACAAAGAGTATTTGTAAGCCCACAAAACAAGTGACAGACAACACCACAGAAGACATATCCCAGTGGACATCTCCTGCCTACTCTTCTCAGCTGAAGCACTCCAACCCTGCCTCCTACACACCACAGCTCAGAAATAGGTCTAGAAGTCCCTATTCCAGCAATAGGGGAGGAGACAGGGCCCCAGTCAAGGCTGTGACAACTACAGAACAAAAAAAGGAGACCCAGCTCAACAACAACAATCAGGGCGGGCTCTGAATACCACAACACCAATCACCCTGGATAAAGAAGTTGTGGTGTATTTATACAATGGAATACTACTCAGCCATAAAAAAGTCAAAATAATGCCATTTGTAGCAACATGGATGGTCCTGAAGAATGTTATTCTAAGTGAAGTAAGCCAGAAACAGAAAGAAAAATACTATATGATGTCACTCATATGTGGAATCTAAAAAAAAAAAAAAAAAGACAAATGAACATATATAAAACAGAAACAGAAACAGACTCACAGACATAGAATACAGACTTGAGGTTGCCGGGGGGAGGGGCGTGGGAAGGCATAAACTGGGAGTTCAAGATTTGCTGATACTGATTGGTATATATAAAAAATAGATAAACAAGTTTATATTGTATAGCACAGGGAAATATACTCAATACTACTCAAATTTGTAGTAGTTTATGGTGAAAAAGAATATGAAAATGAATATATGTATATTCATCTATGATTGAAGAATTGTGCTGTGCACCAAAAATTGACACAACATTGTAAACTGACTATACCTCAATTAAAAAAATACAGAAATCGGTTGCATTTATTTACACTAATGATAAAATATGAGAAAATTAAAGTTTAAAAAATCCCTTTTAAAATCACATCAAAAAAGTACTTCAGAATAAACTTGACCAAGGAAATGAAAGACTTACACACTAAGAACTGCAAAACATTGATAAAGGAAATTAAAAATGAGTTAAAGAAATGGAAAGATAGTCCATACTCTTGGATAGGAAGAATTAATATTGTTAACAGTCCCATAAAACCCAAAGAAGTCTATAGATTTAATGTGACCCTTGTCAAACTACCTAGGACATTTTTCACAGAACTAGAACAAATAATCTTAAAATTTATATAGAATCATTAAAGATCCAGAATTGGCAAAGTAATACTGAGGAAAAAGAATGAAGCAGGAGGGACAACCCTCCCAGACTTCAGACAATACTACAGACCTACAGTAATCAAAACAGCATGGTATTGGCATGAAAACAGACACATGGATCAAAGGAACAAAATAGAGAGCCCAGAAATAAACCCATACACCTATGGTTAATTAATCTTTGACAAAGGAGGCAAGAACATACAATGGAGAAGAGATAGTCTCTTCAGCAAGTGATGATGGAAAACATGGACAGCCACATGTAAATCAATGAAGTCAGAACCCTCCCTCACATCATACATACAAAAAATAAACTCAAAATGGCTTAAAGACTTAAACATAAGACAAGACACCACAAACTACTAGAAGAGAACACAGGTAAAACATTCTATTACATAAATCATAGCAATGCTTTCCTAGGTGAGTCTACCCAGTCAATAAAAATAAAACCAAAAATTAACAAATGGGACCTAACTAAACTTATAAGCTTTGTCACAGCAAAGGAAACCATAAATAAAACAAGAAGACAACCTCTGGACTTAGAGAAAATACTTGCAAATGATGCAAAAGGGCTTAACTTCTAGAAAATACAAAGCGCTACACAACCCAATGACCAAAATAAGCAAACCAACAAATCAAAACATGGGCAGAAGACCTACACAGACATTTCTCCAAATAAGACACACAGATGTCCAACAGGCACATGAAAAGATGCTCAACATTGCTAATTATCAGAGAAATGCAAGTCAAAACTACAATGAGGTATCACCTCACACCAGTCAGAATGGCCATCATTCAAAAGTCCACAGATGATAAATTCTGGAGAGGGTGTGGAGAAAAAGGGCCCCTGCTATTCTGTTGGTGGGAATATAAACTGGTGTAGCCACTATGGAGGACAGTATAGAGGTTTCTCAAAAACTAAAAACAGACTTACCATATGACCCAGCAATCCCACTCCTGGGCATATATCTGGAGAAAAATATAATTTGAAAAGATACATGTACCCCAATGTTCACAGCAGCACTATTCACAATAGCCAAGACATGGAAACAACCCAAATGTTCATTGACAGATGACTGGATAAAGAAGATGTGATATATATTCATAATGGTTGTGATATATAATGGAATATTACTCAGTCATAAAAATAATAAAATAATGCCATTTGCAGCAAATGGATGGACCTGGATATTGTCCTTCTAGGTGAAGTAAGTCAGAAAGAGGAAGAAAAATACCATATGACATCACTTATACATGGAATCTTAAAAAAGGACACAAATGAACTTGTCTACAAAACAGAAACAGACTCACAGACATAGATAAACAACCTGTGGTTACCAGGGGGTAAAGGAGGTGAGAAAGGATAAACTAGGAGTTCAAAATTTGCACCTCTTTGATGGAAATGTTAGCTATCTTGATTGTAGTGGTCATTTCATTGGTGTATACATCTATAAAAATTCATCAAATTGTACATCTGAAATATGTGTAGTTTACTGTACAGGAACCAGACCACAATAAAAATGTTAAAAAATAAATAAAAGTAAAAATGAAGAGAACCCAACGAGCTCCTTTGCCCCTTCCTCTCTATGAGCACACAATGAGAAGACAGTCATCTATGAACCAGGACAAGTGTTCTCCCCAGTTACAAATGTGCCGGCACCTTGAATTTGGAATTCCCAGACTCCAGAATTGTGAGAAATACATTTCTGTTGTTTGTTTAAAAAATTTAAAAGACCAATGAAACTAAAAGCTGGTTCTTTGGAAAGATCAACAAAATTGATAAACCTTTAGCCCAACTCATCAAGAAAAAAAGGGAGAGGGCCCAAATCAATAAAATCAGAAATGAAAAAGGAGATGTTACAACAGACACCAGAGAAATACAAAAGATCCCAAGAGACCACTATGAGGTAAGAATATACAATGGAGAGAAGATAGTCTCTTCAATAAGTGGTGCTGGGAAAATGGACAGCTACATATAAAAGAATGAAACTAGAGCATTCTCTAACACCACATACAAAAAGAGACTTCAAGTGGATTAAAGACTTAATTATGAGACCAGGTAATATAAAACATCTAAAGGAAACATAGACACAATACTCTTTGACATAAATTACAGCAATATTTTGGGGGGATCTGTCTCCTAGAGTAATGGAAATAAAGCCAAAAATTAACAAATGAGACCTAATTAAACTTAAAAGCTTTTGCACAGCAAAGAAAACCATAAAAAAATGAAAAGACAACCTACAGACTGGGAGAAAATATTTGCAAATGATGCAACTGACAAGGAATTAATTTCCAAAATATACAAGCAGGTCACACAGCTCAATATCAAAACAAACAAACAAATAAAAACAACCCATTCAAAAAGTGGGCAGAAGATCTATATAGACATTTCTACAAAAAAGATATCCAGGTGGCCAACAGGTACATAAAAAGATGCTCAATATCACTAATTACCTGAGAAATGCAAAACTACAATGAAGTATCACCTCACACCTGTCAAAATAGCCATCATCAAAAAGCCTACAAATAATAAATGCTGGGAGGGGGTGTGGAGAAAAAGGAACCCTCCTACACTGTTGGTGGGAATGCAAATTGGTGCAGCCACTATTGGAGGACAGTATTGAGGTTCCTTAAAAATCTACAAATAGACTTACCATATGATCCAGCAATCCCACTCCTTGACATATACCTGGAGAAAATTAATTCAAAAAGATACACACACCCTAATGTTCACAGCAGCACTATTTACAGTAGCCAAGACAAGGAAACAACATAAATGTCCATCAAGAGATGAATGGATAAAGAAAATGTGGTGTATATATATATATATATATATATATATATATATATATACACACACACATTGTGTATACACACACACACACACACACAGTGGAATACTAAGTCAGCCATAAAAAGGAATGAAATAATATCACTGGCATCAACATGGATGGACCTAGAGTTTATCATACTAAGTTAAGTAAGTCAGTCAGAGAAAGACAAATATCATATGATATCACTTACATGTGGAATCTAAACAAATGACACAAATGAACTTCTTTACAAAACAGAAGGAGACTCACAGACACGGACAACAAATTTCTGGTTACCAGGTGGGGAAGGGGAGAGGGAGGGATAAATTGGGAGTTTGGGATTGGCAAACACAAACTACTATGTACAGAATAGGTTAACAACTAGGTCCTACTGTACAGCACAGGGAACTATATTCAATGGCTTGCAGTATTCTATAATTAAAAGAATATGAAAAAGTGTATATACATTTATATAACTCTATCACTACACTATACACCAGAAATTAATGCTATAGGAACTATAAGAACCAGCTGACCTGCACAGCCAGGAGTGCCTGGTTTGGGACTTAGCTGCCACTACAGACTTCCAGATCAGGTCAGCAACCTCAAGCTAGTGTGCAGAACGTAACAGCGCTGAGCCTAGCTGATCAGCATGATCGTGCACATGCAACTTACCATCTTCCCCAACACATTGGGCGCGTCACTCTTCCTGCTTGTCCTTCTAGCTAAAGGCTTGTCAATTTTGTTAATATTTTCAAAGAACCAGCTCTTAGTTACATTGTTCTTTTCTGTTGTCTGTGTAGTGTCTATGTCATTTATTTTCACTCATATTTTTATTATTGTTTTCCTTCTACTAACTTCGGGCTTTGTTTGTTCTTCTTTTTCTAGTTCCTTAAGGTGTAAAGTTAGGTTGTTTGAGGTTTATCTTGTTTCTTCAGGTACACCTGTACCGCACTGAACTTCCCTCTTAAAATTTTTTTGGCTGCATCCCACAAATTTTGGTATGTTGTTATTTTCATTTACATGTGTCTTCAGTAATTTTTTGATTTCTCCTTTGATTTCTTCATTAGCCCAGTAGTTTCTCAGTATGTTGTTGTTTAGTCTCCTCATCGTTTTGATTTTCCCAGCTTTCTTTTTGTAGTTGCCATGTAATTTCCTACCATTGTGGTCAGAAGAGATGCTTGATATCATTTCAGTCTTCTTAAATTTATTGAGATTTGTTTTGTGTCCCAACATATGGTCTACCTTTGATTCTCAGGGTTCCATATGCAACTGAGAAGAATTTGTATTTCCTGTGTTTGGATGGAATATTCTCTTCTTAAGACCACTGTTTTCTTGTTGACTTTCTTTCTGGATGATCTACCCATTGATGTAAGTGGTGTATGAAAATCCCCTTCTATTATTGTGTTGCTGTCAATTTCACCCTTTAGGTCTGTTAAAAATTGCTTTACATATTTTGGTCTTGCTATGTTAGGTGCATATATTAATAACTGTTATACCTTCTTGATGAATTGTCCCCTTTATCATTATAGAATGTCCATCTTTGTCTCTTGTTACCTTTTTTGGCTTGTAGTTTCTTTTGTCTGATATGACTATGGCTACAACCACTCACTTTTGGCTGCCATTTGTTTGGAGTATCATCTTCCACTCCTTTACTTTGAGCCTATGTTTGCTTTTAGAGCTGAGATGAGTCTCCTGGAGGCAGCATACAGTTGGGTCTTATTTTTAAATCCATCCACCAGTTCCGTGTCTCTTGATTTATGAGTTCAGTTCATTTACACTTAGGATGATTATTGATAGATGGGGCCTGAGCACTGCCATTTTATCATTTGTTTTCTGGTTGCTCTACAACTCTCTGCTCCCTTTTCCCTCTCCTCTACTTCTGACATACCTATTATCATTGTGCTGCCATTCTTAATGGAGTCAGATAGCTCTTGTAGAATTTCTTCATTTTTTTACCTTAGCTCTCCCTCCTCTTCTACCTGTATCATTTCTAGATTTCTAACTTAGAGCTTGCTAATTCTCTTTCCAATATGGTCTGTTTGATTTTCAGTGCTTTCTAATGCATTCTTCATCACATTTTGTGAATTCTTCATCTCCAGAATTTCTGTTTGTTTCTTTTTTAGAGCTCCAGTCTCTTTGGTAAAGTATTCTTTTTGTTCATTCATTTTGTTCTTGAGCTCATTGAACTGCCTTTCTTGAGTTTTCTCGTAGCTCATTGAGTTTCTTTGTGACAGATATTTTGAATTTTCTATCAGTTAGATTGCAATATTCCATGAATTTAAGTTTGGTTTCTAGAGAATTGTCATTTTCTTTTTGAAAATGTGATAATGTGTTAATGTGGTTTCTCATGGTGCCTGATGGGTTGTTCCCCTGCCAGAGTATTTGAAGTAGTGAACACTTTTCTTCTTTACAAAAAGCATTTTCTACTTGATTGTAACAACTCAACAGCTTAGTAATTAGAGGTCTTTATTCTCCTTCTCACTAGGTGACACTAGAGCATAAATTTTTGGTTTGTCTTACCTGAGCTGCCTCTGGCGATATTTGAGAATCTACCCTCTTCCCTTCCCTCACCCCACAGCCTTTTCCAGAGGTGTTGCCAATGTCACTGCTTGTATCTCCGGAGTCACTGGTGCCTCCTGGCTGCCAGTGTTGCTGTTGTTGATGGTGTCACCACCTAGGGCACTGGGATGGCAGGTGCCTCTATCATATCCAGCATTGCTTGGGTCACATGGGGTAGAAAACAAGGGGACCCAGGGTCTCAGGCACCTCTGCCACATCCAGGTTTTGGGGTTTGTGACACCAATACTGTGGGCAGGGAGCCAGAGTTGTGGGCACTTCCACAGCTGGACGGACAGGGTCACAGGTCCACTGCTGCTTCTGCCTTGTTCCCTGTGGCCATGGATGCCACTGTGGTCAGGATGGTGAAGTCATGTGTGCTATCTACCTTGCTGCTACCAGGTTCTCTGTGGCTCAACCCCCATGGCTAGAGGGCCAGGATCACAGGCATCGCCTCCACTGTTCTCTTGGTTCTGTCTCTTCTATGTGTTCCAGTCCATCCACCTTGAGATGTACAGATGTTTGGAACTCTCTGGCATCCTGGTGTACTGGGCAAAGAAACCTTTGTTGAGTCAAGGATGTTTTTAATAGTTGTAGATTAAAAGGGAGAGACTAAAGTGAAATGAAGGAGGAGACATTACAAAAGATACCTCAAAAATACATAAGCTCATAAAAGACTACTATGAACAATTATACATCAGCAAATTGGATGACTTAGAGTAAATGGATAAATTTCTAGAAACATACAACTTACCAAGTCTGAATCATAAAGAAACAGAAAATATGAACAGATCGATAAAGGAGACTGAAGCAGTAGTCAAAAACCTTCCAACACAAAAAAAGTCTAGGCCAGATGGTTTCATTAGTGAATTTTATCAAACACTTAGAGACAAATTAAAACCAATCCTTTCCAAACTCTACCCAAAAAACTGAAGAGTAGAGAGCCATCTCAAGTTAATTTTAAGAAGCTCTGATACTAAAGCCAGATCAGGTCACTACAATAAAAGAAAACTACGGACCAGCATCCCTGATGGATATAGATGCAAAAAGATTCTCAACAAAATATTATAAACTGAATTGAACAACATATTAAAAGAGTAACGCATCATGCTCAAGTGGGATTTATCTCTGAGAGGCAAGAACGATCCCACAGAAGTAAAGCAAAGAATGTGGTACACCATGTTAAATAGAATAAAAGAAACAAACCATATGATCCTCCCAGTAAATGCAGAAGAAGTATTTGACAAAATACAACATTCTCTCATGACAAAAACTCTCAACAGATTAGGTATTGAAGGAACATACCTCAACATAATAAAGGCCAGAAATGACAAGTCCACTCAATGGTGAAAGGCTAAAAGCTTTTTCTCTAAGATCAAGAACAAGACAGATCCACGCTCACCTCTCTTATTCAACACAGTACTGAAAGGCCTAGCTAGAGCAATCAGGCAAGGTAAAGAAGTAAAAGACATCCAAATCAGAAAGAAAGAAATAAAATTGTCATTATTTGCACATGATATGATCTTACATATAGGCAACTCTAAAGAATAAACACACACGCACACGCACACAGTTAGAAAGAATACATAAATTTTTAAAAATTGCAGAATAAAAAGCAACATACAAAAATCAGTTGCATTTCTACACATTAACAATGGACAATCCAAAAAGAAAATTTAGAAAACAATCCATCATCAAGAAAAAAATACTTGGGAATAAACTTAACCAGGGAGGTGAAAGACTTATACATTGAAAATCACAAAACACTGATGAAAAAAATTGAAAAAGACACAAATAAATGGAAAGATAACCTGTGTTCATGAATTGGAAGACAATTTTGTTACAATGTCCATAACTACCCAAAACAATCTACATAGTCAAACCAATCCCTTTTAAAATCCCAGTGGCACCTTTTATAGAAACAGGAAAACAACCCTAAAATTCATATGGAACCACAGAGTACCTTAAAGAGCCAAAACAACTTTAAGAAAGAAAACAAAGTTGAAGGCATCACATCTCCTAATTTTTAAACATATTACAAAACTACAGAAATCAAAACAGTATGTTACTTCCGTAAAGACAGACATATAGACCATGTAGCACAATGACACAGAATAGAGAATCCAGAAATAAACTCACACATGTATGGTCAACTGATCTTTGACAAAGGTGCCAAGAATACACAATGGGAAAGAATAGTCTCTTCAACATATAGTGTTGGGGAAACTGGATATCCACACACAAAAGAATGAAATTGGACCCTTATCCTACACCATACACAAAAACCAATTCAAAATATGTAAAACACTTAAATGTAAGATTATAAGCTGTAAAATTCTTGAAAGAAAATGTAAGGGAAAAATCTTCATGACATTGTTCTTGGCAAAGATTTCTTGGATATGATGCCAAAAGCACAGGAAATAGAATCAAAAATAGACAAGTAAGACTGTATCAAATTAAAAAGCTTCTGTGCAGCAAAGGAGACAATCCACAGAGTGAAAAGGCAACCTATGAAAAGAGAAAAAAATTTTGCAAACCGTGTATCTGATAAGAGATTAGTATCCAAAATATATAAGGTTCTGCTACAACTCAATGACAAAAACTACCAACAACAACAAAGCCAAATAACTCAATTTTGAAGTGGGCAAAGATTTGAACAGACCCTCTCCAAAGAAGCCAATGTGAAAGATGCTCAACATCGCTAATCTTGTCAGGGAAATGCAAATCCAAATCACAATGACATATCACTTCACAGCTGTTAGGGTGGCCAGTATCGATCAGTCAATCAACAATCAACAAGGGTTGGCAAGGTTACAGAGAAACTGGAAAGCTTGCACACTGTTGGTGGGAATGTGAAAAGGTGCACTTGCTATGGAAAACAGTATGGAAGTCCCTCAAAAAATTAAAAATAAAACTACCGTATGATCTGACAGTCCCACTTCTGGGCATTTATCCACAAGAATTAAAAAGACAGGATCTTGAAGACATTATTTGCACTCCCACATTCATTGCAGCACTATTCACAATAGCCAAGATGTGGAAACAACCTAAATGTCCATTGTCCAATGAACCAGTAAAGAAAATGTGGTATGTACACACAATGGAATATTATTCAGCTTTTAAAAAGAAGGAACTCCTGCTTCATGGGACAAAATGGATGAACTTTGAGGACATTATGCTAAGTCACAGAAGGATAAATACTGCATGATTCCACCTACATGAGGTATCAAGAAGAGCCAAAGTCATAGAAGCAGAAAGGAAAATCATGGTTGCCAGGGGCTGGGAGGAGGAAGAATGGGGAGTTCATGTACAACAGGTAAAAAAGTGTCAATTAAATAGAAAACATTTTAGAGATCTGCTGTACAACATTGTGTTTACAATTAACTGTGCACTTAAAATTTTGTTAAGAGGGTATACCTCACGTTAAGTGTTTGTAAAAAAGTAATTTCCAACAAGCCAACCTGTAATTAGGCTAATTTGAATAATAGCACCTGACCTTCAGGAGCAGGACCCCCATGCTTATTGTGACCCGCTGATTCAAGGACAAGGCTTCCATCATAGAAAGTGCTCAAAAATAGATGCTGGAAAAATGAAAACACAATTAGGTCCATACTTTCATGAAAGCATTTACACGATATACATATTTTTAATTCCCAAAGGAGAGAGTGATACTTTACTTATAAATATGACTTCCCAAAATTTTGTTCTCTGAGAAAGTTTGACATAGGTTGGCTTAAAAACAAACATACATCCATTACTTATAACAAGAGAGAATGAAAAAAATAGCTCTATAGTGAGAAAGAATGCCAAGAGTGACACAATCCTTCTGTAAGTAGCACATTTCTCACTAGAGGGTGCTCAGAACCCACTGATCAATGGCCAGAGACGCTGAATAAAAATGTCATTTCACCAGGGGAAAAACGGTCTTGGTATCCATGACACCGATTTCCAAAAGCTGGGAATACTTCATTTGCCAATTTTCTTCAATTATTAACCTTTGCAGTCTTGAATTATATAAAAGGTGAATAATGCAAAGTCTCGTATTAACTAGTTGATTGACTTAGTAAGCGAGTATTGTGAGTGAGCACGATGGGGGCAAATAAGGCGTATGGCGTTACCCATGCTCTCTCGGGAGAAAACTTCCTAGTATTCATGAGAAAGAGCAAATAATACAAGGTAGTGGTGATTATTAATACCTGGAAAGGCTGCTTACTCTCTGGTTGCTCTTTTCCCGTTTCTGTGTGTAATTCTGTGGGGCCGTCTTTCTTATCTCTGCGCTTCTTTTTAAACAACATCCCCATTTTTCAGATACTTTTTTTTTCTTATGTACCAAATTATTAAACCAGGCTCGATTGAAACCTTGGTGACTGGAAGCAATCATTTGATTTTTGCTTATTTGTGCGCTTACCATTTGTGTGTAGATTTTACTGCTTAGCTTTCAGCGACAGTCACTCACTCACACACACACACACACACACACACACACACACACACTCACTCACTCACTCACTCCTGTGGTTTTGTTCGTTTGTTTTAATTCTTAGTTGGAGAGAGAACTTCACTCTCACAAGGAAGAAGAGCTGATTCAGTCCCAGTCCAAGATGTGGGCGTAACGCCTGATTCCCAGACAGGGTTTGCAACAAGGAGAGCCTGTAAGCGCTGCTCGCCGTGGCACCCAGATCGGGGAGTCCGCGGGAATCCCTCCGCAACCATCTCCACAAGCCGGCCGTGCAGAGAACGCCCTGTATCCCCAGCCCCCAAGCCTGGGAACGGATCTCGGGGGAACAGAGCGAAGGGAGCAAAGCACGCACGCGCATGACGAAGCGGGCGAGAAGGCGCGCGCGTCGGGAGCGCGCACGCAGCGGCAAGGCGGGGGCGCGCGTCTGAGTGGACGCGGAAGCGAGCCTGCGCGCGGCGCCGCGGGGTCCGCCATGGCGCTCAGGCCGAGGAGGACTTTCCGGCAGCGCCGAGCCGACTCTAGTGACAGCGACGGCGCGCAGGAGCCATCTGCTGAACCCGGGGCGGCGGGAGAGCGGGCCGCGCCGGGCCCTGCGGAGGAAGGGCTGCCGTCTGGAGGAGGCCGCGCGGCAGCGGCGGAGCGGCCCCGCTGGGCGCGGAGCGGGGCCCGGGGCCGGGGCCGAGTCTGGGCGAGTTCCCGGCCTGCGGCGCGAGCGGCTGCGCGCGGGCGCGGCGGCTCGGGCGGCGCAGGTGACGCGGGGGCGCCCGGGGTCGAGGGGCGGCGCAGGTGACGGGGGGCGCAGGTGACGCGGGGATGGGGGCGCCCGGGGTCGGGCGGCGCAGGTGACGCGGGGATGGGGGGCGGGGGCGCCTGGGGTCGGAGGGCGCGGCTCTCTAGGGGTTTCCGTAACCCGCGGCGCACCACGGTGACGCGGGACCCCGGAGCTAGGCTGCCCGCGAGCTCCCGCCCGCCGTCCGTCCGGTCGCCGGGCTTTTGGGGGCGTGGGAAGGCCCTGTGCGGCTCGGGGCTCGTCTGTGCTTGCGCCGTCAGGTGAACCTTCCCGTTGCAGCTTTCGTGCTGTGCTGGGTGTTTACGAAGAACCTAAATCGTCACAGGAGAGCTAAAAAATTGTTAGTACTCTTAGGTAGGTGGAAGTACTTTCTAGAAACGTCCTCAATTATTTTGTTTACAAAACGCTTAACCAGAATGGTACAGTTAAAAAAACTAGGTGACAAGCTTTGGGACATTTCCTTTTGCTTTCTTAATCTGCAATTTAAAGGGGAAAACCGTGCCACAGTAGATTGGTGACACTGTAGACTACCAAATGGTAGTCATTTTGAAGGGTATTGACGTTCTTAGAAATAGAATTCAAGCAGCATAAACTTTATGTAAGATACGTTCTGGTTTGAATTTGAGTTTAATAATAATACAGTTTTCGGTTAGTCTTGAGGTAAAGAAAAAAATTTCTCCCCACTAATTTTAGTCGACGTGATTTCTTAGTCATTATTGTAATCACCTATTTACCTGAAGTTTTGATGATTTATTTGTATTTTATATCTACGTAAGTGGTCTGGGTAAACTTTAATAGGGAGAATTGAGGCGGAGAGTTGCCTTTTCTCTTGCCTCCTAGAACAGTGCCTCGCAAAGTTTTTGGTGCTTTGGTAAGAGTGTAAGGACATACCTTCGTACTCTTAAAAATTGTTAAGGATCCCAAAGAGCTTTTGTTTTGGTGGATTACATGTATAATATTTACCATATTAGGAATTAAGATAATTTTTATTAATTCTTTTTAAATTAACTAATTACATGTAAGAATAAGAAACATTTTTGTGAAAAATAACTATTTTCCCAAAAATAGTAAGAGTGACATTGTTTTCAATTTGCAAGTCTCTTTAATGTGAGGCTTAATGGAAGACAGCGAAATTCTCAAAGCTGTTTCTGTGTTCAGTGTGTTGAAATATGTTACTTTGTTTGAAGGTTGAAAACCTCAGGTAGGTGGTTAAGATTACTTAACCTAGTCGTTCACTGACGGTATTCTGCTTTAATGTTACAACAAAGTTCAACAAGTAATAGGTTCTCAAAAGTTAGTTTTCAAGTGGAAACTGAAACCATATCGGTCAATTTTTTTGTACTCCATTAGATTAAAACCTGTTGGTGTGTTTTGCACTTTGGGGAAAATACCCCTTGGAATACTCTCTGGAAAGTATTGGTTCACTGAGTTGAAGTTTTTGCAAATGTTGGTACACTTGACACAACATCCAGAAAAACTCTCTTAATGATACTACTAGTATCATCAATCTTTTAAATATTAGAAAGCTATGGAATTTACAGTGCACTTGAATTACTGGAATTACATACAGTCTTCACTTGAAATCTCTGATTGTTGAAGTGATAGTCACAAGTTTACTAATCTTTGAGAAAATGTCATACATCCGTATCTGAATAAATGGTATTCCTCCTAAAGACAGTGGCTAAGCTGAACTTGCAGTTGCATAACACAAGCGCTTTTTCCTTGAGCCAGCCGTTGCGTTTCAGCATGCCCCAGAAATGCTTTATGCATGTTTCCATTCTGATCCACAGAACATTAAAAAGATAATGTACTCAAGGTTAAGATTTAATAAAATTAATTTGTATTGCTTCTTTAAGAACCATAAGTGAAACTGACTATTTTTCTTGCTGATGCGTGGTGGCAAAGAATACGGTGGCTGCTTCTGCAGATTTTGGTATCACTGCCTTGATTTAAACTAAGAGATCAGGAGTTTTGTCCACCACTGCTTTTGCTTCCTTATGTAAACATTCCCAGGGTGAAAAATGGAAGTCACATGTTAATATTGTCATGAAAGTAGTTTTGGTTTTAAAGCCCTCTGAAAGGGTTTGAGGGACCTCCAAGGGGGCCTGGACCACACTCTGAGAACCACTGCTTTGGTGTGACTTGACTTCAGCTTCACTACAGGAAGATGTAGTTGTTGTCATAAGCAGCAGTAACTAAGATAGATGTAAGTTGTAGCTATATTCCTTTGTCTTTTAAGTTTTGATCTTACTCCAGACTTTCTTGAAATGTATATAGGTCTTCTAATTAAGGGACGTTTTTAAGATAAAGAGCACTATTTATGTAGTCTTATGTAACACTGTTAAATACTTAAAGTATTTAAGTATTAAGGTTATTAATGAATCTTACAAAGTAATTGTGAACTAACAAGTCCTTTTTTGTCAATAATACTATGAATTCCTTTATATTTTGCTCACTGAGTTCTCATATCAGCCCATGGGTGTTATCTCTTAAGGTTATCTTTGTTTACTAGATTGGCTCCTTTCCAGAATGACACAATGGAAACACATCCATGATTTGATTTGAGACCACAGCTCATTACAGTACTTCTTAACAGCAGCCATTGAAATGTGACGTAATGCTTAAATTTGAGAGCCTAAGTTCCAGAGTTGTATGAAATTAGAGTGAGAGTCCTGCTTCTCTATTTAGTAACTTTGTGACGCTGGACATGTTACTTAGCCTCTCCAATCCTTAGTGTCATCATCAGTAATTTACTTTATAGAATTGTGAGTATTAAAGGAAATAAACCTTGTAAAACAGACTTCAGTATGGCTAGCACGTAGCAAGTATGCATTAAGTATTCTCTTCTTTTTTTACTTACTCTCTACCACTATGTTTCTTTTCTGTTTTAAGTATTTTTTCCATTTTTGTCATTTTCTTTTTTTTCTTATGTTCCCTCTCCTCTTTTCATTTCATTCTTTAAGGGAGTATTTACTAGAAAGTAGATAGTACAAATAGGATAAATCTTTGTACATTTATTAGCTTTTCCATTGATTTCAGAAAGGATGAAAGTTAAGGAAAGATCTGCACATCTACTTCAAATATGTGGAGTAAAATTAAAACACCATGTTTTACATATGCCATGTGTTGTTTATAATTTCAATTATTAATTCCACATCTTGAATCTTTCTTGTTTTATTTTAAAAATGTCCTGTTAGAATCCAGAGCGGTAGATCTTCCAACAGACAAAGAGGATGGAACACATCATTCTTCAGAAAGTAAAGATGATCAGAGTTCATTTTCCAGTGGCTCTAGCTCTCTGGAAGAAGAAGAAGTTTCATCAGTAGGTTGGTAATTTTTGTAATTTTCGTTAAGAGCTTTATTTATAGTATTAGTATTTTCTATACCAGTGATTCTTCTTATTGCTAAACTCTAGTGAAGTATGGACAAGTGATTACTATTGATTATCCGAGTGCCAGAGTTGCCTGCTCATTTACGTTCCGTAACGTGCCCAGGGTCTGATGGCTTGTACGAGGCAGAGCTAGTCTGCTCCAGAGCCTGGTTCTTAACAGCTGTGCTGTACTGGGTGATTCATGCCAGTGTCTGGAAGGTGGTAAGAATTCGTCTGTGAGGATGTTTCAGGTGCAGGATGTAGCATATATAAAACTCTAAGAAAAAAAATAGCATGTGTGGAGAACTAAAAGTAGTTTTTGAACTGAAAATACTTGATTAAAGTTTTAAGAAAGAAGAACAAAAAGAAAGCAGAGGGACACACTGGAGTGAAATAATACAGGGTTTTGAGAGAACTACTGAAAATTTTATGCAAATAAGTGACATGACCACATTTGTGTTTTAGAAAGTTAAGTCCAGTTCAGGGGTTGGGAAGTTACCACCTGTGGGCCAAATCTGGCTCACTACCTGCTCTTGTGACTAAAGTTTTATTAAAACAAAGCCATGCTCCTTCAGTTATGGATTGTCTGTGTCTGCTTTTGACTGCAGACAAAATGGCAGAGTTGAGAAGTTGTGACAAAGACTTCATGGCCTGAAAAGCCAGTGATACTCACTTGGCTTTCTGCTCTAGCTCAGAGGTGCATAACTCATCTGTGCTGTGGACTCTCTTCAGTCTAATGAAGCCTAAGACCACTTCTGACAAAAACAGATGCAAGGCCACTGTGTGGTCACGGTGGACCTGTGTGCCACTCACGCAGGCACTGCGGTTCCACCCAGAAGCAGCACAGGGCTGTGTCCCTTTCTCCGTTACATTCGTCAGACCTAGTACTAGGCTGTGGTTTAGAGTGGGCTGGAGCTGGAGGCCTGGGCCCTGTGGCTGTGGGATCAAGGTGGTCGTGCTGCTGCCTGGGACCTGGGCTGCCTCTGTGTCAGCCCTGTCCCAGAACCCGTCAGCCCCAATTCTGTCTCCAAGTTGAGGTGTGGAGTAGGCAGGACTGGAGCACTCCCACCAGGAAGTGAATCTCCGCACACTCCTGCTCAGGGCCTGTCCACCCGAGCCTCAACGCCCAGCCACTGTGCACTTCTGTGGTACCGCCTGGTGTGCTCTCTGACTAAGTCTGCCACAGCCGGACCCACGCCTACCATGTGCACTTGACAGCGGGCTCCATTGTTCAGCCTGGACCACATCCCCGTCCCTCCGGGCTGCCGCCACACAGGTAGATGGAGGCCTCTCCCAGGGCCTGTCTGCCTGAGATTCAGCACTTGGTGTATTTGTGACCCTGCCTGATGCACGCTTGGGTTTGGGAGGTCAGGGGAAGCTTGGGAAGTGCCACAAGGTGACAGTCACTAGCACTGGTCCTCTCCACCCTCATTGTTAGCAAGCCAGCATGCCGGCATTCCTCACAGAAGAATCTAGGCTTCCCCAGCCCCTCTGTCTGTCCCAGTGGATTTCCCAGCTGGCAGGGGGCTTCCCAGGTGAGAGTCTGCCTGTGTGAACCTCCTCTCCCTTACAGACCTCTCCCAAGGATGCCGGTCCCGTCCTGATGCCTTTTTATTCCCCTGTCCTGCCCAGTTACATGGAGAGCCTCTTGCAGCTTTGGTTATGTGGGAGATCTGCCCGTTTCCAGTTGGTTTTCTGAGAGCTGTTACACATGTAGACGAATTTTTGATGTGTTTATGAGGGACGTGAGCTCCACGTCCTCCTGCTCTGCCGTCTTGATCCCTCTCCTAACCTCTACTCTTTAGATAGCATGATGTATGTGAAAATTACTTGTGAGTTCTAAGTCTGTAAAACTGTTTTTATTATTATAAAACAATATGCTAACATTATTAATTCATCCCATGTCTGACCAGCGTCTGCTGTGTGGGAACCCTTCAGCTAGGTGTTAGATGTATAGACAGGACAGGAAAGAGTATTCTTCCTTGAACTTTTACTTCTTTATTGTAGCTTGAGAAAGGACTGGCTTTATAGTAAGAGCAGTATCTCGCTAGTGAGTCCATGGCCTGTGATCCATCCATTAAGCCCTTAAGCCCCACCAGGGCACTCGCAGCCGAGTCACTTCCAGTGAAGTGTTCCTGTTTCTGTGCTCACGCGCTTGAGTATTTGAACTTAAGTGTGTCAGCTTGACCCGGCTTGTACAGTGAAGTCCCGTGGGGGCTGTGAAAACATCCTGCGGCTCAGCTCTACCTCAGATCAACTGAGTCTGAATCTCTGGGATGGAAGCCTGATTAGCAGCGGACTGTCAGCCTTCTTGGGTGGGTCTGACGTGTAGCAAGGGTCAGTAAACGCTGATGCAGAACCTGCTGTGATGTTTTTGAACTTTAATTCTGCTTTAAATTGAGCCAGCTATAACTTCCAGCTTTAAAGGTATGTCATCCTGCCTTAATTCACTTCACAATAAAATCATTAAAAAAGGCAAGACAGAATTCAGAGCCATCTTGCAGATCCTTACATTGCTTCGTAATCAGGTTTTTGTTTATGTTTTTGTTTCTGGAGTAGTTACTCAGCCAGTTCAAGATCCAGTGCACTGTGTGATTTTTTTCTCTGTATACTTTTACATTGCCCACAGTGCTTCGGGAGGATGAAGAGACACCTCACCTGAATCATTTTCCTGATACTATCCTGCAAATAATTCTCGTTTATAAAAAATAAATCACTTGGTTTGATATTCCTTATTTTTAATGAGTATGTATTATAGTTCCTAGGGCTCACCACTTTCCGCTTCATAATTATTTCAAGCACTTTTTGTTTTCTAGGACTGGTGTCAAGTATTTTGGTCTGTAATTTCTGAAATCTCTCTCTCTTTTTCTGTTTCAAAAATGAGAGTATTTCTGCACCTCCATGCGTATAATACCTTTTCTATTTATTTCTCAAAGAATTTAGACTGATTTGTGGGAATGGTTAGAAAATTTTGCTCAGTGGCTTGGCACTCCTGATTAATATTTTGAAGTCCTTAAATGATGAAGATTTCTCTTGCTGTTTTGTTTACCTTAGTATTTTGCTTAAGAAACCAATTTTTTTTCCGAAGTGTAAAGTTAAATTTCAGCTTAGATCATGCATGCAGAAACTTATTTTGAGTTGATACAGTCTATATTAATGTGGTTTGTACTGTATAAAGTAAAGGAAAAATAAAACAAGTCTCTTAAAAGATTCTGTCCCTTAAATATTTTTCACCTGGTAAATAACCTGATTATTTCTTTTATACTTTTTAACTTTTCTTTTAGTTTATTCATATGAGAATCACCACACGACCTTGAAGGCTGATTTGACTGTGTGCTGGGTTTTAGTCTGTTTCTCACGCCCTGTGTGCCTGGATTCCCGAAGGGGAGGAACAGGTCGTTGTATAATCTTTCTTGCTTTGTAACTCATTCCGCTCTACCACCCATTCTGACCTCTGCAGTTCTCCCTGACTGAGCGACTCCGTGCTCAGCCCTCTCCACGTCCCTGCCCTGATAATTTCAGAGGGTCTGGAAATGAGAGCGAGTGAGCCCTCAGCGAAAAGTCAGCAGCAGCACCTGGTGAATAAGAGAGTTAAAAGATAAATGGAAATGGTTTCACTGTATTTTCTGATACTTCTAGATTTGGTTCATTTCTCTAATTTATATTTAATCTCTATCAAAATAATTATCTTCCATTGGTACACATTTTGGATCATTTAGTTATATTCATATCAAAATAGTGAAAAAAGTTGAAAAAATAGTGCTTTTTTTCCTTTATTTAAATATTGGTAATGTTTATTTCTACTGGTGTTTTGTGTTCAATGCCCTCCTCCTTGTTTCTTTCAGTAAACATCCCTGATGCAGCTTTTATTCGGGCAGCCTACAGAACACGTAAATTGGCCAGGGCCCAAGAGGACTATATTTCTTTGGATGTAAAGCATGTCTCCCTCATCTCTGGTACGAAGAAAAACAGTGAAGATTCTGAGAGTGAGCCTGATGATCATGAAAAGATAATTCCATTTATCCCAAAGCTTCAGACGCTTAGGCAAAGAATGGCTGAAGAAACAAGTACGTATTTAATTTATTTATGATGTATAAACATTTTTCATTAGAATATAGTATTATGGTAAAAAAAAAAAAAACTCCATAAAAACATAATGTAGTGTCTTATGGGTGTTTAAGGGTTTTTTTTAAATACCAGTTTAGGTCACTGACATCACGGCTTCTGAAATACACGTCTGTATCAACGTGTTATCATCAAAGGGTATGTGCAGTAATGTTTACTGTTATCTGATCTCCACTTGATCTTTCTTGGCAGGTTAGCAAAATTATATAGTATCTTACTTTTTTATATTGAAAACTTTCATTGTCACCTTTATAAGATTTTTTTTTAACATGAAAGCATCTGTAGGGATTTTAGGTGTCATATATTAAAATCTTCCCTGCTCTAGTAAAAAGTTTTCCTCAGGCAATAATTGTTTGTTCTCAAAAGACTATTTTCACGTTTCTCATATGTAAACAATATTGTCTTACCAAAGTTATTGTCATTTCAAATAATATTATTTTAGAATGGGACTTTTGGTTTCTGTTAACCCAGAAATTATTTTTGCAAATTTAGATTCTTAGGTAGAATTGAGAATCTGATAAAACCAGATGTTTCATTTTTTTCTAAGCTTTTTCTGTATGTGAGCCCATTGTGTTTTGAGTGAGGCAGTTTGGTGATGAGTGTCAGATTGCTGCATTCAAGTCACAGGTTCAACACAGTGCTTGGAGAAGTTATTTAACCTCCTGATATCTGAATTTCCTTGTTTATAAAGTGAGGGTGATAATAGTGCCTTCGTCCCAGAATTACTGTGAAGAATAAGTTAACACATATAAAAGGTGCTAAGCCAGCACATTATAAGCTCCCCAAAAATGTTTGCTGCTGTTAGAATGGGAAGATATGGAATATTTACACATGAACTTTTTTTTTCCTTAGCAACCAAAAATGAAGAGACAAGCGAAGAAAGTCAAGAAGATACAAATCAGGATATTTGGGAACAGCAGCAGATGAGGAAAGCAGTTAAAATCACAGAGGTAATTTATGTACTATGTGTACGTTTCCTGTGGCTGCTGTAGCAAATTACCACAAACTTGATGGCTTAAAACAACAGATATTTATTTGCAACAATTGTTGAGGCTAGACATCTCAAATCAAGGTATTGGCAGGACTGTGTTCCCTTTGAAAGTCTTAGAGATGAATTCTTTTATTTTTCTTCTTTTTTCTAGTTATTTTTCCTTTTCTTTTTTTTTTTCTTTTTTTAATTGAAGTCGAGTTGACATACAGTATTATGTTAGTTTCACATGTACAGCATAGTGATTGACTTTTAAATACATTATGAAAGGAATCACCATAAGTCTAGAAACTGTCACCATACAAAATGACTACAGAATAACTGACTGTATTCCTTACTCTATATTACATCCCTGTGACTTTATTTTATAACTGGAACCTTGTACCTCTTAATCCCCTTCGGCTGCATCACCCTACCCCCATCCCTCTCCCCTCTGACAACCACCAGTTTGCTCTTTGTATCTGTAAGTAGTCTGTTTCCCAGGAGTGGGATTGCTGGATCATATAGTAAGTCTATTTTTAGATTTTTAAGGAACTGCCATACTGTCCTCCTTAGTGGGTGCACCAGTTTACATTACCAACAATGTAGAATGGTTCCTTTTTCTCCACGATCTCTCCAACATTTATATTTGTAGATTTTTTAATGATGGCCATTCTGACTGGTGTGAGGTGTATTACAGTTTTGATTGGCATTTCTCTAGTAATTAGCGATATAGAGTATCTTTTCATGTTCGTGTTGGCCATCTGGATGTCTTTGGAGAAATGTCTGTTTAGGTCTTCTGCCCCTTTTTGGTTGGGTTGGTTTGTGTTTTTGATACTAAGCTCTGTAAGCTGTTTGTGTATTTTGGAAATCAGTCCCTTGTTGGTCACATCATTTGCAAATACTTTCTCCCATTCTGTAGGTTGTCTTTTTGTTTGTTCATGGTTCCTTTGCTGTGCACAGGCTTTCAAGTTTAATTAGGTCCCATTCGTTTATTTTTGCTTTTACTTCCATTACTCTGGGAGTTGGTTTGAAAAAACCATTGCTGGCTTTGTGTCACCGTGTTCTGCCTGCGTTTTCCTCTAGGGGTTTCATTGTACCCGGGCTTACACTGAGGTCTTTAATCCATTTTGAGTTTATTTTTCTATAAGATGTTAAAGAATGTTGTCATTTCTTTCTTTTATGTGTGGTTGTCCCGCTTTCCCAGCACCACTTACTGAAGAGACTGCCTCTTCCCCATTTTATAATCTTGCCTTGTTTGTCGTAGATTAATTGACCATAAGTGCGTGGGTTTATTTCTGGACTTTCTGTCCTGTTCCGTTGATCTGTGTATCTGTTTCTGTGCCGGTTCCATACTGTTCTGATTACTGTAGCTACATTTGTAGTGTAGTTTGAAGTCAAGGAGCTTGATACCTCTGCCTTTGTTCTTCTTTCTTAGGTTGCTTTGGCTAATTCAGGCTCTTGTGTGTCACCAGATGAACGTTAGGATTTTTTGTTCTAGTTCTATGAAAAGTTCCATTGGTATTTTTAGAGGGATTGCATCAAATCTCCCAGTGGAAAACTTTCTTTCTTTTTCTAAGTTCTGGTTGCTCCAGGTATTCCTTGCTTTGTGACTACGTAACTTCTACCTGTACCTCCTTTTGCACGGGGGCTTCTGTGAGCCTCTACTTTGTGTGTCTCTTACAAAGACACTTACTGGATTCAGAGCCCACTTGGATAATCCAGGATGATCTCATCTTGAGATAACTTCACTGAATTACAACCACAAAGACCCTTTTTCCAAATAAGCTCACATTCAGAGGTTCTGTGGGTTAGGACGTAAACCTGTCTCTGGGAGGCCGTCATTTAACCTGCTGTACCATGTGAATTACGTTCTTTTCCCACTAGATTGTAGGTACTCTCCACATACTGTAAGCTGCTTGGGGTAATCATATCTTTATTTTATGATAACTGACAATATATTATATGGTAAATGCTTATTAAATGTGAAGCTTAAACAAATAAATAGAATTAAAACTAACAAGCAAACAAAAGAAATACTATATTTGGGGTCAAAAGTGCTGGATTTGGGTTCTGGCTCTGCCACTAAAATACACTCTCCATAAGGTCAAGAATTATTAACTTTTTTTTTTAGTGTTATATTCCACAGTGCCTAATATTATGAGTGCTCAGTAAATGCTTGTATGGCTTTGAGCAAATCATTTAATTTTTCTAAATCTCAGTTTTCTCATCAATAATGTGGGAGTGATAGTGCTGCTACCAGAATAGATGGCTGTAAGGCTCAAAATGATTAATCTAAATCCAAGTGCTTATAAATTGTATAACAAATGCAGGGTTTTATATTTAATCTTTTTAATAGGAATGCTTTGAAAGATTTTTTACTCTTCTAAGCAAGGAAGTACTGTAAGACCTTCATGTTATTAAAACTAAAAAACTAAGGTAAGCCTTTGGTTGTAATTTAGAAATCTCTGACCAGAGAAATGATTTTGACTCTGTGATTATAATAGACTTGATTTCCCCCTCCGTTTTTAGTGAACTCAGTATAGTAACAGATTTAAACAGTACTTTGAGAAAAAAGCATGCTGTAGTCCTTACTCTTAACGGCTTGAGTTTGCATAATTTCTTTTTATTTGAAGTATTTGTTGACTTGCTGTCATAGTGTACATCAGAATTTCCCAAACTTTCTCATTCATGGAGCCCTTAGTGTCTCAGTAATCTTATGGAACCCCAGGCCAAGAGAATTTCAAAGCAATTCCATTTATGAAGTAGTTAGTTCCGTAGAATTTAATTAGGTTATTTCCTAATAACTTAGTCGCTATTTAGAAAAAATACTACAGATAAATTGAAGAAAAAATAGTTCTACTAAGTGACCACAGTGGGATGTGTCCACCTGTTGAACATTGCGTGACTTGTCGCACCTTGGGATCCGATTGGACGCTGTGATCCCATCTCCTCTTTCACGTTGATTTTCAGTCATTACTTTTTTTTTTTTTCATTTACCAGAAGCCCAGCTTCACTAGTAAGACTATCAGAAGGAATGTAGCACAATCTAATATTGAAACTGAACTGTTTAGAACTAGTAGTTCCAACAAATATTGACTATTGTTACGTTTCACTAAAAAAATTTAAAATATCTCACAGCGCCCTTTTGAGTTCATTGGAATACTTTAGTACACAGTTTGGGAACCACAATATGCATACAGTTTTGAATTCTGATTCCCCGTTTCTACATAATTAAAATAATGACTGATTTTTAAAGTTGCGTATTTATTGGAGTCGATTAATTGTAATTTTTTGAGCCTTTTTTTTTTTAGCGAACATTTTAGGTTATATGCAATCTGAATATTTTTGCCATTATTGGTAAGAATTGGTAAATATTTGCTTGGTTTTTTTCCTTCCTTCTTTTTCTTTTCTTCTGATGTGTTTTTTCAACTGCTCTCTTTAGGTAATGGCCAAGAATGGTATTACTAATAAAGAAGATGAACATTTTAATGGCACTTACTGTATTTTTCTTTGTTGCTTTCTAGAGAAATTTTAAATCAATCTGTAGTGCCACCGATATTAAGGGAGTGTTTCACAATAATCTTACCAGCTTTAGGTGAAGATTTAGTTGGTGAGAATGGAATCTCAAAAAGTTTATTTGATTTGCATTTTTATTACTAATGTGGGTGCGTTTACTGATTCCTTTGTTAAAGATTTACTGCATGCCACAGTATTTGTTTCTTGTGACTGCTGTAACAAATTACTACAAAGTGAATGGCTTAAAACAACAGAATTCTATTTTCTCACTCTTCTGGAGGCCAGAAGTCCAGAATCAAGGAGTTCGGTTATCTATACTCCATCCAAAAAGCTCTAGAGGATAATCTATTCCTTCACTATTCTAGCCCCTGGGGGCTGTTGGCATTCCTTGGCATATAGCTACATCTCTCTACTCCGTCTTCAATGACCTCATTTTCCTGCATCCCAAAACTTCCTTTCCTTCTGCCCTATGAGGGTATGTTTAATTCCAGTTAGGACCCATCTGGATAATCCGGGATAAGCTCCTCTCCAGATTCTTAGCTTACTCACGTCTTTTACCACTCAAGGTGATACTCACAGGTTTGGGATACTAGCACCTGAACCTCTCTTTTTCTATCACTTGGTAGCCACTATAGCCGCTTAACAGTGGTAGACAAGAGGCTGTGCAGTCTTTACAGGGGAAGGACAGATAAAAATAATTACAGTGAAATCTTACAAGTTCTGTGACAATTGTGTTCAGTACCCTGAGATGGCACAATGGAGCGAGTGAGTGATCAGGTTTGTAGGTGAGAAGGTAGATGAGGTTTTGAAAAACCTGGTCAAATTTGAATGAGTCTTTGAAAGATGTTTAGGGTTTGGGGGCAAAAGAGGATAAAGTAACAAAATCCAGGTAATGGCAGCTGAAGTAAAATCAGATGCTTTACCGAGAAAACCCACTAGGAGACTTCCATTTGATTTCCTCTGAGTAGACTGGAGTTAGGAGGCAGCTTCTATCATAGAAAACAGGTATTTGGTATTTTGAGAGTATATTAGATCATAAACAGAATTAGCTTTAAAAACACTGAGAACCAAGCTTCTATGAAAAATAAGATTTTGCAATTTGCCTCTTGCATGTGGATTTAAAGTTCTAAATTTTAAAACTGTGTGAGAATTTTAAAAAGATTTTATTCCAACTGTGAAAAATGTCAAAGGCATGAAATTTTGAGCTGGTAAGACCTTGATGTATCCAACCTCCTTTCATGCTGTTAATATTTGTAAGATTAATGGATGGTGATAACAACACAAATTTTCATATTATTTCCAGGGAAGAGACATAGATCTTTCTCACAGCAGTGACTCTCAAACAGTGAAGAAGTTTGATGCTTCCATTTCATTTCCCCCAGTAAACTTAGAAATTATAAAGAAGCAATTAAATACTAGGTAAGTAATATTAATTTCAAAATTTACATTTTTTGTAGAAGTTTAAAGAAGTGAAAAAAATGAAGTGAAAAAAATCAGCACTGTAGTCTTTTTAACTATTAATACTAATACTAAACAGATTTATAGGAAAAAATTAGCATCACCTGTGTGACCACAGTAACATAACTGATTTCCTTTTTTATTTTTGTATATGTCTCATTTACTGTTTATAATAGAGATATATAGTGAAAATCAATCAATAATATCAAATTCTGCTTTTTTACTTACTATTTTCATAAGCATTTATCTGCATTTTTAAATAGCTTTTAATTTTTAAAAATATGTTAGGAGTGATGGCAGCAAGATAGAAGAATAAGAAGCCACAGACCTCGTTCCCCCACAGAGACATCAGCTTAACAAGAACATACTTTCCAAATACAGGACAGAAATAGACTCATAGACAGAGAATACAGACTTGTGGTTGCCAGGTGGGTGGAGGGTGGGAAGGGATAGACTGGGATTTCAAAATTGGAGAATAGATAAACAAGATTACACTGTATAGCACAGGGAAATATACACAAAATGTTATGGTAGCTGACAGAGAAAAAAATGTGACAATGAGTGTGTATATGTCCATGTATGACTGAAAAATTGTGCTGAACACTGGAATTTGACACAACATTGTAAAATGATTATAAATCAATAAAAAAAAGTTAAGAAAAAAAAAACATACTTTCCAAGAAACCTTTATGAGTCCTCCAGAAATCAGTTAGGAAGTTGTAGTACCCCAGACAAATTCAAAGCCCAGAATAGCTACATTTTAATGGATAAGGAAAGCCATTTTATTGCCACTGCATCAGCCCCTCCCACAAGTCAGCACTGCTTTTGATGGAGAGAAAAAAACTCAACTGCTGGCTTCTCCATTGGGAAGGGAAAAGATTGGAACATGCGTTCCAGCTTTTGGGGGACTCGGTTCTGTCTTGTCTATCCCAGAGCACTGATAGGGACCATCAAACCTTGGATGCCTGAGGGCCACAGAGGACAAGAGAGATCTAAGCAGCTTGCTGCAGAGCCAGAAAGCCTGCAGTAATTTAAACACTAGAGGGACCAACCACAAACTCCAGAAAAAGAAACCCACAAACCTCTCGAATTGGGAAATTCCATATAGAAGCCCAAAGAAGGTGCATCCTCCATGAGAGGTTTGAGAAGACACTCTTTCCCCCATGACCCCGCTGGGAATCTCCAGCCAGACTGACTGAAATGCACTTAAGAAGAACAGTTTAATATGGGGGAGAAATTTCCCTTAAGTGCATTTTCAGATACACAAAACACAATGAAAAGATAATCAGACACATGAAGAACAGGGAAACATGACCCAGTCAAAGGACTAAAATAAATCTCTATAACCAAACTTAAAGAAACAGAGGTCTATAAATTACCTGATGGAGAATTCAGAATAATCCTCTTAAAAAAGCTTAATGTACCTTAAGAGAACACAGACTAAAGAAATCAGGGAGACGATAAATGAACAAAGAAATATCAACAGAGATAGAAACTGTTTTTTAAAAAAAAACAGAGGTTCTGGAGCTGAAGAATACAGTAACCAAACTGAAAAACTCACTGGAGCGTCTCAGTAGCAGACTCTGTCAAGCAGAATAAACAAGCAGTGACCTCAAAGACTGATCATTGAAATTACCAAGTCAGAGTAACAGAAAGGAAAAAGAATAAAGAAAAGTGAAGAAGGCCTAAGGGATTTATGTGATGCTGTCAAGCAGAACAGCATAGACATTATGGGAATCTGAGAAATAGAAGAGTGGCAGACTAGGGCAGAGAGCTTATCTGAAGATGTCATGGCCAAAAACTCACCAGTCTGAGGAAGGAAATGGATATTCACCTTCAAGAAGATCAAAAGACCCCAACAAGTGTGATCCCAAAGAAGCTTACACTGAGACACATTGTAATCAAACTTTATAAATGCAAAGAAAGAATTTAGAAAGCCACAAGACAGAATCACCTCATTATGTACAAGGCAGCCCCATAAGATTAACAGGCGATTTCTCAACAGAAATATTACTGGCCAGAAGGGAGGATATGTATGAAGTGCTGAAAGAAGGAAACTGCCAACAGAAATTACCGTATCCAGCAAAACTGTCCTTCATATATGAAGGAGAAATAAAGACCTCACATAAAGAAAGCTGAGGGAGTTCGCCTTCAACCTGCCTTACAGAAATTGCTAAAGATGTCTTTCAAGTTGAAATGAAAGGACGCTAGACAGTAGCATGAAGCATACAAAAACACAAAGTTCTTGGGTAAAAATAAATATAGAGATAAATGCGGAATCCTGTAATACTGTAAGAGTCGTCTGAAAATCACTTTTCATTCAGGTGTAGAATTTAATACATAAAAGCACAAAAAAAACTAACATTATCTTAAGGGATACAGAATTTTAAAATGTAATTTGTGACGTCAATAACAAAAAGTGGAGCGGGAGATATAAAGGAGTAGAGTTCTTGTATGTGATTGAAATTAGATTATCAGTTTAAAATAGATTTTTAGAATTAGATGTTTTGTATAATCCCCATGGTAAACACAGAGAAAATACCTATAGAAGATATGAAAAAGAAAATATTTTCAGGACCCAACACATGTCACTGCAGAAAAATCAACAAAAAACTACATGTGCATTGAACATTGGAGTATCTAACTATGTGAAGTAAACATTGTCAGAGCCGAAGGGAGAAATAGCAATAAATAATAATATGGGACCAATATCACACTTCCAATAATTTATAAAACATCAAGGCAGAAAATCATTAAGGGGACAGTGATCTTGAACAAAACTAAGTGGACCTAGCAAACATACAGAATGTTCTACCCAACAGTAGCAGAATATACATTCTTTTCAAGCATATACAGCATACTCTGCAGCATAGATCCCATGTTAGATCACAAACAAGTCTTAACAAATTAAGATTCAAATCAAGTATCTTTCCAAATACAGTGTGGTGAGACTAGAAGTGAGTAACAGGAATAAGAATGGAAAATCACAAAAGTGTAGTTGATTTATATTGTTAGTTTCAGGTCTATAGTAAAGCAATTCAGAGATATATATATATATATATATATATATATATATATGTATTTCTTTCAGATTCTTTTACATTATATGTTATTACAAGAAATTAAATATACTTCTTTATGCTATACAGTAGGTCTTTGTTGTTTATCTATTTTATACATAGTAATGGGTATCTATTCATCCCAAACTCCTAATTTATCCCTCCACCCTACCTTTCCCCTTTGATAACCATACATTGTTTTCTATACCTGTGAGTCTATTTATGGTTTGTAAATAAAATTTGTATCTTTTGTAGTTTTTAGATTCCACATATAAGTGGTGTTATATGATATTTTTTCTCTGTCTGACTGACTTCACTTAATATGATAATTTCTTGGTCTGTTCATGTTTCTACAAAAGGCATTATTTCATTCTTTTTTATGGCTGAGTAATAATCCATTGTATATATAAACCACATCTTCTTTATCCAGTCATCTGTCAATGAACATTTAGATTGTTTCCATGTCTTAGCTATTGTAAATAGTGCTGCCGTGAACATTGGGGTGTATAATATATCTTTTCAGATTGGAGTTTTCTCCAGATATATGCCCAAGAGTGGGTTTGCTGGCTCATATGGTAAATCTATTTTTAGTTTTTTGAAATATCTCCATGCTGTTTTCCAAGTGGCTGCATCAAATTATATTCCCACCAACAGTATAGGAGGGTTCCCTTTTCTCCACACCCTTTCCAGTGTTTATTGTTTGTAGACTTCTTAATAATGGCCATTCTGACTGGTGTGAGGTGATACCCCACTGTAATTTTGACTTGCATTTCTCTAATAATTAGCAATGTAGAGTATCTTCATGTTCGTGTTGGCCATCTGGATGTCTTTGGAGAAATGTCTGTTTAGGCCTTCTGCCCCTTTTTTGATTGGGTTGGTTTGTGTTTTTTACATTAAGCTCTGTGAGCTGTTTGTATATTTTGGAAACCAGTCCTTTGTCAGTTACGTCATTTGCAGATATTTTCTTCTATTCTCTAGGTTGTCTTTTTGTTTGACTATGGTTTCCTTTGCGGTGCAAAAGCTTTTAAGTTTAATTAGGTCCCATCTGTTTATTTTTGCTTTTACTTCCATTACTCTAGGAGCGGATTTGAAAAAAATACTGCTGTGATTTATGTCAAAGAGTGTTCTGCCTATATTTTCTTCCAGGAGTCTTATAGTATCCAGTCTTAAATTTAGGTCTTTAATCCATTTTGCGTTTATTTTTGTATATGGTGTCAGAGAATGTTCTAATTTCTTTCTTTTACATGTGGCTATCCAGTTTTCCCAGCACCACTTATTGAAGAGACTGTCTTTTATCCATTGTATATTCTTGCCTCCTTTGCCATAGATTAATTGACCAAAAGTGCATGGGTTTCTTTCTGGACTTTCTATCCTGTTCCATTGATCTATGTCTGTTTTTGTGCCAGTACCATACTGTTTTGATTACTGTAGCTTTGTAATGTAGTCTGAAGACAGTGAGCATGATTTCCCCCAGCTCCATTCTTCTTTCTCAAGATTGTTTTGGTTATTTGGGGTCTTTTGTGTTACCATGCAAATTTTAACATTTTTTGTTCTGGTTCTGTGAAAAATGTCAATGGTAATTTGATAGGGATTGCATTGAATCTGTACATTGCCTTGGGTAATAAGGCCATTTTAACAACACTGATTATTCCAATCCAAGAACACAGTGTATTTTTCCATCTCTCTGTGTCACTTTCCGTTTCTTTGATCAGCTTCTTACAGGTTTTGGAGTACAGGTCCTTTGCCTCCTGGCGTAGGTTTATTCCTAGGTGTTTTACTTTTTATTTATTGATTTATTTTTGCTGGATTGTATGGTGGTTCTGTTTTTAATTTTTTGAGGAACGTCCATACTCTTCTCCGTAGTGGCTGTGTCAGTTTACATTTCCACCAACAGAGCACAAGGATTCTCTTTTCTTCATATTTTTGAACTTTTTTTTTTAATTGAAGTATGGTCAGTTTACAATTTTGTATCTGTTATTTTTGATGTGATGGTAAATTTCTGTCTCTGATTTTTTGTGTTAGTGTATAGATTTGCATCTGAGTTCTGTTAGCTAATTTTGTATCCTGCAACTGTACTGAATTCAGTGATGAGCTCATAGTTTTCTGGTACCCTCATTAGGATTTTCTGTGTATAGTATGTCATCTACAAACAGGGACAGTTTTACTTCTTCATTTCCAATTTGGATTCCTTTTATTTATTTATTTTCTCTGATTGCTGTGGCTAGGACTTCCAAAACTATGTTGAATAAAAGTAACGAGATTGGGGATCCTTGTTCCTGATCTTAGAGGAAATGCTTTCAGCTTGTCATCATTAAATATGACGTTAGCTGTGGGTTTGTCATATATGGCCTTCAGTATGTTGAGGTATGTTCTCTCTATGCCCACTTTCTGAAGTTTGTATCATAAGTGGATGTTGAATTTTATCAAAAGCTTTTTCTACATCTATTAAGATAATCATATGGTTTTTATTCTTCGGTTTGTTAATGTGGTGTATCACATTGATTGATTTGCGGATATTGAAATGTCCTCGTATCTCTGAGATAAATCCCATTTGATCATGCTGTTTGGTCCTTTTAATGTATTGTTGGAGTCAGTTTGCTAGTAGTTTGTTGAGGATGTTTGCATCTATATTCATAAATGATAACTGGCCTGTAGTTTTCTTTCTTTATGATATCTTTGTCTGTTTTTGGTATCTGGTTTTGGTATCTTTGTCTGGTTTTGCTATCATTCTATGATAGCCTCATAGAATGAGTTTTGAAGTGTTCCTTTCTCTGCAGTTTTTCGGAATAGTTTCAGAAGGATGGGTGTTAACTCTTCCCTAAATGCTTGGTAGAATTCACTGTGAAGCCGTCTGGTCCTGGACTTCTGTTTGTTGGGAGTTTTTAATCACTGATTCAATTTCAGCGCTGGTAATTGGTCTGTTCATACTGTCTGCTTATTCTTGGTTCAGTTTTGGCAGAGACTGTACCTTTCTAAGAAATTGTCCATTTCTTCTGAGTTGTCCTTTTTGTTGTCATGAAGTTGCTCATGGTAACCTCTTATGATCCCTTGTATTTCTGTGCTGTCTGTTCTGACTTCTTTTTCATTTCTGATTTTATTAATTTGGGCTCTCTCCCTGTTTTTCTTGATGAGTCTGACCAAAGGTTTATCAATTTTATTTATCTTTTTAAAGAACCAGGATTCTTGAAGGATTTCATTCATTGAAGGATTCTTGATAATGATCTCAATTTTCTTAAATTTACTGAGGCTTGCTTTGTGGGCCTGCATGTGATCTATCCTGGAGAATGTTCCATGTGCACTTGAGAAGAATTTGTATTCTGTTGCTTCTGAATGGAATGCTCTATAAATATCAGTTAAGTCCATGTGGTCTCATGTAAGGCCTGTGGTCTCATTTAAGTCATGTGGTGTCATTTAAGGCCTGTATTTCTTTATTGATTTTCTGTATGGATGATCTGCTTATTGATGTAGTGGGGGGGTTAAGGTCCCCCACTATTATTGTATTACTGTGGATTTCTCCTTTTATGTCTGTTAATAGTTGCCTTATATATTTAGATGCTCCTATGTTGGGTACATAATGTATTTACAATTGTTGTATCTTCTTGGATTGTTCCCTGTGATCATTACGTAGGGTCCTTCTTTGTCTCTTATAACAATCTTTAAAGTTTATTTTGTCTGATATAAGTATCGCAACTCCAGCTTTCTTTTAATTTCCATTTGCACGGAACACCTTTTTCCATCCTGTCACTTTCAGCTCGTATGTGTCTCTAGATCTGAAGTTTGTCTCTTGTAGGCAGCAGTTGTATGGGTCTTGTTTTTGTATTCATTTAGCCAGTCTTTGTGTTTTGGTTGGAGTATTTAGTCTGTGTACAGTTAAGATAATTACCAGTATATATTTTTTTATTGCCGTTTTGTTAACTGTTTCGGATTTGTTTCTGTAGGTCTTTTTTTCCCCTTTCCTCTTCTGTTCTCTTCACTTGTGATTTGGTGACTCTCTTCAGTGTTACGTTAGGATTCATTGCTCTTTTCTGAATAAACACTCTCTTGAAGAACCAATTGACCAAAGAAGAAATCACAGTGGAAACTATAAAACAGCTTGAGGCAAAGGAAAGCAAAAACACAATATACTGAAAGTTACAGGATGCAGCCAAGGCAGTACTAAGGTGTTAGCAGTAAACACTGACATTAAAAAGGAAGAGAGTTATCAAATCAGTGACCTAACTGTACCTCAACAAACTTAGAAAAGAACAAACTAAGCCCAGAGTTAGCAAAAGGAAGGAAGTAATAAAGATAAGGGCAGAAGGAAATATAATAGAGAATAGAAAAACAACTGAAGAAAACTAAAAATGGAGAGGATTTTTTTCCCCACAATCCAAAAAACTGACAGACCCTTAGCTTGACTATGTGAAAAGGAGAATAGTTTCAAGTAACAAAAAAAGGAACAGGGAGACATTACAACTAATGCCACAGAAACAAAGAGGATCTTAAGGTACTGCTGTGAACAGTTACACAGCAACAAGCTAGATAACCGAGGAGAAATGGATCAGTTTGTAGAAACATACGACCTACTGAGGCTGATTTATAAAGAAATAAAAAGTCTGAGCAAACCTGTTACTAGTAAAGGGATGAATTAGTAATCAGAAGTCTGCCAACAAAGATAAGCCCAGGGCAGAGGCCTCACGGAAAGATAAGTCAACATCATTCCTTCTCAGACCTTTCCAGAAAGCTGAAGAGGAGGTAACGTTCCCAGGCTCACTCTGGGAGCTCAGCATGACGCTGGGCCCAAACTCTCAAAGATAGCACAGGAAAAGGAAGTGTATAAACCAGATATCCCCGGTGAATGTTGAAAATTCCCGTAAGATCCTAGCGCACAGAACTAACAGTACATTGAAGGGATTATGCGCCGTGACCAAGTGGGATTTATTCCAAGGAGACAAGGGTGATTTAACATCATAAAGGGCAGAAACCACATGACCATCTCAGTGCAGAAGAAGCATTTGACAGAATTTGGTACACTTCCATGATTAAAAACAGCCAACTAGGAATACAAGCAAATTGCTTGAACACAGTAATGACTATAAATGAGAAGACCACAGCTATCATGTCCAGTAGTGGAAAACGGAAAGCTTTCCCTTTAAGACCAGGAACAAGGTGAGGATGCCTGTTCTTGTCGCTTTCATTGAACAAAGTATTGGAAGCCCTAGCCAGAGAGTTCAGGCAAGAAAAGGAAGTAAAAGACATCCCGATAGGAGAGGAAGAAGTGAAATTACCTCTGTTGGCAGACAGTATGATCTTACATGTAGGAAAACCTGAAGACTACACCTATACACACGTATGTGTGCACGCGCTCACACAAACCCTGATAGAGCTAATAAGTCTATCAAAACTGCATAATAAAAAGTCACTACATGAAAGTCAGCTGTTTCTATGCATAGCAATGAAAAGTCCAAAAAATATGTTTAGAAAACACTTCTAGTAGCATCAGAAAGGATAAAACTTAGGGTTAAACTTAGTCAAGGAGGCCAAAGATTTGTACACTGATAATTACATAACACTGCTGAAGGATGTCGAAGATGAAAATAAACGGAAAGACATCCCATGTTCATGAAGTACAGTGCTTAATATTGTTAAGAATGTTCATATTACCCAAAGCAGTCTGTAGATGCAGGGCATCTCTATAAAAATTCCAATGGCATTTTTTTGCAGAAATAGAAAAAAATCCTAAAATTCATATGGAGTCTCAAAAGGACCGAAGAAAGAAAAGCACAGGCAACAAAAACAAAAATAGACAATTGGGATTACATCAAACTAAAAAGCTGCTGCCTAACAAAGGACGTAATCAACAGAGTGAAAAGGCAGCCTATGGAATAGGAGAAAATATTTGCAAACCATGTGTGTGATAAATGGTTACTACCCAAAATACATGAATAGCTCCTTTAACTCAGCAACAAAAAAGCAGTCCCGCTGGAAAACGGGCAAAGGCCTGGAATAGACATTTCTCAAAGGAGACATGCAAGTGGCCGACAGACATGAAGAGACGCTCAGCGTCACTGACATCAGGGAGTTACAAATCAAAACCACAGTGAACACGCCTCGTACTCGTTAGGGTGGCCACTATGAAAAATATAGAATTGGCTAGTGTTAAATATGTAGAGAAAAGGAAACTTAAACATTGTTGGTGGGAATGTAAGATGGTGCGGTTGCTATGGAAAACAATATGGAGATTTTTCTGCAGGAGTTAAAGATAGAATTACTATATGATCCAGCAACCCTGCTCTTGGATATATAACCTAAAGAACTGAAAGCAGTTGAAGAGCTTTTTGTACACCCTTGTTCATCACAGCATTAATTGCGATAGCTTAGAGGTAGAAGCAGCCTGTTGATGGGCATCAGCCAATGAATGGATAAAGAAAACGTGGTATTTACATAAAATGGAATACTGTCAGTGGTAAAGAAGGAAACCCTGTAATGCTACAGTGTGGATGAACCTTGAAGACTGAGTGACATGAGCCAGTTTAAAAAGCTAAATAAAGACTGCATGATTCTTCTTACGTGAGGCATCGACAGGAGTCAGCCTCTTAGGAACGGAAAGTGGAGTGGTGGTTGCCAAGGGTGCGGGGAGGTGAGTTGTTGTTGACCAGTGTGTGTAGTTTCAGTTCTGCAAGATGGAAAAGTTGTAAAGATCTGTTACACTGCAGTATGCTTGTCCTTAATACCACTGCAGTGTACTTAAAATGGTTAAGATTGTAGATTTTGTCCTATGTTTTTGATTACAGTAGAAAATAATCATAGTAATATTTCACTCATCTATATAGTTGGTATTTATTTAAGTAGTTCTGTTTTAGACATTTTGATTTCTAAATTTGTCTATTATAAATAATGCCACTGATAATGAACATTTTGTTCCTATAAGTCATTTAAACTGTTCTTAAGATAAATTTCCAGGGAAGGTTAACTTCAGTAAAAGTTAGGTATATTTTTATGGTTTCTGATACAAATACATTTCTGAAGCACAGCTAAATAACCATTATCTATTGCAACTAATAGTTATCTTTCAATAAATAGTATTAATCTCACTATAAATAGTACCTTTTGTGAAAAATAAGGCAAACTCTGTGATAGGTTGTTTTGTTTTAAATATTTACATCTTCTGTTTCACTAGTCAGGATCTAGTGTGCACCTTTAGATACATAAAAGAATAAATATGACAGTAAAAGTCTAATTGTCCTTACACTGTTTGATACAAGGAGAGAGCTTGGTTCTCCTGCCACCAAGCAAGTAGTTGTGAAGAATCTTTTAATTGCTTTTTTTTTAAATACCTGAGAATTTTTTCTGATGCTTGGGAATAGGTTCAAAATTTTCTTCTGTATCTTTCGTATAAATCAGGTTTAAGTTGCTTCATTCCTTGAGCACACTGCAACTCAAGTATGTTGGTCATAGTTCATTTAAATAGTTTAATATAGAAAAAGACATTTTGTAACATTTTATAGTGCAATAAATTAATGAAAATTTTAGATGTACCATTTTCTAGACATCAGGTTATCTCTGTATGCTAGGAGGTTAGCAAAATACCAGCCCACTGCCTGTTTTTGTAACGAGGGTTTCTTGGAAGACAGCCATCTTGTGCACTTACATGTTGTCTGGCTGCTTTCATGCTGCAACGTAGAGCTGAGGACTTGCAGTAGCAACCGTGGAGCTTTGCAAGCCTGAAATACTGACTGGCCCTTTACGGAAAAAGTTTGCCAACTTCTGTTCTAGATCAGTGTTTTTCAATAGTGATGTTAAATGATGAGATTGTCTTGACTAAAGATTATTTTTGTAATAATTTCACTACCATTTACTCTCCTGATACAGAGCTAGAATTACAGCAGTTGCATCTGGAATTGCATATAACTCAGAACTTTTTCCTTTTTTTTTTGAGATTGTGTTTGAATGAGAGGATTGTCTTGCATGAATAATAGAATATTAAAAAGATAGCAGATCACTGAAAAAGATTAGCATTTCACTTTATCTGAATAAATGTTATTTTTAGCTTTAGTATACTTTTTTTAATTAGGTTTTTTATTTTAAAAGAAAATCCATTCTTAACAATTTAAAGACAAAAAAGTCAAATGATACAAAAGCTTATACAGAGAAAAGGAAATCATCTTCCCCAGAGGAAACCATTGCTACCAATTTCCAACGTTTCCTTAAGGAAGTAATGTATGTGTGTGTCTCTATAAGCACATATATACTTGCATATTGCCCCATTTTAATGTGAAAATGAAGCTCACTTACCTATCCTGTTCCATGCCTTGTTTTTTCATATATGTACTTAAAAGTTTACTGCTATAACCAGTAATATTGTACTTAAAGCACTTTATTCATAATGTTTATTATGCATTATTATCTTGGTTTATTTCTTAACTATTTTTTATATAAAGCAAAGAAAGGTTTTGAAAGACAAATACAATAGTCAGTGTTGCAAGGAGACTTGAGAAGAGGACACTTGGCCTAAGCAAGTGCTTATTAGTGAGTTTAGCAGGAGTATAATTTTAAAAACATTGTCTGATTCAAGTCCAGATACTATGAATTTGTTATTTGTAGTTAATTCTCGAATTGTAATGTGCTCACAGTATCAAGTAGTAGTGAAAAACACATTCCAGATGTTAAGTGTTTCTTATTCCTCCATTGGTATGTGTATGTAAGGGATATGTGAATTTTAAAAGATAAGTAGATGTTAAATTATATTTGGCAGTTTTTTCATGTTGCATCAGTTGATGCATGTGATACTCACAAGAGGCGAAAGAAGGTGAGCTGTCTGGACTCAGCAGAGCGATGTAGGGGCTACAGCAAGCAACAGAGGAAAGAAACACTCCTCAGGGAACATGAGATTCTAATGACAAGTGAAACAGAAACCGTTATGAGTCGCAAAACAGATAGATTATAGCTAACTGTAACATGCTCGGGTGGTTTTAATGCCCGCTCAGGTACCTGTATTCCAGAGAAGACCACAGGCTGATCTGATAGTAACTCCACGTGGACTCCTGTGTTTCAGAGAGAAGACACTGATTTTCTAGCACCTCATCTAGTTTACAGAATTCTGATCAGTTCACACTGACTTCTCTGAAACTACCCTGTGATTAGCTCCAGCACCTAAAAGCCTCTGAGTGTCCTTTTGAGACGTCTGTTACTTCGGTGTCGTCCTTTGCTCCACAAGTCTCATAAACCCTGGTTTGTATGTGGCTTCAGGTTCCCTGGTGGTCTCTGTAAGGTAGCTTTGAAAAAATTTTCATTACACTGCTACTTATGATAGTAGAAATCAAAGTCTGAAGTATAAAGCACTTTTTATTTATTTTTATTTTGTTTATTTAGATTAGCATTACTGCAGGATACTCACCGCTCACACCTGAGGGAGTATGAAAAATACATACAAGACATCAAGAGCTCAAAGAGTACCATCCAGAACTTAGAGAATTCATCAGATCAAGCTCTAAATATTAAATTCTATAAGAACATGAAAATTTATGTGGAAAATTTAATTGACTGTCTTAGTGAAAAGGTACATGTCTGTAAATATTTAGCCATTTCTTTTTTATGGAGAAATTCCCTTACCATGTGAATTTTTTTGAAGTCTAAATCCCACAACTAAATACTTTCCTCTAGGCTTTTTCCTACACATTTTGACACACTAGGATATTAAGCATTTCCTTGATGTTGGACAGTTAGATTTTTTTGCTATTATTTTGCAATTATGGATAGCAGTATAAAGTTTTATGTATAAATTTTTGTGTTAATATTCCATGTGTTTAAGAAAAATTACTAGAAAGTAAATTATTAAGTCAAAAGGTATAAATATCTTTAAGGCTAAATTATCCTCCAGAAAGATTGTATTAATTTCTAGTTTACTACATTAAAAAATGGTTTTTGTTTTTACATATTTATTTTGTTCTCAAACAAACCCATTGTTTTATTGACACATGCGGTTTTTCTTCTTTTGAATTGTTCGTGTCCTTTGCCCTGTTGTCTTTTGGGTTCATACCAGGGTTTTGGTGTTTTTCTGTTTTGTTTTGTTTTCTTTTCCTTCTTTTTTTTTTTTTTTTTGCCAGAATATGATAAACAACTCTTTATTGCTTAACAATGTTAATGCTTTATCCTATTTGATGTAGGTAAACTTTCCAGTTTGTTTTGTCTTTTGATTTTATTTGCAGTAGTTTTTTGACATCAGATGTTTTGAAGTTTTCGTGTTAATTAGATACATAAATCATTCCTTTCTGTTATAATTTCTGTTTTTGTTTTATACATGCTGAGTCTTTACACTGGGGTCTTGAGTTGTCCTTTTTTTTTTAAGTAGACTAACCATTTAAAAAAATACTCTCCTTTCTGCATTTTTATTTCCTTTTAGAGTGTTACCAAATGATTGGGTATTTCCTCCCCCACTGTTTTAAGTTGAGTACCTTTAGTATCACTTGGTAGTTACTCTCTGAAGTGTTTATTACAAAGTAGTTTCTTCATTCAGTAGAAGAATTACAGCCAAAGCTTGAATCCATAGCAGCAGATACGGAACATCATCGGAGTCGGGAGAATTGTTGCCCATAAAATGGAAGAATGCCAGTTTCAATTAATCATTCAGTTCTGCTTCAGCTTTCTTACTTGTCTGGTTAGGTCTCTTTCATTCTCTATTTTCTTCAAATTTCACCAGTCTCCTCCAGTGTTCCCCTCTAGTCTGCCCACCTCCGCCTGTGAAAAATAGCTGCGTTCGTCATTTCCTCCTCTTCTGTCTCAAAAAAGCATCCTTCTCCTCATCTATCCACTCTTACACGTGTTCTTGACTCCAGCCCGTTAGATTTCATTATTTATAATGTTTATAGCTGTTTTAGGACATTAAGTTGATTTTCTGGTTTTATGAGTATTGAAAGTATTGGCAGCTAGGTCTGTTCCTCACAGTGTTCTTTTAATTGAGATGTGATAGTATTAAAAATGTTTCTGTATGTGAGAACTGAGCATATAATATGCTTATATGTAACTAGTATTTTTTTATAATTCACTAATGATGACCCATAAAATGTTACTTATATATGTATTTCAGATTATCAGCATCCAAGAAGTAGAATCAGCCATGCACGCACTTCTTGTAAAACAAGCCATGATCTTTATGAAACGCAGGCAAGATGAATTAAAGCATGAGTCAACGTATTTACAACAGTTACTACGTTAGTGTTCTTCATGTTCAGTGTGACTTATTATTCATTAAGCTAAGTATCAGGTGGAGGATAAAAATATTTTTACTCTTATATAAAAAATGTTTTTTGAGTGTTTTCCCACTAACCTATCACCTACCCCCTTCCAAAAATGCCAGGACCTCAAAATGTCTTAAATTAAATCAAAAACTAAAAAATAATTATTATAACTTCTAATCATTTACTATTTGACACAAAGTATTTATATTATCATTTACTGAGTGAGATGACATCATCACTACATAGACTGTATCAGAAATCTAACTTCGTAGCATCTCCATGGTCCTCCACAGGTTTGTTATGGAAGCTGAAGAAATTCTGGTGGGTTAGGTATAGAATCATCTGTGAGATTTCATTACAAAAGATTTGGATGCTGCCCTTTAGTTCACACACTGGTTTTGTATTTTCAGAGATGTCTGCCTTTGAATAAGGTTCTGTCAGGGTGTAGAGCGAAAGAAATGAGACCATAGCATCAAGCAGCTGACAAAAGCAAAATCAGAATGACTCAAATACATGATATTTAGTTGGTCATAAATTATGGTACATGCTAAAATAGGAAATAATACGAATGACATATTGGTAATGCAGATGCGTCTAGCATTTGATTACAAGGACAGAAAAAACTGGTGAAGACTACTGGAAAAGAATACAAGGGAGAAGAAGCTCTATAGTAGAGTTTTGTTGCTGTTCTCAAGGGCTGAACTGTGTTAGCCAGACAAGATACGTTTTCTTAAGCTGGCAGACTCAGTGCCTGTTACTACTGGGGCAGGGAGTTAGCGTTGCAATCTCATTGCATGGTGAAATGCGCAGTTTTAGCATATTCTGTGTGAGTGTATGTTTCTATACACAGATATGTATATACACCTAAGGTATAACTTCTGTTTTCAGAGTGTTTCAGTCTATTTCTTTTGAGAATTTTCAGTACAAAATCAGTTTTTTTAATTAACAGGCGAAGCTGAGACGTCAACAAATAGAAGTTTGGCTGTAGATGAGAAAACTCAGTGGAGTTTCGAAGAGATTGAATCTCGAAGGTACCTATATAAAGACTTAACACATACATCTTTTTGTTTTTTAGTTGAAGTATAATCAGTTTACAAAGTTGTGTCGATTTCTGATGTGCAGCATAATGTTTCAGTCATGCAAACATTTTTCGTATTCTTTTTCATTATAGGTTACAAGATATTGAATACAGTTCCCTGTGCTATACAGAATAAAAACTTACTTATTTTACATATAGTAGTTAGTATCTGAAATCTCAAACTCCCAGTTATCCCTTCCCACTCCCTTTCCCCGCCAGTCACCGTAAGTTTGTTTTCATTTGTGTCTTTTTTTTAGATTCCACATATGAATGGTATCATAGGTATTTTTCTTTCTCTTCCTGGCTGACTTCACTTAGAATGACACTCTCCAGGTCCATCCATTATGCCAAAAATGGCATTGTTATTTTTTATGACTGAGTAGCATTCTGTTGTATATGTGCACCACATCTTCTTGATCCAGTCATGAGTTGATGGACATTTAGGTTGTTTCCATGTGTTGGATGTTGTAAATAGTGTGCTGTTAACATTGGGGTGCATGTATCTTTTTGAATTAGAGTTCTCTCTGGATAAATGCCCAGGAGTGGGATTGCTGAATCATATGGCAAATCTATTTTTAGTTTTTTAAGGAATCTCCATACTGTTTTCCATAATGGCTGCCCCAAACTACATTCCAACCAACAATGTAGGAGGGTTTCCTTTTCTCTACACCCTCTCCAGCATTAAAACGTCATTGAGCCAGTATTTTCCACTGCTTAAATACAGTTGACCATAGGAGTATAATTAACCATAATCTAGAATATTAATTTATGAGAGTGATGTAAAATCAGAATTTAGTTAAGCAGCCCTGTACCCCATGGTTTGAAGACACACTGATATATTTGGATCAGTCAAAAGGAATGGGTAAGATGGCATATATCAGGCTGGGAATGGCTCATAACTAAAAGCCGGTCCTAATTATATTGTTATCCCCTCTTCCAAGTCTGGGTAGCCTGTGGGAGTGTCTTACCAGAAAGAAGGAGAACCAATTCAGGTTAATGAAGCTAAAATGTCAAATATGGTAACATAAAGTTGTGTGCAGATACAATGGTTTATGTCTGGGCATTTTAAATAAATGATGACTTTCTGTTTTAAAGCATTTATTTTCAACAGAAGCTATTTGTTTTTAATCTTTTTTGGTTTCTCGCAAAACGTAGGGCACGACGAAGACAAGCAAGGGCACTTTCGGGGAATTGTACTCACCAGGAAGGGACGTCTAGTGATGATGAACTACCTTCAGCAGACATGACTGACTTCCAGAAAAGCCGAGGTCAGTTATCAAGTTTCTAATATGTCTCGATTTAAAGTATCAGAATGATGGGAAATGCTTTGCTGTGTTTGCCCTTAAACGCGTAAGCAATCTAAAATAGTTGGGAAAATTCAGGCTTGTCCTTACCGCTGAGAAATGGATAAAGTGGAGGAGCATGATGAGTATTCCTGTATCTTTATAGTTTTTACCCTCTACCTTTTTCATCACCTGCTATAAAGGAACCATGAATATTTTTGGTTTCATTTCTCTACTGCATACTTTCTGTGTTATCATTTTGAATTTAAAATAATTGAATTTAGTAGAGCCCATTTTTAACGTTAGGAGAATGTAACACGAGTATAGTCGAAGGAGCCGGCTTTGCAGTCAAATAGGCGAGTTCAAAGAGGGGATCTATTCTGTGTGATCTTCAGCAGATTCCTTGACTTTGCTACATCTGATGTTTTTCGTTTGCCTGTTCCTTGTTTAAGTAGGTAGGTAGGCTAGTAACGCTTACCTTACAGGGAAGATAGTTATAATGCTGAAATGAGATAATGCATTTGCACTGCTTTGGCATATAACACAGGCTCAATAGATGGTAGACATTATTAGTATTAATTGTGACTAAAGTGATTTTTAATGAACACTAATTTACATGTTCACATCAAAGGAAGGTTTTCAGCTCAGTCGATGACATAGTTACACATAACTGTGTTTATAGGAAGCAAACTTAAGGATCGCAGACTTAAAATACGTGATATACAGAGACTCATTTTGTTCACAGGTGACATTTTACAGGATCGTAAGAAGATATTTGAAGATGTACATGATGATTTTTGTAACATCCAGAACATTTTATTGAAATTTCAACAATGGAGAGAAAAGTTTCCTGATTCTTATTATGAAGCTTTCGTTAGTTTATGCATCCCGAAGCTTTTAAATCCCTTAATACGATTTCAGTTGATTGATTGGAACCCTCTTAAGGTACTGTGCTTATTAACAGGTGAAAAAAATAATCTTGATCACGTTAGTTACTTAAATGAACTCTTGTTTACCAAGTTAGCTATAAAATACCTCACCTTGAGAGCTGGAGATGATATGATAATTAGTGCTTTGGTGGGGGTGGTCTGCATTCATCTTTCCTTGGTTCTCACTCTATTGAAGGCTGAGGGATGCAACATCAGTGAAGGAAACACTTTTTTTTATCCTCGTCTATGTTAAGTTGAAGATCACTCAAAACAGTAAAGGTAGTATTAGACCCGAAGAATTTCACAGTCTGGCTGAGTGACATTCAAACTAGGTACCGAAAGCTCTGAAGTTGGAGATGACATATTGGGAGTCCTTAGTTAGGAAAGTGACATGAAAATGAGGGGTTTAAATGAGGATTTGAAGGGCATACAGGATTTAAACAGAAAGAGGGAGAAAGGAAAAGGTGTTTCATGAAGCTATACAGGGAGAAGCGTTAGTTTAGCCTAGAGACTGTAGAGATCCTAAATGAAGAGTTACGAACTTTTTGGTTGATAATGGGAGGAGTGACATGATTAAGGTCATGTTTTAGGAAGCCCTGAGCAGTAGGCTAACTTGGAGGGCAGGGAGGGAGAGATGGAGATGTGTACTGAAAGGCTACTGCTGGACAGCCCAGGTCCAGAGTGATGTCTTCCCCGTGCGGGGTGACGGTGACAAAGACAGGGAAAGAGAGGGTTGACTACAAGTAGTGTTACGAAGTAAGAATCAGTAAAATACTGAAAACGCTGCTAACACATCACATCAAAGGATGACCCTAAGGTTTGGATTCTGAGTTATTAGTACAATGGTGGTTCCATTAATAGAAATAAATGGTGACTTTTCAGAGAGGGAAAAGGTTTTGAAGGAAGTTTTACCTTATAGACAATGAAATGATTGTGGGATATCCACATGGATGTTAAACAAATAGAAATGGAAAATGAAACTCTAGGAAGAGAGGAGAGCTGCGGATAAAGATTTAACCAAGTAAAGGATGGATCCTGTCGTTTCTCTTCCTCGGCCCTAGTCATGCATGTCTAGGCTCTGTGTCACGTCCAGGGCCGTACAGTGTTCACAGGATAAGAACCAGGCTTATCCCTGGGAAAGTGGTAGGTAGTTGGCAGGACAGCAGCTCACTGTTAACAACTCAGGCTGAACTGAGAGGTCTGTTATGCCCAGCAGAGTTCTGTTCATTCTGTCAGTCAACAAGTAATCATTGGCCGTCTGCTATTTGCTTAGTAACAAGCTGAACCACATGCAGAGTACACATTTGTGCCAGCGAGAATCAGGAGAGCCAGAAGTGAATTTTGCATGATGTGAGTCTATTTCTGTAAGCAGATTCTTTGGCTGTCTCAGCTGCTGTTATTATAGTTGTGTATTTTGCTCCACACAGTACTAGTCATTTAGTAGGCTCTGGGCACACAGTGGGCGGTTCTGGATAAGGATGAATGCATGGAGTGCAGCTTCCTTTCCTTTTGCCTGGACATCATGTCTGACTTGTGTCGTCCTGCCTCGCCTGGGTGGGCCAGTGCTGTATACATTGGGTTAGAACGTGAGGTTATTCTCCTTTGATCCTCAGAAAAGCTCTGGTGATTACTGAAGAAGTTAACTATTTAAAAATAAACTGATGTTTAAGAATCAATTATAACTTGGATAATTTTATTTATAAGTTTGATTCCATAGGTTTAAAACAGATGCTGTGGTTCACATCTATAGGAGAATTTATGGAGAGCAGTATGAAAGATGCAGGGAAGGAAGATAGTTCTGATAGGAAAATCTTGTCTGCTGTCATCAACAAAATAGTCATTCCTCGACTTACAGGTATGGTTTTATAATCTTGATAAAATTAAATTGTCCTTTCGCAAAGTGCAAGATCAGTAATTTCTGTTACTGTCGCATATTTTTTTAAAGTTGTTGAACGTAAGAACTTTTATATGCTGTAAAAATCAACAGATGTTATAATTTAAGCAGATCACAAAAGGCTTGTTTGTGGAAGCGATTGGCTGCCAAACTCATACTCTCTGACCTTTAGCACTTGTGACATTAACGTTACTTTTATAACACCTAAGTCATTTATTAGTGGCACACTTTCATCTCTCCTATATGTACTTCTCTCTTACCCTTAACTTGTCCCCTTATGTTTCTTCTTTCTTTAAAAACCATTACTGCGTTTCCCTCGCAGCTGCCACTGGCACTCAAGCACGTTGACGCTTGTGCTTCAGTCTGAAGACCAGTTTTATGTGAAGTTGTACCCGGTGAGGCTCTGTTCCACCGTGTCACTGAGAGTGGAGCCGACAGCAGAGCTGCAGAGCTCTTAGAAGATGAAGCGACCGACTTTGTGTCATTTCTCAGCCAACTTGACTGAGCTTGAAAGACTTTTTCCTCAGGGTAATTGCAGTGCCACCACGAGGTGTATCAGAAAGATACTACTTTCAACTACCAAGCACTGTTAATGCCTGAAAACTCGAAACACTTGACTTACAATTAAACGGCCCCTCAAATAAGTAGCATTTGGGGACGTTAATGCTGCGCGTTGCCCTAAGTCCCGTCCCTGGGCCCGTCAGACTCCGCGAGCTCCCTGGCTGCTGTCACACTCCCCTTTAGTTGCGGCTCAGTGGCCGCCAAGTACATGCGGCTGTTAAAATACAAGTTCCAAATTCGTAAAATTAAAATTTAGCGCTCAGTCACACTAGCTACATTGTAGCTCTTCAAGAGCCGTGCATCGCCCGTGACTGTCACATTAAATAGTGCAGATGCGAGACGTCTGCCCCAGCATCACAGGAAGTTCTTTTGGACGGTGCTGCTCTGCTTGGTTTTAAATCCAGAAGAGCTGCGAGAACTAGTCCAGACCTCCTGCGAGCACCAGACCTCTTATCAGAGTGCCTTCTGAGTGCGCCTGCCTGGCCGTCTAACAGGCAGCTCCCACGCCGCTTGCGCAGTCACACTTGGCATCCTTGCTGCCGTCTACTCCACTTACGTTCCTTGTCTAAAAAATGGCACCTCCGTCTGCCCATGTGTTCAGACCAGAACCTTCAAGTCATCTACTCCTCCCTCTTTCTTACCCCCTTATGTAAGCAATTGCCAAGTCTTGTCTTTTTCCTTTTTCTCACCCATTTTCTGTACTGCAACCTTGATGATCTGTCTAAGATGTGAGTCTGATTCTGTCATACCTCATTTAAAACACTTGAATTTTTCTTAACTGCCTTTAGGATCAAGTCTAAATAAACTCTTTAACATGCTTTCTAGGCCCTTCATAATGTTGTCTCTTGTTTAGTAGTTCTCCAGCCAACCTGGATTCCTTCTTCCCTCATCTCCACCTCTGCTGAACTTAAGCTGTATTCTCCTTGGCCTTTACATCTTCTGTGCTCCACCCACTTGACAAATCTCCTAACCCTACCTCTTTTATCTAACTAACTCCTCTTTATCTTTCAGAACTCAGAACAGGACACCACTTCTAGGAACTGGGTTACACGTGCCTTTCTGGGTTCCCGTAGCACTCTGAATTCATACTTAGGGGGCACCTATGCCCTGAGTTGTAATTGCTTACCTGAGTGTTTGTATTTGCCGTTAGACAGAATTGTTCAGAGGCAGCTGCCTGATCTTACTTATTGCTGTGTTTCCTGTAGTTAATGCTAAGCACACAGTGGGCCTCAGCTGACCAAACATTTCTAAGATTATTACAAGCCTAACCTTCTAGATGCTTGAGAAATCGTTATTTTACATTTGGCTTGGGTGGGGTTTCTTTCAGTCTATTTAAAGTTCTAAAAATTATTTAAGTTGTATTTTACAAGGACCAAGCACCATTGTTACTTCAGCACATACAGCAATGAATAAAATAATTCCTGCCCTCATGGAGCTGGCATTCTGTGAAGACGACAAATGATAAAGATAAATAAATAAAGCCTAGAGTGTGTTAGTTATAAGGGCCAAGGAGAAAAATAAAGTAAGGGAAGGGGATACAGATTATGAAAGAGGAGTGCAATTTGAAATCGGTTGGCCAGGGAAGGCCTTCCTGATGAGTTCGCAAATGAGCAGATTCCAAAAGGAAGCATAGAAGAGGGCCATATGAGTGTGTAAGGGAATAGCATTCAGGGCAGCAGGAGCAGAAGTGCAGAAGCCCTGAGGCAGAAGCTGCTCTGTTTGAAAGCCAGCACATAGGCCCCATAACTTCAGTAGAGGGGCAAGAGGGAGCGTGAGAAGAGGTCCTCAGGTCAGCAGAGGCTGTGCCACGTGGGCCTGTGATCGTTTACTCGGACCTTGTCTTTCACTGTGAGTGACCGTGGGAGAGAGAAGCAGTTGGGGAAAAGTTGCGTGATCTGCCTTGACATTTCAGTAGAGTCACTCTGTTGCTGTGTTGAGAATGAGCTGTAGGCAGACCCATTAGGAAGCTTTCGCAGTAATCCGAGCAGCAGGTAACAGTAGCTTATGTGTGAGTTTCAAAAGTGGAGGTGCTGAGAAGTGGGCGAATTGTGTGTATGTTCAGAGGCAGCACGAGCAGGGTTTGCTGACGAGCTGCCTGCGCAACGAGAGAGAAGGGAGCCAGGACTAAGTCGCTTCGGGCTGAGCAGTGGGAAGGACGGGGCTGCCGTTCCCTGGGGTGGAAGACTGAGGGGAACCAGTTAGGGTAGGGGTGCATCGGGAGCTCAGTTTGACACATGCTGGGTTGGAGGTGCCTGTCATCCAGCTGCAGCTGTCAGCTGAGCTGCGGAGTGAGAGTCTGCAGGACACGTGTGGTAGGGGATGCACATTTGTAATGCGTCAGCACACAGATGGCCTTCAAAGCCACAAGACTGACTAGAAATGCTAAGGCTGAAAACATAGATGTGAAAATAGGCCGTTTTCCTCTCTTGGACTGGCCCTCGCCAGTTCCCAGGAGTGTACTCTTTCACTGCTTTTTTTTTTTACTTCACTAATAAAAGTCTTGTTTATATCAAAACAAAACAAAACAAACAAACAAACAAAAACAAAGAAGGTTAATGACCTGAGTCCTGAGGTACTCCAGCATTTAGGGAGCCAAAGAGGCGACAAGCAACCAGCAGAGGGGCCCAGAGAGCAGGCAGGAAGCCAGGACCAGTGTCCTGGAAGCCAAGGAAGGAGAATGTTGCAGGGGTTGCTGGTAAATCAGAGGGGCTAGAGTCAGCCATTAGGGTTTGCAGCGTGAGGGTTGTCTGTGCCTTCATAGGAGTATTTTAGGTAAAAAGTTGTATGTAAGGCCTAACTGAAATGAACTCAGGAGTTAAAGGGAGAGGGGGGAAGTTGGAGAGAGGAAGTTTCAACAGTTTTTTTGAGGATTTTTGTTGTGAAATGAAGGAAGGAAATAGGGCAGCAGTGGAGGGGAAAGTAGGGTCAAGAGAGAGTGTTTTTAATATAAGAGAAGTAATTGTAGAGTGGAGGGAGAGACCCAGTAGAAACGATGGCGATACCGAAGCGGGAGGGTGGAATTCCAGGAGCAGGGTCTTCAAGTAAGCTGTAGGAATTGGGACCTTTTGTCGAAATAAAGGGCTGGCCGGACACGGAGCGTGGGCGCTCTGTCGGTAGGAAGGGGCGACAGGTTAGCGTGCGTGGGCGCAGAGGCAGGTGGCCGCGCACGTGCTGTGCCAGAAGCTTGGGAAGCTTCTCTTCTCATCGACCCCATTTTTCTCATCAAATTGGGAATTAATCAGCTGAGACTGAGAGCAAGGGTGGGGAGAAGAAAAGGTAAGAGCAGTCCATCAGCTGAGAAGAGGAAGGAGGAGACAGTCGTCCAGGCCAGAAGGAAAGGGAGTGGGCCAGGGAACCCCAGGACTGCTGGGCTGCAGTCTGGTCCCACTGGCGTTTGATGGTGATCCGTTCAGAGTGTCTTTCTTTCCAGCCACGCTTTAGCCACGTGGTTGCAGGCACAGATGCTGTGACAAAGTGATTTAACCAGGGTTGCAGTTTAGCCAGCCATTCAACAAAGCCAAAAGAGGACAAGAAAATTGAGGTTGTATACAAATACGTAATGGTACTCACTGGCCTGGATTTTAAACCACATAAGGAAGGAAGTAGTGTTTGCTAAAGGCCTCAATTGTTTATATGTGACAAGCAAAAAAGTCTAGTAAATAAATTGTGCACCACTTAAAATTTTTGTTTCAGACTTTGTAGAATTCATTTGGGATCCCTTGTCAACCTCACAGACAAGAAGTTTAATAACACAGTGCAGAACGATTCTCGAAGAACATTCCACTTGTGAAAATGAAGTTAGTAAAGGCAAACAGGTAATAATTTCTAGAATTATGAATTTCTTGATTTATTTATAAATCAATATAATTTATTATAAATCTTTATTTACAGAAGATGCAGAAGGAGTAATTATCAGAAAATTGTTTGGGGAAAAATATATTTTCTCTGATGTGCAGGAACTAGGATTGACCACTTAATAATAAGAGGAAAGAGTACACCTTGATATTTCTGAACATCCTCACAGGAATGCGAATCATTCTAAGAGGATACACATACGTGCAGTAAGACCCAGCTTATTTCATTCTCACTGACTTCTTTCTTTCTGTGCAGTGGTCTGACTTGTGTTCTCTTGGCCCAGCCAGCTCTCTTTCAGGTTTGTAAGTATGCGTTGGCCCTGCAGGGATGAACAGGCATAAACACATTAGTGCAAATCATTCCTTCTAAAAGCAAAAAAAAAAAAATTCACCTTTGTTCTTTTGGCATAAGTCTAATGGAATTGTGTCATCGTTTAACAATGATTTTAAAATTAGGCTGACATTCATTATATTAACTAGTTATCTGTAATCTACAAAGTTAAGAGCAGTAATCTCATTGAGGATTCAGAGTTCGGTAAGATAGATGGTCATTTACCGTAATTTAGAATTGAGTTTCACTGAACATAAGACATAAAGAGGAAGGAACTTTTTAGAGGCTGTGGTGAGAATCTGTTAAATCTTTCTTTTACTGTATTACCCTTTTTTTTTTTTACCATTCTGTTTGTTGATAATATTTTATACTCGCGCAGTTAAATAAATCAGCCAGTTTTATGTTGAGCTTTAAGGAAACAGACTGACTGGAGAGTACCCAGGGTGGAATAACCAAGGTGATTGAAGGCAAGGAGTCGTATCGTACTCATATTCTGGACGCCAGTACATTTTAGCACTTGGAGTTGCTGTCACGCAGGAGGGAAGCTGTAAGAACTAGGAGGGACACCAGCATGATTCTGCATTCGAGAACCTGCAGTCTTAGAGGAAGTAAGACGTACATAACTGCTATTTCAAATAGGAAGTAAGTGGGAATGACAAGGAGCGCTTACTTGGTGCCCGCTGTGTGCTAAGCGCCCTGTCAGGGTTTCTTCCCGTGTCTTCCCACGTCGTCCCAGCAGTCCTTTGAAAAGTGAGTGACAGCTTCCTCATCTGACAGATGAAGAATCTGAGTCTCGAAAACTTGTTCACAGCAATACCTTGAGTTAGAAGTGGGATTTGAACCTCGGTTAAAGCCCAAGCCCGTCCTCATCGCCTCTCCATGAGTGGCTCAGATAAAGTGCCGTGGAACTTCAGGAGAGAGGCCGGAGAGAGAAGTTACTTTCTGCAGTGAAAGAATTTTTGTTGGAGGTTTGCGCTGGGACCTCAAGGGAAGAGTAGGATTGGAACACACAGCAACTGATGGAGAAGGGGCATTCTCCACTTGCCTCCAACAGGATAAAAACACTAACAGGATATGAAAATCATACAAGAATTAGAGATACTCAGCTTAAAAGAAGATACGCATAGAGGTAGAATTTATATTGGAAAGAGGAATAGACTTGTCCTGTGTTGTTACAAAGCACAGAACCGAGATCGGTGGGTAAGAGCTGCAGGGAAGCAGCTGTATAGCCCTGTATCTGCTCTCTACATGGGATTATGTACTTACAGCCTAAACGTAAATAGCGCTTTGCCATTTTTTAAACACCTCACGTTATCTCGTATGATCCTCACCACCTTGTAAAATGTGTTGACTTTAATTGCATCTTACGGTGATGAAGCTGGGGCCTAGAGGCCAGTCACTTGTGAAAGGTCACTGGGCACGAAGGGGCAGGCTTGGCAGCAGTGTTAGGGATTCACACCTGAAGTTTCTGTTCTGGCAGTGTTTCTTCTGGAAGCTCTCCCGCTGTGAATGCTGACAATGGGCTCCGCGTTAGTAGGAGACCGGAACCACACCAGGACTCTTCAGCTTTGCGCCCTTGGCGTCTGGAGCAGGTGGCTCTTTGTTGTGGGAGGCTGTCCTGTGCATTGAGCTTCCCTGGCCTCCGCCTACCCACTGGGTGTCAGTGGCACTTCCCAGTCTTGACAACCAAAAATATCTCCAGGAATTGTAGAATGTTTTGAGGCATGGCAGAATTACTCTTGGTTGAGAATCAGTGTACTACGTACTATTCCAGGTCAGTAACACAGTCTGCCAGTGAGATCAATCTGTTTTTCTCAGTGATGTTTAAGAAATTGAAGAGAATGAGAAAGTTTCCAGAAGAACCAGACAGCATAGTCCTGAGTTAAAAGTGAAAAGCAAGTGATCCTATAAGCTAAACATGGGGAGAATAGCTTTGATTCTGGCTAAGGTTCTAGACTAGATTACCACTGGGATGGATTATGGACACCTAGAGTGAGAAAGCAGTGACTGCTGTGATCTTCCCTTGATGGGTCCCCAGATACAAACAGTTGTTTATCAAAGGGTACTCTTCACAGCATCTCAGTTACCTTTGCCAGTACTTAAGGAGCTGTACAGGTACAGTAGGTAATGTGTTTAAAGGTGTTACTGATTTTCTTACAGATCAAATGGGGAAAGATAAGGTGCAGTTACGTACAGAGAAACTGGTCAGGTGCCTAAAGGATACTGACTGTGGGCTGCGGCTGCCTGTGGGGAAACCTCTGGTGTTAAATAGCTTCTCAGATTTGCCCTGTTCAGTGTTTTTACTGAACTGGATGAAGGTGTAAAATACGTGTTAATAAGATTTCTCAGTGGCAGAAAGCTAGGAATTCTGTCATAGACCCATAGCATAATAGAATTAGAATTCAAAAGGATTTCCGAATACTGAGAAAATGGACTGACTCTCAAAATACAGAATGTGAATGGAATATGTGTATGTCCTGCCCTTGTGTTCAGAAATTCAGCTGCGTAAATAAAAGATGCCAGTGCAAAGCTTTGAAGCAGCTAGGGAAAACAGCGAGGGGCTGATTATCAGCAGTAAACTCAGTGTGGGTCAGTGGTACCACTTCCGGGGCAGAAAGACTCACGGGAGCTCACCCTGCTAGGTGTCTGCTCTTTGGAGAAAGAGTGTTACGTGTGCTTTCCTCACAGGTAAGACTCCCCGAGGTACATTGCGTTTAGTTCTAGTTTAAGCGTATTGAATGGAGAGTGTCTAAGATGGGACGGGAAAGAGAAATGCAGAAAGTGAGCTGTCAGTCTCGATGGAAGGAGATTGCATGTGTTCTGCACAATCCTAAGAAATAAATACGGACCTGGGTATGCAAGGCACAGGACAGAGAAGTTTGTTTCTCATTGTTAACTGAAATTCAATAGTCAGAACCTGCCCAAAGTTACTGGCAGCCTCAGGAGATAATAGGTTGGTTGACTGGTTAGTGGAAATGTGAAAATGACATCGGATGGATGTTTAGATAGATTGGTGATTTTCAAACTTCCTTTTCTATCTACAGAACCTTTTCAAATAAAATCTTATACAACCCTATACACAAACATACACACACAAGAGTAAAGCTGCTCTTGCCATGGTGAGCACCTGTCCTCGTTCTCCCGAGGGCCCCAACATCTGCCCACGCCACCCAAGCTTGTCTCCATGGAAATACAGGGCAGCAGAAAACTAGCAGCTCAAGCTCTTCAGTGCCTTTTTAAAACTGTTTTAAAGTCTGTTTACAGTGCTTGCTTTGGCAGCACATATAGTAAAACTGGAACATACAGTGAAGTTTATCATGGCCCCTGCAAAGGGATGACATGCAAATTTATGAAGCAGTCCATATTTTTATCATGTGTATGAAACTTGAAAATTGTAAAGCATAGTTAAAGAATCAATCAATAAAAAATAAATAAAATAAAAACACGAGATCCTTAAAAGTCCCCATGATTCAGTATTTTGGTTATTTTCAATTTTTGAGATACAAACAACAAAATGAATTTGTCAAAGTGAATATACTGTGTCAAAGGACATTGACAAAACAGTGAAGGACTCATAGAGTATATAAAAGGCTTCTACAAATCAGTAAGAGTCAGAACTTAATTTAAATTAAAAAAAAAATACACGTGTAGACAAGCAGCTTAGTTAGGTACTTTGCAAAGGAGCCTGTCCAAATACGAGAGGATGCACATTACATTACTCAACAGGGAAAACAAAATTAAAACAGAATAAAAAGTGACTATATACACACCAGCATTGCAAGCATTAAAAACAAAACTAACAAAAACCACCCTGTTTCTGTAAGGTTGTAGGGAAACAGGATTTCTCATACATGGCTAGTGGGAGCAGGAATGGGACACCAGTATTTCAGAAGGCAGCCTGGCAGTCTGTACAAAGCTGAACATGCAGATATGGCCTGTATTCCAGCAGCTCCATTTCTGCACATGCCCACTGGAGAGGTACGTCCATGCATAGACCTGTTGTGCAAGAACTTTTATAGTAACATAATCCATAACAGGCCCGAAACTGGAGACCATCTAAACACATGTTCCATCATGCAACAGAGCACCGCGCTGCAGTGAAAAGGCGCCAGCTGCTGCAGCACGTAGCAACATGGGCGGATGAAGTTCTCCTGTACCTAACTGACAGCTATGTTAACACCTGAGTCTGAGTGTGTACAGACTTGCACTGTTCTGTTAGAATTGCTTCTTTTGATAAATTATTTCTACCTATGACTAGCACTGATGGTTTTAAATTTTTTTTAAAATAGGATATACTTAAATCCATTGGTTCAAGAATGAAGAAGTCAATAGAAGATGATGTTTTTATTCCTCTGTATCCAAAGAGGTAAGGGTGGCTGATTTCTAGGTTGTATGAAATGGTTAATTATGTATTACAGATGAGAGTGCAGTAGAAGAAACTAAGCATGTTAAGTGTTTTCAAAATACAGATACCTATTAAGATGCTAATTGAGATTTCAACAAATATTTTTCAGTCACCTTTTATATGCCAAGTATGATCCATGGCACACTGACAGAGGTTTTGGGCGATGTTTTTGTGATTTAATATTATTCTTAAGAACATGACAGTTGACATAGCAGAGTGGTTAGATTCTGGAGCCCAGATTCACCATTACTAGATGTTTGACCTTGGGCCCGTCTGTGCATCGCTGTCCTTGTATAGAAGATGGGGCATTAAAGTAATGCCTGTGTCACAGGACATTGTGGAGATGAAGAGAATGCTCAGAACAGTGCTTGACACAGAAAGCACAGCCTAAGGCCTGGACACCACTGAGGGGCCAGAACTGCATCTGCAAATTCTGTATTTACTTTAAGGGATAAAACAAGCAGTATTTGATGCAATTCGTACACTGGCTGAGAAAGCACCAGTTGCAGAAATGGGTCTTGAACTGCAGCTACACAGAGTGAGCACTCACAGGGCGGAAGAGCTTTGTGCAGAGAAAAGAAAGGGACTTCTAAGCTTTCTGGTTAATCTGAATCCTGAAGAGACGTGTGCATGTAAAAATTCTCCATTAGGGTTTGTAATGTTTTAGATAACTAATCAGTTCACATATGAATGTGTGTTTTTAAATTTTTATTTATATTTAAAATGGAAAATCTTACTCCCTCCTATTCTTGACCTCCATCCACCCAGTTTCTGCCCATCGTCCTCTATACAGACACATGCTTGCAGTAATACTGTTAGTAAACCTTTTCACCTTTTCAGAACTCCTCTATCCAATTAGAATTAAAGTTATAAATAAAATTTAGAATTAATCTTTTTCCCTTCCTTTTTATAGCAAAGTAAGTATATCGCGAACAGTCATAAGCATTGTTGTGCACCTTGCTTTTTGACTTAGTTCGTCTCTGAGATCGTTTTATGTCACCACACAAGTAGTTCCCTCATTCTTCTTTAAGCTGCGTAATACGCCGTCATACAGACGTACTGCTGACTGATGAGCATGTAAGTGGTAAACCGTCACTAGCAGTGTTGTGAATGATTTTATGGGTGTATTGTTCTGCACATGTGCAGATGTATCTACAGAAAGCCTTCCCAGGGATCTGCTGAGTCAGCGTGTGCGCGCACTGGTAATTTCAGTAGATACCGTCAGAGCACCTCCGTTTATATTGTTAAGGTTTAGTTTGGTTGGTCTCAAAAAAAACAAAACCACTATTTTTTAAACTCTGTTTCTGAAAGATGAACAGTCATTTTCATTTACTCCTTTCTCTTTCTTTTACTTCAAATTAGTGCTGTAGAAAACAGAGCATCACCACATTCAAAGTTCCAAGAAAGACAATTCTGGTCAGGCCTAAAGGTAAGCAGAAAACTGCAAAACTAAAAATAAAATTTGTTCTTTTATGTCAAGTTTACTGTAGAGTGGAGATCAGCAAAATTCTTCTTTAAAGGACCAAATGGTAAATATTCTAGGCTTGGCAGGTCAATATAAACGCTGGACTGTTCGACTCTGCCGCGGTAGTGCAAAACTGTGTAGACAAATGAGCGTGTCTGTGATTCAGTAAAACTTACAGACACTGAAGTATGAATGTCACACTTTGCATATGTCACAAAATGTCCCTTTTTTTCCCCAATCATTTAGAAGTATAAAAACCATTCTTAGTTCACCAGCTCTAAAGAAACAGGCAGTGAGCTGGATTTAACTGACAAGTCTCAGTTGTCTGACCCGTGGTCTAGATGATAAAGGATGAAGTCATCGCTAGGTCAGTGGCAATAGGGATGATAACGAGAAGCTGGATTCAAAAGGTATTTAGGACGAAGAATTGAAAGAACCTGATGACGAATTAATTACGTGTGAAGAACGTAGGATGCTAGCCAAGTTCCTGACTTTGGCAGCGGGGCAACTTCTGATGACGTTCTTTGAGGGCATTGGAGGCGTTGCAGGAAGAAGTAAAGGTTTGGGAGGAAACATAAGACCTGTTTTGGACATAGTGAATCTAAGATACCTATGAGACAAATACAGGAATAGAAGTCTTGGAGCCAGTTGGGTAGTTGAGTGTGAATTGCAGGGGGACAAATCTTAGCTGGAGACTGGGGAGTCAGCCACGTAATGGGCAGTATTTGGAGGCATGGTCATGAATGACAACCTCTGGGGAGACTGGGTGAAGCATGACAAGAAGGCTGAGGATATACCCTTGGGAAATGCTGGCGTAAGAGGCGGGCAGAGAAAGTGGAGTCTTCAGAGAAGCCTCAGGATGAATCGGGAAACTAAGAATGGTCACAGGAGAGTGGCATCAGAGACACGAAGCAAAGCACTTTCAAGAACGAAGACAGAGTGTTAATGCTGCTGAAGAGAATTAGGGGAAAGACTAACAGTGTTTACTGGATTTGACAATTAGCAGGCCACAGGCGACCTCAGCAGTAATAGTTCCGATCGGGTGAATCAGCGTTTGTCCTACGGTTGAGTCAGGAAGAGGAAGCACGACGACAGTGGCACGAGGTGTGAAAACACTGCACGTTAGCGCAGCTGGATGTCGTTTAGCACCGGAGGCGATCCGTGCAGTACTGTAAAGAAGGCGGGAGCTAACCGTGAAGTTCACAGAGCGGTCTGGATTTAGAGGAGGGGAATGCCACCCACACTAATTTCATTAGAATTTCTTAGAAGTATTTTACCCAGGGCATCTCCAGCCTCAACATTATTATTAATCTTGTTTTCTGTACCAGAGCACTGGGCTTTCGGGTTTGACTGGTCTCTCCGGGGCGCACAGTGGTAACCGTGACCGTGGCTGTAGCCGCAGTCCTGTATGAGTCCTGGCGCCCGACTCCAGGAGAGCATGGATGGAGGAGGAAGGTTACTGGTTTGGACAGGCTCCAGCAAGGCTGTTTGAAATGGATTTTGAGCGGTGTTCCTAAAAACTGAAAATGGGATGAGCGAATCCATGGGGGTTGGAAAGAATCATGTGTTGGTTGAGAATGCTTTCTGTTGATTCCAAAATTGACAGTTCCAACAGCGCTAATTGTAGTGAGAGTTCAGAAGAGTTTGACCAGCTTTTCCTGTTTGTCGGAGACTGTTGCAGCTTTCTTTTGGAGAAAAGGCACACGGTCACTTGACATTTTACTTTATTTTAGCTCTTCCACAATGTTCTTCTTTGGAACGGACTCCTCCCAGAAGGCACTTTGCGGGAGCTAGGACTAGGGAAGCTGCTGAACCGTTACCTTGTTACAGCTCTTCTTAATGCCACACCTGGGCCAGAGGTTGTTAAAAAGTGCAGCCAGGTAAGTTGTGTAGAAACTGATTCTAATTTTACCATTTTTAAAATTTAGTTGTTAAAATCAATTTTGTGGCAAAGTAATTAAAAGTTTGTGGTACCCACATAATAACAAACAGTCATTACCAGACAAGAAACCCAGAAGCAACCCAGTATTTACAAAATGAATGTTAGAGCCTCACCTCTCACTAAATACCAGTATAAATTTCAGATGAAGCAAAGAATTAAGTATAAAAAAAGTTTTTTTAAAAAGAATTAAGCATAAAAAAACTATGAAGGGAGGAAGGATATAGTTCAGCAGTAGAACATGTGCTTAGCAGGCAAGAAGAGGTCCTGGGTTCAATCCCCAGTACCTCCATTAACATAAATAAGTAAATAAATGAACAAAACAAAACAAAAAAACAAAAAATAAAATGTTTTTAAAAACACTACGAAGTATTGTACTCAGAAGATAACTGACTATATCTGATGTTAAGGGAGTCCTTTCTGATCTTAAAAACAAATAGAAAAAAGAAATGATGAGAAAAAGTAATAGATTTGACAAAAATATAAGACTTTAGTCAGCCGAAAAGCATTAACCAGAAAGGTATCAGGACTATTTGATTATTATTAAAACTGGAAGTTAGGTTCATTCGTCTCACTACACTTACTCTTTCTGCTGTTGCTTATGTTTGAAATTTTCTATAGTAAAAATTTAAAAAGAAAGGAAATTGAAAAATGAAGAAAAAAGTTATAATGCATAATGAGGATTAATACCCACATTTTTAAAAAGCTCTTTACAAATCAGTGAACAATTCGGATATTCTGACTGAAAATGACCAAAAGATCTGCAACAGGCAATTCACCAAAAAAAATGCAAAAATAACGTCTGAGCATGTGGAGAAGCTTACCAGTACGAATCTGAGAATTGCAAATAATACAGTTAAGGATATTATTTTACCTGTTGTGCTGCCAATTTTTTTGCTGTTACATTTATTACAATTCCCAGTATTGTCATAAGCACAGGGAGACAACAGCCCCTCGTCCTGGGCACACCGTTCATCTAGAATGTGTGGTGCAGCAATCCTGGGAAGCAGTTTCTGCATTGTGGAAGGAGGAATGCAACTCTGGAGACTATTTTGGCATGATTGATACAAAACCTTTAAAGTTCATACCCTTTTACTTAGCAAGTTTACTTCTAGGAAATTACCCTATGTTAAAAAACCAGATGGACATAAGAATGTTAAGTACAAAGAATATTATTACAGCATCATTTATAATAGACAGTTGGGAACAACCTAAATATCTAAAAACATCATCTATGCATAAGATGAAAGTCATGTGGAAAAGTTTTTAAGAATGTGGGAAAATACTTACATTGTAATATAAATTTTTAAAATATAGATACAACGTTAGATGGCAGTTCCTAGACGACTGTCATTTTTCTAGCTATGGTTTTCATACCATGTAGTTTTAAACTACATTATCTACCAAAAAATTAAATCATCATCCGTCCTACGTGTGTTTCGGGTTCAGTTCAGCCCCTGTTGACCACGAGGCTCTACTGTGGGGAAGTAAGGAAGAGGATATATGACATTCTGTCCACAGCTTGTGGCTAGAAAACCAGGCGAAGACGGTGCGGCTCTAAGTCCCAGGGTCATTCACAGCAAAGCTAGGTAGTTTTTTCAGAATTTTATTGAGACTTGTGACAAAACAAGGGGGAAGCAAGTGCAAATGACATTGAATGCCAAGCCAGTGAAGGCTGGTTTTGAAACTTTAAAAAGATACAGTTTGCATGACAAAGCTTATAGGTCTTTCTGCCTTAGGCAATCAGTGTGTCTGTATTTTTTTTCTGGATAATTGAAAAAGGTGATTAAGAAAAAGGACAAATCTTTTTCCTGAAGTCTGTTTTTAGTGTTGACCAATCAGATTTATTTTAGAGAGAGTGCATTCCAGAACTTTGATTTGACATGTTTTGTAATATATATGTGGTGCAACTTTCTACTTTCTAGAAGTACTGATCAACTATAGCATAACCTGTTTATCCAAGAATTTCTTTGAACAGTATGATCTCAGACTTTTCATTCCTCCCATTCTCTCTCCTTTCTTTAAAATTCTTTCTTCTGCTATGAGGAAGTTTTTCTTTTCTATTTTGTTAAAATTTTTCTGTTTTTTACCAGAACTTTTCCCCAAATCATGTATTACCTTTAGCATGATTGTAAGTGTTGTGTTGGGTTTTTTTTTTCCCCAAAAGAAAAAAATGAGTACACATACATTGGCCCTTTATGCTGCTGTCAATATTTAAACAAGTGTTTTAAATTAGAAGGAAATCAAAACCATAATGAATTTTTTTATTCAGTGAATCTTAGAATCAACTTCTTGATTTCTTAACTAATTTGTTCTTGTGGATTATACATGAGATTACCCAGTTTCCTGTTGTAAAATAATACTAAATGTACCTATTTTTTTACAGTTGACTCTTGAACAACACAGGTTTGAACTACATGGGTCCACTTACATGAGGACTTTTTTTCAATAAACACATACTACAGTACTGCACGGTCCACGGCTGGTTGAATCTGTGGAAACAGAACTGCAAATACAGGGGGCTGACTGTAGAGTTAATACACAAGTTTTCGACTGCACGTGGGTTCCTCCCCTAACCCCCTGCGTCGTTCAAGGGTCAAATGTAGATGTGTAGGTATGCTGACTAAAAGTGTTTTGTGCCTACACATTTCTGGTGTTTACTTTGTTTTATACGATTTAATTGCTCAGGAATTAGAGTATAAAAAGTATTACAAGTACTGGGACGTGTTTATAAAAAGTAGTCTGTTTTAAGCTCTGGGTATCAAAATATTTTTTTAAATATAATACCCTGAAAGGAGGGAAATTCTGTTTATTTAACCTTGAACTATGAAACAGAAGAATAATACACAGCCTGCATGAGTGCTGAAGATTAAATGATATTATGTTAGCAAAAGTCTTTAGATAATAACTGTCATTATTAAAAACCAACCTTGTGTTTTGATTATCAGATAGCAGCATATTTACCAGAAGAATGGTTCAAAAATTCTACCATGAGAGCATCTATTCCCCAGCTAGAAAACTTCATCCAGTTTTTACTGCAGCTGGCACAGAAATTATCTAGAAGTGCAATCAGGTAACACATATTTTATTTGTACCTTCATAAGCACAGTTTAGGGTTCTAGTGTATTCCCAACAATTTTTAGAAAGATTTTTACTTCTGAAAAATCTGTTGATTTGCAGATACTAACTACTAAGGTAGATAAACAAGTTTATACTGTACAGCACAGGGAACTATATTCAGTATCTTATAGAAGCCTATAATGAAAAAGAATATGAAAACAAATATGTGTATGTATATGTATGCTGTACACCAGAAATTGATACAACATTGTAAACTGACTATACTTCAATTAAAAAATAAAAAAATAAAAAAGACTGGCAAAAATCTTTTGAGACTATCACGGTAGAGTTAGATATTTTTATGTGTGACCTGTGAAATCACTCAATATTTTAGACTACCTCATGCATTAGTTCGTATTTTTAAATGTAAATCTCTTCCAGAATAAGCACTTCCAGAACACCGTATCACAGGGCAGTTTAGAATTAAAACTGTAAATCGAAAGCCTCTTTATTTTTTCATTGAGTTACAGTCAGTTTACAGTGTGTTGGTTTCTGCTGTACAGCCCAAAGCTTCAGTCATACATGAATATACATATATTCATTTTCGAAAGCCTCTTAATAGGTACGTTTTTAATGTCTCTTTATTTTTCCAGGCCATTTCAAAATCTCAACACTTGTTTAGTACAGATCTGCAGCCTGGCGTTCACCCAGCAGTAGCTAGATCTTCGTTTTGGGTATCTCATTCATAGCGCTAGATGTTTAGGGACTTAAGCACAGTGGTGTTCTGGTAAACCACCTCTCCAAAAGAAAAAAACCTTAAAACCTCAGATTTGTAGCTTTTGATGCTATCTGTGGGATAAATACTCCCACTGTGATAGCCCATGTGAGCTGGTAGCACCATACCACAACTCAGATTTCTGTGACAGATTGCTGTGCGCTTTTCTGCTTTTTCAGTCATTCACATTAAAATTTACCGGAATACCTCCACTAACGGTCTGTATTTGAACTTCATGATTATGTATGTGGAAGAGGTAGCATCTTAACAGTTTATGCTATTTTAGATACTGGTGTAAGGTGAAGTTTCTGTTTCAGATTAACAACTGATGATTCGCTGTGCCCTTATACATTGCATTTCTATGAGGGAAAATGCTTTTTGTTTTGTTTTGTTTTGTTTTTTTTCAGGGATGAAGTCAAAGAAATAATTCTTATTCTAGTGAAAATAAAAGCTTTGAATCAAGCAGAATCCTTCATAGAAGAACATAACCTAGACCATCTAAAATCAGTAATTAAAGAAGTTTGAGGAGACTTTATATGAGGTACTGAAATAAGATGTTAATATAGTCACACTTGGCTCTTTTGCTTGGAGGAGGTAAAAAAGCTGTTGCCTCTTCTTTATTCCTAGTAACAGACTGGGGAGGATTTGTAAAAACAAAAAAGCAGGACTCTGAACTTCCGTTCCCTCCACCTTCTACCTTCTGGTATCGTGAAGCCTGCCCCTCCTTACTTCGTGGTATTTGCAGGAATTGAGCACACAGGAACATTAAGAGTTTAATATATTTTTGCTTGATTCTTCTGGTGACTTTTCCAGCTTTAAGAAAGGAGTTGAAGAAAGCTTGTTTATAGCTATTTTGGTTTTGGTGAATTTTCTGTCCTGAACCATAAAAACATTATTAATTCTCTTCATTTTAACTGTGTCTATTTACGAGTAAGTTAAAATGAAAATCTTAGTTGGAATGAATTACTAAGTATTTACTAATTAAGGCATTCTGAGACTTGTGATGACTAATGCTTGTCAGATTGTTCTGAAACCTGCACCATTGCATTGCACCAGCACAAGGGTAAGAGAGGCCAGTGAGTCTCCAGCCGTAATAGGTATTACCGTTTTGTTAACTCATTTGCACTTAATTAATAGGTGGCAAAAATCTTAATTATTTATTTGGACTACTAGAGTGACTACTTGTTTTTTGGCCATTTGTAATTCTTTTTGAAATATCTATTTATATTTTTCTCACGGACTTATAAGAGCTGTATATTTTAAGGATAATCATATTTTGCCTGTGATATGTTACAGTTTTCCCTATTTGCTGTTTTCTTTAAATTTGTGTATGTTTTTGGTGTACTAAGTGTTTGGATGTTACAGATAGTTATTACTCTTTTTTGTTATTTTTTTTTTGTCATTGGTCGTAGGCTTAGATAGGAAACAAGTATTTTAAATATTCAGACCATATGATTCATTTTCTGATAAAAGATTTAGTAATTCAGAAAGTCTGAGGGAGTCATTGAATCCAATAGAAATTGAGAACATTTTTCAAAACATTTTTCAAAGTGAGTTTACTAATTTTTCTTGAATCTGTTTAAGTAACTTGAGCGCAACCCTAAATGGACATTATGTAAATTGTCCAGAAAATAATCAGGAAAATTGATTATATTGTAGAATTTGAGCATGTGGCCTCTAACCTTATCACCGCTAGTTTTGAAGCTGCATGTAATATATTTTAACAGACTGGCGTGTGATTTCTACTGCAGTGAAGACTCATAATTCACTGGTATGAACGGTTTTTTAAAGTTTACTTTAGTTACACAAATTACACAGAATAAATTCTCATACAGAAGATTCAAGCCATTGCTAAAAAGGTTTTAACATTCTTAAACAATTATTGTTCCCAGAAGTAACTGCTATTTTCATTTTGTTACCCTTTCAGATCTTTTCTCTTCTTAAAAAAAGTATATATGTGTGTGTATACACATACAGCTTTTTATATAAACGGCAGATGCTTTATTGTGTATAAAATTTGTAATTTTTTTTTACTATTAAAGTATACATTTGAAATTTCCCTGACTTCTGCATTTCTAATTAAAGGTGTGTTACATGGTCCTTTACATTTTTAACTTTGGCAGAGAGATTTCTCTTGCTTTTTGTAGAATGGAAAATATTAGAACCGCTTTTAAAACTACAAATTGATAAAAATGCCCACTAGTTTTCAACTAAATTTCATCATGCTTGGAGTTTGAATCTCAAGATATTTATCCATCATATACTATAATTGAGGATATTCAAAAACATTTTTTAAGCTTGCCTAATCCTCAGTGCAGAATTATTTTTTATTCCCCCGTTTTCCTATTTCTGTGAAATGGATGGAATGAAGAAGAGAAACGCAACTAGCAAAAACACCCCTTTGAGTTAGCAACTCATCTCACATCTCAGTTCTTTCCTGGGGTTTTTTCAGCTTTTTGTTTACTTAAAGAATGTAAAATTTTTACAGAATCAGACAGATGATTTTTTTTTTAACTTTTTTCATATGGCTATTAGGAACATTTCAATGGCCATGAAAACATACCTAAGAAAAACTGAGTCGTTTTGGATTTCTTAGGCCTGTGAACAAAATATTTATATAGATGATTCTTAAGAAATACCATGTATGATATGAAACCTGAAAAAGATACTACAACAGAAGAAAATAGCAGACCAATATTCCTCATGAATATAGAAATAAAGTCCTTAAAACAAACTGAACCCAGTGATATATAAAAGGATAGTAATACATCATGATCAAATAGGGTTTATTCCAGAAAGGCAAGGTTGGTTTAACATTAAAAATAAACCATGAATGGAGTAAAAGAAGAAAACCATATGATCATCCCAGTGATTCCTTCTTACAGTATAAAAACAGGAATATAAATTCCTCATAAAGATCACCTGCAAAAGAACACCCACACTTAATTAACATCATAAATAATGGTGAAGTATTAAAGCAAAGATGTCTGCCCTCACCAATGAAGGCATGAAGATTAAAACTCACTCAAGAGGTAAGAGTCATTATTCACAAATGATAAGATTGTTTGCATAAAAAAACCTTATGTATTCTACAAAAGAAAAAAATTTCAACCAGAATAAGTGAAGTTTAGCAAGATCTTACAAAAATCAGAGCCCAGGGGTATGCTGGTGATCTAACTGGAAACTTGAATTTTAAAAACAATAACTCTTCAGTAGCAACGAAAAACATCAAACACCTAAGAACAAATGTATAGAAAGACACCCAAGACCTCTGCACTGAGGAATACAAAAATTGCTGAGAAAAAAATTAGAAACTTAAATAAAAGTATACATGTATCATGCTCGTGAATTGGAAAACTCAATTTTTGTTCAAGGTATCTTCCTCCTATACTGACTGATAGTTATCCAACCCCTATCAAAATTCTGTCAGGCTTTAAAAAAAAAAAAAACTGGCTGATTAAAATATATTAAAATTAAAATTTATATGAAAGTACAGAGACCTTAAAATAGCCAAGCTAATCTTGAAACATAAGACCAAGTTGGAAGACTTGCTCTATCTGATTTCAAGACTTACTATAAAGCTACAGTAAGCAAGACTGTGGTATTAGGATAAGAATAAATTAATACATCAACGGAACAGAATCAAGAGTTGTTACAGACCTACACATATATGCTCAATTTTTGACCACGGTGCCAAGTTAATACAGTGGGAAAAGGAGAGTAAAACAGTATTGGTAGAACAACTACATATATGAAATAAAATGACCTTGACCCTTATTTAATATACCCACGTGAATCACAGATCTAAATGTGAAACCCAGAAACGAAAGCTTGTAGGGAAAAAAACACTATCTTTGGTCTTGGAATAGGTAAAGATTTTTTGGTATTCTGTATCATCAGTCCGCTGGGAAGTACAAATTAAAACCATAATGATACCATTTCACATCCACTAGAATGACTGAAAAAGACTAACATCAACAAATGCTGCCTAGAATATGAAGCCATTCGAACATCCCTAGGTTGCTGAGGGAAGTGTAAAATGAAACCACTTTGGGAAACTGTTCATCAGTTTCTTACTAAAACATTCACTTACCATACAACTCAGCAATACCACTCCTAGGTATCTGCCCAAGAAAATAAAAATATATTCACAAGAAAAGATTATACGAGACTGTTGATAGGAGCCTTATTGATAATAGCCCAAAACTATAATCAAAATGGATAAATTGGTAGATTGATACAATGGAAAACAGCATTAGAAATAAACTAATGTGTACAATAAGTAAACTTCAAAAGCATCATTAAATGAAAAGTTAGGAAAGAATACATACTTTATGATTCAGGGTGTATTAAATACAAGAACAGACATCTAAAATGATCAAAGAATGAAAAAAAAACTTTTGGTGGTGATGGAAATGCTCTATCTTGATTTGTACAGTGGGTAGGTACATGGGTATATTCAGTTGTTAGAAACAAAACCTAGTATCTGTGTATTGTACATTAATTATGCATCAACTTTTTAAAATACCTTATAAGGCAGACAATTGTCTGGAATAGTGAACTGTCTCTGATAGTATTACCAATGGGCTGATCACCACTGAAGACCATACTGACTGCCCTTCTTGATACTGTTTTTGAAGGTCATCGGTGGATGTTAACAGAGGAAAACTAATAGGGATATCCCAGACATCTTTGCTTTTAACACACACAGTCCATTAGACCAGTAGTTCTCAGCCCTTTTCTGCCCAAACCCAACAAGTTCCCATCAAGAACAGTGCCTTAGAATCACTGCCCTGGATATTTCAGTATGATCCACTAACCAGAAATGTCCCAGGAAGATTCTTTATGGCAAATACATTTACGCTGATAATACTCTCTTAAGTACTCAGATTTCATGGAGTTAGTCCAGTTATTGGTTTTTTTTTTAACACAGATTTTACAGGCGTCTTACAAAATGTCAAAAGAGCATTAGGGTTGACTATTCTGAGTATTTTCTTGTATGGTTGCATGCTAGAATTAAATGCCTATAGACCCACAGTTCCCAACCTAATCTGAGATACCCTGGGGCACCACTGTGAACTCAGAGGCATTGTGGGACTTTTTGTGTGTGGGAAGGTGGGGTACATTTTAAATTTTCAGGGGACATTGTCAACCACTGGAGCCACTGAGCCTACAGTTACTACAGTGAGAAAAAAGAGCCCAAGGTGGACATCCAGCTCCCTCAGCATTGGTCACTTCTTGGGAGTTCCACTCTGGTCTCACCTTGCAGGAAAAGCATGGTTGGGACACTTGGAAAGCTGTATAACCAAGCAATGCTCGAGCAGACAGAGCAGTAGGCAGAGCTGGTCATCCACAGAGCAAAGCCAGTGACACCAGTCAGCCAGGGAACTTGGGGTGAGAGTTGGCTTGAGTCAAGACCACAAACATAGCTTTTCTAGACTTGGAGTTGGTTCCCTTTTCCTGCCCAGGCAAGGAGGTAATTCATAGCTTTGCCCGCTGCTGAGTGTAGCTCCGAGTCCCTCCCAACCAGAAATCCTGGCTAAAACAACTGGAAAACTGGCCCAGCAACAATCCAACAGACTCTGGCAGGCACAGCTGATCATCTGCAAAGCCAGTGACCTCATATGGCCAGGGAACTTGGGGCAGGGATTGGCCTGAGTCTAGACCATGAAGATCCTTACCAACCTTGGATCTGATTCTTCCACTCTGCCTGACAAGAAAATTAATTTGTAGCTTTGTCCACCCAGCCAGTGAACATAAGCAGAGCACTTGGGCAGCTGCACAGCCCATCCAGCAGCTCTGCTTACAGTGGCACTTGAACACAGATCCAGGTCATCATTTCCCTGTCTGCAGAAGTAGTGGCCCCATCTAGCCAAGGAATTCAGTGTACCGTCTTACCCGATTCAGGTCCCCAAACAATAAGCCGTATAGGACCTCGGACCTACCAGGTCAGGTAAGCTAACTGCTGAATATAATACCCAGTCCTGACCATATAGTAGCCCCAACTGGAGAACCTGTACGGCCTCGTGTGGGCAGGGAACCAAGCCAGAAGTCCTTTCACTTGTTCTCAGCCAGTGACATTCCCCAAATCTCAGATCTCAGGCTGTGGTCTCGCCCCAAAATAGACCTTGATAGCAAGACACACATGCCCTAAGATATTACCAGTTGACAGGTCCAAAAGCCAAAATGAGCTGACTGCCAAGGCAAACCTATGAAGTCTGGAAGAGGAGACTGCTAACTAAATGCACCGATAAAATGTAAGGAACAGAGGATCACAAATAATCAATAAGCATGACAGCACCAAAGGAAACTAATAAAGTTCTTAGTAACTGACCCTAAAGAAATGGAGAGCTATAAATTGTCAGGAAAAGAAATCAGAATAATCCTCTTAAAGAAATTTAGTGAGCTACAAGAACACACAACTAAAGGAAATTAGGAAAACAATGCATGAAAAAACAAATTGAACAAAAATAGAAACCATCCAAAAACAAAACTAAAAGGAAAAAACAAACAAACAAACCTGGAACTGAAAAATACAATGACTGAAGAACTTGATAGAGAGCGTCACAAGCAAACTCAACCGTGCAGAAGAAATCAACAATACCTAATCAGACAAGCAAAAAGAAAACAGTGGAAAAAAAATATCTATGGTACTTATGGACACAATCAAAAGAAACAATATCTGCATTATAGGAGTTCCCCAAGGAGAAGAGAAAGGGACAAAGTATGTCTAAAGCAATAATGGCTGAAAACTTTCATAACCTTGGGAGAGAAATGGACATTCTGATCCATAAGGTCCCAAGGACAACACCACTGAGTGAAATGATAATTAAATCGTCAAGAGTCAAAACAAAGAATTTTGAAAGTAGCAAAAAAAAAAAAAAAAAAAAAAAAAACAGTATACAAAGGAACCCTGTAATACTATTGGTGGATTTCTCACAGAAACATTATCAAGCCAGGGAAAAATGAGATAATGTATTAGAAGAATCAAATGAAATAACTGTCACCCAGGAATTCCGTACTTGGAAAAGCCATCCTTCAGAAATGAAGGAGATAACTTTTCCCAAACAAACAAAATGCTTAAGGAGTTCATCATCATTAACCTGCCTTACAAGACATTGTAAAGGGGTTTCTTTGAATGAAGGTAAAAGAACACAAATTAACATAATAAAAATGTAAGAAGGTAGTTTAAAACTCACTGATAACGACAGTCGGTTAGATTCTGTAATATGGTATGGTGGTATGTAAATCATAGCTCTAGTGCAAAAGTCAAAATACATACAGTGAAAATAACTGCAACTACAGTAACCTGTTGGATGCACGATATAAAAATACATATAAACTATAACATCAGCAACCTAAAATGTGAGGGGAGAAGTCACAGTGTAAACAGTAGTGATGCTATCAAAGTTGTTATCAGTTTAAAACAGGGTGTTACAATTTTAAGCCTTATGTAAGCCTCATAACTATGAGAGAGAAAACCTGTAGTAATTACACAGAAGAACAAGATAAAGTCAAAACATACTGACACCAAAAGACATCAAACAAGGGGGAAAAAAAATAGCCAGAACATAAACAACAAAAAGGCCACTGTAAGTCCCTGCCTATTGATAATTACTCTAAACATCAATAAATTAATTCTTCAGTCAAAAGATACTGAATGTATAAAAGGATAAACAGGCATCAATATGCTGCCTACAAGAGACTCACTTTAGTCTTAAAGACACACATAGACTGAGGATGATGGGATGGAAAAAGATATTTCAAGCAATTAGTAACAACATTAACAAAAGCAGTAGTTATATTAGACCAAATAGACTTTAAACTAAAAATGGTAAGAGACATAGATCATTATATAATGATAAAGGGATCAATCCATCAAGATAGAACACCCAACACTGGAGCACCTAAATATATAAAAAAGTAACAGAGCTAAAAGGAGAAATAAACAGCAATACAATAATGGGAAATTTAATGCATGATCAGTAATAGATAAATCATCCAGACAAAGAATCAAAGAGGAAAGAGTGAACTTGAAACTAGAGACCAAATGAACCAAACAGACATACAGAACATTCTATCCAAAACAGCATGTTCTCTAGGACAGACCGTATGGTAGACCACAAGTCTAAGCAAATTCAAGAAGATGGAAGTCAAACCAGGTACCTTCTCTGACCACAATGATATGAAACTAGAAATCAACAACAGGAGGAAACTGAACAACTTGTGAATACAGGGAAATTAAACAGTCTTCTGAACAACCAATGGGTCAAAGAAAGCGGAAATAAACAATTATCTTGAGACAAATGAAAATGAAAACACAATACACCAAAATTCATGGAATGCAACAAAAATTGTAAGAGGGAAGTTCATAGCAAAAACACCTACATTGAGAAACAAGCAAGATCTCAAACAACCTAACTCTACATCTCAAGGCATTAGACAAGAAAAGAACAAACTGAGCCCAAAATTACCAGAAGGAAGGAAATAATGAAGATCAGAGCAGAAATAAATGCAATAGAGAACAGAAAAACAATACAAAAGATTACCAAAAGAGTTGGTTCTTTGAAAGATAAACAAAACTGACATTTAGCTAGACCAACCAAGGAAATATGAGAAAGGACTCAAACAATAAAATTATAAACAAAAGAGGAGACATTTAAAATTGATACCACAGAAATACAAAGGAGCATAAGAACCTACTATGAACAACTATATGCCACCAAACTGGATAACCTAGAAATGGAAACATGCAACCCAACAAGACTGAAACAGGAAGAAATTGAAAATCTGAACAGACTAAGTACTAGTAAGGAGATTGAATTAATAATCAAAAATCCCAAAGAAGAAAAGCTCAGGACAAGATGGCTTCACTAGTAAATTTTACCAGGGATAAAGGAGAATTAATACTAATCCTTCTCAAACTTTTCCCAAAAATTGAAGAGGAGGAAATACTCTCAAATTTTATTTTATGAGACCAGCATTAACTTGATACCAAAGTTAGAAAAGGACACAACAAGAAAACTACAAGCCAATATCCCTGATGAATAGGATGCAAATATTCTCAGAAAAATACTAGCAAACCAAATTAAGCAGCAAATTAGAAGGATCATTCACCATGATCAACTGGGATTTACCCCTGCAGGGATGGCTCGTCATCCACAAAGGAACAGCTGTGATACAGCACATCAGATGGTTTTTTTTTTTTTTAATTCTATTAAAGACACAGAAGCAGCATTTGACAAAATTCAACATTTATTGATAATATAAACTCTTAGCAAACTAAGTGTAGAAGAACCAAACCTCAAAATAATACAGACCATATAGGACAAGACCACAGCTAACGTCACAATCAACAGGAAAATACTGAAAGCTTTTCCAAAATCAGGAACAAGGCAAGGTTGCCCACTCTCACCGTTACTATTCAACAAAGTACTGGCAGTCCAAGCCAGAGCAGTCAGGCAAGAAAAAGAACTAAAAGGCATCAGAATTCGAAAGAAAGAAGTAAACCTACCCCACCAAAAAAAAAAAAAAAAAAAAAAAAAAACCTGTTAGATCTAATCAACAAATATAGTAAAGTTGCAGGATATGAAAGTAACATTCAAAAACACAACTATTAGCTGGAAAAAAAATCCCATTTACCATAGTATCAAAAATAAACAAAAATACTTAAGAATAAACTTAAGGATTTCTTACTTAGAACTACAAGACATCGACGAAAGAAACTGGAGAAATAAATAAGTGGAAAGGTATCCCATGTTCATGGATTGGAAGAATTAATATTGTTAAAATGCTCATCTTACCCAAAGCCATTTATTAATTCAATGCAATCCCTATTAAGACTCTAAAGGCATTTTTTTACAGGAGAAAAAAAAAATCCTAAAACACATACAGAACCACAAAAGATGCTGAATAGCCAGAACAATCCGGAGAAAGGAGTAGCAGGAGGTATCACACTTTCTGATTTCAAGCTATATTTAAAAGCTAATAGTAATCAACACAGTATGGTCCTGGAATAGAAACAGACACACAGACTAATGGAACAGATTTGAAAACCCAGAAATAAACCCAGGCATATACATCGACCAACATTTAATGAGGCAGCCAACAATACTCAATGGAGAAAAGAAAGTCTCTTCAATAAATGGTGCTGGAAAATTGGGTATTCATATGTAAAAGAATAAAACTAGATCCCTGTCTTTCACCACTCAAAAAAAATAACTTGAAGTGGATTAAAGACTTAAATGTAAGGCTGGAAATCTTAAAACTCCTAGAAGAAAACATAGGAAAAATGCTCCTTTCCATGGTTCTTCGCAAAGATTTTTTGGATTCGACACATAAAGCTCAAGCAACAGAATCAAAAATAAGTGGGACAAGAAACTAAAAGAATTCTACAGAACAATCAACATAATGCAAAGACGGCCTACACAACGGGAAAAGTATTTGCAACCCCCATATCTGATAAGGGGTTGGGTCCAAAATACGTAAAGAATTCATCCAAGTCGACAGCAAAACAACAAATAATTGAATTTAACATAGTACCTGAATAGACTTTTTTTTTCCAAAGAACATATACAAATGGCCAACAGATGCATGAAAAGGTGCTCAATATTCATCATTAGGGAAATGCAAACCAAAACCACAATGAGATATCACCTCACATTTGTTAGAATGATTATCATCAAAAAGACATGAGGTAACAAATGCCGGGGAGGACTGGAGAAAAGGAAATCCTTGTGTAGTGTTAGTAGGAATGTAAATTGGTGCAGTGACTATGGAAAACATGGAGATTTCTCAAAAAAATCAAAAACAGAACTACCATATTATTCAGTACTTCCATTCCTTGGGTATATATCCAAAGAAACAAAAACACTATGTCAAAGAATTACCTACACCCCGAAGTTCATAGCAGCACTATTTACAACAGCCACGACATGGAAGCAACCTAAGTGTCCATCGCCAGAAAAATGGATAAAGAAGTTGTGGTATCTTATCTTACAATGGAATATTTATTCCACCATTCTTTCCAAAAAAAGAAGGAAATCCTGCCATTTGCAACATGGATGCAGCTTAAGGGCATCAGAGGTCAGAGAAAGACAAAATACTGTTATGATCTTTGTAAAACTGAAACAAACAAAACAAGCAAACAAAGATCAGATTTGTGCTTGCAACAGGCAGACAGCAGGAGGTGGGGAAACTGGATGAAGGTTTTCAAAAGTACAGCTTTCCAGGTACAAAGTACTAGGGAGGTAATGGACAGCATGATGACTATAGTTGACACTGCTGTATGGCCTACTTTAAAGTTGTTAAGATAGATTCTGAGCTCTCATTTTTTGTATGAATATGAGATGACTAATACATGATATGAACTAAACTCACTGTGGTAATTTCACTATATATGAAAGTAAAATCATTGAGCTATACACCTTAAACTTACACAGTGCTCAGTTATATTTCAATAAAGCCAGAAAAAAAAAAAATCGGTAAGAAAGCTTTGTGGCACCTTTACTTGCCCTTCCACCATCCTTCCTTGATGTGGCAGCTGTCTTGAAAATGGTAGCTTCATTCTCAGTGTTGGACCTTGGTCCTTGTCTCTGGATGGAGCAGAGCAGACCTCATTCACAAATTATTGTTAATTCTATTCTAGCCTCTTTGGGGGTGCCTGAAGGACCAAAGCAAAACACTCACCTTTGTTTTGCCTAACTTGAAACTTGGGCCAGAAAAGCAGAAGGCATTGCTCAAAAATGGTGTAAGGCAAACCAACAATCCACAAATGCCTGGGTCAAAAGACAACAGCTGAGATACACAATAGACTATCTAAGGACTGGGAGAAAAAGCTGCGATAGGGAGTTACTTTGGGCAATTAGGATATTCAAAAGCATATATAAGGAAATTTAGCCACACATGTCTTAGCCACACACAGGACAGGGAGCGTGCTTGGAAAAGACCTAGAAGACCCTAAGCTTTCAACTGAGGCTAGCTGTTAGGCTTAGCGCAAGCATGGATCAATACTGAGGGAGTACCCTAGAAAAGTAACAATCTGAAAAAACTGGGGAGAGGTGTGTGTTCTTTAGCTCTTGACTTTCAAAGTTATCTGTCAAAACACTAAAGTTAAGCTAAGGAACAGACTTCAGTGATCACGCACAAAGACTATATTCTTCGCAAAAAGAATTTGAAAACATCATTAAGCAAATGGACTACTACAGTCCAATAATCAAAATAAAAACAAACCTTAGGGAAGGAGGGCAAATATGATTTCCAGAATCAGCTTAGAATATATAAATGTCCAGTTTTCAACAAAAATAATCACAAGACATTCAAAGACACAGAAGTGTATAGCCATCCAAAGGAATGAATTAATAAATAGGAACCATCACTGCAGAGACATCAGAATTAGTAGACAAAGATGTTAAACTGCCTTAAATATGCTCAAGAAACTAAAGGAAAACATGGACAAAGAACTAAAGGAAATTTCCAAAGAGATGTATGAACAAAATGAGAATGTAAAAAAAAAAGACAAATTATAAAAAGGAACCAAATTCTGAGGTTGAAAAGCACAATAACTGACATTTAAAAAAATCACTACAGGAGTTCAACAGCCAGTTTGAGCAGGCAGAAAAAAGATCAGCAAACTTGAAACCAGGACAATTACAATGATCATGATTATGAAGCAGAAAGAAAAAAGAATGAAGAAAAGTGAACACAGCCTACAAAACTGACGGGACACCATCAAATAGACCAACATGTGCATTATGTCCCAGAAGAAAGATATAAAGGGGCAGAAGGAACATTTGAAGAAAGAATGGCCAAATATACCCAAAATTTGATGAAAAACATGAAACTACAAATCCAAGAATCTCAATGAACTCCAAGTAGAATAAACAGAGGCCAACACCAAAACATTACAATCAAACTGGCAAAAGACAAGGGCAGAGAGAATCCTGAAAGCAGCAAGGGAGAAGTAATTCCTCACGATCAAAAGATTCTCAATAAAATTAACAGCTAATTCTCATCAGACACTATGGAGTCCACCCAGAAGGCAATGGAATGAAATATTTTAACTTGCTGAAAGAAAAATACTGTCAACCAAGAATTCTACATCTGGCAAAACTGTCCTTTAAAAATGAGGGAGATTCGCTTCTCGGCCTTTTGGCTAAGATCAAGTGTGAAAATGAGGGAGAACACAGACATCCCCAGATAAACAAAACCTGAAGCAGTTCATGGCAATTAGACTTGTCCTACAAGAGATGCTGCAAGGAGTGCTTCAGGCAGAAGTGAAGGGCTCTGGGTAGTAACTTGAATCTACATCTAACTTGCGATGAAATAAAGACCTCCAGAGTAAAGGTAAATAGATGGGAAAATACAACAGCTACTACTGCGATGTTGTCTTGTAACTCTTACTTTTTGTCTCCCGCATGACCTAAAAGTCAGTGACAAGACCAAGGAAGCACTGAATGTTGAAAACCCCAAGGTTTCTCAAAAGAGAGCTATTACTAGGAAAAGTAAGTAGGCGAAATAGGCTGACTTGTCAGACGACTTCCGCAGATGACCACTAAAATGTACTGCAGGGAAAAAGACAAACCCACAAGGAAGAACATCACAGGACAAGATGCAAGGAGTTACAAAATGTTGAGAAACATACGGCTGAGATAGAAAACCACTGGAGAGATCAGGACAAGAAACAACAGAACTAAACTCTGCAAACTGGAAGAGCACATGGATGGGCCGACAGACTCAAGAAGGTAAATCAAGCCAGCAGTGGGAAAAGGCGAAAAGGCAACCCAGTTCACCCCTCAGAATTGCCAGTCAGCAAATCCAGTACCTTGGCAATCTGGGGTGAAGGACAGTGGCTAAGATAATGAGAAGCCGATGAAAACTATTTGGAGGTTATATCCCTGATCCCTTACTTTTAACTCCCCACCATGGCTTGCCTGGCCCTCCCTCACACTAGCTAAGTCCAGAGGTTTATTTTCTAGAAAGTTAAAACAGTTTTCTGGACTGTGTGCACTGCATACTAAGTCAAAAGTGTGTGTGTGGGAGGGGATGGATACGATGGCCATAAAAATGTAGAGTGCCAGAAATCCCATTCTTCTTCTCCAATGCAGCACCCAGAACACGGGCATACAAGACCCTTAGCCTCCAGGAAGATAAGATATCCATGTGGAGGAGGGGACTCCCAAAAAGCCCACCTGGACAGTCCTGAAGACAACACCTACCACAAGGCCAAGGCTTCTAATTAGCTTTTTAGTCCACTATCTGTCCACCATAAGTAGACAGCCAAGGACTGCCAGGTGTCCCGGAAAAGCCTAAAAGAGAAAAAGAAAGAAATACACAGAGAAGAAATTTGGAGTTAAAAGACTTTGCAGAAAAACAATTTCAAAAGAAAGAATACGAACACTACAATGAATATCCTCAGTGGTAACAGAACAAATCCACAGACAGAAATATAAAGTAAGACAGAGCTCCACATGAGAAAAAGAACTTCCAGAAATCAAAAAGGGATCTTGAGATTTAAAAATACAGCAGAGTTGGAAGACTGAATCAAATCACTGAAAAACAGATGGAGGGAGGGTAGGAAGCTAGAGATCCAGTCTTGGAGATCCAAAATCAAAACACCAGATCCAGAAAGAGAGAAGCTGAGGAGAGGAGATCATCAGCGAAGTCTGAAAGTTTCCCGGACCTGAAAGATTCGGGCTGCCGTGCAGAAAGGACTCATTAGATACCTCACATCATGAATAAAAGCCATACCAAGGCTCACCACATTCACAGAACAGAAGTCAAAATGGTTTTGGATTTCTCAGCACAACTGGAAACAAGACAATGGAGCAACACCTTCAAAATTCTGAAGGAAAATTATTTCCCACCGAGAATTTTATAAAATATCAAATATGACAGACATGCAAGATCAAAAATCTTCCTACATACTTCCTCTAGAAGCTACCAGAGGATGTGTTTCATTAAAATGGAAAACAATAAAGCCAATACAGTGGAAAACGAAGAATCCAAAAAACGGATCCGCACAGGAGGGAAGTAAATGAAAATCTCAAAAAACTAGGCACAAGAGCATAGATCTGAGCAGGAGGATTCAAGATACAGACAGGTTAATGGCTCCCCTCCTCAACATCCATGCTGCCACTTGCTGTACTCTTTTAAACCTGAGGAACAGCAGGCCCAGGGGAGCCTGGTCTGAACTGTCTACAGGCTGGTCTTTACCACATGCGGTTACGTACCAGTTTCCCATTCCATCTCAGCTATAGATCAGCAAAGACACTCCTGTCACCATACGGAGGTACTGATTTGACCTACTCCTTCGAGCTGAAGATTAGCTCACCATGGACTGAGAACCAGAAAATGCAGAGCCGTCTGTTCCCTCTGACCACATTTTTGCCAGACATCAGTCATCCAGTTCACACCACAGCCTGCCATAGGCCCTCTGGTGAGCTTTCTTATTTAGCAGGACCCACTTATAACATTAGCCATGAACTTCCTCAAAAGTGGTTTTTGTAAACTCCCATGGAAGCTGAAGCCAGACTATAACCCAGACTTTGTTATGCTCTCCTGGAAGCCTTCATGTAATAAGGACAATGTTGTCCTTTTATACCTGCCAACAGATTTCTCAAGATAATTATATTGTTGAAGAATCTATGTGTATGTAGTAACCTAAAAGAAATGCAAGGGAATGATTAACAGGAGTCAGGAGAGCGCCCACCTCTGGGCAGGGGAGGGGTGCAACTGCAGACACATCAGGTCTTCCTGCATCCCAGTAAACGTTCTATTTCTTAACTTGCTTAGATAATGTTTTACTTAGACTAAATGTTTTACTTCTCAACCTGATGGTGGGTACACGAAAGGTTATCTTACCATTACTCCTTAAATCATACAATTTTTGTATTTATGATTTCTTTCACAGATTTAAAAAGTGATCCCATCCACTTTCCAAGCTCAGGGAAGAGCATCAGGGTAACAGTTGGACTGTGGCTTTGCCTCCATTAAGAGAATGGACTTCAGACTGCTTGGCATGTGTATTTTTCTTTTTAAAGTAATAAACCGGTGTGCTAATTTTATTTATTTTAATAATACCCATAAAATAATGAATCTTAGTTGATTTAATGACTGGGTCCTTTTATATAAAATTAGTTTCTACATAAATCCTTGGAGAGTCAGTATATCCTCCGCAAGTAACCCAATTCATTCTCAGATCAGGAATTTTTCGATGCTTCAACTTCATTCCATATTGCAGCTTCAATTTTTGAAGTGTCATATTCCCTCATCATATCAAACTCAAGCCACGGCTGACTCCACTCCTGGGCTTCTTTCATTTGCTCTTCAGTTAAACAAAGGTCAAATCTTATCCCCTTAATATTAAATTTTGGACGTTCCCAGCGTTTGGACCAGGGCTTAGGCTTCATTTTCACTTTCAGCTACGGAAAACACAAGGCAGGGAATACATTAGGCTGACAGCTGCAAGCAAAAATTCCTCTAAAAGCTGTCATTAAGATACGTATTTCTGATTTTATTCTTGAACTTCCAGTTCAAATGTACAACTTCATACCTGATTAACAGGGACTTCTTGGCTAGGTTCTTGTGCTACTGGTTTCATATTCATATCAAAAGTGCTGTACTCAGGAAGGGCATCTCGCAAGTACAGCAAGCTGTCATCCAGCCGTCTCTCTAATTTGACCACTTGGATCTCCTGGATTCGAGGATTATAAAGTTCAAAGCAAATCTCAACACCTAAGAAGAGAAGAATATAACATATTCTTACAATCTAAATTCAGATTCCTGCATATGCCTCTTACTACGATAAAAGCTATTTCATGAAGGAATTAGCTCAGGTTTTTTGCATGTAGGAAATACGATATAAATATATAATCTTTAAAATGAAGATTACAGAAAGAAATAGAAATAAACTAAAATCCATATAGATTAAAAAAATGAGAAAACCTGAATTAGAATGAGAATGATAAAGTCTAAAGAAAAACGTCTTCTATAAGTAGGGTGAGCCATGTATCTCCTTAATTTTGACAGTATTAACTTAGCTGGAAGTTTAAATAAATTCTTCACTGTCATGTTCTTGTTCATTTCCTAATTACTTAAATAAAGCTTTATCTCCTCTACATTAAGAGCAACAGAATTAATGATGCAGAAAGAGAAAGTACATTTTTAAGTTCTAACTTTGGTATAGAAGTCCTCTTAAGATGGCCCTGGTTTGTTAACACTCTGAAGCCCTCCTTCTTACATGAAGCAAGCTAGAAATAGCTTTGAGTGTTTCCAAGATGCTATGTGTAATAGGTTAATATATATCATCTGTATCATCGAACATTTAAGGGGAAGAGTGTATTCTGAGTGTATTCCTGGACTAATCCCCAAAAAAATATATAAATAGTAAAACACATGATCAACATTGACCCCTGTGTTAATACCAGGATTTAAGCCAGCATTCACTGTACAATCTATTGTTATAGGCACTGATTTAGGAGCTGTGCCTACAGCAAAATCAAAATAGGTAAAATTCTTCTCCTCTCATAAAGTTTACATTCTAGTGGATGATAAACAAATAAACAAGCCACCACCAAGGTAATGTCATACAATGAAGACAATCCAGGGTGATGACACTGGGACTGGGGCGAGGGCAACTAAAGCGTATAGTCAGTGAAAGCCTCTCTGAAAAGATGACATTTAACCTGGTTCTATGAAGGGCCAGGAATGCTCCAGGCAGGAAGAACAGCAAATGCAAAGAAACCAGAAAAATGCCCATTTGGCTGGAGCACAGTAACCTGGTGGGACAGGAAAGTACATGAGAGATACTGCACAGAGCTGTAGGCAGATGATGGTGGCATGCACAAGACTGGTAGCAATGGACATGGAAAAACAGACAGAACTGGGATAAAAGTTTTAGAGACTGCTGATGGACCGGAATGTGTGAAAAAGAATAATTAAAAATAGTTCCTGGAGGGAGGGTATAGCTCAGTGGTAGAGTGCATGCCTCGCATGCAAGAGGTCCTAGGTTCAATCCCCAGTACCTCCATTAAAAAAAAATTAAATTAAATTTTAAAAAATTAAAATTAAAAATAAATTTTAAAACAATATAATAATAAAATATTTTTTTTTTAAAATAGCTCCTAAGTTTTGGGTTTAAGTAAATGGGTGGGGAGTGGTACAGCTGATGGAAATAGAAAAAACTGTGAGAACACACTGAAGGAAATAAACTGTTGTTCTGAACTTGTTTCATGCTTATTTTAGATGCCCAAATGAAGATGTCAAATAGGTAGTTGTATGTGCAAATCCGTAACAAGGGTCAGTCCACAAGATATGAATCTGGGAATTAACACCACACGGATGGTATTTAAAGCCAAGGGACTAGAAGGAACCATCAAAGTAGGAAGTATCAATGGAGAAGGTACCAGTAGGTTACGAACAGTCAAGACGTTAACGGTAGAAAGTGGCAACACAGAGCTAATACTTTTGAGTATTCTGTGTCCAGGACTTCATGCACAACATCACAATCAACTGACCACAACCCTGGGACGTAGAAATTATCTCAATTTTAAACAAAAAGATCAAACTCAGGTCTGTCACATCTTTGCTCAAGTACAACTTTCTATTACAAGATTACTCTAAGTATACAGCCTGACTGGAGGCACAAGCTCCTATCCGCAGCCAAGTCCTGCTGAGTTCCTACATGCACAGTACCGCAGGTCACTACAGGACAGGGAAGGCAGCGACTGCTGTCACGTTCAGTTTCTCTCAACACACTACTGCACGGTTAGAGACCACGAAGACACAACTTTAAGCACGAAACATTTACTGTTCCTGCCTTTTGATTCGTAACTTTTTCCAGAGTTTTACCACTTGTTCCTCTGTCTTATTAGGCACAGCAAACGTATTTTTGCCTTTTTTTGAAATTCCTCCAATTCTTATATAACTAATAATTGTGATAACTGCTGTAATATAAAGCAAAATGGGGGCCATTCATTTTAGGAGAAATGAACTTACAAGGACATCATTATGTTTATCTTAATGTTCTCATGGGTTAACTGCTCCTAAAATGAATGTCCCCACACTGCTCTACAGTCACGTCTCCTCCTTTGATTTTGCCATGATTTGGAAAGACTACTTCTAATGGTGGTGTCCCTGTAACAAAAAGAAGCCTTTTCTAGGAAAAAGCAATGCACCAACTCTATTTACTCAGCAACCTCAATTCTCATACCATTCCTAGGCCACAGGCTCCATGTCATCCCGCAGAGATCCCATTTACTTTCAAGTTCCACTTTCTTATCCCAGGATAAAGAAAATAAAAAAGAATCCTGAGATACCATTTTCCAGAAAATCAAAATAATGAAATGAAACTCACCCTGCCCTTCAATAGTATTCCTAAGGGTAAAAGTAGCTCCAAGTCCTGTTCCTGATCTCTGGATGCAAATCCCCAGAAACTGGTTGGTTTTTCCACTGGCATATGGGTCAGCAGTAGTGACACGAAGAATGCTCCCTAGAAATTCAAAAGAGAAGTGAACTTTTACATGAGATGCGGAAACAACAGCACTTCCAGGGAACTTCAAAACATCCTAAATATTTTAACATACTATTAGGAATAAGTACCTCATACGGGTAAAACACAGACAGGTGAAAAACAATTTTCTCTATGCCAAGAAAACCCCTCCAACCACTAGTAATAAAAGCATCCAGCTGTTACCGACCAACATAGAACTCTGGAATGTGGAGTATTTTTCTCCTTTCTAACATATCTTTTCTTTCTATTTGAAATTTCAGAGGATTTGTTCTTCCCCTTGGAGGAATGAATTCAGGACTCAAGAACCTGTGAAAAACATAAATTTTAAAAAATTAAAAAGCAAACTTAAAAGATCATTAAAAGAAAAGTCATTGCTTTACCAAATAGAGTAAAAGATTAGGATGTTGACATGTTTTATTCTTCCTTCTCTATATAAGAAAAGTCCATTTTATTTCTAGAATTGTCGGTGCTCAAGAGTAGCTAACAGTTCCCAAGTATTCACCCAGAGTTGTGTTAAAAGCTTTATTAAACATCTATAGTGTAAACTGATCCTTACAACAACCAGGTGAAGATGAAGAAAACGAAGCTTAGAGAGGGTAAATAGCAGACCTATTATTTCATTAGCTATGAACTTAACGAGTCAAGATTTAAATGTAGGCATGTCTGTCAGATTCCAAAGCCTGTGACCATATCCAGAGGCCTCACTTTGAGTTGTACATGTTATAATAAATTATGTTGCAAAAGACAGAAACATAAAAACCACCAACTGCAAACTGACTTTAAAAATAATCTTCCTGTTCTCAAACTGATTTTAAACTCATCATGAAATATTTAATCTACAGAAAAGGATAAATGACGTTACAATGAAAATACATGTCCCTGTCAGCCACCTCAAGAAATAAATGATCAATACAGTTGAAGCCCCTATGCACCCCTCCCTACCCCCATAGTTAATACTACGGGGTAATTAAATTTGGTGACGAATATTCCTACGAATTTCTTCCTTTTCCTCAATTTTCTACTTTGAAACGTGTCAAACCTACCAAAAAGTTGAAACAGTAATACAATGACCACCCATATATATAATACACATTGTTTCATCAACTGCCAACATTTTTCCCTATTTATTTATACATATAATTTTTTTTTCCTGAAACATTTGAAAACATCAGACAGCAAGGCATTTCATCCCTCAGTACTTCAGGAGGCTACTGCTAATAAGGACTTTCTCTTACACTTATCACAACACTTGTGTAACACCTAAGAACTTCAGCATCAATTCAACAGTATGAGCTAATATAGTTTACATTTAAATATACCTAATTGCTCCTTTTATAGCTACTTGGTGCCTGATCCGAGCTACAGTCAAACTTCACACACTGTATCTGGCTGTTAGCTTCTTTAGTTTCTTAAACTAGTACTATTCCCCACATTCCTGTTTTCATTATCACCAACTTCTTTGAAAAGTCAAAGCCTATAATCTTACAGACCATCCCTGGATTCTCGTTTCGTTTATTCATCCACATGCCTAGACCAAGGTTAAACACTTTTAATAAAAATATTACAGAGGTGATTATGTGATATTATCCTGTCGTATCAGAAGACACATAATGTCAGTTTGCACAGCTATTGGGAGAGCGAGGTTTGATTGCTCTGTGAAAGTGCAGAATTTCCCTTGTAAACTATTTTATATTTTACACATGTATGTTATGTCTGGGCAATATAAAAATGCTATCACACTGTATCAATTCTTCTGCAGGTTGCTTTTCTCACACATCGTATTTGTGAAGTTAATCTCTGTTAACTCTAGTTCATTCATGTTTCACTGCCGTGTAACTGCCCATTATGTGAATGCACGTGCCTATTCACCTACTGAAGGGCATCTGGACTGCTCTAAGTTCTGATTACAAACATTACTTTTGTGTTCATTTTTGTTCACGTCTCCTTGTCCATACATATGTCTCCTTGTTCCATATTACTTTCTTTAACTTGTATACCATCTAGGAGGAAAGGTTTATAGCGTAGAAAGTTTAGTTTAGAAACTTTACTAAGACCTCAAACTTTATAATAAACTTTTAAAAACTGTTTACCAAATTAGTAATTCCCATTTAATTGTATTATATTAAGTGCTGCCATTTAAGAGACACACGTCTTTTCCACTTTCAAAAACAAAAACAAAACAAAAATCTCTACAGAGAAATCTTACTCAGAATCTCAAGGTTTCTTAACTTCAAGTTTATTTCAACTTAGAATCACAGGATATTTTAAATGTTAAACACAGAGATAATCCAATCGACGACGCAGAACCCTTTCAAAAAGCCTAAAAGTCACACCAACCTTCCCCTCCTAAAATTCGCTTTTTAATAAGGTTGTTATACAGTTCTACAGAAACACCTTCTGCAAATCCTAGATCACCTAAATTTTCATGTACCTCAAAATTACCACCGTCCTTAAGTAAACAAGGTTTTTAAGCACACTGTCTTGAAGAGCAAGTTTCAGACACAAATTAGTGGAAATTTTTTTTTACCACTGCATCGCTTTTGCGAGGGACAGTAAAACACAGTGAGCTGCGGAACTAAGACTGTTGCGGGCAATCCGTTTCCAACCAGGGAGGAACGATGCGTTCCTAAATAAAGTAAAATACGATGTACTTCAGAGAAAAATTGACACAGAGCTTCCAACCTGGAGGATCCCTACTTGACGTTCTAACCTAGTAAGACTGCAGGGAACGTCCACGCCGGCTTGGGTGGAAGAAAAGAAGGAAACCAACCGGGCTGGGCGCCCTTCTCGGATTCCTGCACACAAGCTCCTGCCACGGGAGCTGCAGACCCGCTCTGCAGGTCTAAAGCGACTGCAGGAGCCACAGCTCACAGACCCCAAAAGCAGGCCTCGGGCCCGGGCGCGGGCCTCACCTGCTCTCCGAACGCTGGGCGCGGCGCTTGTCCACAATGACCGGTTTCGGCGGCGGCTGGAAGGCGCCGGGATGCGAAGGTCCGGTGACTCGCCGGCAGCCCGGCCCCGCGAGGGCCCCTGCGGGAGCGGACACAGAGGTCAAGCCGGCTCGCGCCTGCCCAGAGCTCCGGCCAGACCTCGCCATCTCCCCGCACCGGACTCGCGGTCCCACGAGAGGCCTCCCCCGAGGTCGCCCCCTGACTTCCAGCCTCGTCTCCCCCCTACCCTGATCCTGGGTTCATTCGGCGGGCGGGCGAGCTCGCGAGGCCCGCTGCACCTACCGCAAGCGACAGACGATGGCGCAGGGAGCAGGGCCCTGGCGGCTCGAAAGCTTCCGCCCAAGCCTGCTGCAGGCCGGCCGACCCTCGCCATGGAGGCCGCCATGCCTGCTCCCTCCGCGAGACTACAACTCCCAGTAATCAGTGCGGCGAGGTCGCGGCCACGGCTGGCCGGATGGCGGCTGCTAAGGGACAAACTAGGTAAGTCCTTCCATAACCACCCTCCTCACGCTGATCCCCACAAAAGCCTGGATTTTTTAGGGAAAGTGCACTCTATTTCTTTACTTCCCGCAATGTGCCAATTTATACCCCTCCACGAGCGTGTCCTGTCAGCCGAGAAAGCTTTCCTCCCTCTTTGAATTAACTCTGTCTTCAATTTCTCAGGCAAAACTTCACTACATCAAAATCCATGCTATAGGCTCTTATCTTTACTAGGTACATTCCATTCCCAGCTCTGATGTCATTTGCAACTTTACTTTTTAACTTTGTTTTGGATTCCTTGTGTAATCACTGGATTAGTGTCTTCTCTGCCGTTGCATGGTAGCTCTGGAGGGCTCGGGGGTTGTCTTTTGCTCACCGTTTCTCTCCGTATTTACATGCTCCTCACTGTGTTACATGCAAGAAAGAAAATAGCTCCTGACCGGAGACGACAGAAAGCGTTACTCCTTTGAGCAGCTAAACTGGAGTTTGGGCTGGGCAGCTGGGGGTAGGAATAATGTTACTCGGAAACCTGGGTTCACTCCAGAAGACAAAACCAAGCCAAAGATTGGGGGAAGGAAGGACATATTACTTGCAGCAAGTGAGGAGAATGCAGGGGATCTTTCCCAAAGCAGTGTCTCCCTGAACATCAAATTTAAGGAAGTTTTAAGCTAAAGGTACATGCATATTCATGGAAGGAGTGTGTGGTGTATGCACATTCGTGAAGGGCCATGAACTGGAAAATTCAGCATAGAATTGGGACGAAGGTTAACAAATCCAAGCATTAGTTGATTGACTTCACAGTGTTAGAGCAGCAGATAGCTAGATATGAGCAGAGAAAGGGGGATGCATGCCAAATGGCAGAATTAGGCAGAAAGGAGGGGCACAAGCCAAATGCAGGAAACATGCATGTGCACTAGGGGTCCCTGGGCAGAGAAAGAAAAGCAGGAATCTTTGGGCTAAAAAGAGGCCACACCGTTTGGCCTGGAGACCAACACAGAAAGGTCAGAAAAGGCAGGAATTTCCAGAGTCCAAATGCTCTTTTGCTCTTTATGCCCTCATTTCAATAAAATTAGCCTTGCAGGTCAGAAGTACCCATAATGCACCGACGCCATGACACTTCTGATTCAGATTAAATAAGGACAAAAATCCCTCCTCCCTTTGGGAAGGTGGAGTTGGGATGATAATCAGGAAATACGACCTCAAGCCCTTCCCTCTTCAATGAATATTCCGCCCATTCATTTTACACCCTATGTAACTACCTTGCCAAAGAAACTCAGGGCAGCTGCTCACCTGAGCCTGCCTGCTCTTCCCTTGAAAGTGTACTATCCATCCTTTAGTAAATCCTCACTTTACTTTTTTTAACCTCTACATCTTGTCTCTGAATTCTTTCTGTGACGGGACAAGAACCTGGAGCACCGGTTGGATCCACCGGCAACAAACTGTGCCTCACACTTGAATTCTTTCCTGTGCAACGCTAAGGACCCACACTTGGTGGGGCACATCCCAGGGGCTTAACCAAGACCTGGGACACGGCCCTCCTCACGTCCCACATCCGTTTTCCTGCATCATCTTTAGCCTCCCAGTGGTGGTTCCCAAGTCTGAGGCTCAGAGCACTGGATGGGTCTCAAAGAGAGGGCCTATGCATGATGTTATCTGGAAAAAGTTCTTGGGTGAGTGGGGAGAGCAAAGGGTGTTAAGACTCCAGAGAGATCTTAGGGGACCCAGGGCCAGTGAACATGCAGTGATATCTCTGTGGGGGCTCGACAGTGGCAGAAAGGAGGCAGAGAGCTGTGAGGTGGGGCTGGGATAAACCAAAATATACTGGAATTAAATTTCCACTCTTCCTATGGAAGTGGGGTTTCAAACAGAAATTGAAGTAAATCTAGATGAAGTTATGTTTCTTTTATATGAATCTGAGGCTAGAGACTGCTCCCTGAAACAGAAAAGTTTTGTTTTCTTATCAACGCTGCATAGTGTGAATGAAAATACTGCAAACCGTATCAGTAAACAAAGAGTGCTGAAGCCATCAAGTCCTCAGACACTGCCACCACCCCCCACAGTGGAGACCAGCCCGCAGCCCAGCCTCTGCAGTCACAATGGTGCCCTCTGAGGGGACTCAGAACAAGAAAGGATGGGACACTGGCCCTAGTCAGCTCGGTGCTTGTCAAAGGAATGGATTCAATGAGCCCAAATGTTTGCTTTCTCCCATACATAGAAAAGCGCTAAATTCTTTAACTTGAGACGCCTGGTTTTCTTTAGATAACAAGTCATCTTTTATTGTTCCAACTACCCGATCTTTGTTGTAAAGCTCCTATATATCCTAGCCCCCCTCCCTCAACTCTTCGGAGCAGTCCCTGAGAGCGACCTGAGAGGCTGTCATCCTGGCTTGAGTCCTCCCACCAAATAAAACATAACTCTCAACTGTTAGGCTGTGCATTTATTTCAGTTGACAATAGTGATCCTAATTTACGGGGAGAGCCTCTGTGCTTCTTCCACCGTGAGATGGCCACATGGCCCCCTTGTTTCCTGAATAAGGTCTAGAAAAAGAATTACAAGTGTGGAAGGAAACGCACTCAGTTTGAAACTATCAGCAGCAAGAGGCACTGGGCATTGGAGGTTGAGGGCAAGTGCAGAATGAACACAGAACCCTCAATTAAGGGACCACATGTTCACTCACACTTTCTGCTTTACCATCTTTTAGAGAATCCCTCAGGGCTCCCATCAGCCTTGTCTTCTTAGGCAACACATTCCACTCAGCTGGGATCCTGTTCTTCATCTGTGGCTTCAAGGAACACTTCTTTGCTGATGGCCTCTCAGCCTACTTCTGCTTCCCAGACACCCCAACCTGAGACAGGAGGGAAGGGGGCCCAGCACAACCAGTAAAAGAATAGCATAGCCACTGAGGATACAGCATAAACTGGCTAAAATAAACCAGGCCCAGGATGGGGGAGATTTAACTTTCAGTAGACCTTGAGCCTCATTATAGGCCCATTGAAATGCAGTGGCATGCTAAATGACACACTCACAGGCACCATGGCCATAAAAGGCCAAAAAGTGGGTGGGGGCCCATTTCCTGGGAATCCCCACCCCTTCCCCAAAACAGTTGGAATAGTCCTCCCATTTGTTAGCATAAGAAATTACCCAGCCATAAAAACGAAGCACCCCCGCACCCCAGGGCCACTGTCCCGAGAAGGACTGCGTTCTGCCTATGGAATGCGTACCTCTCTAAATAAACTTACTTTCACTTTGCGATGGTTCACTCAAATTCTTTCCTACACAAGACAAAAACCTACTCTCCGGTAACAAACCCAGCATGAAATACGCACCTCGAGGCCTCTACCCAGGACCCATCCTACTGACACCAGAACTCAGTACTGCAAACCAGAACTCACCTGTTTCATTTATCCTGTCAAAGGATAAAATAAAAACCATCAGAACATAAAAAAAAAAAAAAAAGGTTTTTTTAATTGTTGGGCAAGGAGTACACACAAGTGAAGAAATTCCCTGGGAAGCTTGCAGATGGGGATAATTCAGGGAGTTTTTAAGTGATTGTACTAATTGAAGCCTACGTGAGTTCGTATGTCTGTTACATTGTTCACTGGCCAGGAGAGGTCTTCCATAGGTCTGTTAGGGTCTGCCTTCTCAGAGACCAATTTCACGGTTCTTTAATCAACCAGCTAGGTAGAGATATGACATTCAGGGTTGTCATTTTCTGGGTCAGTGTAAATGGAAGATTTTCCTTTGACAATTTTATCTTTTTTTTCCTGCTAAAATCAGTGATAGGTTTAAACTGAAAAACAACAAACAAACAAACAAAACACCAGCACAATGTGAGAGCTGTGAGTTCAGTTTTATTTGTGGCTTACTGAGGTCCATATAGCTCAGGAGCCAGTCCTTCAAAGGGGCAGGGGCAGGTGAGTGTATATATGATTTTGGTGAAGGGGTGCAGTAGTCAAGAACACAGCTCAGTAGAGGGTTGCTGCCAGTCACAAGGAGCAATTGTCTCCATTAATGGTTGTAGTGCTTTTCTAGGTATACAATGATGCAAGGAATTGGGTTCATAAAATTTCTCCTGAAAATATTTAACCATGTGAAGTCCTGTTCTGGAGTTTTTCCCAGAGCACAGAGTGCCTCAGTCCTGATCTCAGCCCCGAACTCCCTTCAGGGGGTTTCGGAAGTCAGTGGCCACAGGGGCTGATAGCATAACCCCTGCAGAGCCAGATGGAGAGCAGGCGCCAAATGCTGCCTGTTTGGCGTCTGTCACAGACCCTCGAGGTGAGACTTCTAGGCCATCAGGTATGTAGGTCCCTGATTTTATTAGAAATTGTCAGAATACTTTTCAAAGTGTTGTAGAATTCACCCACCATCGGTGACGTGTAGGTGTTCTTGTTTCCTTCCCCTTTGCCCGTTCCGCTTGCTAATTTTTTTAACTTTTTTTTAAATTAAAATTTTTTGCCAGTGTCATGTGTTAAAATGGTATTTTATTTGTGTATTAATTCACATTTTCCTACTGGTGAGATTGAGTTTCTTTTTGTAGGTTAATCAGTTATTTGTATTTCTTCCTGTATCAATTGCATTGTATCAAATGCAGCCTTTATCCATTTTTCTGTTAGTCTGTTTTTAAATCAATTTGAAGGCTCCTTGTGAATGTTAGATATACTGTCACATGTGTGTTTTGATTTGGTTTTGTGATAATTTTTTTGTCATACATGCTAAAAAATAGTAGTCCAATATATCACTCTTTTCCTTTATAGTTTCTGGAGTTTGTGTCTTCTTAAGGAGGACTTCTCATCCCCAAAGTTTTAGAAGTAGTCTCCCAACATCTAAATAAGAAGCCCCCATTATATGTGGTTTCCATCTATTCTTGTCGTCTTCTTTCCTTTGGTAGGACAACCAGAGAGATGGGCTGTTTCCCTTGTGCAGCCCAGCAGTCTCTCTGGACCTCAGGGACTGTGTAGCTGACTAAAGCCCCCTACCTGCCGGGAGCAACGCACTGGGTGATGCCATATGCTGCACGTGAGCCAATGCTGTTGGTCCTGACTCTGATGAATGAGGAGGTATGGTGGAGAAGGAGGGTGGGGGCTGGGGGGTGGCAGGGAGATGTGACTTTGACCAGCTACTGCATGGAATTCAACTTCCTGCAGTGGAATTGGAGGGTAATAAAGTGAGTACTGAGGGCTCACTCCTGGGAGGACCTCAGATGCTCACCACGTATTGGGCCAGAGTGGTCATTACCTCTGTTTCGCCAAATGATAAATGTCACAGGGAGAAGGAAAGATCGGAGATTCCCACCTCTAGGTTCGAGAGGCAATGAGTCACTTCCTTGCTAGTGCCTGCGTGTGGGTGCTCAGTCTTTCCCTGCACTTGTAAGTGCACGTGATATAGGAGGCTGCACTTCCTCTGTCTGTTTCCTCCTGAGTGCCAGCAACACCTGTTACATTCCCAGGTGTGGGGACTGGGCCCTGTGCTCTGCCCCTGTCCATGGTGCTGGAGATCCCCTTGCTCCTTTGCCTTTAAAACCTGGAAACCCACTCTATCATCGAAAGAATTCAAACCTTTTGCTGTGCTATGGTGTAACATAATTCTGCCACAGAACACTTGGGTATATCTTTTTGTCATATTCCTGAAATCCCACACAAGAATCTTATGTGAGGTGTTTCCACAACAGGCCTCGGGAAAGCCAGCTTCACTCACATCTTAAATGGCCAGGCTTTCCTTCCCCTAACTCTGTCTTTCTTGCTGGCCTCAAGTCTCCATTTGGGGCACAATTCTATCCCTGCATTGTAACCCTCTTTGAAACATAATGTTTTTTTTGGGGGGGGGGTGGCTTTTTTTGTTTTTTTTTTTTTTCATTTTTCCCTCAGATCTTTTTTCATGGCAAGGCTTGTGCAACTAACCATGCCTGCTTCTTGCTTGGTTCAAAGAACAAGTTTATCACAGGGTTGGGGGAGAATTTTGGAAAGAGACTGTCAACAAAAAAATTAATCAGTTGATCTAAGAAAGAAACAGAAAGTTGTATTCAAGCCAAATTTGAGGCTCATAACCCAAGAAGAACATCTCAGAAAGCTCTGAGAACTGTTCTGCCGGTTAGCAATCAAGGCACAGTTATATAAGTTTTTTGAATCAGAGGATTGTACATCAAATGATGTATTATTGACCCCCAGTTTATAAAATCCAGATCTAAGCATCTTCCTGGTGGTCATGTGACCCCTTACAAGATCAAGAAGGAATGTTGTCTCTTAACGAGTTGTCTTGTTGGCGCTAGGAGAGTGTTGCTCTTCATGGCTAAGCAGGAATTCCTGCCTGTGAGAGACGTTTGGTAGCTGCACAGAGCAGACACACAGTGCACAGTGGGGGAAAGAGGAGGTTAAAGGGCAGAGAAGAATTCTCTTATGTTTAATTTTTTCTTGTCTTGTCATAAATATGAATTTTATTTCACAAGACTAAGGATGTGTAAGTGGAGACAATGGAGGAAAAACAGGAGAATAGAAACCAAGGGAAGAAAGAATGTCAAGGAGAAAGTTCCCTATGCTTGAAAAAAAGGAAATCTCCCTGGCAGAGATGATGAGAAAAATGGGCGTTTCAAGGCGTCTGCCCGTTTTGCGTTCCTAAATGGAGCAGCGCCTACCAAGGTGAAGGCAGCGTGGCAGTAAGTACAACAGGGGAGCAGGCCCAGCAAGGAGCGTGGGTCTGGCAGACTCCTGCTCCAAGGCCCCTCTCTTCCAAGGTCCCTCACGTGCCTGGCTGCTGCCCCTCATAGACAACAAAAAATATGCTTTTCCTGATACATGCCTGCCTTACTGAGATAATGATCATCTATACAATGCCTGGAAGCCTGACCTCCAGAACCAGCTGCCCCCAAGAAGTCATGTAGCTTTACCCTTTCATGGCCCCATCCCTTCCCTATTATTTCAACATCAACCAATCAGACTTGTGCACAAGCTGGTCATGCACCTTGTGACTCCTCGGTACCTGATGTAACCCTCCCTGAAAAAGGTCTCAGCAACCGACCCTCAGAGCTCTCACAGGAACCTCTCATCTGTGTGACCTGCTGTTAGACAGCATACCTAATACTTTCACCCTTTGTCTTTGGTAAATTCTTCTACTGCCCCCACCGACCTGCCCAACCCCCTGACAAAAGGAGTATTTTATTATTGACATGTAGGATTATTGAAGCATGGTGATAATAGAAAGACCAACTTCTAGATGATTTTATTTTTGCTGGAAATTAGGTTCTCGTCTCATCACAGAAAGAATCCAGAGATGAGAGACACCAAGTTTAAGAAAGTGAAGTGAGGATTTATTAAGGAAGAGATAGTACGTTTTCAGGGGGAGAGCAGGCAGACTCAGGTGAGGAGCTGTGCTGAGTTTCTTTGGCAAGTTGGTTACATGTCAACTGAAATAAATGCACAGCCTAAAAGTTGAGGGTTATGTGTCATTCAGTGGACATTTCTGAGGATTCAAACCCCTTTAAGCCCAGATGACAGACTCTCAGATGGCTCTGAGGGACTGCTCCAACAAGGCAGGGGAGGAGCCAGGATATATGGGAGCTTCACAGCAAAGACCAGGGAGTCAGAATATTAAAGATTACTGTTACAGAAAACCAGGCATCTCAAGTTAAAGAATTTAGCACTTTTCTATGTATGGGAGGGTGCAAACGTTTGGGCTCATTGAAACCATTCCTTTGACAAGCACCCAGCTGTCTAGGGCCAGTGTCCTGTCCTTTGTTGTTCTGAGTTCCCTCAGGGGGCACCATGGTGAGTGGCTGCAGAGGCTGGGCTGCCTGCTTGTCTGCACCTTAATCTCACTGTGGGGTGGAGGGGGGTGGCGGCAGCATCTGATGACTTGATGGCTTCAGCATTCTCTGTTTACTGGTATGGCTTGCAGTATTTTTTGTTTGCAGGGTATAGAAAAGAATGGGTGGAATTTTAATCAGGGAGGAAGGGTTTGGGGTCGTATTCCCTGATTTCCATCCCAGCTCCACCTTCCCAAGAGGAGAAGGGACTTTTGTCCTTATTTAGTCTGGATCGGAAGTGTCATGGCATCAGTACACGATGGGTACTTCTGACCTGCAAGGCTCATTTTATTGTAATGAGGGCATAATGAGCAAAAGGTTACATTTGGACACTGGAGATTCCTGCCTTTTCCCACCTTTCTTTGTCTGCCTCCAGGACACTAGTCACCCCAAAAATGTGTGATCTCCTGTCAGTCCTGAGATTCCTGCTTTTCTCTGTCTGCCCAAGGACCCCCATTGTTTACATGATGTGTGGTTTCCTGCATTTGGCCATCCCTCTCCTTTTTCACCTAATTCCTGCCACTTGGCCTGTGTCCGCCTTTCTCTGCTCTTATCTAGCTGTCTGCCTGCTCTGATATTACTATTGTCTTTAAATTCTTTACCAACAGGGTACTTACTCCCTTATTGTTTGCTCCCGGGTTAGACCACTCCCCACCTGCATCATATCTTTAGTGCATTGCTGAAATGGAGAAACCCATTGTGAACATTTCCATTTGTTTGAATGAACTGAAGACAAAGAGAAAGGCCCAGAGGGTAGGGGAACAAAGGAGGGGAACTCTAAAGTTATCTGCATAATAAAGCAAGTCATTGATTCCTAAGGCATGCCTGAAGGGAGAGCCATGGCCGACCTAGGAAACTGGGGAGGAGGAGGAGAATGTCTGGAAATATGGTGATGCAAACCCCCTCAGTCACTCTAAACCTTTGGGAAAGGCCTTGCGGATTGGCTTGAAGTTGGGGTGAGTGACAAATCTTGGAAGAGGGGGCAGTGAACAGAAAGCAATTTATCGTAGGAAGTAAACACCAGATATCAAGAATTCTTGAAGGCTAGGACACAGAGCCAGAGAGGCCACGAATAATGTGCAAGAATCTTGGAGCAGGTATTGGATTTCACACAGTTTCGCATAAGGAAACAGACCATTGTGGGTATTAGTGTAAAGGGACAGATTCTCGTGTCCCCTCTCGGATTCAGTGGAGGAAGAGGAAGTGGGTCCAGGATGAGTTCAGGGAAAGGAGGTGTGAAACAGACAGCTCTGTCTGGCCTCTCTAGGCCTTAGGCTCCTGGTATTTGGTCTGAGAGTAGACATGGAAGATCAGACAAAGGGATTCAAAGTGAAAGACTAACAGTTATGCAGTGTGGATTTGACTGGTGGGGCTCATGAAAACAATTTTTTAAGAACCAAACCTGGCAGATAGAACAACAGGAATCAATTTGGGGTCTTGATCTCAAACATTACTCGCAGTATGTCCTCAACAAAATTTAGCTTCATGAATTTTTTTTAATAAAGTGACCCTGATAGAAGTGAAAAGTGGTGAAAAAGGAAAAAAAAATAGGACAGAAGAACTCAAATTTACATAATTTAGAGGCAGATAGGGTCAGGCCTGAGTAAGTCCTGGAGGAATTACCGTGTGAACCAAAACAGACACTTAGTGAGCACCTATCGGATGCCAAGCACGCTAGGGACTAGAAATAAATAACCGAGTATGACTGGTCCTGGGCATTGTGGAGATTCTGTTACAGAGTATGGCTTTCTTACGTGATGTGAATCCCTCTTTTCACTTGCTTCTCTTCCAAGGCTTTCCTGACCATCCTTCAAGACTCAGATCAAATCTTACTTGCTCCATGAAACTCTATCCAACAACTCAAAAAAAAAAAAAAAATTAGCTCTCTTTGTTTCTAGAGCATTCTTCCAGACTTGTATTATGCCGTTTGGCCCTCATTGCTGTTATCTGTTTCTGTGTTTGTCTTCCCTGATAGACTATGTAGAAGAAACACATTCGTGTTGTTTGGATTTGAATGTTAGATTCATGATGGCAGTACTGGATTCATTTATCTCTGAACTCAAGGGCGCTCAGTCTGCAGTGGCCGTCCTTCCCTGGACCACTTCCTGCTCTGACTAAATGTCCTAGTGGGGACACTAGACTTTTCTCCAGTGACAGGCAGCCCTTGAGAGGAGGGCTCTAGGTCGCTGTCTTCCTCTGTCTTCCAAAGCCCCAGCAAAGCGTGGCAAAGAGAGTGCGCCGGGTAAATGCTCATCTCGCTCAAACAGGTTGAAAGCTTAGCTTGTGTAATAATAGAAACTCAGAGCCAAAATTAGCATCCCATCTTGTTCCTTCTTCCTAGCTGGAGCAGAAGGGAGGTGAAAACCTGCTGTCTCAGAGCCCCAGATGGTCGGCTTCTTGCTTTCTCAGCTCATGTTTCCCCAACTGGCTAAAGAAGGTTGACCATTGGACTGGGCACAGGTAGTGAGGGGACAAGGACATGGTCTCCTGTCACGGGACCTGTGTCTGACAGAGCTTCTTCAGTGAGAGGATATCTGAAGCAGATATCCACCTTTCGCCTGGGGTAAAGTTTTTGGGTTTCAGAGACCCCCGCCAGCCCCTCTGATCACAGCCCCTCTGATGTAGGCAATGTAGTCTGTCACTCTGGATGCCGTTCCCTCAAGCCCCTGGTTTGCTCATGGCCCATTCTGCATTGAATCTTACTGCTGGGGTCCCTTAGCTGTCTCAATATTTTCTATCCATCCAGACTTCAGGAACACAGTGCAAGATCTACTGCAACCGTGGAAGCCTCATCCTCCCCAGTCGCCCCCCCTGCAAAGCTCCATTAAGCTTGAGGGATAGAGGCTGCCCTGGACACTCCTCACAAGGGAGTAGGGGCTTGGCAACAGCATCTTCCAAAAAAATCTTTTTGAAACTCTTCCCCCTTCTCTCCTCTTTAGATACTTACAGCTCTTCTGTATTCTCAGGTAAGGGGCAGAAATATTCTTTTAAATTGAGGTATAGTCAGTTTACAACGCTGAGTCAATTTTTGGCATAAAGCACAATTTTCCAGTTATACATGAACATACATATATTCATTTTCATATTCTTTTGCACCGTGAGCTACTACAAGACCTTGTATACCAATTTCCCTGTGCTCTACAGTATAATCTTGTTTATCTATTCTATATATACCTGTCAGTATCTACAAATCTCAAACTCCCAGTCTGCCCCTTCCCACCCCTCTCCCTGCTGGCAATAACAAGTTTGTATTCTATGTCTGTGAGTCTGTTTCTGTTTTATACATAAGTTCATTTGTCTTCTTCTTCGTCTTTTTTTTTTTTTTTAGATTCCACATATGAGTGATCTCATTTGGTATTTTTCTTTCTCTTTCTAGCTTACTTCACTTAGAATGACATTCTCCAAGGACATCCATGTTGCTGCAAATGGTATTATTTTATCCTTTTTAATGGCTGAGTAGTATTCCATTGTATAAATATACCACAACTTCTTTCTCCAGTTATCTGTTGAAGGACATTTAGGCTGTTTCCATGTCTTGGCAATTGTAAATAGTGCTGCTATGAACACTGGGGTGCAGGTTTCTTTTTGAATTAGGGCTCCTTCTGGATATATGCCCAGGAGTGAGATTGCTGGGTCCTATGGTAAGTCTATTTTTAATCTTTTGAGGAATCTCCATATCGTTTTCTATAATGGCTACACCAAACTGCATTTCTACCAACAGTGTAGGAGGGTTCCCTTTTCTCCACACCCTCTCCAGCATTTGTCATTTGTGGACTTTTGAATGATGGTCATTTTGACTGGTGTGAGGTGATACCTCATTGTAGTTTTGATTTGGGGCTGGAAATTTCATTTGTGAATTCTGCACAGCGTGAGGGGCCCACACTCAGCCACTCCCAGGCCTCAGTTGAAACTGAGGCAGGAAAAGTCTCATCTAACAAATCTGTAACAGGAAGCTCTAGTATGCTGAGGTGTAAATCCAGAGATTCTCAATTCACTCACTCATTTTCTCACACAACACCTGTTCTTTGAGTCAGGAACCTGGCAACACCCCCAGGAACTGTCCAGCTTCACCGGACAGTTAAGCAGTTCCTATTGCATTCAATTTGGATTGTCTTCAAGTTATCAGTTTTTAAGGGAGGCTCCTTGGCTGGGACTAAATTCAACAGAGTATAGAAGTGGTCAAGATTGCTTCACAAACTAGGGGTGCAAATGTGGGCATATATCTCTCACTTTTCCAATGCCTGGTAAGTAACCCCCATTTATTTAGCCAAAAGTCAGCATCTCTTTGAAGTCGCCTCTCTCACCTATTTGAGATGATCTGAGAAGGTCCTCGTGTATAAGGGAGGGAGCCCTGGAAGCTTGTGTCCACTGCTGCCACTGTCCGACGCCGCCACACGGTGGCGCTGCTGAAGGTCCCGCAACCTTCCACAGTGCGGCTTTGGCGCGTGTACCCTGATAGTGGCTCAGAGTCTCTGAAGGAGGATGACCCCATTGCCTTAAAGATAACCTCAGCCAGGGGGGACTCCTCACTTGGACTCCAGAGGTTGCAGCTCGGCTGAGTTCTGCTTCCAGTTTTCTTTCACAGCCCCTGTCCAGGTGCTGGCTGGTCCCAGCATCCCCAGGGCAGGACAGGTGGCCGGGATCCCAGCAAGCCTTTGTTTTTCAACCGAAAACACAAAGTGTCCTGCTATCACCTCCCCTTCCTGGACAACGGGGCTACTTGCCAATCATCTAGAATTCGGGGGAGGGGGAGAAGAACCTTCAAGAACTCCCTACGGAATTGCAGGACGCCCTGCTCATCCCTTCCCCTTCCCGCTCCCTCAGGTTAGCAGTCTGTGGAGGCCATTTGGTTTTCTGTCAGAATCTACAGGCCAAGAAGAAGCTGTTGCTTTTCTTACTCAAGAAAGGGACTATAAAATATAATCTTTTAATCTTCTGTAGGCGTTCCTCCGATAAGTCACCCTGCCTCAAAGTAAAAGTGTGTTTCACGTGCTTTACGATCTGGAACAGTCCATGGCCCTGACCTTCAGAGCAGACTTCTGAGAGTGCATTTGAAAACAGGGCCACAGTCTGACCCCTCTGACTTAAGGAAGTGATTTTTAGATTCCAAGGGCTTGCTCATGCATGGCAATTAGTTTTTAAAGCTTCAAGAACAAAAGGCAGTCTCCATGGAGATGTGGAGCGGTGAACCCAGTGTTTGTGCTGCAGGGATGGAAGTCATGGAGTGCTGGATGTCACACTACTGACTAAGCTGGGCCTCACCTTTCCTGACTAGGAGCCAGGCACTGAGGGGAGGAGAAGGGTTCCCTGGTGAGAGGGTGAGACAACACATCCTGCAAACTGCACAGCGACAGCTGCCGTCTTTGAACATGGGCTGTATGAGAAGCGTTTTGGGGGACAGTTTGCATATGTTTTTCCAGTGTTCATGATCATTCTGTCTGGTGGATACCTATTACCCCCATTTTACAGATGAGGAAAGTGTAGCTCAGAGAAGTTAAGTAACCGGTTCAGTGTCACACAGCTAGTTATTAATGGAGTTGGGATTCAGATTCAGTTCTTAGGACTCTACAAATCATTCTCTTCATGTAATCCTATGTTGCTTCTCAAGAAAGGTGTTTATCTTGGAAGGTGGATGGCAAGGAAAAGGTAACTGGGAATTGATCTTGCCATATTTCAGGGTTCCTTATGAGATTTCACATTCAGACAAACAATAGCTTTGCCTGTGAGTCAACCATGAAAATTATTCTGATCTGCAGTCCCTGGCAGAAAGGGTAGTGGAAGCAAAGGGCACAGAACACATGTGACCATTTGTTTTCCTTAGTAGTGAATGGGCTTCTTGTTAAGCTGGCGTCCTCTTGTCACATTTCTGTGTCTTTGCTCCCACAGCTCCTCTGCCTGGAGTAAACTTTAGCCCCCACCTTGTTCCACCTGGAGAAAATCTGACTGTCTCCTCTGCAGAAGAAGACTTTCTCTCCCTGGTGGGTCCCCCAGCACACAGGTGGACCTCTGTCACCCGTGTCCCCATTTTCCTTGTGCAGGCACTAGTCAGCACGCATATTCAAGGCATAGTAGGCTTAGGGCTCAACACATGCTCTTTTACCCAAGACAGAAGTAGATACCTGGGGTGCTCAGAGCCCCAACCATTCAAAAACAGGGAGACATAAAGGGGGTCTGCAGAATCTCCAGACCAAAGGTGGCCAGGGCTAGGAGGTGAAGCTGGGGCCAGGAACCAGGAACCAGCAACCTGCAGAGGGTGACCGAAGCAAGTGCCAGCAAGCCGAGCTAGAAGGCGCACTGACTAGTGAGGGGCCTGCGTGTGGATGATCGGTCCTCAGGCAGCAGGTGATGGATCAGGGAGGAACCGAAGTCTGACGAACAGCATTTCTTAAGCCCAGCCAGAGGCTGCATTTGTCACAGGCAGTCATAGCAGCTGGGATTGAAGTCATAATTCTCCCAAGAACTCGTCATGCTCCTGAAACTTCTCCCCGTATTTCCCAACTGACTACTCCACCAGTTTGACCAAGCCCTGGGCCGCCTGAACTGGTAAGCCACACCGGCCATCCTGGCCAGCCACACTCTGAGCAGCACTTGCCTCTCTGGCTGCCTGTTTGCAGAGCTGGACCAAGCTGAGCCCGACACAGCGGTTCGGGTAGCTCAGCCCCCCCATCTGGGAGCCAGCCGCGACTCCTGACCATGAGTCTAATCGTGCCCGACACCCCCCTGTTTTTCCACATGTTGGGAATTTTCTTGGTTAAGCCTCCGGGCCTCCCTTATTTCTGCGTTTAATGAGCTCATTTCTTTTTCTTTTTCACCTGGCAGGTTTTAGGGCCAGTTAATGAGTGGTGGTTCTCTTTAACAGCCAAATTGGACTTAGCTCAGGGCACTTTTCTTGCCACTTCCAGTCTTCAGACCCTCAGTGTCTTTTGCAGCCTCTCCCCAACTCTGGCAGTGGCCTTCCTCAGCGTAGTTCCAGTCTGTGGAAGTTTCTGGAGTACAATGACACATAGCCTCGGGGTTTGGTTTTGTTTGGTTTTGTTTCTTCACATACCAGCCCTGGGACAGCAGTTTCAAGAGGAGCTTATCCTTTCTAAGAAGAAGCTGTTAAAGCATCAGGGAAAGTGATTCATTTTTAAATACAGAGTTTCTTCTCTGAGTTTTGTCTAAAGTTTTTGGTAGATTTTTTTGGGGGGGTGGAAGGGGGGACTGGTTATAAATTCTAGGGAGACTTGCCAGGGGCTATTTCAACCTCCTTTGTGTGAAGCTGCTGTAAAAAAGCCACCAGGAAGGAACACTAATGAAAGGGACATTGGAAGCCTTGCTTTGGGATTGGCACCCCAGGGAAACTTTCAGCCCAGAGACAGTGAGAAAGAACGTGGGGTCCGTGGCAAGGACAGGAATCTTCAGTGACTCAGCAGCTGACCCAGTGCCTGGCAGCTGCTCGGGTGGTGACGTCACAGGGGCTTTGCTGAGCTGTGTGCCACAAAAAGTCTAACCCAGAGAATCTCCTGATTCATTTGCCTACCCATCCATCCATCCATCCACCAATCTTGCATCCATCAGTCTTCTATCTATCCAGCCTTCTATCCATTCAGTAAATGAAGACTGAGAACTTACTGGGAGGCAGGCACTGGGTTAGGTACTGGGATGGCAGAAGCCATGACTGGACACAGCCCCAGTGAGTAATCACAGGTCATCTTCACATGTTTCAGAGAGTGAGGGTTCTTGCGCAGAGAGGCCAGCGGACGGCGGGGAGGCACTGCAGGATGAGCACAGAAGGCTCAGTGTGGTACGCTTGGGTCGTTCGCAGAATGGTCGTAGCTCCTTGTCTCCTGCTGGACCTCGGAAGCTTGGACACAGCACTCCTCCTCCTGAGCTCCGCTCCCCGCCGTGAGGTCAAGGCTCCCAGCCTGCTTCTGCGTGGGGTCCAGGCTGGGGGGCGACAGGGAGTCTGAGGTGCTTCCAGCCTAAGTGAGAGCCAGGGCTCCTGGGCCACTGTCACTGAGGGCAAGAACCACAGTGTCATCTGACTCCTGGCGTGCCCCAGCAAGCATCAGAGAGGGGCTCAGGTGGGGAGGCAGCTGGCCTTCATCCGCGTTGGGTTATCGGTGTATTAGTTCGCGAGCACAGCGGTAACACAGCACCACAGTCCAGGCGGCTGACACAGCAGAGGGTTGTTTTCTCACAGATCTGGAGGCTGGAGGCCCGAGGTCGGAGTGTGAGCAGGGTGGATCCCCTCCGAGGCCCCTCCCGCAGCTGCTGGTGGTCGTGCACGATCTCTGACGGCCCTTGGCCTTTGGAAGCATCACCTCAGTCTTGCCTTCATCTTCGCGCGGCACTCGGAGTGTGTGTGTGTGTGTGTGTGTGTGTGTGTGTGTGTGTGTGTGTGTGTGTCTAAGCTTTTCCTTTTAATAAGGATACAAATCACACTGGAGGAGGGCCCACTCTGACGACTTAACTAATTATATCTGCAATGACTTTATTTCCAAATAAGGCCACGTTCTAGGATACTGGGAGTTAGAATTCACTGTAGGAATCTGGGGTGCGGGGGAGCACAGCTCTGCCCACAACGCGACGTTACTGACTTTACCCTTTTTCCTGCTCTCAGCAGTGCGTATGAGGAAGCGGCCACGGCGATCGCGCTGGGAGCGGCCTGGCTGTGGAAGCCCCGAGGGCAGCTGCAGGAGTGAAGGGCAGCCCTGCTGGGTCCTCTGCGCGTCTGTGCTCAGAAACAGCAGAAACCCGAAAGGGAAGAATGCCCCCAAGCAGGCAGCTCTTCAGCGTTGACGGAGGTACCGGAGGAGAGCAGCGGGCAGGCTGCCCCTAGGATGTGCGTGATGCAACCCCTGGGACAGGAGGGAAAGGGGAGAACAGGGATCGGGGCCCAGAGTTCTGGGGGACTTCTGGGCAGTCTTGCGGGCAGAAACTGGGGCATAAGACTGCTCACAAGGGCACCTGGGGCGACTAAGTCTGTGTGAATGACTTGGTGTGTGTGGGTGCAGCCAGCCAGGGTTCACGGAGATTCCCTTAATCGCATCCTCTTTGAAACACAGATGCATTTAATTAAACATCATAATTATAGTGGGGCATTGTAATAGGGTACTTGTAGAGTTTGACAGCTAATTTTGAAAAAAAAAAAATGGGGGACATTTGCCTTACCAAATATTAAAACTTAAAGTTATTGTCATCAAAAAATATGTTTTGGCACAGTGGAATAGGCTAGGTTTTGGGAAATAACACAGTATGTTTACATACTTTAAATCTGATAAAGGTGAGATTTCAAGGCAGTGGGAAAATTACGACTGATTCAAGAAATGGTGTTGACTTAACTGGCTCTCAATCTGGGGGAAAGATGGTGAGGTAGATGCCATCTCATACTGTATCCAACAATAAGTCCAGAGAGGCTTGGGTTCCAGAGCTCACTGCAAGCAAACCGATAAACACATACAGTGAGGATTTGGAAAAAATTCGTGGAAAGTTCATTTTCCAAATTTCCAAATTTTTAGAGATTGTAGTATTTTTTAGTAATTATCTATAATAAAAACAAAGATGTTTTTAATAATGGAAAAAGAAAAGGACACATGTTCTTACATATTTTTTCAAAAATTTTTTTAGGTTTTTTTTTTTTTTTAATTTTAGGGAGAGGTCATTAGGTTTATTTATTTATTTTTTTAATGGAGGTACTGGGGAATTGAACCCAGGACCTCATGCATGCTAAGCACATGATCTACCACTGAGCCCCTTCCCCCTTTTTCTGTTTCAAATTTTAAGGAAAAAAAGAAAAATGAAGTCAAAGGACAAACTATAGACCCAGACAAGCATCTGCAACCCACGTGAAAAGTTATTGACCCTAATTTACCCAAAGCTCACACAAATTGGTAGTGAAATGGCAAAAGGCAATCGGAATATAGGAAAAAAATATAAACAAGCAAGTCACAGAAAAGGAGATGGAGTTTTAAATGGGGTTGAGAAGGATTAGTCAGAGAAAAGTCAAATTTAATTATTTATTCATCAGATTGGCAAAAATTAGAAAGACCAGCAACATTCTGCATGCTACAGAGAATGCAGGGAAATGAGCACTTCTAGTATAAGCGCTGCTGAAGCGAGCACAGAAATGAGCACTTTTACATCTTGTGGTGGAAGTGTGAACTGCGGAGACCTCCAGGGAAAAATAACCTGACGATGTTTATAAAGTTCAAAATGTGCCCCTTGACTCAGCAGCCCCGTTTTAAGCCATCATCCCAGTAGATATAAAAGCACCAGTAGACAAGGGTGTTTATGGAAGCATTGTTTGCTGTGGCAAAATACTGGGCAACGCACCATTATCCACCAATGATAAAATGGCCGAATAAACGTGCTGCCTCCACGCTGGGGGTGTTATGTGACTGCCACAAAGGGTGAGTGAGTTAGATCCGTCTGTCAGCATACTCACCTGGAGAGGTGTTAATATACTAAGTGCAAAAGCGAATCGTGTCCCAACGCTTTTTGTAACAAACGTTTTTTGCAAAGAGTTGAAGAAGCACACGAAGCCCAGTCCCCATGCTGCTCTGCGTCTGTGTGTGCTTGTGACAGCTTGGAGAAGCACGGCTTAGCAGCCTAGAGTGCCTCGGGGAATAGGAACAAGGGAGAGCGGTTTTTAACTCATCGTTCCTATACTTTAGGCTGTTTTGCTTTTTTGCAAGAATCATGATTTTGCTTTTTAAATTAAAAGCAATTGCATAAAGGAATCTTTCAAGGGAAAAGAGGACAAAGTGCTTACGACATTTCTGTGACTCACTGGGCCCTCAGGATAAAGCACACGCTCTTTCATGGACCCACAAGACCCCTGGCATCTGGTGTCTGCATATAGCACCAGCCTTTTTCTCTTCTTATTCTGCTCACTCTCCTCTGTTCCCCAGCTGTGCAGCTCCAGGAGCACTCTTGGCAGCACACTGCCCTCCCCACACAGCTGGATCTCGCTGCCCGTGGGAATCCCTGAGACTGGGCGAAGTGCCCGCCTAACTATTCCGACGGCTCCCTGTGCCTCTTCCCCCGGTGGTATCGCTGAAACTACCCATCTTCAAGTTTTATTCCCACTGGATATTAAGTACCAAGAGGAAGGAGTAGCTTTAGTTACGGTGTCCTCAGTGTCTTGTCTAGCTCACTGTAGGTGCTAAATACAACAAACACTTGTTGAATAAATAAAAGAAAGATGAGCAAAATGAATTCATGGCAAGCATTGGAGACACAAAGAAGAAAACGTAGTCTGTGCCCTCAAAATTGCATGGTAGAGAGACAGACATGTAAACAGCTCAGCTGTGATAGAAGATGACTGTTGTTATAAGCTACTCAAAACTTCCTGGAGAAAGTCTGGGAGATTTCACAAATGAGGAAACATTCAATCAGAGATTTAAAGGATGAATAGACATTTACCAGGAAAATAAGAGCATGAAACGACGTCTCCAGCACGAGGACCACCCCCTGCAAGGGTGCGGAGGCAGGAAAGAGCATGGCACGCCTGAGAGCCTCAAGGGATTTAGAGTTGCCTGACTGTAAAGTTCAAGCTGGGGAAAGGGGTCTATGAAGGTCACACATGAGGCAGTTACACTGGGATCCGATCACGGAAGAAGGTCCCTGCTCGGCCATGCCATGAGTTTAGAGTTTACATGGGGAACCACAGAGGAAAATTTGAAGCAGGGGTGTGATATGAGAGATTTTAGGTCACAGTGACAAAGTGTGAAGTTCGGGTTAGAGTTGGGGGCAGGAAATGATATCAGATAATGGGAGACTGGCCAGAAGTGCAACAAAAACCTTCCATAACGTTCTACTGGAGAAGCAATCTGGGCTGAACCAGAGCAGAGTCCAGGCTTCCAATGAGGAGGGACTGGTGAGGTACTACGGAGGCCAAGCTGACGTGACCCAGGTGCGTGATGGGCTGCAGTTGTCAAAAGTCAAAGTGACCCCTCAGACTTCTGACTTGGCGACTTGTTTCACTTATCACAAGAAATATCAGAGGAGCAGCAGGTCCGAGAAAGTTAGAAAACAAACCCACTTGGGGCCACGCTGACAGTGCTCATTTCCTAGGACTGCTGACTTCCACAAACTTGCATGGCTTGAAACAGAAATTTATTCTCTCAAAGTTCTGGAGGCTGGAAGGCCAATCAAGATGGCAGCAGGGCATGCTCCCTCTGAAAACTGTAGAGGAGAACCCTTTCCCCTTCCTAGCTTCCTGGGGGTTGCTCTCAAGCCTCGGTGTTCCTGGGCTTGTAGCTCCCGTCTCTGCCTCCACCATGACATGAACTTCTCCCTGCTCATGTGTGTCTCTGTCTCCATGTGACATTTTCCACTTCTTATAAGGACGCTAATCATATCTGATTAGGGCCCACCCTACTGGCATCTTCACCCAATTGTATCTGCAAAGACCTATTTCCAAATAAGGTCACATACACAGGTATGGGAGTTAGTCTTCAACACTTTATTTATTTATTTATTTATTTATTTATTTATTTATTTATTTATTTATTTATTTATTTATTTTTTGAAGACACAGTTCACCCCATTGCACTGAGTTTAAAGGGTGATGGGGTCTTTGGCGGAGGTGTCCAGGAGGCTTCTAGACCGAGGGCTCAGGGGAGAGGCCTCAGCTGCATGTATTTAATTAGAGTCTACCAGCAAAGAGACAGCACGGAGTGATCACAGCAAAGTGGCCCAAGACAGAGAAACCGTGGGGAAGTTCAAGGCTGTGGAGCTGTAAGGGCCAGAGGATCCCATACAAGAGGTGACTGAGAAGGAAGGGCCAGAGTGTGGGCGTCTGTAAGGGACTCTGTGGGTCTGGCTGTGACAGAGCAAGCCTTGGTCCGTGCTTTGCTGACTGCCGCCTGCTGGAGCGCCAGACTGTGTTTCCTGCTGCCCGGTTCTTTCACATCTGAGTCTCTCCCTGCTGTTTGACACAGCTTTTCTCCCTTGTTCAGGAAGCACTGGAGCCCTGCAGCCGCCTCCTGAAGGAGTCAGCAGGGACAGTACAAGGTGGTGTTGGGGCTGTTGCTTCCCTAAACTCAGCACTATGGTGCAGCTTTGATAAAAAAATGAAGCCAGCTTGTTCGTGTTCTGCGTTTCTTCAGAAATGAGCTGACAGGTTTATAATAATGCTGAGAAATTATACTTCACTTCATCACCAGAATATTCCCATATGTCCATGAAAGTGTTGACAGTGTATACATAGGACTTCCCTTTTAATCACAACCCCCCTCCAGCCCCAGTGCCTCTAAGAGAGTCTGCAAAGCAGCTTTCAGTTCTCAGAGAAAGTTTCAGGCTTGGGCAGAATGACTCAGCCAAGGGCTTCTGAAAGCCCTTCAAATATGGTAGGACATGCTTTCCTTTAAGGCAGAGTCCTTGGCTGGTTTGTTCCCTGCAATAGTCAGCATCTGCCAGGCTCAGAGTAGATACTCAGTAGGTGTCTTCAGGCTCTGGGCAGCCTAGGGTGCAGGTAAGATGACTGTCTGCACTGGGACCAGGAAATGGCTGGCCAGCGATGTCCAGCTAGCGTGGGGCTCCCCTCCGGGTGCTGGGCGAGCAGAGCGAGGAGCCTGTAGGAGTCTTCTCTTCTCTCTGGTGGGGAGGCCACTTGTCAGTGGCCAGGCCCACTGCAGATTGGCAGTTCTGAGCCTCAGACTGCCTGTCCCAGCAAGATTCATTTTCTCTGGCTCTGGAAAATGGTAAACAATGGCCGGAGTAACTATTGCATTTTGTCAACAAAAACAATGACTGATATTTATCAAGCGCCTGCTATGGGTCAGGCTCTGTGCCAAGTGCTTTATATGCATTATCTCAGGCAACACTTGCAACATTTTATAGGGCAGGTGCTTTTTTGGTTTGTTTGGTTTTTTTTAAGAGGAGTAAGCCTTTATTTCCTTGTTTCACAAATAAAGTTGGCTGACTTGTTTGCTTTTTGGTGATTAGTCAAAGAGACCCAAGGCAGGTGCTTTTTGTATCACCATTTGAAAACAGAAGAATCAGATTTGAAATTATGAAGTCGCTTTACCCAAGTTCTCACAGCTAGAATGTGGTGTTAGTGGGGATTGAACCCAGGCTATCTGGAACTAGAGTCCACTCACTGAAGCCTTGGTACGCAGGGGTTTTGTCAGTCTCTTGTTGAAATTTCTTGTCCACTCATTGCAAGTTTTAGCTTATGAACTGCTGCCCAAGAGATTTGACAAGAATGATGTGGACAGTTGGGAGGCCCTCAGGGCAGCTGCTGTCAGGTTTTAGGAATTAGGATACAGCTTGGGCTCTGGGGAGAAAGACAGAAGCAGGTTTAACAGGAAACGCCGAGGAACCTAGCAGCCAGCGTCAGCACTGCCCCAAGAGTGCCACGTGTCTGTTGGGCTGAGCCAGGGCCGTGGACCCACAGACAGCCGCTTCGTCAACCAGCAAATCCTGCATCACAACCACTGACTGCCTCTGGGGACTGGCAGAGCCCTCAAAGGTAATCCAGTCTGACCCTTTGATTTCACTGGGGAGAAGCCTAGGGCCCAACATGCAGAGCAGATTAAAGATGGCCACAAATTCATTAACAGCTACTCCTCCCCATGAGTCTGCACAGGTTCTGTGGCTGCTTAGCTAACAGAAAGCTGCCGAAGAGACACTGTGCCAGCTTCTGGATTCAGGCTTCAAGAGACTAGCAGCTTCCAGTTCCTGCTCTGTGGACATGGACTCTGAGAACACAGCTGCCATGCTGTGAGGAAGCCCAGGCGACCCCTTCGAGACACACATGGACGAGAACTGAGGTCTCTGGCCAACAGTTTCTGGTGACAGTCAGCGTTTTTTGGCTAACTTGGAAGCAGAGCCTCTCGCTCCAGTCAAGTGTCTCCTGCCGAAAATTCATGGAACAAGAACAGCCGCCTCTGCAGAGCCCTGCCCCAAATACGGGTTTATGAGAAAATTAAATGCTTGTTGCTATCTTCAGCCACTAGTTTTGGAAAATTTTTAAAATGGAAGTATAGTTGATTTACAACGTTGTGTTAATTTCTGAGGCACAGCATAGTGATTCAGTCATACACATATATTCCTTTCCATATTCTATTCACATTTTATTATAGGTTATTACAAGATATTGAATGCAGTTCCCTGAGAGTAGTTTCCCTAAATAGTAGGACCTAGTTGTTTATATATATTTTATGTATAGCGGTTAGTATTTGCAAATCCAAAACTCCCAATCTATCCATCCCTTCCCCCTTTCTCCCCAGTTACCGCAAGTTTGTTTTCTACATCTGCAAGTCTATTTCTGTTTCGTAAATAAGTTCATTTGTGCCATTTTTTTTAAGATTCCACCTATAAGTGATATCGTAAGATATCTTTGTCTGACGTACTTCACTTAGAATGATAATCTCTAGGTCCATCCATGTTGCTGCAAATGGCATTATTTCATTTTTTATGGCGAGGTAGTATCCCATTGTATACATACCACATCTTTATCCAGTCATCTGTTGACAGACATTTAGATTTCTTCCGTGTTTTGACTATTGTAAATAGTGCTGCTATGAATTTTGAGGTGCATGTACCTTTTTGAATTGGAGTTTCCTCTGGATATATGCCCAGGAGTGGGATTGCTGGATCATATAATAACTCTATTTTTAGTTTTTTAAGGACTTTCCATGCTGTTTTCCACAGTGGCTGCAGCAAACTACATTCCCACCAACAGTGCTGGAGGGCTCCCTTTCCTCCACACCCTCTTCAGCATTTAGTGTTTGTGGACTTTTTAATGATGGCCATTCTGACTAGTGTGTGGTGACACCTCATTGTGGTTTTGATTTGCATTTCTCTGATAAATTGAGCATCTTTTCATGGACCTCTTGGCCATCCATATGTCTTCACTGGAGAAATGTCTGTTTAGGTTTTCTGCCCATTTTTTGATTGGGTAGTTTTGTTTGTTTGTTTGCTTGCTTGTTAGTTATTGAGTTGTATGAGTTCATACAATGGAAATTCAGCCATTGTCTGTTGCGTAGTTTGCAAATATTTTCTGCCATTCCATAGACTGTGTTTTTGTTTTGTTTATGGTTTCCTTTGCTGTGCAAAAGCTGATAAGTTTAATTAGGTCTCATTTGTTTATCTTTGCTTTTATTTCTATTGCCTTGGTAGACTGACCTAGGAGAACATTGCTATGATTTATGTCAGAGAATATTTTGTCTGTGTTTTCTTCTAGGAGATTATGGTGTCCTGCCTTATGTTTAATTCTTTAATCCATTTTGAGTTTATTTTTGTGTATGATGTGAGGGAGTGTTCTAACTTCACTGGTCTACATGCAGCTGTCCAGCTTTCCCAACACCACTTGCTGAAGAGACTGTCTTTTCTCCATTGTATATTTGTACCTCATTTGTCAAAGATTAGTTGACCATAGGTGTGTGGGTTTGTTTCTGGGTTCCATATTGAGTTCCATTGATTCATATGTGTGTGTGCGCGCACGCGCATGCACCAATACCATGCTGTTTAGATTACTGTATCTTTGTAGTGTTGTTTGAAGTCTGGGAGGGTTATACCTCCAGCTTTATTCTTTCCCCTCAGTATTGCTTTGGCAATTCTCAGACTTTTGTGATTCCACTTAAATTTTAAGATTATTTATTCTAGTTCTGTGAAAAATGTGCGGGTAGTGTGATAGAGATCACATTAAATCTGTGGATTGCTTTGGCTAGTATGGTCATTTTAACAACGTTAATTCCTCCAATCATAGAGCAAGGAATGTGATTCCATGTCTTTGGCTCGTAATTCATTTCTCTTGTCAGTGGTTTATAGTTGTTGGTGTGTGTCTTTCACCTCCTTGTCAGGTTTATTTCTAAATTTTTTTTTTGATGCAATTTTTAAAGGGATTTCTTTTAAATTTTTCTCTTCTGCTAATTCCTTGTTACGGTAAAGAGATGCAACACGCTGTTTGCTATGTGAATCCTGCGCCTGCTACCTCGCTGAGCTTGTTCGTCAGCTCCGTGTGGAGTCTTCAGGGCTTTCTGTACATAGCATCATGTGGTCTGCATGTAGTGACAGCTCTATGTCCTCCCTTCCAATCTGGGTCTCTTCTATTTCTTCCTCTAGGACTTCCAGTACTGGGTCGACAGAAGCAATATGAGCGGGCATCCTTGTCTTGTTCCAGATTCTAGTGGGAAGGCTTTCAGCGTCACTGCTGAGTGTTATGCTGGCTGTGGGTTTGTCACAAACAGCTGTTACTATGCTGAGAAGTGTTCCCTCTATACCTGACTTGGTAAGCGTTTTCATCATGAATGCATGTTTATTAAATTCTTTTCCTGCATCTGTTGAGATGATCGTATGATTTTTGTCCTTTCTTTTGTTGATTTGCATATGTTGAACTGTCCTTGTGACACTGGGACAAGTCAAACTTGATCATACCGTATGATATTTTTATGTGTTGTTGGATATGATTTGCTAGTATTTTGTTGAGGATTTTTGCATTTGTATTTATCAAAGATATTGGCCTGTAATTTTCTTTTTTGGCGGTGTCTTTGTCTGGTTTTCGTATCAGGGTGATAGCGGCTTTAAAGAATGAGTTTGGGAGTGTTCCTTCCCCTTTAATCTTCTGAAAAAATTTGAGAGGGATCAGTACAAGTTCTTCTTTGTATGTTTAGTAGAATTCCCGTGAGGCCATCCTCCCTGGACTTCTGTTTGCAGGGAGGTATTTGTTGTTGTTGTTGTTTTCTTTTAATTACAGTTCTGTATCACTTCCAGGGATCAGTCTGTTCAAAGTCTGTACTTCTTGATTCAGTATTGGTGGACTGTATGTTTCTAGAAACTTGTCCGTTTCTTCTACAGTGTCCAACTTGTTGGCCTGTAACTGTTCATAGTATTCTCTTCTGTTGTTTTGTAAAATCTCACTATTTTATGTTTAATTTTTTCCTATAATGTGGATGTGCCGTAGTACATTTAATAATTTCCCTATTTAAAGACATCATAGTTACTTCTTGGGTTTTGCATTACAAATAGTGTGACCACAAATATCTTAAATATGTAATTTTGTGCACAGATGTGAATATTGCCCTAGAGTTGATACAGAAAAATTGAATGCCTTTGTCAAAGCTTTCATTTTATTGTATTAAAATATTATTTTTTTGAAAATGTGGTAAAATATATATAATACAAAATTTACAGTTTTAGCCATTTTTAAATGTACAGTTCAGTAGCATTAAGTACATTCACATACTGTGCAACCATCACCACAATCCACCCATGGAAATTTTTTCATCTTGCAGAACTGAAACTCTGTACCCATTAAACATTAAGTCCATTTGCCTCTATTCTAATCCGCAGGGCACCATCATTCTACTTTCTGTCTCTGAATTTGAATACTTTAAGTGCCTCATTTGGGTAGAATCATGCAATACTTGTCCTTTTTTTATTGGCTTATCTCACTTGTCACAATGTCTTCTGTGTTCATCCGTGCTGTAGCATTTGTCAGAATTTCCTTCCTTTTTAAGGCTGAATAATATTCTGTTGTGTGCATGTACCTCATTTTGTTTTGGAACTCTCATTTAATATATTCTCCTCAGTTTCCCTCCAAGTGGCTAGATTATTACATAAGAGCAATTATTTCCCCCTATTCTTGCCATGATTTTGTATTAAGAAGCACTTACCTAGAAGGCAAAAGTGCTATTTCATTTTAATTTGCATTTCTCCAATTAATAATGAGATTAAACCATTTTTATATTTTTATTTCTATAAACTACTTCTTTGAAATCTTTTCTCATTTTCCTACTGGATTATCTTTTCCTGACTGATTTATTAGAGTTCTTTATTCTGCATACTCTGCCTTTGCCATATTCATTGCAATTATTGTCTCTAAGCATGTCCCTTTTAAATTTGTGGCTGTTTTTCTGCTTGCCTCATTACTTCTATTCTTTTTTTCTTTTCCAGTTTTATTGGGTAGAATTATTACAGTTTGCACATACACATTATGTTGCATGTAAATACATATATACAATATACTGCACTTTTTTTTTTAGTTTACGTATACGTACTGATCAATGTTTCTAAGAACTGATTAGCTTTAGCTTTTTAAATTTACATGGTTTTCAAAGGAATAAAGCCAACTGCAAAATAAGAATCAACAGAATGTGGTAATCTAATCATAAAGGACAAATGTGCTTACACATATTCAAGAAAACAATCATCTTAGTTGTAAGTAAAAAGTAGTTCATTTGTGTCCTTATGATTATGATTATGATTATGATTACGATTACTTTAGATTCCTAATATAAATGATGTCATATGGCATTTTTCTTTCTCTTTCTGGCCCACTTCACTTAGAATGACAATCTTCAGGTCCATCCACGGTTGCTGCAAATGACATTATTTTATTCTTTTTTTATGGCTGAGTAGTGTTCCATTGTATATATGCACCACATCCTCTTTACTGAGTCATCTGTGGGTGGAAATTTGGGTTGTTTCCAGGTCTTGGCTATTGTAAATGGTGCTGCTATGAACATTGGGGTGCATGTGTCTTTTTGAATTTTATTTTTCTCTGGATATATTCCCAGGAGTGGGATTGTTGGATCATATGGTAAGTCAATTTTCAGTTTTTTAAGGAACCTCCACACTGTCCTCCATAGTGGCTCACCAATCTACACTCCCACCAAGAGTGTAGGAGAGTTCTTCTATTCTTTGAGTTTGGTGTCTCTTAATGGTGTTAGTTTTCCTCAGAGGTTTAATGATTTGTAACTGTGAGCAACTTTCTGTATTTCTTTTGCCTTGTTAACTGCTATGCACACATTATTGTTGGCAAGTCCGAATGGGGTAGGAGAGAGGTAGGAGCAGGCGCATTTCATGCTGCTCTGTATTCTAGAGTGGATTAAGTGAGCCTAGGAAGAAATAAGTTGCTGCCAGGTGTGTTACTTTGAAAGACTCAGGCAGGAGATCTCCTCATACTTGCAAGGGGTTGTGAGCTGCGCATGGCAAGTCTGTTTTTCCTCCAAGCCCTCATGCTCGTTGCTCATCTCTGAGTGCAGACAGCTCTGCTCTGCTGTCTGCTGCCTGATCTAAGTAGACCAGTCCAGGTAAGACGAATGGGTGGGAAGATGGGAAGGTGGAAGGAGAGGAAGGATTCCACACAGTTGGTGACTCTTACTGTGAACCCTTGGACACCAGCCCTGCTAGTGAGTCCTGGACCCTCCTTCTCTCCCCTCCTCGTAGGCTGTGCCTGGTCTGTGCTTCGCCTTTTACAGCTGCCTGTGTGCATTTTGGTTGTGGTTTTCTTCTTCAGTCCAGTCTTACCTGTATCCCATATTTTAGCAATTTTTTCTCCTGATTTATGATCCACTGAGCGTACGTCTTGTTTTCCAGAGTGGAGTATCCTAAGCATTCGGGTTGAAAGGAAAGGTTGCCTGGCGAACTTCGCCTTGACTAAGCCTGGCTGCAGATGGACAGGGAGAATCCCGCTCATTGACTGTGGGCGTTGGCAAACAGTCCTTAATTTCTCCTTTCTCTCTTCCTCAGTTTCGGGGACCCACGCTTTCCATGACAGCACAGGGACCTATAAGAATGAGCAAGAATCAAAAATGTGAACTCTGTATCTCAGTGAGTTTCAGTCAATGTGTTACTTGATCCTGGGGTGACACCCACTGCATTTTGCCCTCCTTATTAATATACACAATACCTTGGAATAATTCAGTTCACGTGTCCCAGATAGGCCATTATAATGAAAAACAGAACTGTCATCTACATTTATGTTAACAGAGGTGGGTGACTCCAGCATCCATTCACCTCCTATTAGGAAATTTTCTCCTGTGAATGTTCATATCAGTTACATGATAAAAAAGAGAAACTGAGCAAGGCTGAATTTTCTTCAGGACTATACTTTGAGAGATACTTAAGTAAGTTGGAGCAGATAAAGTTTATGTTATTTAATGGAGTCAGAGGAGGTTTACTGGACTTTGTTCTCAGATCCAAAGTTTTAGGAAAAGAATGTTACCCCCTAAGAGAACATATTTATTGGTTTCTGGACAGTTGGGAGAATTTTAAATCCTTGATGAAATGACAAGACATTTGAACACATTAACCTTGAAACTTCAAAGGGAGAAAGTCAAGAGCACCTCTCATTTATGGAGGGAAGTCAAAGTATTCTGATTCACACTGGACATATTCTCCATTATCAAACTTCCCTGAGTTCAGTAGGAATGCAGATATGTGGAAATTATAACTATTTGATGGAAATGAATTTACAATATTATTCCTAGATTTTTTTTAATGCATACAAATCATTCTTTAAGTCTCTGTAGCTGCTCTTGGAATGGAGATTTCAGGACACTGAGAACTGCTGAAAATTAGCTCTAACAGCCTGACTGTGCTGCGCCCACTGGGGAGAAGCCGTTGGCCTGCAGTCCTGGAGGCAGACGCGCATGCTAGACTGAACTGTGAATGCATTCCACAGGCTTGATAGCAGCTTGGCCTGTCGGTGCTGGTTTTATATTAGCAGGGACAAAATTGAACTGAGACCAGTAACAGGCCTATAAACATTTTATGGAAGCAACATTTATCAAAATGTATCTTGATTTGCCCTGGTATTAGAGCTAAAAAGCCCAAATTTTGGGCTAGCAACAGACAGCAAAAGGACTACGAGTGAAACTTAGGAACAGCTCACACACATAGGTGGCCCATCATTGGGAAGATGAAATGCCCCGCTGGATGGGACGCCTTTGGAGGGTCACTGACTTACGGCTAGCCTCTGCAGCAGTTGCAGGATTTCTAAATATCCAAGGATGGCTGTGCAAGACGGTCACACGTGCTGGTAACGCTTGGCCAGACCGCTTCTCCCCCCATGTCAAAGGGATGACGCTCTCCTTCATCTTTGTGCGTGAGGCTGTTTTCACTGGCGTTCCGTGAGGAACTCGCTCTCCGTGACAGAACGCATCCCTGTATATGTTGCGTTTGGTGTTTTGCCGATGGCATTTACGCTCCCCAACTTGGATTTTCTGTGCTCTCTATTTGATGGTTGCATGAAGCATTTTTGGTAGTGAGACTTAAATCTTTGTTCTGGATAAATGTCATCTTTAACTACATGCTTTTTCAGCTTGGACTATTGCCATATTTATTTTAAGAATATTTGTGTACATTAAGATGTAATTTTTGGGGGGGTAATTTCCAGGAAATGTAATTCCCAGGGTCTGTGACAGATTCTGATTCCTCTTCACTCTAGCTTTGTTTCCTGCTTTATGTAAGGGGCCCTCCTCGCCAGCTGGGGTATCCGTGGCACACTTTTCTGTCTGGAGCCGTCCTGCCTCTAAGCCATTTGTGACTGCTTAGAAGCACATAGATAGTTTTTTTTTTCCTGCAGCTCTAATGGATTAAACCATAGTTCATGTTCTCAAAAAAAATCCTTATAAGTTATTTTATGCTGTGCAATTTTCAGACTTTCATTCTCCGTCCTTTAACATTCTATAGTGAAGCAAAGCCTGGAGGAGAGAGGAGAGAGGTTAACCTCTAAACTGTTATACATAATGGAACTAGCTCAAATCTTTTTATAAATTTTTTATTACAAAAGTATTATATATATATATATAAATATATAGATGTATATTTAAAAAGCTAGAAAATAGAGAAAAAGAATCCAATATCCAGAGAAAGTGTGTATTAGTTTTGAGAGGTTTCTTTTCCCAATTTTCTTTTCTATTTACTTAAATTGCACAGCAGTTAGGGCTACAACTCAGATTTTATATCCAGCTTTTAAACTTCATATTACAATCTAAACATTTTCATTTGTTAATACAAACTTCATAAACATTTGTAATGGTTTCAAGACATTTAACAACAAAGATGCACCATAATTCAACAACTCCTCTATTATTGAGCTGAGTTGTGTGCTTTCTGGATCTTGCTTAGCTGACAACATCTTCCTTTTACTCTGAGTCGTAAAAGACAAACTTGCTGTGAGTGGGATTCCTGAGTCATAGTTTTCCTCCTTTAAATATGTGAATATAATGATAATGTTTCCCACACTTTTTTTTTCTTCAATCTGGTCATTATGAGTCCTTGAGTTTTCCTCCTATAATCTGGTTCCTTATCTGATCTGGTTCTTTTTACATTCATTACCACTTTAATCTTCACAAAAAATCCTGTAAAGTAGGTACTAATTCCTCATTTTACGGAAAAGGAAACAGAGTCAGGGAAATTCAGTAAATTTTCAGCTTTATATTTCTCATAGAGGGTGGAGCTAGCCTTCAAGGCCTGCCTGATTCTGAAATTCATGTGAACATTACTTCTCATTCATTTTTTTTGTATTTTTATAAACTTTTTTTTAATTTAAAATTTTATCCAATTTTGGGGGGATATTTAAATTATTATTATTATTATTATTATTATTATTATTATTATCATTATCATCATCATCATCATCATCATCATCATCATCAATGGAGGTACTGGGGATTGAACCCAGGGCCTCATTCATGCTAAGCATACACTCTACACCGAGTTATACCCTCCTCCCTCATGTATATTTTTATGTTTTTGTCTTGATAGACACAAATATTTTCTAGAGCCCATCTGATCTGTATAACTCTTGAGGTCCACTTTAACTTTTGTTTGAAATTTTGGATCTTACTTCATCAGTCTCTACATTATTCTGATTTCTGGGGAATTACTGACTACTTCCTCCATCGTATCCTCTGTGTTCCTTCAGTAAGCTAGCCTGGAACAGATCTGCACCTTGAGAATTAACTTTGCTTAATTAGAACCAGATTACAACTGCCAGTACAATTAGGGTTAGAATATAGTAAAGAAAGAGTTTGGGAACCATCCAGATTAGGTTAAAAAAAAACAAACCCTTGGGGCTGAGCATTTGCTAGAGGGGAAAAAAAAAACAACCCTCCTCACTGATTCTGGTTCTGAGCGAATTCGATCAGGTGACTGTATGCTCTGATCTCAGAATTAGCATGGCTACAAATTTTATGAACCACTTGGCTCTCTCCTGTATGCGTCCCTGATCAGAGTTTCCTAGGTCTTGCCACTGGTTGACGTGGCCATGGTGAACATGTGAGGTAGTTAGGATCTGGGGACAAGACTCTTCAAAGGTAGCTGAAGTGGACAGGTTGGTAGCATTCAGGCTTGGCTCTTACAGGATCTAGAGGCCTCTGACCGACTCTGCGTCACCAGCTTCATTGTGGCTGTTTTTTTGAAGAAGCTCTGGGGCTTGTAGGTAACCTAGCCTCAGGGTTGGTGTTATTTCTTTGACTCAGTACATCTTAAAACACAGGAAACATTTTGATGGATTTATATGTTCTGATAGAAAAGGAAATAACTTTTTGACTTTTTTTTTTTAAGTCACAGGCACATTTATTATCCTACAGAACACCAAGTTCTTCCCTTCTCTGGCAGTGTCACCAGAGGGCCAACCCTCAGGAGGCGACCACACAGCCACTCAGAGCAGCCCTGTGGGGTGGCAGGGTCATGGGTGACAGGAACAGAACCTTCGGCTTCCTAGACAGGATGGCCATCTCAGGATCCTATGCTTTTTAAGATTTGACCAAGTGGGCAATCTTAAGGATACCTTCTCCATCGCGGTTGAAGTCAGAGGCTTTGATAACTTCCTGCTGAATCTGCATGGCCATGGGCAGCTTGAATTGTAGCATCTTGCCCATGTTGTTGTGTTACTCACCAGGGTTCTTAGACTCCTTAATCAATAGAAATTGGTAAGAAGCCAGATGAGAAACCCAGGCAAGGCTCTACCAGGACTCCCGCTGCAGCACCAGGGAGTGAGAACAAGTAACCGGTTCCCTTGTTCACTCCCTGACGTGGGGCAGACTGGCGCCTTAGAGGGAGTAAGAGGAGGGGCGGATCCGGGAGTCCAGCTGAAGGGGTGGCTCAGGTAGTTTTCCCGCGCCCTTGGTGATGCTGTGTCCAGGGATCATGCGCAGTACAGCACGCTGTTTTTGCACCGAACACTTCAGAAGAGGCAGTTGGGATTTTGATTTTTTTCTATCTTGTTCATAATTTGCCCCAACTGTGCATGCATGCACTTACTTTTAGTCCCTTACGGTTTCTTTGTATCTGTTGCTCAAGGATACATTTGACCAGGTGCAAGCATTGCAGCACAGGGTTCCGGGTCTCAGATCCCAGCCTGTCTCAGTTGCACCCATTGTCCTGAGCGTCATCCATGTGTATGGTGTTCTCCTGGGCCAAGAATGCCTGTGTCACCTTGGCCAGGACCAGCTTGGCTTGTTTAGTGCTCACGGTGGCGGCTTGGGGTGCAGGGGAAGCTGGATCAGCCTGAAGCTGGAAGCCTCCCATGCAGTCCCAACCTCCCCACTCTCAACTATCAGGAGCCAGGTTAGACCTCCAGCACTCAACCAGCTTTACAGGTGGAGACCGTGTCACCCGAACCAGAATGACTCAACTGTTGGAAATTACCTGCGTGGGGGGTTTTCTGGTACAGGTCAGAAAGCCTGCCAGACAAATTCTAAAAGTGCCGTTAACACTTTGACTTTTTAATCAGAGAAAAAATACAAAAGAATTACAGAGAATAAACATGAATGTACCCAATAACAAAAATAAATAAGTGCCAATATTTTATCATATTTACTTTAGTTTCTTTTTAAAGAAATAAAACATTACAATAAAATTGAACTCTCCTTTGCTTACCTCCTCAATTTCATTCACCTCCTTTCCTCTCCAGAAACAGGGGCTTCCATGAATTTGTAATGTAAGCATATACAGACATACACAAATAATACATAATTTTCTTATAAACTGTGTATAAATGATATCATAGGGTACATAGTGTTACAGAACTTTCCTCACTCAACATTACATTGTTAAAAATTATTTTTGTTGATATATAAAAAACATAATTGTCATTTGAATTGTGCTATAGTATTTTATCATATGTATACATCAATACTTATCTGTTTTCCTTCTAATGGACATTTGAGATGTTTCCAACATTCTGCGATCACAAACAGAGCTCTCTTCCAGAGCATAGGTGCAGGATTTCACTCGAGGTGTTAACCTACCATTGGAACGTCTGGATTGTCAACAATGATTATGAAACACGTCTCCAAAGTGGCTGACTCAGACTGTACTCCCACCTGCAGTGTCTGACAATTCTTGTTTTCCTTTATCCCAGTCAAGAGGAATGTGCCAGATTTCCAGCTTGTGTACTGCAGAGAAATGTTAGATGGAAGTGGACTGTTGTTATATATTTCAGTCTCCTCTTACCAGAATTTCATCTGTGAATCATCGATTTATATTCTTTTTCTGTGAATATAAGGAGGGGACAATTGTCCTCTCAAAAAAGTGGCCTCTATTGTACTGAAACTTTAGTTTTGATTTAGTCAAATTAATTAAGCCTTTATGATTTCTGCTTTTTATATCGTTTTAAGAGTTCCTTCCCTTTCCAAGAAAAATGCCATATGACATTATTTATATGAAGAATCTAAAAAATAATAGCAGTAATAATAAGGACACAAATGAACTAATTATTATGTTGATTTCTTGAATATGTGTGAGCACATGTGACTGTCCTTTATGATTGGATTACCACATTCTGTTGTTCCTTATTTTGTGGTTGGCTTTATTCCTTTGATAAGTATGCAAGTTTAAAAAGCTAAAGATCTAATCTGTTCTTAGAAACAATGATTAGTACATATATGAAAACAAAAAAATGTGCAGTGTACTGTCTCTGTGTATTTACATGCAATATAACGTGTGTGTGCAGAAGGACTGTAATAATTCTACACAGTAAAACTGGGGAGAAGAAGAGCTCCTTCCCTTTCCAGTGTCATAGAGATACTGTTATTTTTCAGTCAGCCTGGGATTCGTTTTTTGAATGGTGTTAGGTGGATATTCAGTGGTATTTTCCAGCTTTGGAATTTGCATACGGAAGTCAGGTTGTCTCAGCTCCACTCAGTAGGCAGTCTGCCTTCACCCCAGCGATTAATGAGGCCTCATCTACTTTTACCAAAGGCGCACGTACACTTGGGTTCATTCCCGGGCTCTTATTCTATCCCATTGGTCTGTTTGTCCATCTCTGGGCTGTTATTATCTTAGGACTTCACTTGCTGTCTTACTTTTCAGTGAGCCTATATAGCTTGTGGGGTAGATTCTTTGTTTCAGAATTATCTTGTCTACATCTTGACCCTTTGTGTCCTCTCGGCAGTAAGTTCTGATCTTTCTTTCTCTTCTTGTGGGGACGCTAATCCCATTATGAGGACTCCACCCTCCTGGCCCTACTGAACCTCATCACCTCCAGAGATTTTACGTCCTCATACAATCACCTTGGTGACTGGGGCTTCGACACGTGAATATGGGCGACACAAGCATTCAGTCCGTAACATTTTTATAGGAGTAGGACTCTAACCCTCTCTGCCATTCCTGGATCCATAGATTTATGGCTTCAGCCCCTGTTCATTACTATCGCATTCATGGAAATGTTTACCTTGTTTGTAAGCATGCTTTATCTTACTTTAAAAAAAAATTAAACTTTTTTTTTTTTTTTTTTTTTTTTTTTTACTATTTTTGAAGCAGATGGGAGAAGTTCATGGTAAAATGCATGAAATACTACTATGCATGTTTCACTGACTAAAAACTCCCCAAAGTCTAGGCTGCATTATCCGTGGTCAGCTCAGCATTATCGCCTGCTTCCAAAAACTCCCTGCGTTAGCAAGGAGACTACAGGAATGGCTTTTCCCAGAATTCCCTTCTCTCCATGATTCCAGGGCAGCATCAGGCAATGAGAGATTTTTATTTGAGGTTGGAAAGCAGAGGAATGGGAGGGGTCACACTCTGGAAGCAGGTGTGAGGTTCTCAGCAGCTTCAGGGCACTCTTTTTTTTTTTTTTCTATTGAGTTTTAGTCAGTTTACAATGTTGTGTTAATTTCTGGTGCACAGCACAATTCTTCAGTCATACGTGAATATACATATATTCATTTTCATATTCTTTTCCGCCATGAGTTACTACAAGATCTTGAATATCTGTCCCTGTGCTATACAGTATAAACTTGTTTATCTATTTTATATATACCAGTCAGTATCTGCAAATCTCGAACTCCCAGTTTATCCCTTCCCACGCCCCTCCCCACTGGGAACCACAAATCTGTATTCTGTCTGTGAGCCTGTTTCTGTTTTATGTATAAGTTCATCTGTCTTTTTTTTTATTATTATTATTCCACATATGAGTGATATCACATGGTATTTTTCTTTCTCTTTCTGGCTTAATTCACTTAGAATGACATTCTCCAGGGCCACCCACATTGCTGCAAATGGCACTATTTTATCAGTTTTGAAGGCTGAGTAGTATTCCATTGTATAAATATACCACAATAGTATCTTTATCCAGTCATCTGTCAATGAACATTTAGGCTGTTTCTATGTCTTGGCTATTGTAAATAGTGCTGCTATGAACATTGGGGTGCAGGTGTCTTTTTGAGTTAGGGTTCCCTCTGGATATATGCCCAGGAATGGGATTGCTGGGTCATATGGTAAGTCTAATTTTAGTCTTTTGAGGACTCTCTATACTGTTTTCCACAATGGTTGCACCAAACTGCATCCCCATCAATAGTGTAGGAGGGTTCAGGGTACCTTCTGAATGAACGTCTTGGGTACAGTAGGCACTAAGATAGCCAGAAGTAGCCTCTAGAGAATTTCTCACTTCACAATTGCTGGCTAAAATGCATGGTAGGAATTTCTCAAAGTGTTCTGATATTTGAAGCAGCACCCAGGTGAGCTCTTCAGAACCATGATGATGGTGATGCAGGCTGAGACCCTCACAAATAACCTCCTTGACTTCTGCTCCCCAGTCCTGCAAACAGAGGTGAAAGGCTCGAATGTCTTGATTTAACGCCTTTAGTATTTGGAGTAGAAGAATGTGGTAGCCAGCCTCCAAGATCGCCCCCAAAGATTGCTTTCTCCTGGTATTCAAGTCTTTGTGAGCTCTCCTCCTAGACTGAATCAGGAATGGCTTTGTGTAACCCACAGAATCAGGTGGAAGAGATGGTGTGTGACTTCTGAGGTGGGTCAAATACGGTATTGTGGCTTGTGTCTTGGCCTTTGGAAGCCATGCTCTGGGGGAAGCCAGTTGTCAGCTCATGAGGACACTCAAACAGCCCTCTGGAGAGGCCTACTTAATGAGGACCTGGGTCCTAACCCTAACCCTAACCCTAACCCTGGCAGCCATGTAAGTGAGCTGCTTTGAATGGACCATGGACCCTCCAGTTTCAAGCTGAGAGACAGCAAGATGGTCTTTCCCAGTGGAGCCACTTCCAAATTCCTGGCCGACAGAAATTGTGACAGATAATAGATGATTATAGTTATTATGAGCTAAGTTTTATTTTTGGGGGGGAATAATTATGCAGAAACAGATAAGTAATACAAGTGGCTTCCATTTTCCTGACTAAATGCTTATTAAAAAAGCTTCTTACTCTTCTTTTTCTCAATTTGTCTTGTGTACCTATGTAGTCACCAAACAATGTGAGTTAGATCCATTGCCTTTTTTCTTGCCTGGAATTATTTGACAAGTCCAGGCAGCTTGTGTTTTTCCAACTGGTTGCCAGTTCCCAGCCGGAAGAGTTGTTTTCATCTCCCAAGATTATCAGCATGTCCATTGCTTATTCTTCTTTCAGATAGAAGATGGCGGGTTTGAGAGCTGTCGGAATGTGACTTGTCAAACCCCATCTCTACTGTTTCCTGGCTGTATCAACTTGAGTGAATTTCTAAAGATTTATACATTTTGGTTTTCTTGACAATTAAGTATGAATAATAGTATGTACCACAGAAGTTTATAAGCAACTTAAATTTTAAAAGTATATTAAAAATTCACAACGTATTGTCTGGCACATGGTGGCCATTTACTAATGGTTTCTGTGATGACGATGGTGATGAGGAGGAGGGGGATAATGATAAAGGGTGGACTTTGGTATTTGGCATTCAAGGGCTCCCACAAGACCCTCCCTGTTTCAATTACCTGTTGTGTAACATACCACTTCCAAAGTTTGTACCTCACAGCAAGACTATTTTATTGTCTCTTGCAATTCTGTGGGTTGACGGAGCTCAGTCGAGTAGATCTTCTGCTCCCTGTGGTATTGACTGGAGTCATCTGGGGGCTTTACTGGGTTGCAGTATGCAAGCTGACTCACTCACATGGTGGTCTTAATGTTGTCTGTTAGGTGGGAGCTCGGCTGGGGCTTTGATCAACGAGCCTACACATGGCTTCTCCACGTGGCTTGGGCTTCTCATAGCATGGTGGCTGAATCCGAAGAGGCAGTATCTCAGAAGCAAAAGCAGGGAGTGAAAACTACTGTTTCTCCTAAAGGTTAGGCCCCAAACTGGCATGGCATTATTTCTGCTATGTTCTATTTGTCAATCAGTCACAGAACCAGCCCAGACTCAAAATTAGGAGTGAAGTCTGCCTCTAGATAGAGATAGTGACAAAGAATTTGCCATCACATTTAAGCCACCACATTCCCCAATTTCCATTCCAAATATCACCCAAGGGGATTCTATGAAGCAAGGTAAATCTGTTAGCTTTTCCAAGATATGCCTGGTTTTTCCTTATCTTTCTGTCCAGAGCTAGCCTGCCCATCTCCATGAAGTTTTCCTTTGGATACCTCTACCCTTTGGAGGATCCTAGAACTGACTGTCACGATTGGCCATTGATCAGTGCCTCCGTGCAGTTTTATGACAACACAGTTATTTGTTGGTATCCATAGGGGATTGGTTCCAGGACCCCTTGAAGGTTCCAATATGTTCAGATGCTCAAGTGCCTTATATAAAATGGCATAGTATTTGCAAATGACCACTGCAAATCCTCCCGTGTACTTTAAATCATCACTTGATTACTTTTAATACCTAATACAATGGAAATGCTATATAATTAGTTGCTGGAGTGTGTAGCAAATTCAAGTTTTCCTTTTTAGAATGCTCTGGAAAAATATTTTTGATCTGCAGCTGGTTGGACTGACAGACGTGGAACTGTGGATGTGGAGGGTGGAATGTACACGCACCTGTTACTTGACACTTTCCAGACCTGAACCTCATTTTGTATGTGCTTTCCCGTCGAGTGGGGCGTATATGGCTGGGCTTTCGGCATTAACCGTTGCTGAGGAAGTATCTTCTGACTTGAATACTACACTGTGAAGAGGCAGCGGTTACATTACATTTCCATGACTGGTTTTATCTATGCAGTAGTCGTCTAACGTCCTAAACGGGCACCCTAGCTACCCATAAAATAAGAACTACTCACAAGGGAAGCAGAGGGAACACGTGGCTGGCTGTTAACTTCATGTGTGAGCAGAAGCGTAGCCTTGAAGGACCTGACAGTGATATGAAGAGATTAATAGCGGAATCAATATGCAGTCTCTATCAACAATGCATTCGTTGGGGTATGAAATGTGAATCAGGCTGAAGGAATCATGCAACTGAAAGATGATTATATTCATAGGAATAGAAAGATGAAATATTCAAAGAAGATGGCGACAGGCCTGTAACTTTAACTTCAGATGTTAATATCACCTACCGAAAGGACTTAAAATAGAGCTAAAATTCAGAAATTAAAAATGGAAAAAGAAAAAATGAAAATTTGCACGTTTCTTTGAGGAATATGTCTAGGTGCTCTTGTGTGAGTCTCCCATGTGGTTACTACAGCCGTGGCTTTTCCTGTACGGCACAGCCACTTTAAAAACAAATCACATGACATTACTTTTGACTAATTTTACTATATTCTCTGTAACTAATTGGTCATTTTTAAAATGTACGAGTAAACTTTATACTCCCTCTAAAAAAGGAAGGGGATTGGCATTTATTGAACATTCAGAGCCAAGCACGTCGCTGGGTTTACACGTCGCATTTCGTGTATTTTGATGCTCGTTGTAGAAGTGGAGTTACTCCCGTCTGACAGACAAGGAAACCAAACACTTAACTTGCTTTATCTCACAACCAGTACGTGGAAAAGCCAGAACTGAATGCAGGTCTGTCTGAGGCCAAGGCCCTTATCTTTCATTGGTACCATCCTACCTACAACTCCCTTGAAATGAAGCTATCTGGGTGAAAAAAGAGGGGGAACTGCTTAACTAGGGACCGCGGTTTCTAGAGCATTTTAATCATAAACTCCCCACGGTGAGGGCATGATTTGGGCAGCCTCTCTGCGTGCAGACTTTCACCACTGCCTAGGATAAAAGCTAAACATTAACCCACCCGAGCACCACTTTTCTCCTTTTGTTTTTAAACCCCCATGACTCTCAGTGGCTTTGGTTATAGACCCTGTCTATGATTACTCCCTTTTAGACAGCTTCTGGGCACCGTGACGACATGTTTGGAAACACCATGGCATATTTGTGGTGATTAAACTTCACTGAGAAAATGTCTGGGTCCTAGGTTTCCACAGGCCCCGTGGCTCCATCATGGCCTGGGGTTCCCTATTTATGCCTCCGTTTGAGGAATCTCAAGAGAGTTCTTGGGCTCCTTCTCTTCAGCCTCAGAAGGGAGGGAAAGAATCCTGGCTGGGCATTTCCAGAGGGCTTCAAGAGGATCAAAGAGAGAAAAGCAAACACGGAGGGAAAATGTGCTATTTATTCTCGGAACAAAGTTACATTGGCAGCTCTCTCCTCCCCAGTAACGCGTGCTTTCCTGGAAGGATTATGCACGTGCCTGCTCCCCCCCCCCCACCCCCGTAGGCTTTAACCCCCTCTCGCCTGTGACCTGCAGCGTCTGTCTTCCACTGCCTCTCAGCCGGGCTTTCAGTTCTCTCACTGGCTGGGAGAGATTTAAAGAGATTAAAAGCACCCGTGAGAGAAAGCAGGTCAGCACAGCCGCTGCAAGTGCCCGTGTGAGCAACCCAGGCCGGCAGTTCAATCTAAATTCGGCCCTGTGAGTGGCATTCCTGCACCACAGCTGGGAGGGCCCCAGGCATCTTAGGGTCTCCGTCCCCACGGAAAGAAGGAGGAGGCTTAAGCTGAAGGGAGGAGGCTGCTGAGTACGGGTGCTTTTCTTCCGGAGAGAAATCTCATTCATGTATTTTCTCAGGGGCACTTCTGCTCTTAATTAAGCAGTTGAACGAATTCACTGAGTACTGCACGGCAAGATAACTTATTGAGAAGCTCTCTTGTGTCTTTCTCTCTTTGTTGTCAGCGCTCGTCTCTCCTCTGCACCAAGAAGGTAGGAAAACTCTTGTGTGCCCTTGTCTTTGGGGGCCTTTTGGCTGCAGGGGTGAAAACGGACTTTCCAGGAGAAGACGACACCCTTACTCTTGGCTTTGTTTCGGCCACCTGTGCTCACTGAGGGGAACCGTGTGCCCTGTGCTGGCGCTGGAGTGGGGGCTTCGGGTTTCTGAGGGTGCACATCCTGACTGCAGGCTAAGGAGGTCCCTGAAAAAGAAAGAAAAACAAGGTTATTGAGGGTGCTCATGAAGTGTGACTGCCCGGGGCTTCCTTTCCCACAGCACTCCCAGTGAGGGCTGCTGAGGGGCAGGAGGAGGGGTGGGGTAGAGTAGAAACAGCTAAGCATTAAGGACTGTGGCCTTGAGAACCCCTGTGGAAAAATCCCAAGTCCCAGGGCTCAGAAGAACCCGCCTCCTGGGTCCACACAGGACTGGAAAATAAGCCTGGATGTGGGGACCAGTGCAGACAGAGTTTGGAGGGCCCTCTTTGCATGCTCTGACTTCACCAGGAACATACCCTTGACCTTGGGGAGGGGGCACGCCCCAATAAGGACTGAGGTTAAATTTCCCTATGGAGGGAGTAAAGAGCTCTGGGCAAATTAAATTCAGTTTAGAGAAATAAGTGTGATGGTTCTTGCACCCTAATCACCTACTGGGTACAAGGCACTGAGCCAAACTCTGGAGAACAAGCATCTACTGCCCTCACAGGTGAGGCAGCACGTTGCAGAGTTCACGATAAAGACATGTCACAGATGCCAGGGACCCAGAAGGGAGTGTTTCCTCTAATTAGGCTCAGGGAAACCTTTCCAGAATTGCTCACCTTTTTCCCCTGACTCTTTAAAGATGAATTAGAATTCCTCAGGGGAGGATGGGGGTGGAGTTGAGAACATTCTGTACAAAGATACAGAAGTGTGAAATAACATGACAGGTTTAGGAAACAGGAAGGAGGCTGATACAGCTGAAGCATGACAGGTTGTTACAGGATGGGTGGGGAAGTTGGGTGGGGAAGTTAGGTGGGGCCGATCCCGAAGGGCTTTGCATCCCATGCAAAGGAGTCTAGACTTTATCCTGTAGAAGGTGGGCAACTCCCAAAGGATTTTAGTGACATTAACAGATGCATTATTACGAAACAAAGCCATTTAAGGAAGGTCACAAAGGAGGAATGACCACAAAGATAAAAGAGATTCTGGGAGATGGGGAAATGCAGAAGTGAAGGGAGAAGATTTTGTGAAGCAGAAGGTGACCAACAGTGGACAGTGCTGCCAAGAGGTGCCGACACAAGCTCAGGGACAAAGCTATAACTTGCATTTTCTTTTTTTTTTTAATTGAGGTATAGTCAGCTTATGTTGTGTCACTTTCTGGTGCACAGCACAATTCTTCAGTCACACTTGAATGAATATATTCATTTTCATATTCTTTTTCACCATAGGCTACTACAAGATATTGAATATATTTCCCTGTGCTATACAGTATAAACTTGTTTATCTATTTTATATATACCTGCCAGTATCGGCAAATCTCAAATTCCCAGTTTATCCCTTCCCACTCCCCTCCCCTCTGACAACCACAAGTCTGCATCATATGTCTGTGAGTCTGTTTCTGTTTTATATATAAGTTCATTTGTCTTTTTTTTTTTAGATTCCACATATGAGTGATATCACATGGTATTTTTCTTTCTCTTTCTGGCTTAATTCACTTAGAATGACATTCTCCAGGGCCATCCATGTTGCTGCAAATCACATTATTTTATCAGTTTTGAAGGCTGAGTAGTATTCCATCGTATAAATATACCACAATGGTATCTTTATCCAGTCATCTGTCAGTGGACATTTAGGCTGCTTCTATGTCTTGGCTATTGTAAATAGTGCTGCTGTGAACATTGGGGTGCAGGTGTCTTTTTGAGTTAGGGTTCCCTCTGGATATATGCCCAGGAGTGAGATTGCTGGGTCCTATGGTAAGTCTAATTTTAGTCTTTTGAGGAATCTCCGTACTGTTTGCCACAATGGCTGCACCAAACCGCATTCCCACCAACACTGTAGGAGGGTTCCCTTTTCTCCACACCCTCTCCAGCATTTATCATTTGTGGATTTTTGAATGATGACCATTCTGACTGGTGTGAGGTGATACCTCATTGTAGTTTTGAGTTGCATTTCTCTTATAATTAGTGATATTGAGCATTTTTTCATGTGCCTATTGGTCATTCGTATGTCTTCATTGGAGAATTGCTTGTTTAGGTCTTCTGCCCATTTAACTTGCATTTTCTTAAAGCACAACTATTAACAGTTTTACTAGGCATGCTTCATAGTTCTAGTGCCTCATTTTTTAAATAATTAAAACTTCTCCATTTTACAGTAACTTCCTCTTTGTTAGAAAGAGACTGTTTTGTATGAACGATTTATTGAATGAAATTCTGCCCATGCTTATTTAAACTTGTTAGCCAAGATGAAAAAAGTAAAGGAGGTGTCAGCCTGGGCGTGACAATCTCCTTATGGAAAATAAAGGGAACAAAACAAAAGCAAAATTTACACTCAGCTATGTTTACGGCTTAACTGGTGAACACGTTTTGATTTAAAACCTATCATTAATCAGAGGTAATGTTGTGTTGGGCAGCAGAAACTGGCTAGAGAAATATTTTGATTTCCACTCTATTACCTCAAGCAAGATAAAGTGGTTGAGCAAAGAGGATTTCGACTTCTACTCTTCTGACTGGGCCTGTGAGGAAATGACTCAATGAGAGATAAGCCTCCACTTTGTAATAGAATAAAGACTTGCTTAATTGATATCTGTTCCTCATTATTTCATCCCCTTTGGGCATGTAACATTTTAAGAAAGGTAGGGGAGGTGATGAGCACACCGGAGGCTGGATGGGGCATGTACAGCTTAAGCTCCCTGAGCCTTTTAGTATTATTAAAATTTTTTGTACCGGTGCTTCCAACATCCTCTTGTAGTCCTCTGTACAGGTAAAGCACCCCATTCTGGAAAGGAAGAGAAGGACTGAGCATGTTAATTTCATTACCTACATCTGGAAACTAGAATGCAGAGGGGGCACAACTGTCATCACTGATTTATTTGGTTATTAAAGGCATCCATTAGGCCTTGTAAAATGTTGGTAAAAGGTTGGACTATAAATGAGTGGTGCTGCGTTCTTCAACCTTGGTGTCGAGGAGCAGGTGTTAGTAGCTAATACTATCGAATGACTAGTTCCATTTCATCGGGCTGTTGTGAGATGAATAAACTTAAATGCCACCTGGTTAATGACTATCCATGGGACTTAACAGACATCCCATTACTTTGCCAGGGAATGCAACGGCAAAAGTGAGAACATGGTTTAAAAAAAAGAAGGAAGGAAGGTGGGAAGGAAGGAAGGAAGGTGGGAAGGAAAGAAGGAAGAAACAAAGAAGCAAAGAAAGAAAGAGAAATTGTCTTACCTTTCCTGACTAATATTTTAAACAAGTACACATTTTTTTCCAGCTTACTTTTGTTAAGATGAATGAATATGAAATGACTGTAGGGCAGAACATTAAAAAAACAATTCTCAGCCTTCTGATTTTCCTAAAGTGACATCATTAGTGGTGACACACCGATGTCTCTGTCTGTGCATCTATTAGCCTCTCATCAGGCCATGAGGCAATTTCTTTTGTCTTTCATTTTTCGATTTACATGACTGCCTTGCTCCGACACTCCTGGAGATCATTTACTATTTCTGGAATTCATAACTGCTTGATGTCTGAAGGCTTCTTGTAAATAACAGTGCCATCAGAGAAGGGACAAGGATTCTGGTTTCAATCGTTCGCGTTTTCTTGGGGCGGAACCGGATTTCCTGCTCTTCGCCGTGTGGTGATGCCCTCTCTCACTCAAGGCTAAGTCTAGGGGTATTTGTTAGTTTGGCATCATCTTGACATGCTTTGGTCAAGAGAGAGATTTTTAATATCTTCCTCTTCCTGATAACTTTCGGCGATCATCCATTACTAAACCGAGAGCCTTACTATTTTGCAAGCTCCTCACCTGTCAGGACCCAGGCTTTGTCTCTGCATTTCCTACTGAAGTGGTTCTCTATCCTGACTGCACATTTTAGTTACCTGCAGAGGTTAAAAAAAAAAAAAACAAAAAAGGGGGGCCCCACGCCTAGAAATTCTGATTCAGTTGGTCCGGTCTGGACCCCAGCTTGGTATTTCAGAATACGCCTCAGTGAGGCTTGGGTATAACTTGCAGCAAGGTTGCTTACGGTGTCTAGGGCAAGTCCCTGTGAAGAGCAGGTGGCTCCAGGAAATGGCAGTTAAATTGAAACACATTGGTAAAGGGGCTACACAGGGCCAGATGATTTTGGGAGAGGACATATCTGGACATACTTCACTGCTGGCATCATTTTTTTAAAATTTTATTTTATTGAGGTATAGTCAGTTTACAATGTTGTGTCAGTTTCCAGTGTAGAACACAATTTTTCAGTTATACAGGAACATACATATATTCATTGTTGCATACTTTTTCGCTGTGAGCTAACACAAGATCTTGTATACATTTCCCCGTGCTGTACAGTATAATCTTGTGTATCTATTCTACATATGCCTGTCAGTGTCTACAGATTTCTAACTCCCAGTCTGTCCCTTCCAGCCCCCCTCCCCCTCTGGCAACCGCAAGTTCGTGTTCTATGTCTGTGAGTCTGTTTTCTGTTTTGTATTTATGTTCATTTGTCTTTTTCTTTTCTTCCTTTCTTTTTTTTTCTTTTTTCTTTTTTTTTAGAGTCCACATATGAGTGATCTCATATGGTATTTTTCTTTCTCTTTCTGGCTTACTTCACTTAGAATGACATTCTCCAGGGACATCCATGTTGCTGCAAATGGCGTTATGTTGTCAGTTTTTATGGCTGAGTAGTATTCCACTGTATAAATATACCACCTGTTCTTTATCCAGTCATCTGTTGATGGACATTTAGGCTGTTTCCATGTCTTGGCTATTGTAAACAGTGCTGCTATGAACATTGGGGTGCAGGTGTCATTTTGAATTAGGGTTCCTTCTGGATATATGCCCAGGAGTGGGATTCCTGGGTCATATGGTAAGTCCATTCCTAGTCTTTTGAGGAATCTCCATGCTGTTTTCCACAGTGGCTGCACCAAACTGCATTCCCACCTCATGGCTGGCATCCTGTAGTACCTTAAGCAGCTCCTCATTTGGGGGTAAAACCACAGGGGCCTGAAGGTCTCACCTTAGCTCAGCTGGTAGCTCCGGTTTGTATTATGCTCTCCCCTTCGGTGCTGTGCCTAGTTTCCTCAACAGTAAAATGGAAGTAATCAGTTTGAGGCTGTATTTTTGTTTAAGGCAAAAACCAGCACCAGTAAAAATTTGCCACAGTGAGCTTTGTACGAAATCATGCAAACCCGGGTGGGAGTTTGGGAAACGGAAGCAGCAGAAATGTGTTTGGGGTCCTTGTCGAAGCTGATCCGTAGGGCTCAGTGATAATGTGGACTTAGGGATCCTCCCACCCAGGATCGCGACATTAGTGTTGCTGAAGAAATGCCACAGCCTCCCCTGACTGAGGCTGAAACTACCACTCCTCCTTCGTGCGGAGTGAAGGGGCTCTGAGGAATAGACCTCTCCTATGAGTTGGACGTGCTGCTTGGCCAGGACACCAGCGTGCAGGATGGTGGAGCCCTGCTCTTACCACCAGTGCTGTGGTAGTCCTGAACGCCCTGCAGGGAGGCCCAGGTCTGCTGGGACGCACATCAGCAAGAGTGCTCACACTGAGCTCGGTTCACAGCCCTGGGCCTGGAGCCACGCGTGGAGCAGCTACTTCAGGTGCTGGGGTCCTGGGATGAGCCTCCTTCCCCTTCTAACCCCTGCCCCTGGCTGCAGCTGGAGCTGTGCGCTCCAGTTACACACAGGACTCCCTCCTGCACAAGGACTCCCTCCTGCCTGCGCCCCTGCCCGGCTCATCCTGTGTGGCTCAGACCCAGCTTGTGCTCCTATCCACCTCAGCCCTAAGTCCCGTGACCAGGGGAGTAGCTGCACAAGGTAGCCCCTGAGCAAATCCCCTGGCCCAGCAGAGGGTCTTAATACCCCTTCTCACATCCGATCCAAAGTCTGAATTGTTCTGCTATTATTTAATTATGTCCCCCTAGAGATGGAAAATACAGGCTTCCCTCTTTCATGATAGTTGTGCCACTAGTGATGTACTGGACCCTCTCATTTTGGGATAAATCTCCACAGTGCTTTTGGTTTCCCTTAACTGTCCACAGTTTATCTCTCCTCATCTCAGGCTATGGAGGATCAAGCCACACATAGTATCTTAGTAAAAGGCAATCACAGACAACTTACGGGATTGGTGGAAAACAGAGAGTTTTGATGATTGCATAACTGTAAGAAGTGAGTGGGACCTGAAATGAGGACTTTCCTTCCTATGGAAAGGGTCGTGGTGAATGTGGACAGTTGTGGTATTAAAATGTAGCACTTGAGAAACCTGGGTTGCTGGAACAAACAGATCTTCACTTCATGAAATCTCAGTTTTCTCATCTATAAAATATGAAAAACAAGAGTACTTAACATGTCAAGATGCTGTGAAGATTAAAAGAATTATATGTGTAAAGGACTGGTGCAGGGTTGGGCACCTAAGAGGCTCTTGTTAGTAAGTAAGGCAGTAAGTGCACACACATGCAACCATGAAGTGGGTAGCTTTGAAGAGTTCCTTCCAAGGCTTAACCATAGTCCACAGGTCTCCTGAGATAGCTGTTCTGGAAGCATCCATTTCTATAGGATTCTGGAGCAGTCACTCTGCAGCTCTTCCCTCAGGTTGGTTTCCATGCAAGGATGCATGCTTTGGAGAATGACCCCAAAAGGGCTCTCTGGCCACTTAGGTCCAGCTGCACAACCAGAGGCAGGGGCTGCCCTCGTGGCAGTTCTCACCCCTTTATATCTACGACTCCTGAGACTAGATGGAGTGCATGGTTCTACAGTACCTTCTTCATTATAGTGATATGAGGTGATCCTAAGCAGAGCGTTTAGCCCAATGCCTGGTGTGTACTAAGCCTGTAACAAATGTTGGCAGTTCTTAATAGTAGTAATTTTTAATCCAAAGCTGGGTCCATGGGTCAGAGTGCTTCCAAACGTCTTTCCTCCAGTTTAGGGAGCAAGCGAATAGGCTCTGGGTTGGGGCCAATCTATGGAAAGTCTCTGACACCTACTAACATTTGTGTCTTCTTTCTTTCTCTTCTCTTCTCTTTCTCTTCTTTCTTTCTTCCTTCCTTCCTTCTTTCTTTCTTTCTTTCCTTTTTTTGCTTTTCTTTCTTTCACATTTATTGAGCACCACTTATTTGTATCGCCGTTTGCTCAGCACACAATTCTCTGACTTCCGGTGTTCATCCATGGCAGTTACACTGGGCTGGTACAAATAGTGTTACGCCAAGAAAACCCACTTCTCAATACCACTTCTCTGTCTCCCTGCTGATAAAGCTGGAGAGTTAGGAGGAGCTCTGATCACGGCACCTTACAAGCCAGGGTGTGAAATCTGGAGTTAGTTATGTATGTATTTGACAGATAAAGAAACTGAGGTCTGAGTGCGGAGTATTTGCCCAAGTTCAGAGAGTACTCTGCTGGCCATCTGGGGCTAGAATCTGGTTCCCTGATCAGTTTAGGAGACAAGGGCCCTTTTCAGCAGGCGAGCTGCCTCTGTATGAGAGTGACATAACTAGTCTTTTATATTTTCATCTACACATAGGTGTTCTTTTCTGAAGAGGTGCATTTCAAAACTAAATGAAGTAGTTCTTGAATAAGTCTAGAACGGTGGTTCTTAGCTCTGACTGTATTAGATCATCTGAGAAGCATTTAAAAAAATACTGATCTTGGAGTCCTACACCAGACCAATTAAATAAGCATTTGTGGGAGCAGGGGCCTCAGACTGGTGTTTAAAGCTCTCCAGGTGTTCCTAATGTACAGTCAGGGATCCATGGTCTAATATGCAGTCACTCTAATATACAGTCAGTGGCCTAGACATCAGTGCTTTCAAAATTCTAATGCACATTTGAATTATCTGGAGATCTTATTAAAATGCAGATTCTGACTCAGTACATTAAGTGGGACTGGAAAGTTCCCATATCTAACAAGCTCCCAGTTCATGGTAATACTGCCAGTTCCCAGACCACACTTGGAATAGCCTCTCCAGAAGGTGCTCTGGATTCTGGTCATCCAGTGGTCACTAGTTACTCCAGCCAGAGGCCTGGAAATCACCTCTTTCCTTCATCCTCTCAATCCGCACCCTATCAGCTCTTGTCGATTCCACCCACTGCTCCCTGCAGCCCCTGTCCTCTCTTAATAGACTGGGCAACATTCTCTTCCATGTTCGTCCACCGTCACTCCCCAACCTGGCTGTGCTCTCTGCTAGATCGTCTCCTCATGGGGCTTTTTTGACTCCTTCTTGGCACTGCGCACGCCGGTTTTACTCTGTAGAAAGCTCTTCCAGGTCTTGACCTACCTCTTAAGGGACCACAGAATCCCTGGACCCCCGCTGCCCGCACTAGTCACGTATGACGACTGTCTGGGAACAGTATGCCCTTCTGATTCTTCTCTAAGTTTCCGGCGCCCAGCTGAGAGCCTATCAGCCTAACGGTTGTTGAATTTAAGAAAGAAAACCCCAACTCTGAATGAGCAAGCCAAACAAAGACCTCAGCTGCTCTCCTTCCGATCAAAATGAACATTCCTTTAAGATTATGCATCAGGTTTTAAACTCCCCACCTGGAAAAAAAAAAGTTGACCAAATTCAACAAAGTAAGTATTATTTCCCATAGTTTAATGGGAGCTCAAAGCAGGCGACAGGACAGGAAGGAGAGCATGGATGCTGGCAGCCGCTTGGGGGTCTGCTTCCAAACCTGGCTCGTCCCAGCAGAGGGAAGGGGTAGAGCTCTGGGCCAGGGTGGGGACAGCCGCCGGGGAACCCTCCAGGGCCCTGCACACGGTCAGAAGCGCCCAAGGGAGGAAGGAGTGCGGGAGCTCGAACCGACTCGATGCGGAGGGAGGCGCCGCCGCCCGCCGCAGCCAGTCAGGTTCCGCGTCTCTCCAGGGCCCACAGGGGCCGCTCGCCTGGGGAAGGGGGCGGGGGGTGGGGGGAGAGGGCAGGTCCCGGGCAGAGTGGGTGGAGTGGAGGGGGAGACCGAAGGAAATGAGGCAACCTTTTCCTCCCGCGGACTCGCGCTCCTCCGGCGTCTGCGGGGCTCGGCGCTGCCGCCCGGGACCCCGTGCCCCGCGCCAGCCGTGGCGAGTCCCCCGCTGGGATTTCTTACCCAGGCGCCAGTGCCAGCCTGGTGGCGTCCTTCCCTTAGGGATCGGCTCTGGTCCCCCGGCTCGGGCCCCCGGCGCCCGGACCTCAGACCCCGGAAGTGCGCGCCGGCGGTGCCAGCGAAGGTAAGCGGCGACGGTGAGCGCGCTCGGGGCGCGCGGGCGCCCGGCATCCCCAGCGGGCCCTGGCCTGGCCGCTTCAGCCCCTCTTCGGAAACACCGGAGAACTGCTGATCCCCTGCCCGGGTGTTCCAGGCTGGGTCCCCCTGGGAACTTCGCTTCCCAGCACTTTCTCTCTCCCTCTCTCTCTCCTCGCACTTTCCTGTTGCCTCCGCCCCGCGTTTTCTGGTGCCAACAACTCTCTGCTCCCTGCTTAAGCAGTCCGGCTTCGGAGAGCTAGAGAGCGAGTCCTTTACAAATCTCGGCGCCTCTCTCCTCCTCCGCCTCTGGGACCAGGGGCTGAGCATGCGGGCCCCGCGACACGGACTGGCTTTGACCCTGGCCTGCCGGGTGCGAACCTGCCCGAATTCTCCGTGGCTCACGTTGAACTCATTTACCTGGCTCCTTTTAAGCACTCAGCTGGCCACATGCTTTTGGCGACCCCCAGTTGACCCCCTGAAATCAAAGCGGATTGGGGAGTGAAAAGGCCCTTGGGGCCCCTGTAGCCTCAGGGAGACGCTCTGCTAGTGGAGAGGGGCGCCGTCAGCTCCTTGTCCTTCTATTTGGGGTTCCCAAGAATTGGAGTGTAGGGGTGGGGAGGAGCACTGGATATGGGACGCACGTGGGACATGGAGGTAACGAGGCTGGCTTGGAAGGAGAGGACAGCCAACCACTTCGTGCTAGCTTGCCATTTTGCTCTTACTAACTGCCTGAGTTCTCACATGAAGCCTCTGATTAGGAACTCCTATCCCTAGTTTCCAAACGGGCAAAATGACGTGCAGAGGTTCAGTAATGCCACCAGGGCTGTAAAGCTGAGAAGGGGCCCAGCCAGGATTTGGGAATGGGTTGCTTTGTAGTGCACATCCCATGCCCAGCCCTAAGGGTTCCTCTGTCCGGTCTGAGTAGGATCCTACCATTGGCTTATACTACGGGGGACTGGGCTTTTTCTATTTTGAGCAAATACATCTTGATTCCATTCGAATGCAGATGATTTATTTAGTACCTACTGTCCTCACAGTTCAGTGGTAAGCACTGATGTTTCACCTTTGACCCTCACTCTTTCATCCTTTCCCATCATCCATCCAGCCTGTCACCAAATATGTAATTCTTCCCCAAAAGGCTGGCTTGAGTCTCTCTCCGCAAAAGGCATTAAGCTTAATGGCTAAGATCCCAAGCCCTGGAGTGAGACCGTCAGCGTTTGAATCCTGGATGAGAACTTTGTGCAGCTTTCTGTGTCTCTATTTCCTCATCTGTAAAGTAAGGATGGGAGGATTCAAAGCAGTGGCTCTCAACTAGGATTTTGGTTTTGCCTCCCAGATGACATCTGGCAATGTCTAGGAACATTCCTGGCTATTAACATGTTAGTGGGGAAGGATGCTATTCATCTGATGGGTGGAGACCAGGGATGGTGCTAAGCGTCCTGGGATGCACAGGACAGCTCCGCACAACAAAGAATTATCCCACTCTAGTGGTGCTTGCTGACGATGAGAAACCACTGTATTAATTTATCAGTTGATGAAGAGCGCTGTCATTCCCAACTCTCATCCTCTTACCTGCTTCAGTTTGGCTGATCGTACCAGCCTCTGTCCCAAATCCCCCCTCATTCCAGTGCTAGAATTCTGTTGTTAAAACCACTGCCACAAATGATAAATGCTAGAGAGTGTGTGGAGAAAAGGGAACCCTCCTACAGTGTTGGTTGGAATGCATTTTGGTGCAGCCACTGTGGAAAACAGCATGGAGATTCCTCAAAAGGCCACAAACAGACTTACCATATGACCCAGCACTCCCACTCCTGGGCATATATTCAAAGAGAACCCTAACTCAAAAAGACACTTGCACCCCAACGTTCATAGCAGCACTATTTACAATAGCCAAGACATGGAAACACCCTAAATGTCCATCAACAGAGGACTGGATAAAGAAGATTTGGTGTATTTATACAATGGAATACTACTTATCCTTCAAAAATGATAAAATAATGCCATTTGCAGCAACATGGATGGCCCTGGAGAATGTCATTCTAAGTGAAGTAAGCCAGAAAGAGAAAGAAAAATACCACATGATATCACTCAAATCTGGAATCTTAAAAAAAAAATACAAATGAACTTATATATAAAACAGAAACAGACTCACAGGCATAGAATACAGACTTGTGGTTGCCGGGGGGGAGGGGGGTGAGAAGGGATAAACTGGGAGTTTGAGATTTGCAGATACTGACTGGTATGTATAAAATAGATAAACAAGTTTATACAGCATAGCACAGGGAAGTATATTCAGTATCTTGTAGTAGCCTATGGTGAAAAAGAATATGAAAATGAATGTACGTATACTTAGATATGACTGAAGCATTGTGCTGTGCACCAGAAATTGACACATTGTAAACCAACTATACCACAAGTAAAAAAAAAAAAAAAATTAAAAAAAAAAAAACCCCACTGCAGGCCATGCTACTACACTGCCTTAATAACCTTGTTGGGCTCCCTGTGCTAACGGAAGGGACAGGAATCTGGGCGTGTTTTACAGGCACCAGAGATAGATCCTGTGCATATTAAAATTTGAGAATCACTGTCTTACAGAATAAAAACTAACCTCCGACGTTGGCATACGTGCCTGTTCACGCTGGCGTCGACTTACCTTCCCAGACTCACCTTATGACACTTCCTCCTGTACTATTCTCCTGGTGTTCTAGGTCTTGACTTTTTGGAATGCCCTTCCTCCTCCATGGCTGGCAAATTCCTCATCATTCTCTGAGACTACAGCTCAAGTACCCCTCTGGGTGAAGTGTTCTTTAGTTCCTGGAGATGGCTCAGTTCTGTCCCTCCCTGCTACCCCAGCCCCAGCCCCTTTTTTCTTTCATTGTGTCTCTTGTAGTGTTTACTGCACTGTATAAGGGATCCCCTGACCAGTCATGTGTACCTGGAACATAGTACAGTGCTGTGTTCACGGTGGTGGTTAAGCTTGTAGGCTTTGGAGTCAGGCTGCCCGTGTTCAAATCCTAGTTCTGCCATTTATTAACTCTGTGACCTTAAGCACTTTGACTTAGTCTCTCAAACCATTTTTAGTAAAATAGGAAGAAATAGTCTGCCTTCTCTACAGACTGTGACTGACTAATGGGATAATGATTGCTCATCATAATACTGAGTGCCTACTCTGTGCCAGGACATGGTTCAAGTTTGGCATTTTATATTTTCACTCATTTAATCTTTATTTATAGGACCATATAAAGTTAGTATTACCCTATTTTCCAGGCAAAGAAATGAAGGCACAGAGAGGCTAAGTGGTTTCCCCAAAGTGGTAGGCCAGGATTCACAGAGACATCCGAATTGCAAAACACACACCCTTCACACTGTGCAGGTAAAGGGCTTGAACCAGTGGTCCACATACAGTAAGTGCTCTGTAAACATGAGCTGGAGTTTGTTGTGTCCATTAATAAGAGGCAAAGTCCATTGGCTTTTTCAGCTGCACCACACTTGTGGTCTAAGACTGTGCCGTTATTTTTACACCTCCCGTTCCTTTCCCCTCCTCCTTGCCCCTAACCCAGTCTCAGAAGGACGAGACATTGGGGTCTATCTCCTGTCACAGCTCTTGGTCAGCACCAATGAACTTGTTGCTAAATGAAGTCTTGCGTGTGTCTGACCAGGGTCAGATCAGCATTAACTCTTTGGGGAGGGGCTCATGGAGTCAGCACACCTGCCTGGAAGAGAGAGGTGCAGACTTAGGGTCAGGAGCTACCTGACTCCGGCTTTGTCGTTTCTAAGCACGTGCCCTTTGCAGCGTGCACCTAGCGCATAAATACTGGGTTAAATTAATCAGCGGGTGTGGGATGGATGGATGAATGACACCAGCTGGGTCTCCCATCTTATACTTGATGAGATACAGAGTATACTTTCTCTCTATGTGTTATAAAGAACATTTATATATTAAAGATAAAACTTAAGGATTTAATGACTCCTATGGAATTTTGGAAAGCCAGGTTTGGGACCTGTCACTGACCCCCTGTCTGAGTCATGTGTGACATTGGATGCTAGGTTACAGTGGATCACTTCACCGACTTGGAGTCTTTTGTTTCCCTGAATGAAGCCCTGCTTTTGGAACTTGAACCCTTTTCTTGCTGGTCCATTGGCTGCTTGCTGCATAGGCCAGACCTCCTTGCACGAATACTTGCACATTTGTGTGCTCTGGTTTCTTTCACAGCTGACCCACACAGCTGTGACCCCCTTGAGTTTGCTTGTTTTGGTCTGTTGTCCCCAAAACTTCAGTGGAATGAGGTTACTTGGTGTGTGCAAGGCCTTGCAGTCTTGTTAGGGGTCACAGAAATCCTCTGATAAGGCTGCTTTCGAGAATGGAGCAGGGTGAGAATGTCCCCACTCATTAACACGTTAGCGACCCCTCAAGGCCCCTGTAGCACTGCCTTCTCCCTTCAGACCCGGACTCTTACTGTCTTCTGGCGTTATCCCCTTTCCTGGGTCACAAGTTGACTGATCTGAGAAAGGTTCCCCCAGGGTGCTAACAGTTGGAGCCAGAGTCTGACCCAAGATCTTTGGGGCACCACTTGCATTTTCACTGAGCCTTTTAAGGCCTGATCCAGAAGATGAACTAGCCCAGGAGAGGGTGTCAGGCCCAGCCCCAGATTTTCAGGCCTCTGGTGCCATCCCCTTGCTGCCATGTTGGGCGGCACCTCTTAGCTGACCAGCAGTCCGATTCCCAATGACGCTGGCTCCTGCTTGCGTGTGGAGTTCTGCGGAGAGGTGCCTCACCCTGCTTAGGCCTTGAGCTGTGTTCGCTGTGAAATGCCCCTGCACTATTTGACTCTATATGATGCCCTTTTAGGTTCTGTAAGAGGCATTTAGTCTAGATTGGACCATACACGGTGATGGGATCTTGAGGAGTGAGGGTGGGTTTGGAATATTTGTGGGGGGAGTAGCTCTGTGCTGGTGCCAGAGACACAGCCATGAGGAGGACGTGCTCCTTATCATTAAGGTCACAGTTCATGATGTGTGATGGACACATAAGCAGGTCACCAGAGTATGATAAGTGGAATGAAGAGACCTGAGCAGAGACCTGGGAGCTCAGAGGAGCCAGCCACCACTGACAGACAGGAAGCGGCACGTGCCTGGGATTGAGCCCGTGGAGGGTCTGACAGATGTGTGGGTGTGTGGTGACTGGGAGGCTAGAGGAGGTGGTGGTGATGGGCTGGGCCTTCTAGCGGGATCTGTCTCTGCGTGTTGGGAGGCAGTGGAGCGGGCAGTTAAAGCTCAGGTGTGCTGAGCTCTTTGGTGGCTCTGCCTCCTGCTTCCTCCGGGGGCAGTGGAACCAGAGCCCAGGGGCTGGGGGAGGGACACTGTCTCCAGTAAGCAAAGAAACTGCAGTCGCCAGGCTGTGCTTAGTGGTTGTGGGTGGTGGTTTTGTTTTATTTTATTTTTCAAAGCCCTAGCTGATGAACCGTGTGGATGGCCCCTCCCAGGTCTGGGCTTTTGAACATTACCTTCAGAGATCCAAAGGTCTGTATGAATCGGTAAGTAATTGCTAGTTTCTCTGGACTTAGGGAGAAAGAAGGGAGAGAGACTCTGGACTTTGAGATGGACGAAGAATGGAGAGAGAGTGAGAGACAGAGGAAGAGAGAGCACACTTGATTGACTGATTGATCAGTTCTGTTTTACATAAAATCAGCATGAGACCCAGATCAACTATCAGGACTGACACATTTCCCAGGAATCACGTTCACATTTACAGCCCTTCTCTTTGATCCCAAAGTCTTTTGCCAAAGCTCACCACAGGTGATGGGTACAATATGCTTGTTGGCTTCTTTAATCTATTTATCACTTAGTGACCCCCTGGCACGTAGGAGACACTTAGTAAGTGGTAAATAAGTGCATGAATGCCCTAGGTCACATCCTGACCTTCAAGGTGCTGACGGCTCAAATGGGGAGAAAGACAAGAAAATCAACATAGCGCAGTGGAGTAAATCTGTGACAGAGAAGATACAGGTGCAGAGGAAGGGGGTCAGGGAACGGAGGCCGAGGGAAGGGACATCTCCCTGCGGAACACCCTTCCTGCAGGGAAGGTGGTCCTGTGGGTGGTTCCTAGTGGTCAGTTATAATAGGAGCACCTGGTGTAGGTACCGGAGCCCGTGCTAAGGGATTTACATGCCTTATTGCATTGATCCTCACAGCCATCCTCTGCGGTCGTATTACAGGAGGAATCAGGATCCCACCACAGGCAAAAGGCAGACCTGGGACCAGATCCAGGCCACCGGCCTCCAAAATCTTCACCGTTGCCCCAGGCAGTGTCAGGATGGTCATATTATTATCAGAGATGCTTTTAGAAAATCTAGTTTTCAGAAAGGAAACCACAGGTGTGCGGGTTGCTGTGGTTCAGGTGAGAACGGTCATTTCCTCCACGTTTTTCCCCCTTTCCCTCTCCCCGCCCTGATGGCTGGGGCCTTGCCTTGTTAGAACTTAGGGCCGTTAGAAGCTCTCTGCTCTGGGTATCAGCACCTCTCTCTTCCTCCTCTTGCCCCCTCTTTGATCATCTAGGCAGCATGCACTTTGTCCTCCAAGGTGAGAGGACGTGGAAATGCTGCTCAGCAGGAAAGTAACCATAAACTTTTGAAGCAAAGAATGAATTTCACAAAACAATCTGCTGAAATTTGAGCCTCTCCCCTTTGTGCCCTTCTCTGCCCTGTGTCGTTCAGTTGGTCAGCAGCAGGAGGGAATTGACTTCGGGGGGGCCTTGTTTCTGCACAGGGACCCCTGATCAAAAGGGCCTCCTTTTAAACGTGTCTTACCCTAGGGACCTACACAGATACAGCTGGCTTGTCCTTTTCCTCACTCACCTTGACAAGATGGGCCACAGCTGCCCACGCAAAGGGGCAGGAAGAGCGTCTTATTGGAAGACACACGTGTTACTTCCCTGAAGTTCCTATCGTGTGTTTCACTTGGCTGAGCAACGTCTGATGTTAGTGCACTTTGAGGACCTCCTGAAAATACGGAAAACAAGGACTTGGACATTTAGAGTCTGGAAAAGACACACATGAAAGTGGAGAGTGTCCGCGTGGATGGCCTGTGTGCTCACAGAAAGAGGTAGCTTGGTGGCCTCGGTTTGTCTGCTTAGCTCAAGCTGTGTTTACTGACATCCCCGTGTGCCAGGCGTAGTGCTAGGCCCTGGGGATGCGGAGATGAACGAGATATACTTCCTGCCCAAAAACTTCAGAAGTCCACTGTGGAGACAGGGGAATCAGAGGTAGTGATGAAGCATTTTGTTGTCCATCTCTCTCATTAAAGGAAGATCTCAGAAATCAAGACATACCTTTTTTTTTAATCAAATCAATTTTTTAATTGAGTTATAGTCAATTTACAATGTGTCAATTTCTGGTGCACAGCACAGTGCTTCAATCATACATGAACATACCTATATTCATTTTCATATTCTTTTTCACCATGAGCTTCTGTAAGATGTTGAATATACTTCCCTGTGCTATACACTATAAACTTACTTATCTATTTTATACATACCAGTCAGTATCTGCAAATCTCGAAATCCCAGTTTATCCCTTCACACCTCTCTCCCCACTGGTAGCCACAAGTCTGTGTTCTGTCTGTGAGTCTATTTCTGTTTTATATATAAGTTCATTTATCTTTTTTTCTAAAGAGTCCACATGTGAGTGATATCGTATGGTATTTTTCTTTCTCTTTCTGGCTTATTGCACTTAGAATGACATTCTCCAGGGCCATCCATGTTGCTGCAAATGGCATTATTTTATCATTTTTGAAGGATGAGTAGTATTCCATTGTATAAATATACCAAATCTTCTTTATCCAGTCCTCTGTTGATGGACATTTAGGCTGTTTCCATGTCTTGGCTATTGTAAATAGTGCTTCTATGAACGTTGGGGTGCAAGTGTCTTTTTGAGTTAGGGTTCCCTTTGGATATATGCCCAGGAGTTGGACTGCTGGGTCATATGGTAAGTCTATTTTTAGTCTTGAGGAATCTCCTTACTGTTTTCCATAAATGCTGCACCAAACCGCATTCCCACCAGCAGTGTAGGAGGGTCCCCTTTCTCCACAGCCTCTCCCGCATTTATTGTTTGTGGGCTTTTGCATGATGGCCATTCTGACTGGTGTGAGGTGATACCTCATCACAGTTTTGGTTTGCATTTCTCTGGTAATTAGTGATATGGAGCATCTTTTTCATGTGCATGTTGGCCATTCATACAAGACATATCTTATTGATTCCTGAATCACTAGAGCCCACCGTGAACTCTGGCATACTGTAGGCGCTCGGTCAGTGCCTGCTGCACCACTCTAAAATTCAGTGCTAGAGGCAACTGCAGAGTGCTGTAGGGGTCCAGAGGAGGGACAGCTAAACTCGGCCTTGGCAGGAGGTGGATTCAAGGCCGTCCAGGAGGCTGAGGTGGAGGCATCCAGGCTGACGAGAGGAGGAGGGCATCGTAGGCGGAGGGACCGGGAGGAGAGTGGCATGAGCAGGGGAGCAGGCGTGGTGTGCTCCAGGCGTGGTGTGCTCTAGGAATGATAGACAGGTACACGTGGTTGGACAGAAGGGAGATAGATCTCTAAATGGGCAGAGTGGTGCACAAGGAAAAGCCTTGCTAAAGAATGTGCTTTTCATTCTGAAGGCAACAGGGAGCTATTACAGGATTTCACACAGAGGAGAAACTTGGTCAGAGTTTCCCTGTAAAAACAGATCCTTCTGGCAATAGAGTAGATACTGGAAAGGAATAAGACAGGTGACAGGAAGACCAGTTAGGACACCGTTGCAGTTTAGAGAGCAGGAAGAGGGGCTTGGAGTCAGACAAACCTCAGTCCACATCCCAGCTCCACAGCACATTTGTGTGGCTGAGGTTACTTACTGAGTGTCTCTGAGCTTCTGTCTTGCTCCTCTAAAAATAGGAATGGATGATCCCCTCCCTTGTGGATGGTTGACTGTTGGGATAATGGACAGTGAAGTATGTGAAGTGTCCACTACAGTGACTGATCCATAATTGGCATGTAATAATAGTGGTGAATATTATTTTTAATATCATTGTTACTTATCCAGATGAAAAAAAATATGAGGTTCTATTTAAGTCACTGGTAATAGGAGTGGAGAACTGGGCACAGACTCAAGGAACATTTTGGCAGTAAATCGACAAAATTTGGTGGCTGTGCAGGAGTCTCAGATGATTGTGGGATTTCGGCCTGGGCAACCAAGAGTAAGGACAGTGGGGCTATTCATTAGGAGAGGTTATGGAGGTGGAGAAAGGAGGAGCACTTGCAGGAAAAGGTCGTAGGAAAAAAAGCTCAAACTCAATTGGAAGCATCTTAGGGATAACCCGGGAGACAAGTCTGGTGGGCCATGGTTTTGTCGGTTTGTGATTCAGGAGAAAAATCTTGAAGAAGATCCAAGGGTAAACTCTTAACAAGAGGTAATGAAGTCATGGCATAGTTCAGGGGCGTGCAGAGCATGGGAAGAGAAATTATAATGGCTAATGCTTACTGAGTGTGTACTGTGTGTTCTAAGTACTTTAAGGGTATTAATGCCCTGAATGATTATTGCCAGAGAAGACTATTATTATACCCACTATACAGCTGAATAAACTGAGGCACCAGGATGGTAAGTAACTTGTTCAAGGTCATACAGCTAAAAGTAATGGACATAGGATTTTAGCCAAGGCAGTCAGGGTTCGAGCCTGTGCCGTTAGTGTCTTTGCCAGACTGCCTCTGAGAGCGGAGCGCCTGGGGGGCAACACTGACCTCTGAGGGAGGGGAAGGAGAGGCTCTCGTGAAGGCCACAAGGGTAAGGGCTGGGCAGAAAAGGAGGATACGAGAGACTAGAATGTAGGAGTTTCCAGGAGGGAGGAATCAAGAGCATCAAAGTAGATGGAAGTCCACTGAGAAAAGGAACACCCATGGACTTGGGGATTAGGAAGCCACTGGTGACTTGCTAAGAGGGGTGTGGAGGATGAGATGGGTTGAGGTGAGGAGGCAGAGAGACTAAGCATAGGTAAGTCTTTCCAGTAGCTTGGTTATAAAAGTAACAAGAGAGAGAAGATGGTAACTAGGGGTACTAGGTAGAGGGAACATTCTAAAGATGGAGAAGACCTGTCAATATATACAGGGAGGGACAGAGCCAGAGGAGGCCCCACAGCGTGGCCACAAGTGTGCTGTGCACACTGGGAAAGTATCTCTGTGTTCATTTTTCCTTTTTAAGTGCGTTTTTCATACTTCTCCCCGTGTTCTGGACAGCTTCCACGCTGATGGTTAGGAGTCCCTCAGGAAGCCCCTGATAGGTGCCTTAGCTCTTCAGCTTTTATTAGGTGGAGGAGAGAAAATTTCTCTCACAATGCCCAGTGGTTAATCATCATCACATGCTGTTAAATCCAGACCATCTCAAATTCATGTACAGTACATTATCTACTGAACTTGAGGAGGAAGAAGAGATAAGCAAAGATGAAACACCGTTGCTTGCACTGTCACGCTGTTGGCGTCTGTAGTCTTGCTTGCTTCTTGTAACAGCCGTTGAGAAACTGACTGCACTTACCCCGGAAGGTCTCTGATACCCGAAAGCCTAAGATACATGTAAGGCTGTCAAAGCCCAGCCGGGCGCGCAGCCTTTGGAGGTGACTCTGCTGGGCCGGCACCGGTGCAGAATAAACCAGTTTTTTCTGATCCTCCGAGTCGTGCTGTCTGTCTCTCCCCGCCGGCTGAATTCTCCCATTACAAATTTACTTTGAGATGTTCTGAGGGAGCACAGTGTGCTGGGGCTCCCCATCATGCGTGGGGAATTGGTGTCTGCTCTGTGGACACCAGAGCAGTAAGAATGATGGGTGACGCAGAGCCTTGAGAGGAAGGAAGGTGACTCAGAGCACAGTGGGTGGGAGGAAGGGAGGGGACACTGATTTTGAACTGGACGTGAGACGTATGATCCTGTGCGCAGAGGGAAAGGTGATTGGATAAATCTATAGAAGAGAGTTGCTTGGATTTTATAGGAAGTGGAAAGCGTATTTTATAAGGAGGTTTGCTGGGGTGACAGCCTTTTGCTTAGAATAAATCTGGATGATTTGACTGTTGCCGTTTGAGTTCTTTGTCATGGAAAAGACTGGCATTTCCTTCTGAATGCTTTGTTACCAGGTTTAAAGGACAGGTCCAGCAAGCTTTGAGAAGAGTTATTTATTTAAATCTAAAGACATCCTCTGGGTTTTAATACACAGGAGTCTTTTGTTGTTCAGACCAGAGGTAGATGACACAGAGGGTTAAAAGCTTGACTTAAATGAGAAATTCAGCTGTGCCTTGGCTCCTGGTGCTGACATCCCTGAGGCTCCAGGCTGGAATTAGAGTTTGACTGCCAACTTCATAAATTTGCCTTGGTTGAAACGGTGTCTTTGCTCTTCTTGGAAACATCTCGGTGAGATTTACACACACCTCCACAGAAGGCCTTTGTGGATGGGGCGCTCTCCCAGAGAGACACCGTCCGGAATCAGAAAGGCCACACGGGAAATGGCCTTGGGATATTTCTTTTTCCACACAAAGCAGCAACTCAGCTGAATTATTTGGTTGGTCTTGAGTTTCAGGTATTAGGGAAAAATGAACAATGCAACTTTCAAGAGTCACATTTTGAGCTTGAAGAGTCCCTCAGTCCTGGAGGACACTGGATGAGTCAAGAAGGGGTCATTCCGGCCGAACTCCCTCCTCACACCTTCCCACCAAGGTCTCTCACCTGGATGTGGGCATGGCGTGGAGTGCCTTCAGCCGGATGTGTGTGTGATGCACAAACAGGACTCTCTCCTTAGGGACAGACAGAAGTTGAGGTGGCTCTGCCCACTTTTCTTTCGTAGACAGTGAGGACAGGGGGTCCCTCTCTAGGAGAGCACGGCTGAGACACTGCGTGGCTCAGTGAAAATGTGGGCTCAATGATATAACCTACGTGTGGCTTTATTCCAGTCCCGTGGGGTCTGAATTTGTGCTCAGGGGAAAAAGCTGTGTAAATGTTCCACACCGATTCCAAGAACTGTTAAACAGGGCTGTATACACACATGCTCCGAACACCCACATCGGAGCTATTACTGCCGCCGATGCCTGTCTAGTCTTCTGGACCATGGGGGTGCCAGGGGGTCTGAGAGGCAGTGCCTGGTTTGCTCAGAAACTAACAGCTTTGATTCCTTAGATTTCACTGGCATTTGATTTATTAGTAAAATCTTTGCTTTTATTTTTTCATTCATCCAATCATATGTTCACTTAACAAATTGAACTACTATGTGGCTGGCTCTAGGCCGTGCAACGCTGATGTGGCGGTGAATCCAGCAGTCTTAGTTCCTGTCGTCTTGGAGCTCACTGTTATTAGGGGGCAGGCATTAAAGAAATAAACACACAAAGAAATGCATAACTGCAAACCATGGTAAATGCTATGCTGGAAAAGAATAGGGTGCTCTAGGAGGGAAAGAGAGAAGACCGCTTAGCCTGGGGTGTCTGTTGAGGAAAACAGGTAGGTAGACCCACACCTACTGTGTGCCATGTGCCGTTTGTTGGTGGGATATTGCTTCCATGGAAGAAGTGCTTGGCCCTCGGGCAGGGCTGAGGGGACCACCCTACAAGGCTCCATAAAGGAAGGAAGATTTAAGAAGAATCTTAAAGGTAGAAGTTTCTTCTCCTTCTTCTTTTTTAAATGTGAAAAGGAAGTAGCATTTTTCTAGGTGAAGAGAATCTTGTGTGTTTGCAGGACCCTTATTCAGCAAGGATGGAGTTCAGCCTGCAAGTAGAGCAATGGTGAGAGCTGAGTCAGGAAGGACTGACAAGGGCCAGCTAACACAGCTTGGACTTTATCCTGGAGGCAAGTCACTGGCCGGAGTGATGAGTTGCCAAGGGGAGTGTTCTAGGACAAGTTACTTAGGGTGCAGCAAGCTTTTTCTGTAAAGGACCAGATAGGAAATATTTTAAGCTTGGCAGGCCATAGAGTTTCTGTTGCAGCTCCTCAGCTCTGCCACTCTAGTGCGAAGCGACCACGTTTGATACGTAAACAAATGAGCGTGGCTGTGTTCCAATAAAACTTCATTGACACAGACAGGCAGTGGGCTTGATTTACATGCGAGCTGAAGTTTACCAATCCCTGTGCTAGAATGATAAATCTAGGGACTCACTGGAGACTGCATGGGAGAAAGGGAGAGAACGGAGGCAGGGAGGCCACTTAGGAGCCATTGCTGTAATTCAGGGGAAGAAAGAGGGGGCCATGAGGAGAAATGGTTTGTGACATGGTCCAAGATATTTATGACAGAAATACATAACCAATTTAATAGGAACATATCGAGTTATTTCTTTAGTGCTCAGTGGACTGATTCTTCCAGTGAAGAAAAAAAATTGTGGACATTCAGGGTTTGTGACTCAGAACCATGTGCACATCCTGAGAGGTCACCTGTTGGTCACAAGAGACCATGCTGTGTGCATTATATAGATTACCCCCTAGCTGAGCATAATTCTTAATAATTCTTAGGAATATTAAGTTATATGTACTATTTTCCAAACTGAAGTTTGGAAATGCTAAGTCAAATGACATATGTCACGTAGCTGGTGGAGCTGAGGCTGAACCCTGGCATGGTGTCACAGCCTGAGCCGTCCCTAAAATGTGGAGTCTTCTCCCCACCTCACGGGGTGTGACCTGAAGCCCCACTCTGTAGACCTGTGCAGCTGTCTCCTCTCTCTCCTTTCTGTCCATCATAGGGACCTAGCCAACCCTTAAAGGTTCCCAGTTAGCCTCTGGCACAGCAAGGACTGAAGCTGTGGTTTAGCTGTGGAACCTGTTAGGTATGAGATTGTTCTTCTGTGTCTGACAAAGGACATGCAGCAAAACTCAGACCCCAATCTGTAATTCTAACCTGATGTTACAGTTTGGAGAAGACAGCGTGGTATTAGGTTATGGGTTAGGGAATCCCTGAATTTTAAGTGTCTGGATTAGAACATTGTCTTATTCACTGCCTAATCACCCAGGAGATGTTTGTCAAATTCAGGAAATAATACCTGATAAGGGAAAACTTTTAGGCTTTAACCCTGGAGGTTAAGGTTAGCCTTTGAAAGGACAAACTTACAATTATGGTCAAGGAAATCAATTCAGCTACCATTCTCCCCCACATTGTCTACTAACCCATGGATCATTACTTTAGTGCAATGATCAGGTTCCGTAAGAGACAGTCTCTGCATCGAATATTTCAGACAGGAATTTAGAGACAGAGAAATATCCAAGAAAAAATGAATTGCATCATTCATTCAGCAGTCCTTTTGGTGAGACCTGTTGGTCAGGGTTGGGTCACATGGGGCACAGAATGGCAAGGAGACCTTTGTTTCTTCAACCCTTTCCTGGTCAATATATTGGATTTCTCCTATGTATTGAATGACACAGTGATTTTCAATTTTTTTTTAGCATTAAGAAATCTTATATGGAATATTAATGAATAAAAGAGAAGAAACCAAAATTTTGTTATGTATATTATTATTTTATTTGATGGTTCTAACTTATAACATGCAGTTATGAATGAAAACAATGAGGCTGTGACGATGAACATGAAAATTCTAAGCTGAGGGTTTGTGACGGCAGCTGTGGCCTCACAGCCTCCTCTCTGTCAGTGAGCCCCTGTGTTTTGTGCTGGCCGCACAGCCTTGAGAAATTATGACAGCCAGACATTCAAAGTGATAGCGCTTTTAACCAGAATACCTTGCAGATTCAGGTTATTCTGATTAAAATGGTCCAGAAACTTGAAAGAGGAATATGGGAAAATTTGGTTTTAATGTTGACTCATTAACACTATGTAACAATTATTTGCAGTCCTCAATTATAAGGGATCTAATTGAAAGAAATAGATTTTTCAACCAATTCTTCTCTTCCTTTGACAGAAATACTTCCCCAAAACATATTGTGCCATTCGAAGATGCTAATTATGTTATTAAAACTATTTCAAGAAACTTTGGTGCCTGTTTCTCTTTAGTAATCACTTGAAGACTTTAACACATCAAAAAATATTTAATTTGGCATGTTGAGTCCATGGTCCATTTGTCATTTGATCACGGACACTTTGGCCCTGCATTGCGGAGCTGGTCTTATGTGGATTTATAAAAGGCTGCCAAGCACTCTAAGAAATAAAACAAGCACTACAGCTACCAATGTTAACACAGTGCAGCAGGTCATGTGATTACTTATTACCGTACAGTTTACTGTTGTATCATTGTATGAGCATGCACTCAGTGGATATCCGGGAGCCTTGCCTGGCGTGTAATAGAACGTGGCCCACGAGAGCCAGAGTGGTGGTGGCATACTTGTCCAGTTTCACAGCACGAGAAGACTTGCATAGATCTGAATCGTTACAGAAATTTTCGAAACTACAGTTTCCCTAGTTAATGACATATCTACATGTGTTGAAACATATTCACAGTTTGGGCAGGAGAGCCTTTATTCTGTGATTGTTCACATTTGGCATCTCACACACTAAGTGTATCTGTTTAGGGTTTAAAAACTATTTTAAAAAACATAATTTGAATCAAACTGCTGTGGAACCCTTGAAACAAATAGGTGTATTGGAGTGTGGTGTAAGACAGGTGTGGTTTCCAGGAAGCCACAGAACTGACTTAGGGGAGCTTCCCTGTTAGAATCAGCCAAATCGGCCTCAGGGCTTTTCGCCTCCCAGGTGCTCAGCAGTCTGTATGCGCTGGATTGAACTGGACTGGATTGGATTGGATTGGATTGGATTAGATTGGATTGAATTGGCACAGAGCAGATCCTTGTGGCTGTGGACTGGCTCCCCCTGGTGGGGAACCATCAGGAAGGTCCCAGGTGGAAGCTGCCCACCTCCTCAAGGATCCACACAGCCCCTTCCAAGGAAGGCTGGCATACCTCCTACCCAGAATTTCCCTTTTCTCCACTTCCCTGAAGGATTGCCCTGGGTTTCCTGACTCTGCTTTGTTTTTGACATATCCTTCTGACTTCCTCAGGGTCCTTGTGCCTATGGCTCTGGTTTTAATAATTATAATGGACTTGGAAGTCAGCTTGGGACTGGGAGGCCAAAACAAAAAAGAATGAGATGATCAGGACTGCTTCTTGTTCCCATTTGTGTGTTCCTTGGTGGGGTTTTGTTTCTGTGAGTTCTCCACACTTGCAGACGCTTCAAATACACTGACCTTGGGAGGCCCACTAATGGCAGACTGAAGCCTTTGCTTGAGGAATACTAGTTAGGAATAAAATGCAACTGGACTGCCTTTTTAACGGCCTAGACTGAGGATCCACAAGCCTGCCATCATGTCCTGCTCCACTTACAACTGAGGAAAGCACACAGGATTTGGTCAGAATTATTCAAGCCCGTGTTGGTTGGCTGACCAACAGGGCTGACATTCTTTTCAGGTCCAATGTTGGTACGAATGTTGTGTTTCTGTCTGACCACTTCCTGCCTGTCTCTGTTGACAGTTTCTTCTTTCTCCTTCCGACACTGGCAGCTGGTTTTCTCCAGAGTTCAGCCGTGAGCTTTTTCCTTGACCTTTGGTATTCTTTGTCAGGATTACCTCATCTATTTTTATACTTCAGCTGATGACTCTCAAATGCCATTAATTATCTCTCCAGAATCACAGTATGACTCCAGTCTTCCTTTCCAATGTTATTGCCTCCAAACATCTTTCCATTTCTTACAAGCTGGCCAAACTCAATGTTCTTGGGTCTCCCTACACCTCCTTCGTGAAGGAGAATCTGATGTAAGGCCCCTAATTTCAAAGCACTTACAGCTTAATGCAAAAATATGAAAAACACATACTTCTACTGTGTGCAAAAGACTAACACGTGGAGTTATGGGGTCCAAAAGAAGGAGCGATTCTGTGTCCAGGGAGGATCAGAGCGCGTCCTTGCAGGGGCGATGACATAGATCTCGGAGGCTGGGTGAGACTCAGAAACGCATTACTGTGCAGAAGTGCATTCAGCAGAGCAAAATCCAGAGGTAGAGCCTGGTGGGAGGTATATGAAGGAAAAGGTGATTCCATTTGCTTGGACGTTGGGCTGTGTTGGAAAGGTAGGTTGGGAAGAACCTATGAAGGGCCCTGATTTAAAGGCTGACACCTGAATTTTGCTCTGTAGGTGGTGATTTTAGAACAGAGGAGTGGCATTATTAGGATGCTGTTTCTGAATGCTCATCCTGGCACCAGCATATGCTCTTGGGGTAGGGGAAAGAGAAGAGGGAAGACCTCCTAAGTTAGGGGAGTGACAACAAGGACAGAAGAGAAGGGATGTGAAGTAGAATTTTTCAGGGTAAGGGAGAGAAAAGGCCTGTGATGACTCCCAGGTTTAAGCCTGGGTGACCCGGAGGCTCAGGATGCTGAGAACGCTGTAGAGGAAAGTGGAAGTGGGTGGTAGGTAGGGGCATGAACTTAGGACATATTGGACTGGAGAGATGTCTGAGAAATCTAGAACTCTGTTCTTGCCTCATCCAACCTCAGTACTTGAGACTTCTCTTTCAGGTCAGGATGGTTTGGCTCCATGCCCCACTCCCAGCAAGGATCAGCCCCACCTTGGTATGCCCAAGCCTATATGACTTCAGGCAGTAAATACTTAAGAGGGTCCCCTGACCCTCTGGGTATAAATATCGGGGCATCAGTCCTGATAGGGCAGCCTGGGGCTGATCATGAGAACCTTGCTGCCCATCTCCAACCCATCTACTCTGCTTCACAGGACCAGCTTTTGTTTGTCTCCTTTTCAAATTCCTGCCCCCAACCCATCCTCCCCTTTTCCCAATCTTTTAAAATTTTTATTTATTTTTTTTAAATGGGGGTACTGGGGATTGAATCCAGGACCTCATGCATGCTAAGCATGTGCTCTACCACTGAGCTATTTCCCTCCCTGCTGTTCTCCTGTCCCCTTTCTTAAGTTCTCACTCATATAGGCCCTCCTGGGACAGAAACCCATGCCCCAGGCTAGTGCCAGGGTCCAGATATCCACAGACAGAACCCAGACACTGAAAGGTAGTCTTTAAAGATAACTTCCTGGATTTCTGTCTGTCCCACTAGCATAGGGACTCCTGGTCATTGACTATTTTTAAGGCCCATAGAGTTGGCTCAGCTTTTCTATCTGCAAGGTCAAGTCCTTAGTGCCTGTTCATCCTTAGGGATGGGCCCTGCTCTCTCCCCACTCCCAGGTGCTACTTCAAGTTCAGCGCTACCCCTCACCAGTGACTCCCAGGAAATGGGAGGTGTCCAACGTGTGCATGCCTCACTCTGCACCTTGCACCCACGGGGACCTTTCAGGAAAGCATCCTGTACCCTGCCTCCCGAGTTCTGAGCATTCCCTTGGACTCTCCACCCCCTCTGTTCTTCCCTAGCTGCCCTGCCGCAGCTGGACGCCCAGCCTTCATGCTGCGCCGGAGGTCTTTGCGCTGCTGATGCTGCCGTTTCCAGTCTTGGTTTTGCTCCTGGTGCCTCTTGGTTCTGACAGTGTCACTGTTTAATTCCATGGGAGCGCCCTTTGTGTTTCAGGTCTGGGGACTCCAGAAATAAACTGACACTGGGGAAGGATCTGGGCGCATCCAGAGCCTCTGTGGCACTTAGTCAAGCGTCTTCAGTCACTTTCTTCTCATTCTGAAGACTTCACATAATTAAAACCATTCCTGGCCGACACCAAATACATTTTGCACATGCTGCCTGAATTACTATGCAATTTTACCGCAGCGTGGCTCTCTCAGAAATTAATATTTCACTGAAACTATTCCTCTGGATAGGCTGAAGCCAGAGCTGTGGAAATTCAACATTCGCTTTATACAGTGAAACTTCAGGACAGGGCTTTTTCCACCTTTCTCAGATATGCAGCTGACTTGGGGGAAAAACTTAGCATTCTCCGCAGAATCCATGTGGCATGAGCCAAATATCCCAGCTCGCGTTTCTATGTAAAGTGATGAGAAAATACAGTTCTAAATTCCCATCATACAACATGGGTGCTTAAAAGTTAGGGTGACCATTCATTGAGTACCTGCTAAGTGCCAGGCATCTTAGGGACCCTGTGAGTGTGTCGTACCTGGGCCTGTTGGCCTTCTGATCGGTGCTCTGCCCTGGATAGCTGGGGCCAACCTGGAGGCTGCCTTTCTCAGTCTCGAGGGTGCTCTGGCTTCCTGCTAGGTCTGGCCAGTGGACTCACCAGTGGGAGACTGGAGGGTAGAGGAAAAGAGGAAGCCAGAGTATTTCCTCCCTCTCTCTTTTCCTCAAGCATCTCCGCCAGTCGTGGCTGCATCTCCGTGACACCAGCTTTCACTAGTTGAGTCCCCCATGGTTGCAGAGTTTTCCTTGTGACCCTGGCCCCTGGGGAGCACTGCCTCCTCCCTCTGCCCATTCCACTGCCTGCTGTTTGTTGCTGCTAAATACTGGATGACCTCATGATCCCATCCCACACAATCTTACTCCAACTTTTCCCTCTTTTTGAAGTTCATATCAATTTGAGAAGATCTTTAAATCCTTGACTTCGTCATCTGTTGTAGCAGTCTTCCAATCTCGGCTTCTCTGTCACCTTCAACCTGTATTTCTATTTTTCTCACATGCAACCAAGTCCCTACGTTCAATTCCTTTTGTTGTCAATACTTGAAGCTGTTTCTGTTTCTCTGGTTGGAAACAGATTGATGGATTGAGTTAAGAATCATTAACTTCATTTTCAGGATGAGGAAGCAGAAGATCAGAGTGGTTAGCTAACCTTGCTTAGTCTTAAAGACAGGCAACAGTAAGGCTCCGGGTTAACCTCGGGCCAGACCAGCCCTGAGTCCTGTGCCCTCTCCCCCACACACACCTGTGCCCTGTTTGCTGCTGCCGCATGAGTGGAGTCTGATTTCTCCTGTGCAATCCCTTCATAGTCTGGAAAGAGAACTCGCATAACCTTCTTCTCCAAGATCTCCCCAGATGAAACGTTCTCTGTCTTTTCAAATTGTTCCTTATGAGAAGGAATTTTGAATTTCTCCTGATACCCTGATTGAGTCTTCCAGATTAATGCTTCTTAAACTTCAGTGTGAAGATTATGATTCAGGACAACTCTGGAGATCATGCATTAAATTATTTTTTTAAGTTAGACATTTTTTGGATATAATTTCAGATTTACCTGCAGTTGCAAGAAATAAGGCAGAGATCCCATATTCCATATAAAAATTCCCCAATGATAAATTCTTGCAAAACTATAGTACATTATAACAACCAGGATGTTGACTTGATACAGTCAAAATACAGAACACTTCCATCATCACAAGAATCCCTCTGTTGCCCTTTTATTGCTGCAGTCACTTCTCTTCTGAACCCAATTCCTCCTTAATTCCCAAAACCACTAATTTACTCCCTGCTTTTATAATTTTAACATTTTAATAATGGTATATCAATAAAGTCATAAGGTATTCAGTCTTTTGGATTGCGTTTAATCACTCGGTATACTTTTCTGGAGATTCTTCCAGGTTGTTGCATGTACTAAAAGTTTGTTCATTTTTCCTTGCTGAATAGTATTCTGTGACATGAATATACCACAGTTTGTTTGAACATTCACCCACTGAAAGAAATTTGGGTTGTTCCTAGCTTTTGACTATCACAAATTAAACTACTAAGTATATGTGTGGGTTTTGTGTGAATATAAGTCTTCATTTATTTGGGATAAATGACCAGCAACAGTACAGCTGCTGGGTTATGTGATAGTTGCATGTCTAGTTTTTTTTTTTTTGAGAAACTCCTAAACTGTTTTCCAGAGTAGCTGTTTCATTTTACATTCCCACCAGCAATGTGTGAGTGATCCAGCTTCTTCACATCTTTGTCAGCAGTTGGTGTTGTCACTTTGTTTTAGTTTAGCCATTCTGCTTGATGTGTAATGGTATCTCACTGTGGTCTTAATTTGCATTTTTCTAGTGACCAGTGGTGTTGAATATCTTTTCATGTTCTTATTTGTTACTTCAATATCTTCTTTGGTGAAATATCTCCTCATAATTTTATCCCTGATCTAAATGGATTGTTTGCTTTTTTTTTTTTTTTTTTTTTTTTTTGCTGTTGAGTTCTGAGAGTTCTTTATATATTCTAGATACTAGTCCCTTTGGTAGATATATGATTTGCACAGTTTTTCCCCACTCTCTAGCTTGTCTTTTCATCCTCTTAACACAGAGAAAATGTTTTTAATTTTGATTAAGTCCAGATTATCAGTTTTCTCTGTTATGCATTGTGACTTTGGTGCCAAGTCTAAGAATTCATTGCCTAGTGCTAGATCCCAAATTTGTCTATTTTTTTTTCTGAAAGTTTTGTAGTTTTACAATTTACATTTGGGTTTATGATCCATTCTCAGGTAATTTTTATATAAGATGTGAGGCTTAGGACAAAATTCATGTTTTTGCTTATGGATGTTCAGTTGCTCCATTTGTTGAAAAGGTTCTTTCTTCCACTGAATTGCTTTTGCATCTGTGTCAAAAATCAGTTGAGCATATTTGTATGGGTCTATTTCTGGGTTCTCTAATCTTCTGCACTGATCTGTTTCTATCTCCCTGTAATAACACAGTCTTGATTAATGTAGCTATATAATCAATAAATAAACAAATGGGACCTAATTAAACTTACAAGCTTTTGCACAGCAAAGGAAACCATAAGCAAAGCAAAATGACAACCTACGGAATGGGAGAAAATATTTGCAAATGATGCAACTGACAAGGGCGTAATTTCAGAATATATAAATAGCTCATACAACTTAATAACAAAAAAACCCAAACAACCCAATCCAAAAATGGGCAGAAGACCTAAACAAGCATTGCTTCAGTGAAGACATACAATGGCCAATAGGCATATAAAAAAAATGCTCAATATTGCTAATTATCAGAAAAATGCAAATCAAAACTACAATGAGGTACCACCTCACATCAGTCAGAATGGTCATCATTAAAAAATCCCAAAATGATACATGCTGGAGAGGGTATGGAGACAAGGGAACCCTCCTACACTGCTGGTGAGAATGTAGTTTGGTGTAGCCATTGTGGAAAACAGTATGGAGATTCCTCAAAAAACTAAAAATAGACTTACCATATGATCCAGCATTCCCACTCCTGGGCATATATCTGGAGGGAAATCTAATTTGAAAAGATACATGCACCTCAATATTCATAGCAGCACTATATACAGTAGTCAAGACATAGAAACAACCTAAGTGTCCACTGACAGATGGCTGGATAAAGAAATTGTGGTATATTTATACAATGGAATACTACTCAGCCATAAAAAAGAATAAAATAATGCTACTTGCAGCAACATGGATGGATCTGGAGATTGTCATTCTAAGTTAATTAAGCCAGAAAGAGGAAGAAAAATACTATATGATATCACTCATATGTGGAATCTAAAAAGAAAGAAAGAAAGAAAGAAAGAAAGAAAGAAAGAAAGAAAGAAAGAAAGAAAGAAAGAAAGAAAGAAAGAAAGAAAGGAAGGAAGGAAGGAAGGAAGGAAGGAAGGAAGGAAGGAAGGAAGGAAGGAAGAAAAAAGTGGCGACTAATAAACTCATCTACAAAACAGAAACAGACTCGCAGACATAGTAAACAATCTTATGGATACCAGGGGAAAGGAAGTAAGAAGGGATAGATTTGGGACCTTGAGATTTTCAAATGTTAATCACTATATATAAAAGTAGATAAAAAACAAATTTCTTTGTTGTTTTGTTTTGTTTTAGTCTGCACCTATTGATATAAACCAAACATGTGCAACGGTGCTTATATTAATGATTTTTTTTTCTGAAGCACTTAGCCTTTGGACAGAAAAGCTGGCAGGTGAGGGTTAGAGTGGTCTGAGGGCGGTGGGAGGGCAACAGAAAGGTCCTGGTAAGAGCTGAATGTAGTGTAGTTATAGTAGTCAGATTGTGTAGGGAAAAGCAAATGGAGGTTGAGACTGACAAACTGGGTGAGCTGGAGAGTATAAGATGCTTGAGGTCCCAGAGAGGCTGAAAAGCAAATTTGCTTTGATTCTAGGAGTGAGAGTAGTAGGAATAGAAGCTTCTGGTTGGGGAGTGGGATTTCTAAGTGTGAGTTAATCATCCATGGAACACTGGCTTTGTCCATTTACTGTGGGAAACTCTAGGAACAGAGAAGAATGGAGACATGGTTCCTGCCCTTAAGGAGCTCACAGCCCAGACTGCAGAGGTGATGCCTTTCTAAGTGAAAGCAAGGTCCAGGATGTGTCCCTGGAAATGGTTTGCGGCAGTGGGTTGGAGGGGAATGTTGGTAGAACCAAGAAAGCCAAGCAGCTGGTAAGCTAGCATACTGGATGTGTCATCCATAGCTGTTTATCAGTCCTATAGAGAAAATCGAGGTTTCTCTCTGCTCAGCCATTTCTCCAGGGCCATGTGTATCAACTTAGCATCTTGTGAGGTGGGAGCTATTTTTCTATTCAGGCCTTTGCTTCTCAGACTCCATGTGACCATATTGGGGTCTGTGCTTGCATGGTATTCTTTAGTATAGATTTGAGAGTCAGTGGGTTTCAAAGACCTGCTTCCAGGTTTTGGTGCACAAGTGTCTAAAGAACTACAATCTTGTGCTTTAAGTTTCCTTTTCTTTCTTGCCCTTACCAGTAAAATGGAGGTAGGGAGATGACCCAAAGCCTTTGTGAGGCAGACGCAGCTGGGGTAAGTAAAGATATAAATAAACAAGCAGAAGTCAGATTCTGCAAAACTTGGCAGGAAGCAGTGATAACAAATGAGTGAGTGTGTATGCGTGGAGGAGAGAGACAGCTCAGTGCCCTGGGAGCTCTGTGACTGATTTAACTTTTCTACACAATTCTAATTGAAACTGGCAACGTAAAGGAACCGTGTGTGACCTACGTCTTTCAGAGACCTCCAGTGGCTTCCCTAGCTGAGTTGAGATTTCTGGATGGAAGATACAGGCTGTGGGAATCCACGCAGCAGTATGTCCAGTTTTTCGTGCCCACACAGGGCTGCACGAGACTTCATTTTATGGCCCATCTGTGCATTATTATCTGGAAAGTGAAATTCCTCCCTTCCTGTTCCAGAGAGTCTGGCTTGCAGACTTCACAGATGAAGAGCCACACACGCATGCCCCACTCAAGCTGTGTTGTGGGTGTTGGCTGATCGAAGGGAGAGGAAGCATGCATCTTTGCTCTTTTACCCCTTGCTTCCCTTTCTTTATGACCTTGGAAAGTTGGTTTCTCTGGCTGTCTGGATCCAATTCCAGGTTAAACCCTGGCAGAGGGCTTTGTCTCCTCAGAGAATGCTATTCTGTATCTACAGGGGTCTGGAAGCCACCAAGCTTTCTCTGCTAAGCAGTCAGAACAACACCAAGTCTAAGGCATGCTGTGATCTCTCAGGCATGTGATGGCTCTCTGATATTTTTCTGTGCCATCTTTCTTCTCTTTCAGAGCCTGAGGAGCCAACCAGAGCCAATCAAGTTTCAGAACCTCTACTGTCTGATACCAGCATTGCCAGGGATGAAATGTTCTAACCAGATACTCCTCTGCTCTTGACAGCACACCTCTCTCCAGGTAGCTAAGGGGATAATAAGATTTTTTATGACCCTTTGCACGCTATGTAATGAGGTAGTCATCTGCGTGGGGGCTTCCATACCAGGGGTGCTTACTGCTGCTACTGAAATAGAAGATTAAGTGTACCATCATCTGGCACATTTCATTTGGTGCATCTAGTGGTTATACTCAATATAAAGGAGTAGACTCAAGGTTTCAGGGAATATGAATTTGCAGTACTTGGAATAAGTTTATCCCTAAATGGAAGCCAGTGAAAATGGCATACAATGCGTGCAATTAGCCACTGCATCTAAGAGATGGTGCTCATAAGCCAGCTTGTCATCTTCATCAGGTCACCAACATGTGTTCAGGAAGACAAACTTCTGAGAGGTAGGTAGGTGATGGAAAGCAGGTATCTCTTCAGTTTTGCCACATGTTTTCAGTAATTAGGTGAAGGAGCTTTGGGTTATGGATGAAAGAAAGTTGTCAACGAGTGAGAAACATAAGAATTAGTAGGTGCTGTTCAAAGAGAGTATGCTGCAGGAGTTTACTGGCCCCCGAGTGTTCTCTAGATATGATTTTCCCCTAGAATGGCATGGGATTACTCCAGTGGGTTATCACAGGGAGAAAACCCTGGCTTTGAAAATATATGGCTGCTAAGTCACAATTCTGCCCTAGCCAAGATAATTCCCAGGGTCAGTTTGTCAAAAGGAGAGCCTGATCCAGATCTTATGCCAAGTGGCTCTCCAGTTATGAATTAATAGCTGGTATGGTTGATGCTGTATATTCTTGAGGGCTTGGTTGATGTGGTCTTTTCTCCCAGAGAACACTTCTGGCCACTGGGAACATTTGGTTGCTGGTGTCCTGATCAAGGAGCTGCCAAGCAGCCGCTCTCTCTGACATCTTTCTCGCTGTATTGGTCATGCACATGAGATCCACAAACATTGAGAATGTCTTGGGCTGCTCAGTGAAGTAATTTGATGTTTGTCCTAGAACAGGGTTTACAGCCTTGATGCATTAACATTTTGGGGCCAGATAGTTCTTTGCTGTAGGGGTAATATCCTGTGCATTGTATGATTTTAGCAGTATCCTTGCCCCCTACTAGAGGCCACTTTCAACCCCCACCGCACTTGTGACAGCCAGATGTCTCCTGGGGAGCACACTGCCCAAGGTTGAGAATCGCTGTTCTAGGAAGTAGCCAGTGATAAGGGACTTCCTTGAGAAACAGAGCACAAAATTGCACTTGTAGGTGGGTGAATGCTTCACGCCCCTTACCTTTATATTGGTTAAGTGTATTAGTCAGGATTCTCCAAAGAAACAGAACTGTGTATGTGTAACAGTAGATTTATTATGAAGACTTGGCTCACACAGTCATGGAGGCTGAGAAGTCCCAAGATCTGCCATCAGCAGCCTGGAGGCACGGAAAGCCTCTCCAGGGGTGTAGTTTAGTCCAAGACCAAAGGCATGAAAACTAGGGGAGCCAATGGTGTAAATCCCAGTCTGAGGGCCAGAGAAGACAAGACTAGAGGAGACGCTCCAGCTCAGTGGTGAATCAGGGAGAAAGAGGAGAGTTCTTACTTCTCCTCCTTTTGTTCTGTTCAGGCTCTCAATGGATTGCATAAAGCCTCTCCATCCTTGGGGGGGAGGGCAACCTGCTTTAGTGAGTCCACCAATTCAAATGCAGATCTCATCTGGAAACACCTTCACAGACATACCTGGAAAAAACGTTTAATCTGGACATCCTGTGGCCAGTCAAGTTGACTCATAAAATTAACCATCACAGTAGGAGATGTGGAAATGTTTTAATTACAGGGAGAATCACCAGTGGAAAGTGTAGAGCTACCTGGATTTGTTCCATCTCTATTAAGAAAGGGCTCAGGCAGGGGGTTTGGGAGTAGAGTTTGGCTCTGGGAGTGATCACTTGTCTAACTTCTGCAGACCTTGTCTCATTAGTGAGGATGTTTAGGTGTACTGACCCCTGCTCTTCAGTGACGCGTGCCACATGGACCACAGAGGGGCTTCCTAGTCACTCTTTAGCAGCGGCCCTGAGCAGACTCTCCTGTGCCGAGTCCTGCCCTCTGTCTCAGTGTCCTCACTAAGGTGCTCCTTCACCACTTAGAGAACTGACTGTGTGGCTGGGCTGCTAAGTACCGGCCCTCCTACCCCAGATCAGATTTACACAGGAGGCATTAAGTGAAACTCCTTCTAGGCCTGTGCTGTTATAGTATCTGAGTGCTCAGCTACAGGGGCTCACAGACTTCCAGCAGAGCATCTGCAGACTCCGTTGGGCATCTTATAGAGTGAAGAGCTTGATTCCCAAGGCCTGGGTGCCCAAGGTGGCCCTAATGCGCTCCCAAGTGATCCGAGGATCCTGCTGGTCTTTGGACCATACTTTGAGTAGAAGAATCTAGACCAGAGGAGTGCAAACTATATATGGTCCCAGGACCAAATTGGGTCCAACAACCTGTTTGTGAAAATGAAGTTTTATTGTGACGCAGTCGCACGTGTTCATTAGTGTCTTGGTGGTGGTGGCTTTGACACCACAATTGCAAGGCTGAGTGGCTAAAACAGCGAGTACATACCCTGCAGAGTCCTTTTATGGTAAGGGTGTGAAGGTTACTGACCCCTGCTGTGTGGTGACTTGTGCCACATGGACCACAGAGGGGCTTCCTAGTCACTCCAGGATGGCCCACCCAGCAGTTGTCTGTCCTAGCCCATAGCATGCCTTCTTTTTCCCTCTTTCTTTTGCCTCTGGCTCCTGCAACCCTTCCATTAGCACCAGAGGCATGAAGAGACTTGCAGAAAGAATTTCTGTGCCATAGTTAAGCTTCCATCTTGCGTGTGGTCTTCTTGAGGAAGTCCTGAGGAAGTACCCCTGCTCAGCACCCCACGCAGAGCCAGTCAGCTCAGCTATCCTTTTAGTCTTCCAAGTGGCTCACTCTAGGATCTGTTCAGAAATACCCTCGGAGACTTACTCATGCATACAAAGCTCATGCCTAATTGCGCCTTTTGTTTGCTGAGAGCCTCCTTTCATCAGAGGTTTTAACTGAAGTGCAGTTGATTTACCATGTTGTGTTAATTCCTGGTATGCAACACAGTGATTCAGTCGTACAGGCACTGTGCTAGGTACCGGGGTAACAAGGATTTGTAAGATGCCTCATCCGTCCAGGAGACAAACACGTTCACCAGGAATTCCAGTTACACTATTGTACGTGCAATATTAGAAGAATATTTGAATACTTTGTTGGCCAGGAAAAGAGTCTGGAAGATTTGGAGCTTTACTGCATTAGACCTTTTTTTATTTTATTTTTTTAAATCGTGACTCTTTATTAAATTTGACACAAACCCATTTTTGCATTATTGATGTGGTATCTTTTTCTTCTTAATCTATCAATGTGATAGATTACAATTATTTACATTCTTTTTTTATAAGGGAGGTAGTATCTTTAACTTAAAATTAAGCCATATTCATAGTGTGATATAAATAAGAATTCTGTTGACTTTAATTTTTTATTGAAGTGTAGTTGATGTACAGTATTACATAAATTACAGGTGTACAATATAAGGGTTCACAATTTTTAAAGGTTATTCTCCATCTGTAGTTATCATAAAGTATCAGCTCTGTTCCCTTGTACTGTATGTCATTGTAGCTTACTTTGTACGCAATAGTTGGTGCTTCTTAATTCCTTACTCCTGTGTTGCTCCTCCCCCCTTTACTCTCCACACGGGTAACCACTAGTTTCTTCTCTGTATCTGTGAATCTGCTTCTTTTTTGTTATATTCGCTAGTTCGTTATATTTTTTAGATTCTACATATAAATGATATCATAGAGCATTTTGGCTTCAATTTTAATATCCCATAATTCTGCTACCGTTCCTGTAAAGTGAAAATCAGTATTTGATTACAGGATTCTCTGAAGGTAGTAACCTTTTAAATTCATTGTTGTACCTCATCAACACTTTATACTTTTATTATTATTGTTAATTTTTTAAATTGTGGTAAAATATACACAAAATTTGCCATTTTAGCCATTTTTAAGTGGACAGATCAGTGGTATCAAGTACATTTACTTTGTTGTGCAACCATCACCACCATCCATGCCCAGAGCACTTTCAACCTTGCAAAACTGAAACTTTGTACTCTGTACCCATTAAATAGTAACTTCCCATTCCTCCCTTCTCCCAACCCCCGACAGCCACCATTCTACGTCCTGTCTCTGAATTCAGCTGCTGTAGGAACCTCATATAAGTGGAATCATACCATATTTGTTCCTTTGTGACTGGCTGATTTCACTTAGTATAATGTCCCCGAGGTTATTCCACGTTGTAGCATGTGTCAGAATTTCATTCCTTTTTAAGACTGTGAGTAGTATTCCGTCAGAGGCATATACCACATTTTTGTCTATCCATTCATCTGTGTAGGGACTGTTTGATTCCATCTTTAGACTGCTGCAAGTAATGCTTCTTCATAACTGCTGTATAAATATCTGTTTGAGTCATTGCTTTCAGTTCTTTTGGGTACAGACCCAGAGGTGGACTTGCTGGATCATATAGTAATTCTATTTTTGATTTTTTGAGGAAATGCCATACTGTTTTCCATAGTACCTCTACCACAACTTTACCTTCCCACCAACCGTACACGGGTTCCTCTCCAAATCCTCCTCAACAGTTGTTATATTCTGTTTTTTTGGTAGTAGCCATCCTAATGGATGAGGAGTGGTATCTTTTCTTGTTGTTTTTTTTAATTGAAGTATCGTTGATTTACAATGTTATATTAATTTCTGGTGTACAGCATAATGATTCAGTTATACATATATATTATTTTTTATATTCTTTTTCATTATAGGTTATTACAAGCTATTGAATATAGTTCCTTGTGCTATACAGTATAAACTTGTTATTTATTTTATACATAGTAGTTAGTATATTCTGAGCTCCCAATTTATCCATCCCCACCCCCTTTCTTCCTAGTAACCACAAGTTTGTTTTCTATGCCTGTGAATCTGTTTCTGTTTTGTAAAGAAGTTCATTTGTACCTTTTTTTTTTTTTTAGATTTTACATATAAGTGATATCATATGGTGTTTTTCTTTCTTTTTCTGGCTTACTTCAATTAGTATGACAATCTCTCAGACTATCCATATTGCTGCAAATGGCATACTTTTATTCTTTTTTATGGCTGAATAGTATTCCTATGTATATAAATAATATAATATAATTCCATTATATGTATATAAAATAACTTCTTTATCCAGTCATCTGCCAATGGACATTTAGGTTGCTTCCCTTCCATGTCTTGGCTATTGTATATAGTGCTGCTATGAGCATTGGGATGCATGTATCTTTTCAAATTAGAGTTCTCTCCAGATATATGCCTGGGAGTGAGATTGCGTGATCATATGGTAAGTCTGTTTTTAGTTTTTTGAGGAATCTCCATACTGTTTTCCACAATGGCTGCACCAAACTACATTCCTACCGGCAGTGTAAGAGGGTTCCCTTTTCTCCACACCCTCTCCAGCATGTATCATTTTGGGAGTTTTTAATCATGGCCATTCTGACTGATGTGAGGTGAACTTCATTGTAGTTGTGATTTGCATTTTTCTGATAATTAGCAATATTGAGCTTTTTTTCATGTGCCTATTGGCCATTTGTATGTTGTCATTGGAGAAATGTTTGTTTAGGTCTTCTGCCCATTTTTTGATTGGGTTGTTTGTTTGTTATTGAGTTGTATGAGCTTTGTGGTGTTTTTTTATTTTAGTCTCTAACTATTAGTGATATCGAGCATCTCTTCATGTGCTTACTCGGTTATTGGCCATTTATAACTCTTCTTTGGAAAAATATCTATTCAAGTCCTTTGCCCATTTGTGTTTTGTGTTTTTTGTTGTTGTTGAATTGAATGAGTTCTTTATATAATCTGAATATTAACCCCTCATTGGATATATGATTTGCAAATATTTTCTCCCATTCCATGGGTTGCCTTGTAACTCTTTTGGTTGTCTCCTTTGATGCCAAGAAGTTTAAAGTTTTAATGTAGCCCAGCTTATCTATTTTTATTTTGTTGCTTTTGATTTTGGTGTTATATCCAATAAATTATTGCCAAATCCAGTGTCACAAGACTTTTCTCCTATGTTTTATTCTAATAGTTGTATAGTTTTAGCTCTTCCATTCAGGTCTTTAACCCATTTTTAGTTAATTTTTTTTAATATGATGTAAGGAAAGGGTTCAGCCTCATTCTTTTGCATGTGAATATCCAGTTTTCTCAACAAGACTCTCCTTTCCAAACTGAATGGTCTTGGCATCCTTGTTGAAAATCATTTAACCATGTATATAAGGTTTTATTTCTGTGATTTCTATTTTATTCTATTTTATCCGTATACCTGTCTTTATGCAAGTACTATACTGTTTTGATTACTGTAGCTTTGTAGTAAGTTTTGAAGTTAGGAAGTGTGACTTCTAACTTTTTTTTTTTTAAATTAAGATTATTTGGCTATTTGTACTGCTTGATATTCCATATGGATTTTAGTATGGATTTTTCTATTTCTGAAAAAAAGCCCTTGGGATTTTGAGACTACCATGGAACTTCTGAATTCTCTTTTAAAGGAAACATTAGTCAGACAGATAAGAGTAGGAGGAGCATTTAGGCAAAAGGAAGGGTACAACCAAAAGCATGAAAAGATAAAAGAGCTTAGTGTATTTGGGAACTAAAAGTAATTTGGTATTGTTGGAGCATTAGGCGTACTTGTATCTCTGTGTGTATGTATATGTGTATGTGTGTAGACTTGGGTAGGAGATGAATTAGGAGCTAAAATAGAGGTCAGATATTGTGGAAGTGGATGTGTGTTGTGTTAAGAATTTTAATGAAGATTAGTTGAAGTGTTGGACTGTGGAGTGAAGTGATCAGATTGGCACTTTATAAAGATAACCCTGTTGGTGAGAGTGGATGCTAAATTGAATAGGAAGAGGTTTTGGCAGAAGCGTCAGATTGGAGACTGTTGGAAAACTCCCATACTTGCACTGTGGTGGGTTAGTGGGGGTAGATAAGAGGGGATGTGCCTGGAACAGCGTTGTCCCACTGCTCACCCAAATATTCCAGTGGCTTCACTTTCTTCCTAGGTCCTGAAGTCCTCATACCTACAGAACAGTCTCTGAACTCAGGATGGTGGCTCCAACTCTTCACCTGTATCATCTACTTGTCACCTTTTGGGAACTCAAATGGCTGTTGAGGGAACCTATACTCTGGCCCAGAGGTGCAAGGTCCGTCACAGGAGCTAGCCCCTTCTCAGAGGCCCCGAGCTCCCACTCCTCATCCTGCCACTTTCTGGTCCTCTGACTCCTCCAGGGACCTTGTGCTCATTTCTGTCTTCCCTGTGGGTTGGTCTGTCATCCCTTGCTTTGGTCTCCCCTAAGCCCATTGGAATCCACCAAAGTGAGAGTTGTCTTATCTGTTGGGACCCATTCCATCCACCTATGGCACTGCAGCCCTTCAAGCCCTCTGAGTGTGATCCATGTTACCAGTGTCTGTGACCCACCTGAGAACCTCTTTCTTCTGCAAGGACTGGAGCCTTCTGCTTCTCTAGCTTTTGCCAACCTGACACCCCTCCATACCCTGTGATTCAGTCCCCTGTCTCCAGCTAGAGTGGCATTGAATAGGAGCCATCAAGATCTTTGCCACCTGAAATCCTCAGCTCTCTGTGAGGGCTTCACTGAATGAACTGGGTAATGATAATGCTGGGTCCGAGCGACAGCAGTTGGAGAAAGAATGTGCTCCTCCAGCCAGAGGCCAAACCACCAAACACTGAGATCCTGAGTTCCTGTTCTGAACCCTGGGGATACAGTTCCTTTGATGGGCAGACAGTGACAGTGCATGTGTTATCACACAGTCCCAGGGTCACAGGTGGAGTCATGGAGCTGGGGGCAGGGAGCAGGCTTGAGCTCCCAAGTTCTTGGCGACATTTTAGAACTGGAACCACTCTGGCAGTTCTGGAATAGCCAGCTCTGAGCCATTGCCAAGGATGCACATTTGGAGATACGTGGGATGAGGCAAGGTGATTAAGGTACACAAGTGCCATCAGTACAGGGAAAAGCAGAGCCAGGTGAAGAGCAGGCTGTGGCTTGGGGTTAAAATGCAAGAATAAAGGGATGATGGGCTGCTCCTTATAGGAAAACCAGGCAGAATGAAATAAAAAGTATCAAGGGAAGGTGAGAGAGAGAAGTGTCAAAATGGGACGTTGGGAGAAGATGGGCAAGAGAAGGGAGAAAGGCCAGGAAAAACAGCTTTAAGGAGTTGTCACTTCCTTGAAAGCCAAGAAGCTTGCTAGAGCAAAGAGAGTAAGATCCCAGATCTTTGCAGTCCCCTAGTTGGGAAGGTTGGCTGGCATTTAGGGGACTGGCTTTTGTTCTTGAGCCCAGGCTACTGGAACACAGCCTCAGGAAATCAGGACATGTTCTCATCACTCACTTTGTGTTCCCGAACAGAGGAGAAGAGAGGGAGGGTGGCCACCTTGATCCAGCCGAAGCATCTCCAGGAGGTCTTCTCCGGATGCCGCATCAAGGCTGCCAATCTGCCACAGCACGGAGCTGGTGATCCCGGAGCAAGTGGACATGGCTTTGCTCAGCAGCATCCTAGCAGCCTATTCCATTGTCTCAGGTAGCTGTCCAGTCTCGGCTGGACCAGGGCTGAAGCGTGGGGCTGGGCAGAGCCATCTCCTGGGTGGCCATCCCTGGCCTCATACCCAGGAGAGAAATGCTGTGCTGTCATAGCGGAGGGGCTCTGTGGTACTGAGTTTTGAGATGAAAAGTCTCTGGTTTGAAAGTTAAGCTTGGCATTCTCTAATTTGGCAAGTGCGGGGTTCTAATGCTTTGTCTTGCTGAAAATGTTTGGTTTTCTTTTGGGCTTAAATGAGTGAGTGAAGTAGCCTGGGGCTGCTGTTGGCTTCTGTCCTTAAGCGTTTAACTGTGATATGAAAAGCCACAATGGAGGGTCCTCAGCCTGATTATTTCTGTGCTGTGGTTCTCAGCCCCACCCAGGGCATGTGTGTGTGTGTGTGTGTGTGTGTGTGTGTGTGTGTGTTTAGTCTGTGCTTAGGGGGCTGTGTGAGGTGTCTGATAACTTTCTGGGAGACATGGAGACAGAAAGTATCTGAGTTTGGAAGAATGTGATAGCTGCCCCTTCCTTGGTTCAAAGTTGTATTCTTTTAGGATGATGGCTGACTTTATCCTCAATATTGTTTCCTGAGAACAAGTACTGTACATATAAACGGAGTAATTTAAAAATGCATGAAAATATACCTCAGTAAAACTGAAATTAATAAAAAACATGAAAATGCTCAGTGGTTTGAATGACTAAACTAATTTTCTGCTGCTTGAGTGAGTTTACAGTTTTTGGTAGTTTGCTTTTGCTTTGTTTCACTTTGCCTGATGTTTCTGGTTATAAAACAGAAGAGACTGAGGTTCTGATTAGATTTCCCCTGGGACTGATTTTACTTTCTAGTTCTCTAGTCAGGATGTGGTGACTTCAGAGTGCAGATGCAAAATTTGTTATTTCTACTTAAAATGGCAAATCTGAGCCAGGATTGAGGATAAAGGAAGCTCATAGCTTCTTGCTGAGAAAGCATCTTGCATGACATGCAACTTGATTTTAGGAAGGAAGACTTCTTAGGAGTTTGGCTGGCTCCTCTGTGGTTGACAAGATGCAGCATGTCGTCTTCACATGCCTCAAGTCCAGGGTTCTTCCTTCTCAGATCAGCAAAGGCTCAGGTCATCAGTCAACTCCCTACTTCCCCAGGGAAGTTCAGTGCCTGGGGCCTTCTTACCTGTGCACCCACACACCAGAGGAATCTCAGTTCTGCTCGTTCAAGCAGAATAGTGACTATTCCGGGGAGAAAGGACACTGGGTCTGGAAAAGAGATGTTTGAAACTCTGGTATCATGTTTTCACATGCTGATCCCTCAACTCTATAGTGAAGACACCCCCAAAATGAAATGAGATGTGGCAGGGAGGGTCTGGAGTTTCCAAGGCTTCACATGAAAGTTGCAAATAAGCTGTTGAAGGGAAATATCTCGGGTAAGAGCAAACAGGCTAGTGGGCTTTGGAGCTTGACTTGGCACAGGAAGTACCTGGTGGCTTTCCATTTTGGCCAGCATGAGCCTCAGTTGTGGTCACTGAATGAACTAACTGAATGTCCTGGTGTTTATCATTTGTTTTATGATCTTTTTTTTTTCCTTTTTCAGTTGTATTAGGTAGGATTATTGCAGTTTGACTGCACATACACATTATATTACATGTAAATACACATATATAATACACTGCACTTTTTTTAGTTTACATATATGTGTTGACCATTGTTTCTAAGAACAGATTAGAGCTTTAGCTTTTTAAACTTACATAGTTATCAAAGGAATAAAGCCAATCACAAAATAAGAATCAACAGAATGTGGTGATCCAATCATAAAGGACAGTCAAATGTGATTACACATATTCAAGAAATCAATCATCTAAGTTATAAATAATAAGTAGTTCATTTGTGTCCTAATTTTTTTATTTTTTTAGATTCCACATATAAGTGATATCACATGGCATTTTTCTTTCTCTTTCTAGCCCACTTCACTTAGAATGACGATCTTCTGGTCCATCCATGTTGCTGCAAGTGGCATTATTTTAATCTTTTTTATGACTGAGTAGTGTTCCATTGTATATATGTACCACATCTTTGTCCAGTCATCTGTTGATGGACATTTGGGTTGTTTCCATGTCTTGACTATTGTAAATAGTGCTGCTATGAACACTGGGGTGAAGGTGTCTTTTTGAAGTAGGGTTCCTTCTGGATATATGCCCAGGAGTGGGATTACTGGATCATATGGTAAGTCTGTTCCTAGTCTTTTGAAGAATCGCCATGCTGTTTTCCACAGTGGCTGCACCAAACTGCATTCTCGCCAGCAGTGTAGGAGGGTTCTCTTTTCTCCACACCCTCTACAGCATCTATCATTTGTAGACTTTTTAATGATGGCCATTCTGGCTGCTGTGAGGTGATATCTCATGGTAGTTTTGATCTATATTTCTCTGACAATTAGCAATGCTGAGCGTTTTTTCATGTGCCATTGGCCATTTGTATGTCTTCATTGGAGAAATGTTTGTTTAGGTCTTCTGCCCATTTTTTGATTGGATTGCCTATTTCTTTGATACTAAGTTGTAAAAGTTGTTTGTATATTTTGGAAATTAGTCTCTTGTTGGTAGCATCATTTGCAAATATTTTCTCCCATCTGTAGGTTGTCTTTTTGTTTTGTTGATGGTGTTCTTAGCTGCGCAAAAGCTTTTAAGTCTAATTAGATCCCATTTGTTTATTTTTGCTTTTATTTCCATTACTCCCAGAGCTGGTTCAAAACATATATTGCTGTGATTTATGTCCACAAGTGTTCTGCCTATGTTTTCCTCTAGGATTTTATAGTATCTGGTCTTACATTTAGGTCTTTAATCCATTATGAGTTTATTTTTGTATATGTTGTTAGAGAATGTTCTAATTGCAGTCTTCTACAGGTAGCTGTCCAGTTTTCCAAGCACCACTTATTGAAGAGAATGTGTTTTCCCCATTGTATATTCTTGCCTCCTTTGTCATAGATTAATTGACCATAAGTGCATGGGTTTCTTTCTGGACTTTCTATCCTGTTCCACTGATCTATGTGTCTGTTTTTTGTCAATACCACACTGCTTTGATTACTGTAGCTTTGTAGTACAGTCTGAAGTCAGGGAGCATGATTCCCCAGCTCCATATTAGAAAAATGGGCCAAAATTTTACTATGAAGATAATTTATTTCAGAACTGTTTATAATAGTAAAAAATATATACATAAATATGTGAATATTAATTGAAGTACAAAAATGTTTATGATGTGTTAAGTAAACAAGCCCTGTTGCCACACAGTATATGCAGTATAATCCCATTTATGTGTATGTATTTATATGTATATGTAACCACATTTTACTCCAAACTATATCTGAATGCTGAGATATGTATGAGTGTGTGTCTGTGAATTTTTAATTCTCTTTTGCTTAGCTATATTTTTAAGTATTTTCAAGTATTTTATACTTCATTGATACTACTTTTGTAATATGTAATGCTATTTTATTGAAATTAAAATTATATATATATATATATATATATATATAAAATTAACATCGCCCTACTCTTTTCTGACCTTCCTAGCTGAGTATCTAAATGCCCTGAACATTACCAATTAGATGTGCCATATGTATTTCAAATTCAGCCTTGCCTGGAATTGTCCTTCTGTTTAAATATGCTCCTTCTTTTGTGTACCACCTAGGGCATTACCCACACTAGAAATATGATTTTTGGCCTTTGATCTATCTTCTTCACTGCTCATATCCAATTGCTTAGGGTTGGTGCATTTCTCCTTTCAGTGTCCCTGAAATGCATCCCTTCCACTTCACTCCCACTATCACTGAGTTGGTTAAGCTCATTCGTGTTTTTGTCTGCCTTGCCATAATGGCATTTTCCATGGTCTACCAACCTCCAATCTGTGTCTTCTAGAGAAATGGTCTTTCTAAAATGTAGGTGTGATGATGCAATTCTTTTTACTTCTTAGAATCTGTTAGTAGATCCTCATTATATCTAGGATAAAATCCAAAGACTTTTGTATCGTTTAACAGTTAGGATTGTTTTGGCTGCAAATAATAGAAAACTTCAGCTTGGTGGCCTAAACACACAGAAGTTATCTTACCCACATAACAAGAAGTCTGGAGGTGGGTGGTTGCTAGCATTGGTCCATTGACTCAGAAATGTAGGAGCCAGCTTCTCTCTGATTCTCATGGCCTTTCTTTTATGCTTGTCATCTCATGGCTGCAAAATGACTGCTGTTGCTCCTGCTGTTTGAGTCAAGATTTACAATAAACATTTGAAAAATAGGCACCATGAGCAAAGCACTGTGCTAGGTAACTGGAAGCCTAAAGTCGTGTGGATTTGCTCCTCAATTTCTCACTGTTGTGGGGAAGATATGGTTATGCAACTAATTATAATACAGCTACATAAAGTGCTGTGTAGATTGGAGAGGCTGGTTGTGCTCATCGTCCCTTCCAGATTCAAGGAGCCAGAAAATCGTCATAATACAGTATCGACTTAAGCAGCAATAAAGCCAGATCAGAGAGTGTGTCAGGCCTTCTACCCAGCTGTCCTTGAAGCCGAAGCCATAGGACCGCGGGGAGGGGGCACGGGGGGAGGGAAGCTGAGAGATATACAAGCAAAGGAGCATGCGCCAGAGCCAGGCGAGCGGGCACAGTGGTTCTCCAGCACTCCTTCCTGGGGACGGAAAAGTCAGGCTGAAAGGAAGCTTTCTTCAGCACTTCAGAGGGCAGCAGCATTAATGGGAGTCTTTGGTTTTCTCTGGGGAGGGGCAGAACCCCACGAAGGGACATCCTTGCAATGCCTTAAGAGTTCAGAGAAGAGATTGTGCTGAATACTCTCTGATACTACACAAGCCCCATTGTTTTGTTTAAAGCTTTTTTATTATCTTTTTTATGTTTTTCTTTCCACTTAAGGGATTGAAAGCTTTGGGGCCAACAAGAAAGTCCAGGCAGGAAAAGATCTCACTTGCATGGACGCCAGCTGACCTGGCCTGGGCTAGTGTTACTTCCTCTCCTACAGAGTCTGTTGGACATGATCTGACTTCCAAGGGTGCAAATGAAATTAGCCCCAGGACCTCCACATAGTGCCTCTTCCTGCCTGTGAAAACAATGACCCTGCAGGAAGCAAGATATAGCAATACATTTGTTTTTATTTATTGAGGGAAAGCAACCAACAGTAGCCCTCCCTACTCTGCTTCTTAGGCAATTAACATCTGGCTGGATCTCCTCAAGACAGGGGTGGTTCATTGGCTACGAGGAAGTGACCTGGAGCAGAGAAGAGAAAAAGCAACCACAATAGAGCTACAGTTTTGACTTTTTGTAAAAGAATAAGGCAGAGAAACAACACAAATCATATCAGCTGTGAAAATCAGTCCTGTGCCACCCGCTCAGGATCCAGTGAGACCCAGTAAACCCTCGCTTTCTCTGTTTGCTTTCACTGGGCTTCTCTGCAGGCAAAGAAATGTTTTCTGATCTGTGTAGTAATTCAGGGCAGGTGGACTAGTTACACTAAAGGGAGAGTAGTGGTTTCCAAGATTCAGTTCAGTAACCACCTTCAAAGTTGCCCTGTGTAGTAGGTGGGGTGAGGGTAGGGTGTGAAAGACAGACACACACTCACAGGGAAGGGAAGTGGGATGAGAAAAGAAAGGAAGGAAAGAGGGCGAGAGGGAGGGAAACAGGTGGATGGAGGAATGAGAGAGAGGGAGGAGGGGGAAGAAAGAGAGGAAGGAGAGAGGGAAGGAAAGGAAGAAGGAAGGAGGGAGGAAAGAGGGGAAGATGAGAAGAAAATGGAGTGAGAGCGAGCTATTCTTTGTTGAATGCCTCTCTTTGCCAGGATCTGGGAGAGTCCCCTTTACGCGTGCCGTCTGTCACACCTTTAGCACAATTCAGCAGAGTAGACAGTGTTGCCGTTGTTGAGAAGGGAGTCTGAGATGAGGCTTCAAATACAGGTCTGCTTGATAGTTTTCCACCCTGGTAAAAGCATGGATTTGTGCATCTTTTCTAGAAAAGCCTTTTCAGATTTCTGTATCTGAGCTTAGCTTTTCGACTCACTTTTGTATTTCCAGGGATCCCTCCCTCTTCATGCTTCTCTAATTGCACTTCCCTTTGGTACTGCAACTGATGGGTCAGCTTCCCTGCCGGGCTGACCTGTCAGTTATGCTCCTCAAAGCAAAAGCTCCCTCAGTATTCTCAGTGTTTGCTGAGTATCAGCTAGACAGAGTCCAGTTTCAGGCTCCTTCACTGCTTCCTTCCTTCCTTCCTTCCTTCCTTCCTTCCTTCCTTCCTTCCTTCCTTCCTCCTTTCCCTCCTTCCAGATATAATTGACATAGAACATCGTATAGATTTAAGGTGACAACATGTTGATTTGATACATTTCTATAAAACAGTATGATCACCATCACACATTAGTTAACACCGCTCTCACATCACGTAATTATCTCCTTTTTGTGTGTGTGATGAGAACAGTCATGATCTAGTCTCTTAGCAACTTTGAAGTCTGTAATACAATGCTATTGTCTGTTGGCTTTGCTGGGCATTAGGTCCCCAGGACGTATTTATCTACTAGTTGCTAACATGTACCTTTCAACAGCATATCCCCCACCCCTGAGCCCCTGGTAGTCAGCATTCTACTCTGTTTATAAGTAAACTTTTTTAAGAATAAGAAAATGAATATATATATGCTCATGTATGACTGAAGAGTTGTGCTGTGAATCAGAAATTGACACAACATTGTAAACTGACTATACCTCAATTTAAAAAAAAAGTAAACGTTTTTAGATCCCATGTTACTGATATCATACGTTGTTTGTCTTTCTCTGTCTGACATTTCATTTAATGTCCATCCGTGTTGTAAATGGCAGGATCCATCCATGTTATAAATGGCAGGATCTCCTTTCTAGTGGCTGAATAAGATTGCAATATATATCACATCTTCTTTATCCATTCATCTGTTGATGGACACTTAAGTTGTTCTCATATCTTGGTTATCGCGAATAATGCTGCCATGAACATGTCTTCAAGGTAGTGACTGCATCTCCTTCTGTTTCCTTGATCATCTCAATGTATGCCAAAAAAGCATTTGACAAAATGCAACTTTCTTTCATGATAAACCCTCAACAAATTGGGCATAAAAGGGACATAACTCAATATAATAAAGGCAATATAGGACAAGCCTGAAGCTAATACCATACTCATTGGTAAAAGATTGAAAGCTTTTGATCACATACAAAGGCTCCACCCTTCCATTCCCCCCTTTACATTTCTGATGTCACAGTTCACTTCTTTTTATACTGTGTTTTCTTTAACGGATTACAGTAGTTACAGTTATGTCTAATACTCATTCCTTTCATCTTTATACTGCAGGTAAGTGGTTAACACACCATCCTGTTCCAGAATTAGAGTTTTCTAAATCATTTGCCTTTACCAGCATGTTGTATATTTCAACATGTTTCTATGTCACTATCTAGCATCTTTTCATTTCAGCTGGAAGAAATCCTTTCAGCATTTCTTGCAAGGCAGCTCTAGTGGTGAAGAACTCCCTCAGCTTCTGTTTCTCGGGTGAAGTCTTTATTTCTCCCTCATATCTGAAGGATAACTTTTCCAGATAGAGTATTCTGGGTGGGCAATTTTTTTTTCTTTCAACCCTTTGAGTTGTCATTCTGCTATCTCCTGGCCTGTAGAGTGACTACTGAAAAATCTTCACATAGCCTAATGGGGGTTCCTTTGTAAGTTACTGTCTTTTTTCCTCTGGCTTTTTTTTTATTCTCTCTTTTTCTTTGATTTTTTTTTTTAACAATTTCATTATAATGTTCTTGGGAGTCTTTTGCATTGAGATAGTAGGGTGATCTATTAGCTTCGTGAACTTGGGTTTCTAAGTCTTTCCCAGATTTGTGAAGTTCTCAGCTATTATTTCTTTAAATAAACTCCTGCCCCTCTCTTCTCCTGGACTCCAGCTAAATTTGTACTGTGTACATTTGATTGACTCCTTTAGGTCATGTACTTTCTTCACTTTTTTTTTTAATTCTTTTTTCTCTGTTCACCTCTGATTGGGTTATTTCAAAATTACTGTCTCCCTGAGTTTAGCTGTGGCACATGTTTTGATCAGAAATGTAGTTTCTCTTTGTTCTAGTAGTTTTAAAATTTGTACTAGTTCTTTGTTTCTGTTGTCATTTGTTTTATTTTTAAAGTTAAAATTACAAATCATGTCTAATCATACTGAATTGTAAAAATTCTACTGTATATTTATTTTAAGGAAAAATGAGAATAAAAATATCTGGTTTGTCCTGCAGAAAAAAAAATTTTTTTGCTAGCTTCCTGGTTGCTTATTATGTCTTGATTCTGTTGCATTTTTCATTTCACTCATGGAATTCTTCAGTTCCAGAATTTGATTCTTTTTCCTGGCTTCTAACTTTTCGCTAAATTTTTTTCTCATTTTGTACATGTATTTTTCCCCCCTGATTTCATTGAATTGTCTTCTGTGTTTCTTGTAGCTCATTGTTTTCTCAAAACAGCTATTTCGAATTCTTTATCCACTGGATTATACGATTTTATGCTTTCGAGCTCAGTTATTCCAGGAGTTTCATCTTTTTGTCGTGTCATGTTTTCTTGATTTTTCCTCTTTCTTGTAGTTCTGCGTTGCTGGCTTTGCCTCTGAGCAGCATCCACCTCCTCAAATCTTTACTAATTGCCCTCAGAGAGGGTATGTTGTTTGTTGGTTCTCTTTTGTCTGGAGTTCTCTCTGACCCTGTGTGTATACACTCCACATTCCTTGCTCCCTCTTGTAGCAGAATTCTTAAGCTTTTATGTCTTCCCTGGTTATAACTCACCTGACTGGCTGCTGGAAACCTCTCTTGTTTTCCAGAAGGTAGTGCTATAGCTCATTTGTATTTTCTGTCTTGCCCACAGATCTGGTCTGTTTTTCTGATAACACTCCGTTTCCCCTACTAACTCTTGCTGCCAGTCTCTGAGTGCGCTCAAGGCGGCACTGCAGAGGGAGGGGAGGTGTGGGTTTAGCACTTGGGGTGTTAGGGGTCCCCACCAGCTGGTGGGGAGATCCTGGGCTGAGATTCTCCCAGAAGCTCTTAAGTGGATTTCCTGTTGAAGCCCTGAGCACAGACAGCAGGTATCATGTCCCTTTAATGCCTTCTGATATTCTTATCAGCCTTTCCTGATCACCTCCTTGCCCCTAATCATGGAGGTTCTCCTTCAAGTACTCTGAGTATTGCTGGAGAGAAATCAGTTTCTCTTTTAGCATCCAGCACTGCTAGGGTAGCTGGGCACTCACACACTACTCTCCTTTTTGCCTATGGAGAGGTCACCACGGGAGAGTTTGGTCTCTTACTGTGTCAATTTGTGGGGAGGGGAAGAACTGGAAAACTTCCTCACCCTCTCTGCTGCATCCAAACTCATGTGTGTGTTTTTCCCTCCAGTGGTGCTCTAGTCACCTCTAGGGGGGCTGTGCTTTTACAAGTTCTCTCTCATCAGTGGGTATTTGCCCAAATCAGCACTATCCAGCTTTTCCCCAGTCATGACTGGGAGGTGTTGGGACAGGTTTGCTGGCTCTGTTGATTCTGCAGCCCAAACCAAGGTCTGTCTATTACTAGAGGAACAGGTAGGCGAGACTCCTCCCCAGTTCCTTGATGTATGTTATTAGATCACACACTCCCACAGGGGCACTCTTGTTTGTGCGTATAGCCCTAATTAATCTTTTTAAAAGGGATGGCAAACAGTAAGGATGTCTCACACCACCATGATGTTGACACCATTCCCCTGTCATTGTGTTTCTATTTTTGACTACTCTTATGTTGACTATTTGTGTTTTCTATTTCCTTCTCTAGTCTTTTCTTTGTACCTATAATTTATATCTATTTTATTCACATCACTGTCATTTCAGTGGGGGTTTCAGAGAGAAAGGGGGATCATAAACACATGTGTTCAACATGCTGTGTTCAGATTGACAGAACCTTTACTGGGTACAATTTGGAATGTATAAAACCTCAAAATTCCTATGCCCTTTGACGCAGCTGTTCTATTTTTAAATAAATAAACTGCATAATTAATTCTGCATCCGCGTAAAGAGATGTATACAAGGACATAATGATATTGACTCTAGCACTGATCATAATAGTAAAAAATTGGAAACAATTTATATGCTATCAACAAGGAAAAGGTTATATATACTTTGATGTCTGTATTGCAGAATCATACCCAGCAGTCAAAAGGAATGCTATTGACAAATCCTGAAATCTCTCTAAGACATATTTTTAAATTTAAAAAGCAAATATGAATCATATATCATCCCACTTATAGTCCTAAAAACCCCACAAAACTATATATTTTGATTCATACTTACAAGTGAATATAGATTATGGACCGATTTGCTGACGTCAATCTTGAGTCCTGTTGGATTGACCATGCCCTCTGACCCAAGGCCAGGCATGTTTCAGCGTACTCAGCATAACTAGAAAGGGGGATCTGTTCACTCAAAGGCTCTCATTCTATTGAGCACATCATACAGTGATCACCACTGGACCCACTACGCCCAGTGATCATCAACAGAATGATTATTTTCTTCTCTCACCAAGGCAGGGCTTAAATAACTCCCCTATCAATTGACCTCATGGGGTGATTCAAAAATGCCTACCCTAGCTTTCAATCTGTGACTTATGTTAGCTATTGCTGCATAACAAATTGCAGATCTTCCTCAATTTACAATGGGACTAGGTCCCAATAAACCCATTGTAAGCTAAATACATCCTAGGTCAAAAATGCGTTTAATACCCCTAACCTGTGGAACATAGTGGCTTAGCCTAGTCTACCTTAAATGTGTTCACAACACTTAAATTAGTTTGCAGTTGGGCAAAACCACCTAACACAAAGCCTATTTTATAACAAAATGTTTACCATTTCATGGAATTTATTGACGGCTGTACTGGAAGTGAAAAACAGAATGGCTGCCTAGGCTCAGAATGGTTCTAAGTGTGTTGGTTGATCGTGTGGCAGACTGGGGGTACAAATCACTGCCGCTGCCCAGCATCAGGAGAGAGGATTGTATTGCATGTTGTTAGCACAGGGAAAGATCAAAATTCAGAATTAGAAGCATGGTTTCTGCTTGGATGCATATTGCTTTGACTCCATTGTAAAGTTGAAAAATTGTTAAATCTAGCCCTTATAATTTGGGGACCATCTCTACCCCCAAAACAAAAACACATATTAATTATCACCCAGTTTCTGGAGGTTAGGAGTCTGTACTTGGCATAGCTGGGTTCTCTGGTTCAAGGTGTCCCACAAGGTTGCTGCAAAGCCAAGGTTCTGGACACCTCAAGGCTCCAACAGGGAATGACTTGCTTCAAAATTTTAAATTCCAGTAAAATACCATTACTTATTGCAAAAGTAATCTCAGTGAGGTATAGGATACTTAAAATCTAGCTAGGCAAAAGAAAATTGCAAATACACAGACACATATTCATACACTTCCAAGCTCACTTACATGGCTGTTGGTACAATCCAGTTCTTTGAAGACTATTAATCAGAGGCCACTCTTAATTCCTCACTTTGTGGGTCTCTCTGTAGCCCAGCTCATAGCATGGGAACTGACTGAATCAGAGCAAGCGAGTGAGAAAAGTTAGAGAGCTCATGAGTAAGTTGGAAGTCAGGCTTAGGTTACCTAAGCTTCAGGTCATCTATCATTTTTGTTAGAAATAAGTCACTAGGTCCAGCCCTGGAAAGGAAGGGCTTGCATGAGAGTATGAATACCAAGAGGCGAGAATCATCTTAGAAGTCGCCTACAATTTATGATTAAAAGGTAATTCAAGGGGTTGCAGGAGCAAATTCAGAGGCAACGATTTTTCTGGTATAAGCAATTGGCATCTACACACAGTTACTTCTCACAGATACTAAATAATACTTTTTTTTTTTAATAGTGAAAGAATTCCATACACTCTTTACCCACATTTGCCATTTGTTGAAAATTACATTTTGAATACATTATGTAATTTGTCACAAGGGAAGGCAATATTTGTAACCACAAAAGCTTTGGGGTCTGGTGAGAGGCGTGCGTCCTGTTCTGGAATCATATTTGCTCTCTGCATATATAGTTCTCATCTCTCAGATGTTCCCTTCTGTCTCCTCCTCTTCCTCCAGAGAGTCCTGAGCGAGCAGCTCTGTACTTTGTCTCTGGCGTGTGCATTGGGCTGGTCCTCACTTTGGCTGCCTTGGTGATCAGGATCTCTTGCCACACAGACTGCCAGCAGCATCCCCAGAAGAAGCTCGCGCAGGACGGAGAAAGCAGCGACTGCAGCGACAGCGAGGACGGCAGCTCAGACGCGGTATCCGATGTCTCGGTCAGGAGACACCGCCGCTTCGAGAGGACTTTGAACAAGAACGTCTTCACCTCGGCAGAGGAGCTGGAGCGCGCCCAGCGGCTAGAGGAGCGGGAACGCATCATCAGGGAGATCTGGATGAATGGCCAGCCTGAGGTCCCCGGCACCAGGAGCCTGAACCGCTACTACTAGGGGCAGACAGGGACCCGCACCGCCCTGGAAGCCTCCTGGAAGAGAAAGGGTCCACAGGGGCGGTGAGCCCAAAGGGCTGCGCGCAGTTCTGCTACTCTGGCCAGAGGCAAGCAGGACACTCTCATTTTCCAGCCAGGAGGACTGGCTTCTCTCTTCTGACTAAACTTAAGGGAGAAGCAGAGAAACGGAGTTGGTTCATCTCTCCAGGTCTTGTAATGGTGCTGAAAACCCTCACCAACAATGTGCATGGAGATCAGAAAAACAACTGTGGTTCCCTTTGAATTCTGAGGATCTCAGAAGCTTCTGCAGACTTCACTGTTATATGTTATTTCTTTACAAAAGGAAATATTATAACATGAGTGCGAGGAAGAGCAGGGTTGACTTAACCCAGTGAATGCAATTTACTTAATGACTCCATGCTATGGAGATGATTTTGATCCACACAGCATGATCCATGCATATTATTTAAGTCTGATTCTTTAAATCTCGTGTTGCAGTGGCGACCTCGTCCATTTTAACTGGCACCTCAGGGATTAAAATCCTATATTTTTAATTACAGTTCCCACTTCTCATGAAAATTAATAATGTATTAGAGATGTGTCAGTGAAATAGAAAAGTGTAAATAACCTCACAAGATGAAGGGTTTTATGTTAAATAGCTTATAAAGAATATATTAAGATACATACTTGAAAATGCTGCACAAGAATAAAAGCTGTGTTTTTCCCCCTTTTGGAGAGAAAAAAATTTTGTTATGACTCTAGATAATTATGATTTTAAACATTTTGTTAAAAAATGTTTTTGGATTTGTAAGAGAAGATGGGAATGGGAGGTAAGGAATAAAGCCAAATTAGGTTGGGATGAAAAATAAATGTTACATAAGATCTTTTTTGTTTCATGTTCTTCTCTGCAGTTACACTTACCTTAAACAGCAGCCCTTTTATATAGATGGGTATGGTTTTGTTTGTTTGTTTGTTTTTTGTTTTTCACCAGGCCCTTCAAGTAACTGGAGAACTGTGAGCAATGGAGAAACTGGAGAATGGAGTAATGGCCCCTACGTGATGAGATGTGATCAGACCTCTACGTAATGTTTCATTTTCTGTATGCTTATGTTATGGCTACAGTGTATTTGAGTGATTGTTAAGCAGATAGAGGAATAGATGATTACCCGAGGGCAGACATAATATGATGGCCTCATACGGAGAGGGGACGTTGGTAAGGAAGGAAGAGAGTCAAGGCTGAACCGCGTTTGGAAATGAGTTGCAGAGGAGGAAGGAGCATCCTCCAGACTGACAGGCAGGAGTAATGAGTTCTGTCCGTCTGTTGGCGCCCTGCTCTTGCGGTGCAGTGGGCTCCTTTGTCTGCCTCTCTGGATGCTCCAAAGCCTTCCTGTTGGATTTCCTCTGTTCATTGACTTTGTCATCATACCTGAGAGGATGGCTGGGAGAGTTTCTCTGCTGGAGTTCTATTACTCTAGCAACCCACTCTTAGCAATAAGGGTTTGGAGGCTGTCTTAAGATTGAACGGTCACAAATACCCCTTTCCCAAATCTTGTTAAATCAGTGTCTCTGAATCTGGATTCCCATCCTTGTAGTTTCAGTCCGCTGGCAACAAGTGTGGGAATCATCCCACTCCCCTAGGCTTTATCTTAACATCATCCATCTTCGTCTCGGCCTCTATTTTTAAATTGAAATATAGTTGATTTTTTATCATTGTATTAGTTTTAGGTATACAGCATAGTGATTCAGTATTTTTACTGATTATACTCCTTGAAAGTTATTACGAGATAACGGCTGTAATTCCCTGTACTATATAATATATCCTTCTTGCTTATCTATTTTATTCCTTTCAACAAAGGTTGATGGAGGATGAGGTAGATATAATGTTGAGCAAAACAATCTCTCCTGGAGCAGTTTATGATTAGCTGGAAAAATAAGACACTGGTAAACTGGTACCAATAACTATAATGTCAGAATTTAATACCTCGTAAAAAAATAGTTGTAGGCAGGTGCATTTTTTTTCAGCAAATGTGCTCTGCTTGTGCACAAAGTTTTAAGTTAGCATCTCTGCCCCACAGGGCACCTCTGGTTGGCGGAGGAAATCAGAGCCTCTGTCCCAAGGAAGCAAGGATTGTTTTTCTGGTTTGAAGCTGCAAAGAGTTTAAAGCAGCAGAGAACACATGATCTAACCCTTAAAGAACAGGCAGGATTTCTTTGGGAAGAAGGGAGGGGTCAGCATCCCAGAGCTCAGTGCTCGGCTTGAACATCTGTGGCAGAAATAAGGGAGGCTCTGAGCCGGCCAAGACCCTGGGGTGGGGCCTCTGCAGGGACCGACTTCCTCAAGCACCTTCCATCACCTCGTGAGAGATCACCACAAACTTAGTGCCCAAACCCGAAATTCTTGTGTGATCTTTAAAAGAACGGCAGACGGCTGCATTTATCTTAGTCACCCTGTAACAGAAAAGAACAAAACTGACTATATTAGATCTGTTCCTTTAGCTTTAACTGCTGTGCCCTGTTTTCTAGGCTTAGTCTAGCTCGCTCCACACCCACGTGAAGAGAACAAAGTTGCAGAATAGAGAGTAACATTTGTTTTGTTGGAGGTTTTGCAGGAGCACCATGAGCTGGCCCACGTGGACAGCTGCAGGAACAAAGAATTCCTGCAGCAAGAAGTTTGCAAGGACCAACCACACCCGCTCCCCTGTTTTTTTGTATAAAAGGAGCCTGTATTCTGACTGGACCAGGATGGTTCTCCAAAAATTAGTCCACCATCCTCTCCGTCTGCCGGCTTTCCAAATAAAGTTGCTATTCCTTGCCCCAGCACCTTGTCTCCCCGTTTACTGGCCTGTCGTGCGGTGAGCAGAATGAGTTTGGACTCAGCAACAACCCCAGATCAAAACTTGAGCAGGCCAGATATTTACCAGAGAAGAAAGAGCTGCAGCCTCTGGGGTGTTGGTGGGGAGTTAGGGAGATGGGGCTACGCTCTCCCCACCCCTCATCTCTCTTTCTTTCCTTCTTTGTCAGTCTTTTTAGAGCCTGACACTGAAAAACAAGCACGGCCCGGCCAGCTACTATTTCAGCCTGTGGGAGCCACGTCAGGTGGTCGGCCTGCCCCGGGCTGAGGACTGTGTGGTGAGGGGTCGGGGCCCCTCTGGGAGGGCAGTGTTGTAGGCGGGACGTGCAGCAGGCGCGAGGAGCGGGAGCAGCCCCCAGCATCGCCTGGGCCAGGTGGGCCGTGGAGTCCATTCAAAGACGCACACAAGCAAAGAGCAGGAGCTAGAAGGTGTTTGGTGGGTTGAGGGGGAGGGCGTGTTATTATTTTACTTTTGTTTTTCTTTTCAAGGGAAGGAACCACGTGAGAGTCCTCTATTGACACTTGGGTGTGATCTTGGCCGGTATAAGAGCCGTGGGCATTCCTGGAGCTTTTCCAGTAAGTATGCTCACTCTCTGCACTGCCTTTCCACTTCTTAAAGAAATTTGTCATAAGTGTAATTCCCAGGGTGGAAGTTTTAGAACCTTGAAAGAACTTTCAGAACTTTGAAGTGCAAAACTGCTTGACTCTCCTGTATTACACTCCCAGCAGCACAGAGTGGGCATCGGGGCTCAGGGCACCCAGCAAGTTTGTGGGGGAAAGTATTAACCTTCTGCCTGATTAAGAATCAACAAGCCCCTCAGGCCTTGCTGCTTATGAGTTGTTTTGGGAACACTGTGGAGTGTGGGTTTGGAGTCAGATAACTGAGTCTGGATCCCCGACTTGCAAGGATTTGGCATGGCCCCCAGAGCCCTCCTGAGAAATGGGCAAGTGCCCAGGTGCCCTTCTGCTCTGTCTCATTGGATCTTGGTGTCAGCCTGCATGGGGGAGGGGATGCTGGCTTTGTCCCCTGAGGCTTACAGAGTTCCAGGGCTCATCCCAGTGCAGAGCTGACCACAGGGCTTGTGAGCGCTGGGGGCTGTCTAGTGCTTCAGAGGTCTCAGTGTGTTCCACGTGCTGCAATGAGGATGCCACCGGAGCCCAAATGAGCCTCCAGCCCCCGGGCACTCCTGGCTGTGGCCACACACAGGGACCTTCTCTGGGAAGGGGCTCAGCTTGGAGGGTGTGGAGGCTGGGGTTAGGGGAGGCAGTGAGGCCCACAAGGACCATGCTTCTGGGCCGGCCAGGTGGGAGGGCTTCAGAAAGTTGGCCGCACATCTTTCTCACTCAGTCTGGGCTGAAGTCCTTGATAGTTGGCTCTCAGAAGGAAGCTCAGAAAGTGGTCTTTTCTAAAGTGTCACAATTTCTAAGCAGACTCAGACCTGGGTGCAGACCATCTGCATCTTGGACCTTTACTCTTCTTCAAACAACCTCAGAACAGGTGGGCTTGCTTTCCTTGGCAAAAGTGACTCAGGGACAAGCGTGCATCTAACTCGCACTCGTGTCCGCGTGTGTGCGCGCGCGCGCACGCGCGCGGGACCAGCGAGGAGAGAGGTATGTTCCCACGTGGGATGGAAGTGGAGTAAAAGTGACATTTTTCACTGGGCAGAATGTGACTTTAAACCAACGTGACTGGTTTTATGGGACAGAAAGTTCTGGGCCACTGTTTGAAATGCGCTCATGCCACAGACTTTGAGGAAGCGTGGCTTCTTAGCCCAAGTGAAAATGATGTGGTTTAACAGAAAACGTGACCCAGAACAAGTGCATCAAATGGCCAGGAGAACACGTGGGTCAAGGACTCCTGGAAACTTTAGAGACAGGCTTAGAGTCACACCCCCCACGTTTGCTGCATGAAGGTGAGTCCCTGTCTAAAGAGTATGTCAGAGTCCTTGTTGATGTCCTTGAATGAGTAAGGCCGTGGGGCCCAAGGTCAAGGTCACAACAACGTGCTTGCAGGGTGAAGTAAATAATGATTGTACACATGTACTGGTTATATAAGTTGTAGAACAAAGAAAGTAGAAATACGCATGCGCTAGTAGTGTTCTATAAGCCTCATGAATAAAAAAAGACACTGCGCATGTGCAGGCAAAACATGTAAAAGCAGGACAAGTGCGCCAAGGAGCTTGCGCACCACCTTGTGGCAAGAGAATGAAGTGCAGTTTCGCTCCATGTCAGCTCCTGGTGCAATCTGTTTCGCCGTATGGCAGCTTCTCATGCATTTTTCCGGTTGGGCCGCTCACCTCCTCAAATTCCACTTCAGCCTCCCTCGGCTGACACTTGGTGCTGTGAGCAGGATGAGTCTAGTGCCCCTTCTGAGCCCCCTACCCCTGACGGGGATACTCAGATGGAAACTATATGGCCCCCTACCTCCCTATGGCACCTGGTGGCAACCTATTTGCTGGCATGGCTCAACCTGAGGATTGGGACACAATGGCACCCCAGCCAGATGACGTCCAGAGGGCACTAGAATTGTTAGCAAATAATGTCCCATTAGCCCACCAAGAGGCAACCAAAAGGGTGGCCTAAATGTTCTTAGCGGTTTTGTGGCATGCTAGCAAAAACATGAGAGAATTGCAGACAAAAATGGAGCAGTTATAGCACAAAGAAGAGGAATTCAGGCAGAAACTCAGCACAGCAAAAAGTACCCACATGGTCCTAGCTCCGCCGCCTCAAAGCAATTAGATCTGCACAATTCCAGTTCCACCATCTCCAAAAGCGGTAAAACCCCCATTCTACTGCATCTACTGCCCGTGGTGAGGCAATGGGTGAAACTGGCTTGGGGGAACTCCTACAGGACCACGGCAGGCGACGCAACAAACCACCTATGCGCCTTAAACATCAATGGAATTGCGAAACCTAACAAAGCAATTCAAGCAACGTATGGGTGAATCAGTCCCTGCGTGGCTATTATGCCTTTGGGATGATGAAGCTGACCAGGCTGATCTATCTCCGAAGGAGATGAGCCAGCTGGCCAGCATAACGACCGTCCCCTCATTGTAGCAACAGCTGCAAACTATTCCCCAGTCTAATGATTATACTGGCAACCATACATTGATAAGCTGGTTGATGGCTGCTGTGTGCACTGTATGGGATAATGCAGGGATTTGCCTGAACGTGTGAGTAAATGGACCACATATTTGGACTTAGCGCAAATTATCCAAGAAATGGGCATGCGCCAGATGATGTTTGCTTTGCATTTCTGTAGTTCAGATGATGAGCTCCTTACAGCTCAGATGAAGGATTTGATTTTGGCTAGTGGCCCAACAGGAACATTTGGGACTATGGCGACACGACTAGCACCACACGTAGATCGTCCTGTACATGAGGTAACTGAGGCTCTGGCTCATCTGGGGGACATAAAGGTGCACCAAAAAGGGGCGCATACTGCCAAGACTCAAGGTGAATCCAAGACCTCCTCCCATGCAATGACTCAGAAGGAGAAATTCACACGGAGGAAGAAAAAGGGGAATGTTCCAATTTTGGGAGGGCCCAAAAACTAGATCGCCAGCAGATATGATATGATTTACTGGCAGCTGGCTTGTCTGTATAAAATTAGATGGCCAGCCATTGGAGGTTCTGATAGCCTTATGGAAGAAATTAAGGCCTGAGCAACAATATACTCCATTGCCAACCTCCCATCAGGCCCAAGAGGTGGCCTTCGCTGATTTCTTCCCAGACTAGGAGGAAAACCAAGACATCTGAGACATGGGGCACCCCAACAACCAAAGGCCACATATTGAACTGACTATTCACTGGTTCCCCACAAATAAACAGTGAGTACTGGCGCTAGTAGATACAGGAGCCAAAATTACATTGGTGCATGGAAATCCAGAGCATTTCCAGGGACCATGGGTTGAGGCTCATGTTGAAGGGAATCTCTAGAAACACTTACCCCCATTTCTCAGCATGTTTCCTAGAGCCAGTTCCAAGGTAAAGGCAGTTTGCCTTGTAAAATCGAGTTTGGGCAAAGGCCTCCCATTATCTATAGGTAGGCTGGTCTCCCAAACACAAAATCTCTGTGTTCGCAATAGGGGAGATGAAGGACAGCTTCCACACACATTCGGATCCCAAAATAGAACATGTGTAGAAGTGGTCATTCAGCCAGGCTAAAGTGGAGGGCAATCTCTACACACAATTACCACAGTTTCAAAGCATGTTTCCTAGAGCTGGTTTCAAGGTGAAGGAGGTTCACCTTGCGCATTCTGACCAGTGTGAAGTGACACCTCATTGTAGTTTTGATTTACATTTTTCTGATAATTAGTTATATTAAGCCACTTTTCATGTGCCTGTTAGCCATCTGTATGTCTGCATTGGAGAAATGTCTGTTTAGGTTTGTTCCCATTGTTTCATTGGGGTTTTTGTTCTTGTTGTTATTGAGTTATTTGAGGTGTTTGTATGTTCTGGAAATTAAGCCCTTGTCAGTTGCATCATTGGCAGATATTTGCGATCTTTTCTTTGAACATCAAGTTTTTCTTTTCTTGAAGGAGTTTTTAAGATTGTTAACTCTAATATGAAGTTATATTGTGAAATTTAGTTTGGGCATGTATGGAGCGCTGCAGTGTGTGTTTTTAATGCCTTGTGATGATTTTATTGAAAGTGCTGCCTGTGGCATCAGCATCACCAAAATGACTGCAGCCCTTAACTGGTGTTGTTTGTGAGGCCACCTCCTGGAAGGCAGTTTAGTTTGTCATTCATGCCACACAATTTCCAATTAAAGACCTGGTTAGAGCCCAAGACTGCTAGCAAGATACGGGCTTTTATTTCTGTATTTGGTGAAGACCAGCTGTCTTGGAGGGACCTGTCAGTGAAATGTGAGTGTACAGAGGTGTACTTGTTCCTTTGCTTTATTTGCAGAAGGGGGACCCTTCAGTCTAGATGTGGTTGTGGAGTGTGTGGACACCTTTGGGTTCCTATTCTTTCTGAAGCCTCTGGGGCCTTTTTACCTTCTGTTGTGAAATTCAAGGTTCACCATGGACACAGACTGTAATTTGAATGGGTGCTTTACTTTGTTTTTTTCTCAAGTGTCTGAATTAGTTGATTATCCCTCCTGAATTCTGAACAAACCTCTAGCACAGGGCAACTTTTTCAAGCAATCTAGATTGTTCTGGGGCAGTAATTCTGGGTCTTCTTCATGGATGTTCTCTTTATAAGTAGACAACAACAAAATGACAAAACACCAAAAGATCTTCCACCATTATTTTGAAATGAAATTATATAAGCAAAGCTATTGTAGTGATAGAATATGTAAATACTTCACTGTGAATAGTGCAAACAAACTCTCAATTATTGAAATCTTGGTCTTTTAAAGCATCTCAGTATAGTATCCTAAACTTGAAAGTAACCAAAGAACGCAGAAACAACTCTCACAAAACCCAGTAAAATGAGGCTTTACAGGCTTTCAAACAAAGTCTAATTTAAGATTCTTGTTTAACACATATTTCTTAAAAATTAATTTGGGTGTTTTCTCAACTTACACTGGATTCCAGGTGCCAAACCTGAAGAAGGGAGTGAATGGGTGGAGGCAAGAATGTGGCAGGAAGTGACAGTCTAAACAGCCTTTGGGGAGGAGGATCCTGAACACCACTGAAGTGGCATTCAGCTTTGTTATTTGTCATATGTGTGTAAAGGATTATGGCATTGAGCCTCTGCACATACTCCAAACCTACGCAGAATCAAGATTGCAAACCCAGTGCACCTTGTTAAATGAAGTGGTCAAAATCAGACTTAATTTCTGTCAGAAAAAAGAGACAATTTTTCAATTCAACCTAGTGCATTAATATGCATCTCAAGAAATAGAAAAATGGCTGAGACATAAATTTAGGACAGTTTCTTGTAAGAGATATAATAAAAGCAGTCCAGATTATAATATAGACCTAATATAATTAACTTATCCACTTTAATAAAAACAAGACAGATAACTCTAATTTTTAATAATGCAAAATAATGTTAAGGAAAATGATGTTAATATCATGAGGAGTGCAACTTTGGAGAATGTCAGTGTACTTTTCAAAGGTTAAAAGCATGACTCTCACACAAATATAAAATGAACACATATCAGAGATTTATTAACTCATTAACTAGGGACTAAGAGGAGAATAAAGCTAGTTCAAAGAGACTTTATAAGACACAGAATATAGTCATAGAAGAAATAATGCTAGTTAGATGCAAAAGTGGTTAGTGTCCCACAGGGCAATAAACCTGTAACCTTTGAATTTGTATTTTCTGTTGGACAGGAATCATTCACTTCTCTACTGTACAAAAGTATACATGTTAACATATAACTTCATGTGTGTGGACCCAAGTCAGTAAGAGATAATACGTCAAATGCTCAGTAATCTGTACCCTGGCAGACATGACATAGCAAGCCAAGTGAACACTCTTGCCTTATTTCCAAGTTTTGAGAAATTTTTAAAATAGGACTGATTAAATAAGAATCAAGGATAAACATGAGCATCAATTGCATTCATATTTTTGATATGGTAATCTGGCTTTTCCCAATAAAATGCATAGAAATTAGGATGATATATAATGCCTGTGTCTCTGGAAGACTTTCAAGTGCCCTGTGTGCCCTCTGAAGACTCCAGGCTTGTAACATGGCTTTAACCAGAGCTATTAATCCTCATCACAAAAAACCCTGAGGTATTATCTCAGGATTGAAGGTGAGAAAACTTGCCCAAGGCTACACAAATACTTAGTACAGAATTATGAGCAGAACACAAGATCTTTGTTTCCTAATTCCACTTACTGACCCCTACTCATGTAAGAATTCAGAGCTGAAATTTATATGCTCCTCCCCGCAGTGTTGTTATTTATCTGCTCCTATTAGAAACCTAACATGACAGAATCTGATTAATGTCCTCCAAATTAGTTTTGAGGACAAAGGAGTCACCTCTGGCCTAGTTATCTCTTTCCCAGACTCAGCAAGCAAAATGGGGAAAGCCCATTTATATGCAAAAATGGCCCATCTACTTATGTGCTTTTGGTTGATGGAGGTCACCTGGAACCCTGAGGCCACTGCCTGTGTGCATGAGCTTGGCCTTGCAAGTCCAGGACCTGTGTGGCTGGTGCTGCAGGAGGAAGGAGCCATGGCTCCAGGCAAATGGAAAGAATTGACCTTCACCCGAAGGTGGTGACAAGTGCTGAGGTGCTCCACCTAGGCTGATCTGACTGAGTCTGGTCTGAGAACATTTGGGCCATCAGGGACTGATGCTGAGGGACAGGATGTGAATTCTGGCAATGGGGGGGTTCCTTCAGGAGGGATCAATGTCGTCAAGGTAGGACTCAGACTTCATTTAAGGCAAAGAGTGGGATTCAGCCCTTCTGGGTTCAATCTGGGGGAGATTTAGTCTGGAACAGTATATGTGAATAAAAGTTCAAGTACTTATGTAATAAAAGCTTTGATACAGAAAGGAGATACAATTTTAAACATGTATGTCCCTAGTGACAGATCACCAAAACATATGAAGCAAAAGCTGTTGGAATGAGGGGAGAAATCATTCTACAATAATAGTCGGAAATTTTAATCCCCCAGTCACAGTGGCAGGGAGGACAACCAGATGGAGGATAAAGGAGAAAACAGAGGACTTAACACAATAAACATCTATCTCCAACAGACACACACAGGACACTCCACCCAGAATAACAGCACACACACTTTTCTCAAGTGCGTGTAACCTTTTCCAGGACAAACATATGCTAGACCACAAATGAAGTTTCAATAGGCTTAAAGACTATCTTCTGTGACCATGGAAGGATGAAGTTTATAGCTATAGATGTTTGCATTAAAAGAACAAGATCTCAAATTAACAACATAACTTTACAATTTAAGGAACTATAAAAAGAAAAATAAGCTAAGCACAGAGCCAGCAGAAGAAAGGAAATAATAAAGATTAAAGCATAGATTAATAAAACAGAGAACAGAAAAACAATAGGAAAAAAAATCAATGAAACCAAAAGTTGGTTTTTCAAAAAGATCAACAAAGTTGATGAAACTTTAGCTGGATAGGATTAAGGAAAAAAGAGAAGACCCAAATTACTGAAATGAGAAGTGAAAGTGGAGACAGTACTACTGGTTCTACAGAAGCACAGATTAGAAGAAGACAGTATGAACAATTGCACACAGGTAAATCGGATAACCCAAAAGAAATGGACAGATTTCTAGAAAGCAGAACCTGCCAAGGCTGAATTACAAAGAAAGAGAAAATCTGAATAGACCTGTAACTAGTAAGGGGGTTGAACTAGTAAGAAACCTACAGAGAAAAGCTGTAGCCTCATCGGTGAGTTCTGCCAAACATTCAAAGAAAAACTAATACCACTTCTTGTCCAGCTTTTCCCAAAAATTGAAGAGGGGAGACCACTGCTTAATTCATTCTATGAGACCAGAATAAATTTCTTACCAACACCAGACAAAGACAGTACAAAAAAAAAAAAAAAATAGAAAGAAAGAAAGAAAAGAAAAAGATAAAGAAAATATCCCTTATGGATATTGATGTTAAAATACTGAAAGCTGTTTTCCGAGTGGATGGACCTATATAGAGTGGATAATAAAAATTCAATGCATTTGAATCTGCCCATGGTTTTTATGAAGGAATAGATAGCATTTTATAGAGAACCAAAAGAAATTTTAAGTTTACCTTTACTGAATGAGAACTGAACAGGATTAAGATCTATGTTTTGTATGGTGAGGTGAAATTTTGACATTTGGTAGATTTTTTAAAAAGGTAAAGGAAATTGTCACAGTCACAAATGTCTGCATGCCAAATGAAGGGAAGTGGGGGAACAGTGCAACACCAGTATGTAATCTTATGGAGGCTGTGGACTTAATTCTGGACAAAGGAAGTTTTGAAAAAAACTTTTGGTTGTCTTGATGTTTTTTAAAGCCAATCTGAGTGGATAAAATATCCAGTTTCTCTACCATTAGCTTTTTCCTTTCCAAACACAGGTAGTGATTTTAGTGGACTAAATTACTCTTTAATGGCTGGGTGTGCTAAGGAAGAAAGCAGTGTGATTTTCTCCTGGGGGGTGTGTTAATTGCACTTATCAGGTGAAGAAGTTCTCATATTTTATAACAGGAGGGGAGAAGCACAATTAAAAGCAAGACATCCTCAAGTTAGAGTTATTTCCTTGGATGTTTGCATTTAAAGGCCTGGTTCTCAGGACCAAGAGAACACACCTCTTGCTGTCAGAGGACCTGAGGAAGGGGGTAAGCATTTTAAAGAAGGAAATCTGGGGCTCATTTCCTATTGTCAGAGGTGTAGGTAGTTACTATTTAAGTTTTTATTCTTTCTTAAGTGTAGGACATTTCTTCCTCCATTGCCCTGATAGGAAAAGTGGAGGTTTTGACGTCAGTGGAGGTTTTGATGAAAGACAGGCAGGCTTTGAATTACTCTTGGGGCCACATTTCTGTTTTTATACAGACCAGATTAGTAAAACAAGGTTGGTTGTTTTCAGTTCTTCAAAGAATTGCATATCCTACTCAGTGATAACATCAAGGGGCAGATGCCTCCATCCAACTTCATTATCTTTTATTGCTTCTTTTTGTCAAGGAGGAGACTTCCAACTAAGGTACAAATCAGAAGATTCCCATGTCTAGATTTAGAGCTGTGTGTCTTTGGGATGTTCTCATAGTTCCTTCCACAGAGGTTCAGCATGCTCTCTCTCTCCCTCAGAGTGCATAGTTCCCTTTCAACCCAGTGGGTCTTAGCAAAGAAAAGCCTCACAAATAGCTCCTCTCAGGCCTGGGATAGCAGCCCCCAAATGGGACAAGTTCTGAAACGTAAGATCCTGGCAAAGGATCTGGCCAGTTGGATTTGGTGAGGATTTTCTCCAGGGGGGTTGTATGGAAGATTGCATGGGGACAGTATACATATGTGTGGGAAGGTTGATGGTGTAAATGGATTTTAATTTTTGCTCTAAACCTGATTTCTGTCCTTGTTTTGTTAAGGAACTGTTCTTAGTCTAGCCATGATATTCTTTTGCCTTTCTTTCAGTTTGATCATTCAAGAGGTTTTAATAGGATATTTGTTTTAGTATGAACCTGTAAAAAAATTGTTGTAAATATTTTCTTATCAGGTATTTGGCCAGGACAACCAGTAAATTCTCCCGGCAGTGTTGAACTTTTTCCTCCTAGGGGATCTCCAAAGTTATAGCTATTGGTTGTGACTCAAAACCAGTAAGTCTTTTTTTATAGCTTAACTATAGACAAAAATATGTCACTAAGGAAGGTGAGAAAAGAGCAGGCCTATCATCCAGGGTCCCTCTCAAAGAGCCCACAGAAGTAAAGAGGAGATGAACAGGAGAAAAGGTTTATTTCTAAGCACACAAGAGCCAACCAGAAAAACAACTACCATGTTAAATAGTGAAAGATAAAGGCTTTTTATCAACCTAACTTAATAGGGCAAAGGGAGAGGAGAGAATTGGCTTCTATGACAGGTTTCTTCCAGAAAGACAAATGGGTTCTTTGGAAAACAATGGGATATAAGGAAGTTTGTGATAATGTTCATCGGTACACAGATGGGTGATTTTTGCATTTCCTCAGGGTTCTAAAACACCCCACAGAAAGGACTTATGGTAGGTTTACTCTTGGTCTTGCTCCTGGAAATAGAAGCCATCCTGATGAGGGAATTGATGGCTCTGGTCATTTCTCAGGACTTTTTGCTTTTATTCAGATAAGGGAAGATCCAAGAAGGCTTTTCTTCTGCATCTGTTGAATCTCAGGTATCTTCAGCTGAAAGTGTCCTTATACCAACCATGGGGTTCCACCTGGCTTTCCATTCCTCAAACTTTGTTCTTCTTTTTCAAGATTCTCTGATATGTTCTGAGCCCCTTGCATTTTCCACATGAATTTTAGATTGGTTGTCAGTTTCTGCAAAACACCACCTGGGGTTTGGGTAGGGATTCTTTGACTCCTTAGATCTATTTGTGGCCTGTTGCCATCTTAAGCCTTCAGCCTTCAGCTCCATGAATATGGGGCTATTTTCTGTGAATGTAGGTCTTAATTTCTCTCAACAAAATCTCTCATCTATTGTAGTATTTAGTGTCCAAGTCTGGTATTTCTTCTTCACCTCTGCTGGATACTGATTCAGGACGCAGACATTGTAGAAACTCTACTGCCATGGAGCTGACTTGGAACTGAGTCTTGAGAAGGTTTTGTTCTTTACTAATTCTTAACTCATTTAGAATTCATTCTTTTACTCTCATGCTTATTGTCCTTGTAATAAATTTTTTTTAAAAATAGAAATAATACACTTTAATTATTCCATAGATGAGTAATTAATGGGTCACATTAACATAGGATTTTAATCCTTTTAGAATGAATAGAGTAATACAGACACATTATAAAAAGTTGAAATATCACCTAAAGTAGAAGAGAAGAGATCTCCAAATCCCACCCACAGAGGTGACCATCATGAATGGTTTGGTGCACAGCTCTCAGTCTCTGTCTCTCTCATTCTGTCTATTTCTATCTCTGTCTCTCTCACACACTCAAATCCGATTCATTTACATCTATGCTGATTTCACACATATGTGGTTATACAGATGGGACCCGGGATGCAGATGGTGGGTCCACATGCATCCACCCTGAGGGCTCCCCTGACATCAGGTAGAGACCCTGCACCCACTTCTCTAGCTGCACAGCATTCATTCACCCATGTGAACCAGAACTGATGGATCCCATCCCCCTCCATGAACATTAGTGTTGCTCCCAATTTCCTGCTATTTCAGCCAGTGCTGTGATGAATACCCTTGAAAAGACATCTTTGAAAAGTTGTGCAAGAACTTTGGTGGGATCAGCTCTAAGGATCAGCATTGCTGGGAAAGGGATGCACCTGTGGCACTTTAATGCATCCTGCACACTGTTCTCCCAGAGAGAATTGTCCATTCACTCTTCCTTCCAGGGGATCTGCTGGGGCCTGTGCTTCCTCACATTTAGTTGTCACTAGACTAAAGACCTGCCAGTGTGATGGTGACCAATACTGTCTCCACAGTGTGTACATCTGCGTGTGTCCTCACCTACAAGGTCAAGCATCTCTAACACTCTGGTCACCTGCATTGTCTCTCATTGGAACTGCATGTATTTGTTCTGTTTCTGTTTAGAACACTGGGTTTTGAGAGGTTTTTGGATCACAGGGATGTGAAAACTTTCTCTGACCTTGAGTTATGAGAAATGATTTTCCAGGTTGCGGTTTGTCTTTCCAGCTGTCTTTCTTGGCTTTTATTTGTTTTTTGTTTGTGTTTGGTTTTGTTTTGTCACAAGAAGAGCTAAGCACCTCCCTTCTGTCTTCTGGTGGTGGTGTCACAGGCAGAACAGCCACCCTGAGGTTACGCACGCAGCTACAAAAATGGCTTCATTTTGTGCATCTCATCTTTAATCCACCTGGATTTCCCTTTCAAATAACAAAAATGCTATCTCAAGTAAAAAAAAAAAAATCACCAGCCCCCACCTAAAATAGTGGGCAGACACAAAAAACTACCTTTTGTATAGTTTCATTGATAGGGAACATCCAGGAGAGGTAAAGACACACAGAGAGAAAGGGGATTAGAAGGGTTGTCAGGGGCTGAGGAGGGAGGAAGGGGAGTGCATGCTTTAGATACAGGGTTTTACTTTGAGAAAATAAATGGTCTGGAACTAGACAGTGGTGATGTTCACACAGCATTATGAATGCTCTTAATGCTCCTGAATTGCACAATTTAAAAGGGAAAATTTCTAAATTATATTACTGTCGACTTAAAACAAACATAAATGACACCATAAATAACATGAAATAAAAAGAGGAAATTACAGAGAACCCAAACAAAAATAATGCCACAGGAAGGGAAATAAAGTTCAGGTGTGGGCACGGGATGATGGTGAGAATTCAGAGATGACAGTGTTGGTGGCTGCAGAGGTGGCTCAGCCCGTGGGGGTGGCGATGTCTGAATTGGCTCTGGGTCACCTAGAGGTGCAGATGCAGGTGCCGGAGGAGCTGCAGGAGCAGGCACAGGGTCTCCCTGCAGGACTGGTGGAATTGGACCCAGTCCTGGGTCTCTTACAGGAGCAGGAGCAGGGTCTCCCTGCAGGGCAGGATGAATTGGACCTGGTCCTGGTTCTCCTTCAGGAGCAGACACAGACCTTCCTTGCCAGCATGGTGTTTCCTTATCTCACTCTGGGTCTCCTGCTGGATGAAGATCTTCCTTTTTTGGGTCTCTGGCATCTTCCCCTGCCCTTACCTCCTCTGGATATATATCTGTTGGAAGTGGAGAGAACCTTAAGTCTTGTGGAAATGCTAATGCTATGAGAGAGGAAAAATTTACCCATGTGCCTCCCTTTCCATGTGCCTTTTCAAGGACAGAAATTTTCCCAGACCTTTTCAGACAAGTCCCACCCAAGAACTGCCAAAAAGATGTGTTCTGTGACTGCATTCTACCACATGGGTGGTCTGAGGCCAGTCTTAGCTCTGATCCCAACAGGAGCCTCTGGGGACTCCTCTCTGTGTGGCCCAACCCTTGCCCCTCCCTCACATACACACATGCAACCATGCCTGCCTTCCTCACCATTGGACTCTGTCACAGTGGGCTCCAGGTCCTCCAGCTGACTCACAGGGTGGTTGGCTTGATGCTCCAGGTCAGAGCCAGGTGTGCTGTGCTGCCCATCAGCCCCAGGCAGGACCCTGGTGAGTGGCCTGGGTGGTGTCTGGGCAGAAGGCCTGCCCTGTTCATCTCTGGGCCATGGTTCTGAGGACCCCTCCATGTCCACAGTCACCCAGAGCCTGTGCTGGCCCTCAGCAGTGCGGCACACCAGCCCCTCACTCGGGGAGGTGGAGTGGGTGTCCCCATTCACCAGCTCCTCTCTGATCTGTGGCATGAGGCTCTGCAATGACAGTGACTGGCAGCTGGCCCAGCCTGGAGGCCTCAGAGCCCTGCCTGGTCAGTATCACTGCTGCTTCTGCCCACTCAACCCTCTGCTGCCAGATCAGGCTCAGCCCTTGGCCTGCTCAGATAGTCACCTGGGAAGGAAGAGACACCCAGAGGGCCTGGGCTCCATCTCTGGCATCAGGGCCCTGCCCCAACTCTCCACATCCCAGCCAGCCAGCTTTGACCTGGGTTATGGGTATGACTGGTGCACCAGGCCTCCGACCCTTCCTCAGCCTGCTCTTGCTTGAGGCAGACCCCATCCACACACATGAGTGCCCCACATCCACCAACCAGGAAGGGAATGTAGGGTTACCCAGGTGGGATCCAAGTGGTGGCCTGGCCTGGGTGGGCCTGGCCTGGGCCTCCCTGTGTTACCTTTGGGTCCCTCTGGGCAAACAGCCAAAGGAGTCTGGGGTGAGACCTGACCCAACATTGGTGGCGTAGGTAAAGGCCCTCACTAAAGGCTTTCTTTAGGCTGCAGCCTCTGCATACTGGGACACAACAGGACGTGTTTGAGTGTCTCCAAACAAGTGAGCTGGGTAGGGGGCTTCTCTAGAAAGTGGGTGGCTGGTAACCTAGGTTCCAGGTTCTGTTGGGCTCTATTGCCAGGGAAGTGAGATCACTTCCTGGGGTCCCCTTACCCAAGCTTCCTCCTTACACCAAGCTCCCCAAGGGCCCTTCTGGGCTGCCAACTGCTCATCTCCCACCTTATGCCATGCCCACACACAGTGACACCAAGCCAGCCTGCCCCCACAGCCCTGGGGGGACTGGGTGCAGCCAAGGCCCCAGCTCTGAGGACATAGCTGGGTTCAGACCCAGCTCCCCTTTCTCAGCAGTGCTGTGACCCTGGACAAATCATGTTCCTCTCAGGGTCTCCCCAGTATCCCATCTGCACTGTGGGGGTCACTGCACTGTTCTCTGCTTCCTAGGGAAGCCATCAGGTCTATAGACCTAGAAATACCTACAGCACTTGTAACACCCATAGGCTGGAATCACAGGGAGCTCGTGCACAGACTCAGCAAAGGAAGGATTCCACAGAGGGCTGGCAGAGCACAGAGTACAACCCACACAGGCCTGGGTCTACTCTGGGGTCTGGAGAAAGTCACTCTCCTTGCTGCCTGCTTCCCAGTCCCCCCGTGGGTGTGTTGAAATTAAATACAATTCAGACATTGTCCGCTCTGGCATGCAGCCTTCCAGGTCCTCCTGTTATATTCAGACTCAGGTGCCAGTGTCTCATCTTGGCCTCTGTGTGGGCCTCAACTTTTTGAGGAACCATCATACTGTTTGCCATAGTGGCTGCAACAGTGGATGTTCCCAATAAAAGTGCATGAGGGTTTTCCTTCTGTCCACCTCCTCACCAGTGTTTGTCATTTGCTGTCTTTTGGATGATAGCCATTCTTTCAGGTGTGGGGAGATCATCTCATTGCAGTTTTGATGTGCATTTCTTTGATGATGAGAGACATTGATCATCTTTTCATGTTATCTGTTGGCCATCTGTATATATTCTGTGGAAAAATGTTCGGTCTTCTGCCAATTTTTAAATTAGGTTTTTGGTAGTTGAGTTGTGTGGGTTTTTTGTTGGTCTATTTTGGATATGAACCCCTTTTAGATGCATTTTTTTGTGAATATTTTCTCACATTCACTAGGCTGCTTTTTCATTTTGTGAATGGTTTCTTTTGTTGTTCTAAAGCTTTTCAGTTGGATGGAGTCCCAGTGGTTTATTTTGCTTTTGTTTCCTTGCTTGAGGAGACAGATCCAAAAGATTATTGCTAAGACTGATGTGAAAGAGCTTACTGCCGGTTTTCTTCCAGGAGCTTTATGGCTTCAGGTCCTACACTGAAGTACTTGATTCATTTAGAGGTGGTTTCTGTAGATGGAATGAGAAAGGATCCCAGTTGGTTCCTGTGCATGTAGCTGTCCAGTTTTCCCAGTGCCACTTGTGGAAGATGCTGTCTTTCCCCCATTGTATATTCTCACTTCCTTTGTCATAAATGAATCGACCACATAAGCATGGTTTTATTTCTGGAATTCTAATTCTGTGAATTTCTGTGTATTTCTTTTGTGCCTATAGCATACTGTGTTGATGATTCTAGGTTTGTAGTAGGGTTTACATCAGGTAGCCTATAGTAGAATGTGATGCCTTGAAGCATGACATGAAAGGTTTGTGCTTCTTTCTTAAGATTGTATTGATTATTCACATTCTTTTTTGTTTCCACACACAGTTTGGAATTATTTGTTCTGGTTCTCTGAAAAATTCCATTGGTATTTTGCTAGGACTGGCATCAAATCTCTACATTGCCTTGGAGCGTGGGATTCTTTTAACAATACGATTTCTTCCAATCCATGTGAGCACAGTATATCTTTCCATTCTTTGTGTCATCTTCACTGTCTTTTATCAACATCTCCCAGATGTCTGAGTGCAGGTCCGTGCCTCCTGGGTCGGGTGTGCTCCTGTGTATTATAGTTTGGTTACGGTTGTTGTCGGCGATGTTGTTTTTTTAATTTCTCATTTGCTACCTTGTTGTAAGTGCATAGAAATGGAACTGGCTTATGTCTGTTTAGTATCTTGCAAGTTAATTGAATTTTTTGATGAGTTCTGTTTATTTTTCAGTGTCACCTTCAGGATTCTCTATATACAGTATCGTGTCATCTACAAACAGTGACAGATTTACTGTTTCCTCTGTCATCAGATCTCTTTTATTTTTTCCATCTATTTACTGTGGCGGGGACCTCCTAGACCATGTCGAATGAAGGTGGTGAGAGGGGTCAGGGCTAGAGTTGGGTTTGTGCATAACTGGCCCTCTTCCCCTCCCTCCGCCTCCATCTCTCTGAGGCCTCCAGGAAGGACAGGACCAGTGCAGGGTGATGTATGGCTCAGGGAGCTGAGCTGGACCATTGCTTTTTCTGCACCCTCTCCCTCCCCCACGGGTCCCGGGCATATTTTTGTGCACTACCTGTGTATCTTCTTTGGCCAGGTGTCCTTTAGATCTTGCCCTATTTCTGACGGGGTGGTCTGTGTTAGAGCTCCTTATATTTTGAGACAAATCCTTTATTAGATGTGTGTTTGCAGCTCTTTGTCTTCCAGTTTGCGACTTGCCTTTTGATTTTCTGAATAAGGTCTTGCACAGAGTAGAAATCCTTAATTTTATAAAGTTAATGATATTCCTTGAGTTTCTTTCTGGATTGCCTTTCTGTGTTGTGTTAAAACTCAAAGCTCATGATCTACATGACCAAACCCAAGCTCATGGTGATTCTCTTCTGTTTCCTTCTATAATTTTGAATAGCTTTGCATTAGAAATTTGTCTATGAATAATTTTGAGTAATGTGGTGTAAGTTGTAAAGTTTGCATCTGTATTCATTTCATTCCATACGGTCTCCAATGAATTGTTCCTTAACTGTTTTGGAGAAGTAAGGGATTTTGTTTCCATTTCAGTTTGAATTTCCAGTTTAATGGATTCAGCAGTTCCCCCAGCAGCGGGGTGCTGTCTCCAGTGGACAGTGAGCGGGGCCTGCATGTCCCGCACTGACCATGGGGCACGCGCGTCCCACGTGGAGTTGGCTCTGCACGCAGCTGAGAGAAGTTTGTCTCCTCATTTACCACCAGGGCTGCAGGTTGGGTCGTGCTGCAAGTCAGTGTCTATGCAGCAGGAGCTTGGTCTCCTTGGGACCCACCCCAGCTATGGCTTTAAGACCACACTGGGCAGTGTCCATGCAGACAGGAGCTGGGTTTCCCGATGACTCAGGTGCTGCCGGGATGAACAGGTGAGGAAAGATGGGGAGAAGCTCCCTGTGTGCAGCTGATGGCTTGTGGGGGGTGGTCTTTAGATGACCAGGAAGGGCTTGGTGTGTAAAAGCAGGTTTTATAAGTTTTGTATGCAGTGTAGATGGCATGTGGTGTCCAGTTTCCCCAGCTTCTTGTGGGGACCGTCCTTTCCTCCTGCTGTGTCTGAGCCCCTTTGTCATACCTTAACTGACCTAGTCCCCATGGATTTGTTTCAGGGCTCTCTGTTCTATTCCTCTGGATCACATGCCTGTTTTTGTGCCAATTCCATGCTGTTTTTGTGCCTATTCTGTGCTGTTTTTGTGACTAGCTTCGTGTTGTAGTGTGAAGTTAGGGAGGGAGATGCCTCCAGCTTATTCTCCTTTTTCAGGAATAAGAATTAAAATAATTATAAAAAAAGTGTAGAATAGATAATAGTTTGGGCTCGTGCAGCCAAAGAACAAAACTGAAGCTGATATCAGTGCAGCACAAGCTTTATTCAGTGGTCAAAGACTGGAGCAGATCAACTTCTCACCCACATGGTGAGAGGGATTTGATTTTAGAGTAAAGACAAAGGAGGAGAGTGTTTGTGTCTCAGCTGGGGAGCCCTTCTCAGCTCTCTTTGTTGGAGCAGCTGCAGTGTCAGCCCCTCCCGAGGTGAGCAGTTCTGGGGTTTTGGGCGGTGTCACCTGGCCTGCTGAGGTGCTCAGTGTCAGGGAACCCAGGAGCCAGCAGCCTAGCGGGGGTGCTGGGGACTCTCAGAATCCCAGCAGATGTCTCTCTGAGCAGACAGCCCAGCCAGAGTGGGGAAGCTTTGGGGGGTTACAGGTGGGAGAGAGTCACCATCTCATTGATGCTTCAGAAAGTTGGGATGGGATGTGAGATGCACTGTTGGGGCAGGAGCTTTGTCAGGGCCTGATGGAGGAGCCGGGCACAATATCCAGCTTGGGCCAGAGCTGGAGAGGGGAAGTCCTGCAGGAACAGGTTCTGGAGGAAGAGCTGACTGTCATGGAGGCACAAGGAATATGGGGGACTGGGAGGCCCCAGGTGTCTGGGCTCAGCAACCAGGGGAGGCAGGGCTGCCTCCTAGGGTGTGGGGAGTTGCAGGGTCACAGTCCTGTGAGGGGCCTCTTAGCCTCAAGGTGAGAGGAGGATGCAGTGGTTAGACAGATGCATCTGACCTGGAAGGGGGGTACAGGGTGGAAGGGGAGAGGCTGAGTGGGGGCAGGTGGTTTACAGCAGAATCCATGCAGGGGACTGTGGTCCTGATGGAAGCAGCTCAGAGCCAGAGAGGAGTGGCTGTCAGGTGCTCAGCATCACTCTCCTGTTCCTTTATAAAGCCACTGTGTGAGACTGAAACACTGCCAGTGGATCCCTGAGTCCAGTTCTGCCCTGGCTTCATCCAAGGGGCACAGGTGGAAAACAGAATCACTGCAGGCCCCGCCCATGTCCCCACAGGGAATGAATCCCATCAGGGCACCAGGCTTACAGACTTCAGGGGACCCCTGCCCTCAGGACTGGTCTTCTTCCTTGCTTTGGCCTGCTGGTCAGAGATCCAGATACCCCATCCTGGCTCCACCCTCCAGGGCCTGGATTCTGGGACAGCTTGGGGGTGGTGCAAGACCCTCATGCTCCTTTATCTGCCTTGGGGTGAGAATGTCTTAAAAGCTGCATTAGCTGATTTCAAAGGCCTGAGTGTTTCCAGCAGGTATGGGGGAAAGGAAGGTGTGTGTGGTTCCTACATCTGTAGGACCTTCCCAGGGTAAAGAACTGTGCCTTCCCCCTCCCATTCCACTCCCCACACCATCTGTCCAGGAAGCTCATATTCAGGAGTATGAGGGCCAAGGCTCTCCCCTTGCTTATCTGTGACTTCCCATTCCCACAGTGAGAAGCCTGGCTCCCACCACCTGCCCTTTATCAACTCATTTCTCTTTTCCAGGTTCCATTCACAGTGGTTTCAGAATTGTTAGCTACTACACCCCGGAAAGAACTTTATAATACAAAGCCCACAGTTTAACAATGGTCCATTCTGCCTTTGCAGAATTATTCTGTGCATTTCCAAAGTTAACTTAGGTCAGCACCTTTTGCCCCACCACTGACTGAGTTTTTACACCTATTTCTAATACAGTTAGATTCTGTCACATTGTGTGTTCCATCTTGCGATGCTGCTACACCCTAAACAGCTAAATTTGAGTAGATTATGATTGACCTTTGGGCTGTACAAAGGTGTGGGCTTAGACATACTTACAGTGACACCAACCTAAAGTTTTACATGGGATACTTCAGCCCCCCAACCCCACTCTATGATCTGCTTATGTATATAATTGTGCCTTTTCCATGATTGTCATAAATAGGGTCATACTGTGTGCAGCCTCCTCAGACTGGATTCTTTCACTTAGTAATATACAAGTAAGATTTACCCGTGCCTTTCTGGGGTTGATGGTTTAATTTCTATTGCTGAGGAGTATTCCACTGCATGTGTGGGAGGAAAACCAGTTTTCCCTGTCTCCTTCTAGGTTGTTGGTTAACATTGCCCCCCTCCCATAAGACAGATTACAGGGAGAAAAAGAAGCAAGTTTAATAACATGCATACATCCTGTATACAGGGGAGATACCCAAGAAAACTGAGTCCATTTCTGAAATGGCCAAAAGCATCATTTAAATATCACCTTCAGCTAAAAACAAAAGCAAGGCCTTGGGGAGGGAGGAAGTCATTTATAGCAGGTTATCATGAAAGCTCAATAAACAAGAATGTAAGGTTTAAAGTTTGTGTCTCCATTCACTTCATTCCATATGGCTTCCAATTGATTGTTTCTTAAGTATTTGGAGAAGTTATGGATATTTGGCTCTATTTCAGTCTGAATTTCCAGTGTAAAGGATTGAGCAGAGCCACTGTCAGGGCGGGGCCTCAGCTGGCTGTGAGGGCTGCTGGGTCCGCTCTTTCCCATTGGCTGGCCGGGCCTGGATCCCGCCTCCCCCAGCTGCGGCGGGAACTCACCTGCGTTCTGCCTGAGGATCTGGCGTCCTGCGCAGCTGACTGGAGCCGCATCTCCTTTGGACCTGCCTGAGCTTTGGGACAACAGGGGGTTATGTCCACGCTGACAGGAGCCCAGTCTCCTCAGGACCCAACAGGAGGTGCTGCACTGAGGGAAGGTGAGGAGGAAGGAAAAGTGAGGGAAAGTGAGGAGAAGCTTCCCGTGAGGGGCTGACTGCTGAGGGGAGGCCCTCCTCAGAGGCCCCGGGGGAGGAAGGGCTGGATGTGGGAAGCTGTGGGTTTTTAGTCAGGTTTTGTGGGCGGTGCAGAGAGTGTGCTGTGTCCTTCTTTGCCGTGTGGTGTCCTGTTTTCCCAGCGCCATTCATCGAGGGGACTGTCCTTCCCCTGGTGCAGGTTCCTGGCTCCTTTCTTGTGAGTTAACTGACCACATACCCGTAGGTTTATTTGCAGACTCTCTCTGGCCCATGTCCCTGTTGTTGTGCCAATTCCACCATTTTTTGGTGACTGTGCTTTTGTAATGCAGTGTGAAGTCAGGGAAGGAGATGCCTCCAGCCTGTTTTCCTTTTATAGAATCTCTTTGGCTGTTCAGTGTCCTTTGTGTTTCCACATGAATGTTAGGAATGTTTGTTCTGTTTCTGTGAAAAATACCACTGAAGTTTATTTTATTTTATTGAAGTGTAGTCAATTCACGATGTTCTGTTATTTTCTAGTGTAGGGCATAATGATTTGACGAGACTTGCTTTGAATTTGAGCACTGCTTTGGGTAGAATGGACATTTTAACATATTAATTCTTTCTGTCCATGAGCACAGGGTATCCTTCCATTTATTTGCATCTGTTCAGTTTCTTTCCTCAGTGTCTTAGAATTTTCTGTGCAGGGCTTTCACAGCCTTGATTCAGTTTATTGCTAGGTATTTTTTTGGATGCAATTGTAAATGGGATTTTTTGAAAAAGTCTCTTTCTGATGTTTCATTATTAACGTATAGAAAGACAACTGATTTTTGTGTATTGATTTTGTCCCTTGTAGCTTTACTGAAATGATTCATTAGTTCTAACAGTTTTTTGATGGTTTGATGTGGAAAACTAGAAATCAAAATTCACTCTGTTTGGACTCCATCCGGGTCATCCACAGCACCTAAGACACAGTGGCTCCTAATCTTCCCACAGTGCCTCTAAGTTACATGTGGACTCCTGCAAGGGCGATTAGCATCAGCACTTTGGGTGAACTGGGTCACATTAAGGGTGGGCCTCTGTAGGGAAATCTGATGTCTTCTCTGCTTTTTTGGTGTGGTATTGACATGGTTGTTTTCAAAAGTAATATAGTTTCTAATAAAGTTTCTTATAAAGTTTTCTTATGAAGTTCCATATAAAATACTTTAAATAGCATTATGCAGTACTCACATTTGACACTTCATAAAAAATACTCCAGTAGGTTTTACATAACACTGGGATACTTTCCCAGGGAACCAGCACATAAACCCCAAATGAAGAGATTGTATGGTTCACCTTGTAATCCCATCCACAGGCCCACTTCAGCCTTCCCCATTGCCCCAACTTACAGAAATCCTTTTTTCCATTCTGTGCCAGTTTTCTTTTTCTGAAACTATTACTGAGAGTTTCCCTCTTTTTCAAAATATTAATGGATTTAAGGTGCACAAGATGAATATGATCTGGTGGCAACTTCTGTGTGTCTCTTTCACTTAGAATGTTTTCAATCTGTATCCAGTTTGAATCATTAGTGATTCATTCACATTTTTCATTGCCATAAAAAATACAAAACATAACATTTACCGTTTAAACCATTTAACTATGCAGTTCTATGGTATTAACTAGATTCACATTGTTGTACAGATGCCTCACCATCCATCTCCAGAACTTACTCATTTTCCCCAAGTGAAGGAAGCCCTGTGTCCAGTGAACACTGACTCCCCTCAGCCCCTGGCAGTGACACTCTTTCTGTCTCTGCATCTGACTTCTCTGGATGCCTTGAACAAGGGGAATCCTGTAATATTTGTCCTTCTGTGTCTGGCTTATTTCACTTAGCATATTGACTTCAAGATTTATCCACGTTGCAGCATGTGTCATAATTTCCTTACTTTTAAAGGCTGTGTGGTATCCCATTGTGTATACACCGCATTTAGTTTATCCATTCATCCACTGATGGACAGGTGAGTTATTTCCACCTTTTGCTGTTGTGATTAGTGCTGCCATGGGTATGGGTGTACCCATTTCTATTCCAGTTCTTGCTTTCAAATATTTCGAACATATATCCTGAAGTGGCATTGATGGATCACATGTCAACCCCATGTGTAAGTTTTTGAGGAACTCCTGTATGGTTCTCCACCGTGGCTGCACCATTTTATTCCTTCATATGGCAGAATAACATGGCAGTTTATGGATGTACTCTCTTTGTTTATCTGTTTAGCCTTTGATGGACATTTCAATTATTCTACCTTTGGGGCCATTGCGCATAGTGCTGCTGTGAATATTTGTGTGCCTTTTTTTGTTTGAACACCTATTTTTAATGTTTTGGGGTCTATATCTAGGAGTGTAGTTGTTGAACCATAAGGTAACTGTATGTTTATCTTTTTGAGGAAATGACCAACTGGAAACATGGGCTGTACCATTTTCCAATTTTTCAAGGAATGTTTAAAAGTTTCAATTTCTGTACATTTTTGCCAATATTTGTTTTTAGTTTTCTGGATTGTAGGGCTTCTAGTGTGCTTGAAACGGCATGGCATTATGGTATTCATTTACATTTCCATCATGACTGATTTTAAACATTTTTTCATGTGCTTGTTGACTATTTGTCTTGTCTGGAGAAGGGTCTACTTTAAAAACTATTTAATTTTATTTATTGATTGATTTTTCTTATTTTTCACTTTTATTGGGTAGACGATTACTATTTGACTACACATATACATTATATTGCATGTAAATACATATATACAATATACTGTACATTTTTTAGTTTACATATAGAGAAGGGTGTATTTAAGTCCTTTTACCATGTTAAAAATTGGGTTTGTTTTGTCTTTTTATGGGTTGTAAAAGTTCTTGATATATTCTTGATAAAATTTTTTTCAAGTATATAATGTGCAAATATTTTCTTTGATTTTGTGTGCTGTCTTTTCAGTTTCTGGATAGCATCTTCGATGTACAAATGTCTTTAATTTTGAGGAAAGGTAATTTATTCTTTTCTTTCCTTGTGTTCGTTATCAGATCTAAAAAAATTGCTAAGTCCAAGGTCATGATGACTTATCCCTATTGTTTCTTTGAGAGTTTATACAGCTTCTCTCCCTATCTGTGAGGTACTGGTTCCAGGACACCCTGTGGATACTAAATATATGTCAGTGTTCAAATCCATTATATAAAATGGTGTAGTTTTGGCAAATAATCTAAGCACAGCTTCCTGTATATTTAAAATCATCTCTAGATCACTTATACTAAATAATACAATGTAAATGGTATGTAAATAATTGTGAAGAAAATATAATGTTATTTAAATAGTTTCTGGCATGCCACAAGTTCAAGTTTTTCTTTATGGAACTTTCTCAAATTATTATTATTATTTTTTTATCTGAAGGAGACTGGTTTTGCAAATGTGGAATCAGCAGATGACGGCTGATTGTCACTTTACCACTCTTTAAATTTAAGCTTTTTATGTATCTTGAATTAATTTTGCATGTGGTATGAAGCAGGGATCCAATTTCAGTTCTCTTAGAAATGAAAAAATTTCACTGGAATAGACAATTGCCTGGTACCTCTTGTTGAAAACACACTTTTCTCCCCAATTTAATCTTGCCATCTGTGGTAAAAAAAAGAAAAAAAATCAGTTAGTGCATGTGTCTTTTCACATTAGTGTTGCTCTGGATACATGCCCAGCAGGGGGCTCTCGGACTTTTCTTGCTTCTGACCTAAACAGAAGGTCACTATGTGGAACCTACACTTCAGGTGAGGGGGCTTTAGCTCCACCTCCTTGATGAATGTCATGGATTGTTAGGAATTCTTCTGCATAGGATTTCTCCATTCAATCCCATTTATTAAGAAAATCCCCAACAACCTATGTCATCATTTAACTTCACCATTGTGGACGCCTGGATATTTATTTTAGTCTTTTGGCTATAATCCAGCACCACAGGTTTGGTTGCTCAGTTCATTCCTGCTTTGGCTACTGAGAACTCTCTCACTGGCCCCTGTTTCCTTTGAGATCAGTCCATCTTTTGGGTTTTTTCTCCCCTGGTACTTTCTTACTTTCTGATACAAGATTCAAGATGATCCTGGCTCATATATTGACTGTCTCAGTCTTAGTATAAGCCATTTCTTCAAAGAGTCCCGATTCCTTTAATTAAAGAATGGTATTAAGAACTTACATATGGGAGGAAAATGTTCTCAGCTGACAATGCAAGGAAATGTGTGCATGTGTTCCCATCTTAGTGTATTGTTGTTGCTCAGGGACTACCATCCCTCATTCATCTGCCACAACCACATAGTGTTTTAAATTTAAGTTACTTAGAAATGGCCAAAGCAAGAGGGACACTCTGACCCCCGCTGTATCTCCCTAAAAGCAGGAAATAAGCCTGTCATGTGAAAGGTTCAGAAGGGCATATAAACATATCTTGTAACTTCTTTAATTTACCAGCCCAAGCCCAAACTCTGTTTAGATTTTTCATTGAGTACCCAAAAGCTGCATTTCTTTAGGCTGTCAATTCCTAACAAATTTATAGTTTTCTAGATGTATAAAATCTGCCTGTCTTCACTACTTCTTACTTCTTATTTCTGTGAGACTTTTGTGTGTAGGAATTAAATTGTCTTTTTCTTCTGCTGCTCTGTCTTGTGTTAGTTTTATTATTAGTACAGCCACAAGAGGGATAGAGAGTGAAATTTCCCCCTTCCCAATATTATACACTCGTAATTATAAAGATTTCTATGTGGAAATGTCTGTATTCATATTAAGCAGAAGATGGGTTTATACTGATGCCTCCAACATGATCCATTATTTTATGGACAGGGTACATCTTCCTCCTGCTTATCTGTAACTCCCAGTCAGACAGTAGAATCCTGGTTCCCACCATCTTCCACCCATTCAATTCATTTCTCATTCTGCTCCAGATGAATGGTTTCAGCGTTCTTAGCTCCTGCCCCTGTGGGATGGATCTCACAGATCCCACTGTTTACGTGCAGTATGTTTTCCCTTTAGGCTACACTTTCTGTTCATTCCTGCAGTTACTGAGGCTGGCACCTTCTGCTCCACCAGCAGCAGTGAGTGTTTTCACACATTTCTAATACAGAGCCTGTGTTACATCCTGTACTCCATCCTGTGACACTACTACTTACTTGATCACTGAATTGACTTGTTGGGTCATACAAACCTGTGGGTTTAGACAAATGCATAATGGCAAATGTCCACCATGAAGTATCATATGGAACATTTCAGAACTCCCACACGACCTGTTTACCATCTCTTAGTTTCCCTTTCTCTGAAGTTCATATAAATTGTGTCATGTAGTGCATATGTAGCCTCTGCAGACTGATTCTTTCACTTGTCAAAGGATAATCAACATGGAGTTGGTATTGAGAAGAGAGTTCTGTCAAATGGATCCAGGAGCCCATTCAGAAATTGTGACCTATTGTATCACATCTCAGCCTGAGTCAAATCCCAAGTTTTGACCTGATGAAGTCACCCAGAACATCTGCCAGAAACCTATCTACTTATTGTACTCTTGGCCTCAAGTAATTCAGGACGTACTGATCACTTGAGTTTCTAAGCCATTATGAATAGACCTCCTCTGCATTACTTGATGTTAATTTTTGCTTGAACAGTTTTTCAAATCAGTTGTCTAAATTCAAGAGATGATTTTTTTTTTTTTTGATTCTAAGTTGAGAGTGTTTAGCTTTGGAAGAAACTGTCAAACTGTCTTCCAAAGTTGGCCGCACCTGTCTTCCACTAGGATCTTGAGTATATGTTTGTATGGTTATTTTCTATCTGTATACCTTCTTTACCCAGATGTTTGTTTCTATCTTTACCCACTTTTAATGGGGTTGTTTGTTCCAGATTTTATTGGTATAACTTGAGTACAAGTCCTTTATCAGATGCGCATTTTGCAAATACTTTCTCCTAGTTTGTGGTTTCTCTTTGCCTTTATGAATAAGACCTTTCACAGAGTAGATGTCTATAGTTCTATAAAGTCCACATCATTAATTCTGTGTTGATTTGTAGATAGGCATTTGTTGTTGCGAGTTAAAACTCATCACCAGACCCAAGGTCTTACAGATTTTCTCCCTTTTCCTTTTAAGATTTTTATAGTTTTGCCATTTAAATTTGTCTACTGGCAATCTTGTGTGAATTTTGCTATCAGTTGTAAAGTTTGTGTCTATGTTCTCTTCATTCTATACGTTTTTTAATTAATTGCTCCTTAACCAGTTTTTGAGACAGCATAATGAACTATTTGGCTGTGTTTCAGTTTGGATTTCCAAAGGCACTACATAGAGCAGAACTGCATTCAGGATGAGGTTCCTGGGCTTTGTGAGCTCAGCGTTCCCTGAACTTTTCTGATGGTCCACAGTGGCGTGCCAAATCCACCTCTGACCCACAGGGCACAGGTGCATTCTGCCCATGGACTTGGCCCCTTGCACAGCTGGCAGAGGCTTGATCTCTTCAGGACTGTCATGGCTTCATCTTCTAGAGAGTGGGGCTGTGTCCATGCTGTCATGGGCTGAGTTTTCTTGGGCATCACCGTGAAAAGGCACCATACAAGTAAAAAAAAAAAAAAAAGTGGGGAGAAGCTTCCTGTGTGCAACTGACTGGGGGAATTCTGTCTTCAGAGGAAACTCAGAAAGAGGTTGATGTGAAAAACTGTGGGATTTTAGTTGGTTTTGTGTGCAATGGTGATGGTGACCAGTGATGTCCTTTGGCGCATGGTGTCCCATTTTCCTGGTGATGTTTATTGAGGGGAGTGTCTCTCCCTCCTTGTATGTCCTTGGCCCCATTTTCATGAATTAACTGACCACAGCCACGCAGGTTTATTTATAGGCTCTTTATGCTGTTCCTCTCATCCATGTGTCTGTGTTTGTGCCAGTTCCTTACTGTTGTGGTTACTACAGCTCTGTGATACAGTTTGATGTTAAGGAGGGTGACGCCTCCAACTGTGTCTTTCTTTCTCAGAACTTCTCTGGCTGTTCAGGGTCCTTAGTTGTTCTATATTAATAATAGGATTGTTACTTCTATTTCAATGAAAAATATCATTGAATATCATATTGATGTTGCAGTGAATTTGTTGATAGCTTTGGGTAGAATCAATAAATTAATACTAGTAATTCTTCCAATCCATGAGTACAGAATATTTTTTCTGTTTATTTGTGTCTTTAACTTCTTTTTCAGTGGTTTAGTTTTTTGAGTACAGGTCTTTCACATCCTTCATTAAATTTGTTCCTAGATATTTTGTTCTTTTTGATACATTTATAAATGTGATTGCTTCCTTAAATTTTCCTTCTGATGGGTTATTATTTGTATAGAAATGCAACTGATTTGTTTTTTTGAGGGGGAGGTAATTAGGTTTGTTTATTTATTTATTTTTAGAGGAGGGACTGGGAATTGAACCCAGGACCTCATGCATGCTAAGCATGCACTCTACCACTTTGAGCTATACCCTACCCCTTGAAATGCAACTGATTTTTGTACATTGATGTCATATTGAAATTCACTGAATTTATTTATTTTAGCAACTGTTTGTTAAGTGTTGTGGAAAATTGTAATTTTAAAATCTCACTGTTTCTTCTGCATCCCAGGTCATGCACAGGATCCAAGACTCGGTGGCTACTGGTGTACTCCTCCCACAGTGCCTCTTAATAACAAGTGGATTCCTACATGGGTGATTAGCATCACAACTCTGGCTGGCCTTGGTCTGGGTGAGTCTTGGCTTCTAGAACAAGGTTTGATGTCTGTCTTATCAACTTCTCTGCTGTGGTATTGATATGGTTGCTTTGAAAAGTGATGGACTTTCCAGTAATTTCTTTGATGGTAAAAACTACTCACAGTTGTCCCTTTATACAAAATACCATAGGGTGTTTTACATAAAACAGGGGTAGTCCCCCGAGGAGCCGTCATATAACCCACCAGTGAAGAAGCCGTGTAGCGTCTGCATTACTGTGTGACCCGCCGGCCCCCTTCAGCTGTCACCACTTGGTCCAGCTGCTTGTTCTCTGTTTCTGGGTTTGTTACTGAGACTCTCACTATGACAACCTTGATGGATGTAAAGCACACACGGTGACCATGTGACCAGGAGAACTTTTCTTTACGGATCTTTTCACTAGGGATATTTTCAGTGTTTGTTAATGGTGTAAGTTGTATCAATCCTACATTCCTACAGTATTTTCACTGTGACTAAAAATGCATATGATACTTTTAATTGAAATCATTTCAAGCACACATTTCTGTGGTGTTAACAACCTTCACATAGTTGTACAAACAAGTTCGAGGACTTGGGTGCCTGCTTTGAGCCTGGGAGGTGCCCAGGAATTTGAGTAGTTCCCTGAGACAGCCCAAGACATCACCCGAAATGCCATCTTCCTCTAACAGCAAGAGAAACGAAGGTTATGTTCATTATATAGATTGAAATCTTAGCCTTCCCGATTGATAAGTTTTCTGAGTTTAGTCTTCCTTCTATTCCTGGTACAGAAAGGGAGATTACTTTTCAAATGGAGATTTCCCTTATAAATGTAAATTTGCCTCATAAAAGGCAGTCTTGACTTGGGTTTCATAGAGTCTCATGTGTCTTATATTTTAAGAAATCTGCCCATTGTAATCTTCACGCCAAAGAGATATATTTTAGGTGTCATTTGCCCTCTTTCCATGGGTGCTTGCTTATGTATTCATGCATGGAAGGACAGCCTCATTTTTTAAAATTTTTAGCCATTATGAGTAGAGTAGCTGTATAATTGCATGCTAGTTATTTTTTTTTTCTTTTTTTGGACACTGTTTCAAAGCAATTGTATAAATACTAGAAGTGCAATGTTGGATTCTCAGGTTAGCATTGACTAGCTTTAGAAAAAACTGCCAAACTGTCTTTCTGACCCTCAAGGTGTACGTGTCTCACTGGTGGGTTTGGCTCCTGTGGGAACTTGGCTCCTTGCGGGGCTGGTGGAGGCTGGATCTCTTCAGGACCCACTGTGGTCTCAGCTTCAGGACAACACTTGACCAACCAAGTCTACCCAGACAGGAGCCAGACATCTTCAAGAATCACCAGGAGAATAGATAAACAAGATTATACTGTATAGCACAGGGAAATATATAAAAGATCTTACGGTATCTCATAGAGAAAAAAAGCGACAATGAATATATGTATGTTCATGTGTAACTGAAAAATTGTGCTCCACACTGGAACTTGACACAACATTGTAAAATGATTATAAATCAATAAAAAATGTTAAAAAAAAAAAAGAATCATCAGGAGGCATCGCTGTGGGAATAAAAGGTGAGGAAAAAGTGGGGAGAGGCTTCCTGTGCATGATTACAACTGAGGGGGTCCATTTTCAGAGGATCCAGCAGAAGAGGGGCTTGAGGTGGAAAATTTTTGAATTTACTTGATTTTGTGTTCAGTGTTGACAGCGTCTAGTGTCATTTTTGGGGTAAGGTGCCCCATGTTCTTGGCACCGTTTGTTGAGGGGACTGTCCTTTTCCCACTTTGTGTTCTGGGCTCCTTCGCCATGGACTAACTGACAGCATGAAGACGGGTTTGTTCCTGTGCTCCCTGTTCTGCGCCTCTGGTCCATGTGCCTGTTTCTGTGCCAATATCTTACTGTATCTCTGCTGGGGACTGTGGCTTCCTAGTGTCGTGTGAAGCCAGGGAGGGAGACGCCTCCAACTGAGTTCTCCCTTCTCAAGGTTACTCAGGCTATTCCAGGTTCTTTTTTGTTCCATACAAATGGTAGGATTTCTTGTTTTCTGTTTCTGTGGAAAAAAAAAAAAAAAGCTGTTTGAATTTGGTAGAGTTTGCAATTAATGTGTACACTGCTTAGGCTTCATGAATGTTACAGTAATGTTCTTCTACTGCATGAGCACAGCTTTTATTTTGTGTGCATCCTCTTCAGTTTCTTTATAATGTTTTCTAACTTTCCATGTGCAGGCCTTTCACATCCTTGGTTAATTTTTTTCCTAGGTATTTTTTTTTTGGTACAATTGTTAAATGGAATTGCTTTATTAATTTCTCTTTCTGAAACTTCTTTATTAGTGTATAGAAAGTCAGTCAACTTTTTGTATATTGATATTGTATCATGTAGCTTTACTAAAGTTATTTATTTCTTTTTAACAGGTTTTTTCCTTTTTGTATTTTGATGTGGAAAAGTAGAATTCAAAATTGCTGCTTTTTTTTTTAATCACATCCAAGTCATTCACAACAACCAAGACACAGTGGCTTATGATATTATCTTATGGTGTCTCTTAATAATATGTAGATTCCTGCAAGGGTGATCAGCTTAACCATTTTGGATCAACTGGAACTGGAGAAGGCTTGGGCTCTATAGTGAAGCTTGATGTTTTCTCTGCTTTCCTGTAATGATTTTGACATGGTTGATTTTAAAAAAATTATTTATTTTCCAATAATTTTAAACATACAGAATATGTGCAGTAGCAGGACAGTGTACTCTTCATCTGTAAGCTCAGGTTTCTCACTCATCACTGATGTAGCACGTATGCCACTTCTCATGACAATCTCTAGTGTGTTTTTGCCTTGAGTAGAGACACTCTCTCTGTGTCACCACATAACATGCAAATGAGGATTCATTATGGTTTTCACTTCATAATGCAGTCCACAGGCTCAGTTCCACTGTCAGCACCTGCTCCAACTATATGGCAATGGGTTTTCCCAATCTGATCCAGTGTTTCCCCCCCCCAGGACTGTTCTCGAGAATTTCCCTTATTTCCCCAACTTTGATCAAATTAAAGGGCACAAGATGAGTATGATCTGGGTGGACTTTTCTTTATGGCCTCTTTTTCCTTAGGATGTTTTCATTGTTCATCCCTGTTGTAACAAATATCAGTACTTCATGTTTTTCATTGTGATTAAATCTATTCCGTATAACATTTACCACTTAAAGTGCTGTAAGTATATAGTTTCATTACGTTTATGTCATTTAGTTTTTGGATATTAACTACATTTACATTGTTGTAGAAATATTCTCAGCATTCACCTCCACTACTTTTTGAGTTTCCCCAACTGAAACTGTATCCATTAGACAGGAACTCCTAACCCCCTGGCAAGCACATTGTACACTTTGTAATTGAATTAGACTTACACGGATACCTCATCTTAGAATCATGGAATGTTTGTCCTTTTTTGGTTTGATTTGGTTTGTTTCCCTTAAATGACTTCAAGGTTCATCCACATTATAGCATGTGTCAGAATTACCTTCGTTTTAAAGGCTGAATCCTATTTAAATGTGTATATACTACATTTTGTGTATGGACTCATCCATCCATGGACACTTGGGTTGCTTACATCTTTTGGGCAGTGTGAATAGGGCTGGTATGGACATGGCTATAGAAATGTGTTTTTCAGCCCCTGCTTTCAAACCTTTTGGGTTTATACCCTGAAGTTGAATCAACAGATGATACATTAATTCTATGTTTAAGTTTCTGAGGAACCACCATAGTGCTTTCCAGAGTGGCTGCATCATTTTACTTTATTTCTTTCAATGGCAGAATTATATGACAGTTTATGGATCCACTGTACTTTGCATATCCATTCATCCATTGCTGGATATTTGAATAGTTTCTACCTTTGAGCTGTTTCAAATCATACTGCCATGACTATTAGTGTAGTGTAGCATTTTTTGTTTGGACACCTGTGTTACATTTTTTGCCATGTATGTATGTATATGAGGGAAGTTGCTGAAGCAAGTGATAGTCGTTGGGGGAATGCTGTGACTCAGTTACGGTCATCAGAGACCTTAACACAGTCAAGGAACCTGTAGCTCAGCTTAAATTGAATGCTATTTACCAACATCAATGACCATCATAACGTTATTGAGTCAGTGGTCACAGGACATTCAGAAATTACACATCCACGTCCACATGCAAATCAGTAAATAGCTTGCTGTATCAACCCCCTGCTTACTGCTTAATCTCATACTTTGTCTGTCCTTATCACCTTGCCAACCACCCCCCCAAACAAGGCAAAGGATGTAACTATGTAAGATTCAACTGACTCGTCTAACAAATATACTGCCCTTACTTCACCACCCAGTTACTATAACTGCAAAGTGGCCTTTTAACTATCTGCCAACTGTTTAGATATATAAGGCTTATATCGATAGGCATACCCCTAGATCTGCTACTTACTTGGAATAAAATTAAAAATACAGTATACTGTAATAGTCTCCAAAAGAAATATTATATATTTTAATACTAATTTTACCACAATGTGGACTACTGTAACAAATATCAAGATATCAGTTAAATACACAAATCTCCTATGTCAAAAATCCTACTCAACCTGTTGATGCAGCTTTAATAATTAAAGCAAGGCAGTGAAAATGTCTGGATGAGTTTTCTAACTCCATAAACATATAGATTTCATTCCAGCCTTTCTAATAACTTGTAATAAAATTACACATGCAAGTTTCTGCATTCCCATGAGAATGCCCTCTAAATATTTTAAAAGAGTAAAATGAGCAGGTATCAAGCACCCTAGACGTATCTTTCAATGCCTCGCTGACCCATGGCCCTATGGGAAGTGGCAATGATAAAAATTAAGCCATAAATGAAAGTTTGACTAGGTTATTATAACAAATTATGGTTGGTAAATTTTCACACCAGGCACCAGTGTCGTAACATGAACCTCAAATAATAGAAAGTCAGTGTGGCACTTGCTAAAGAGTATTGCAAAATGAAGTTAAGTCTGAGCTACGGTGTGCAAAGCCATAGCTAAAGTGAAAATGAGCTACTAAAGTGACTTTAACTTTCCGTATTACAGGTCAGTAAATATTCAAGGTCGTATCATTGTGTTAGTATGGGGGTAGACATCCAACTACACTTATCTTTAAATCAAAATAAAATAATTATTTTACACATTTAAGTAGGATTCAGCCTTTAAAACTAAGGTAATTCTGACACATCTACAATGTGGATGAACCTTGAAGTCACTCAAGGGAAACAAACCAAATCAAAATTATTGGCCAGATGAATAGTAGCATAATACAAAAAACTAAAAGGATTCGTGGTGCTTCCTATGGTGTTTATAATCCACAAAACCTGACAAAACTCACCACTCTCATGAACACAGTCTGTATGTCTGTGTACCAGCATCTTCAGCAACCCCCCAAAGGAGCAACAGTGATCATAATGATCAGATATAAGAACGTTAGTTCTAGGTGTAACCTACGGGGTGGGAAGATAAGGGTTTCATTTTCTACCTTGAGTACAAAATAATATATACAAAATTGTGATGAAATACCAAAGGAGAACTTAGTTGTAAGTTAAGAGTGCCCAATACAGTCAGGCCATGAAGCAAGCACACTCAGGCCATCACCCTCCTCAAATAGCGATAAATTTTCATAACCCGTTAACAAGTAGTAGACATTAAAGAGGACCGGGTTCCTTACAAGGTGGGCACACTGGAGAGTGTGCTTGGTTACATCAAAGTGTAGTTTTTAAAAAAGCACCTGGTTTACACCCTGTCAATTCCATACTTCATGAAAAGTTTGAACTAAAACTAACCGAGGCTTCCCACCAAATTTAACTGTCATAAGTAAATTAAAGATTCATTTAACATCTAATGCATAGAAAATAGACATTTAAATCTGGTAGCATAAAGTACCACTAGGGAATGATGAAATAAGTACCTTGAACCCAGATGAGGTACTTATGAACAGTTTAGTGGAACAGATTCATCTATATGTAAAATGGAAGATCTATGAGTAGAGGTAATCAACCTAAGAAGGTGGCTGACAGCAGGTTATTCAGAAAAGACTTTTAGTTCAGTTTTAATTATTAAGAATATAACTTCTAATATAATTTTTAATATTTCTTAAAAAAGGTACAGGCTTTTAGTTACAGGATAAAAACTCTAGAGTATCAGTATAAACAATGTTGTAGTTGGCTTAAAAACAGCCACGCATTAAGAAAATATTCAAGGTTGGGAGGGTATAGCTCGGAGGTAGAGTGTGTGCATAGCATGCACAAGGTCCTGGGTTCAATCCCCAGGACCCCCAATAAAGAAATTAATAAACCTATTTGCCACCTGTCCCCCTCCAAAGGGCAAGTATTCAAGGTCAAGAACACATTCATCACAATACCAATAGCAAAAAAAAAAAAAAAAAAAAAAAGAAAGAAAGAAAAGAAAAGCCTCAATTTAATACTGAACTAATCTATTAATTAGTAAAAGCATCAGGAAATATTTCTCCTTGCATAAGCTTATATCAGAATGAATAAGTTACTGATAGTTTACAGTAAAATTAACCCTAATCGATATTTAATTATTTATAAAAACAATTCTTAATCTAACACAGGTATGAATTTCTAGGAAAGATTAAAAAAAAAGTAAAAGCAACGTGGTGATCACAAGTCCTGCCTGTTTACCAGGAAGATTTCGTCTAGCACTTCTGGCCTTAGAGGCTCTGCCTGACCACGGGCATGTTTAATGGCCACGGTTCCCCGACCCTGCCAAGGTAGCATAATCACTTGTTTTCCAAATAAGGAGTTGGGAGAATGGCCCCAACAAGGTTTTAGTATCTCTTTTCATCAGTGGAATTGACCTTCCTAATAAGCGGTGGGAGCCATATAAAATGAGAAGCTCCTATGGTGCTTTAGGCATTTAACCTATAAAGTAAGTAACTGAATATTAAGGAATAACACAACTTTTAATGGTTTAAAAAATTTGATTGTGGTGGCGCCGGTGAATAAAACAAAATCCAAACTGCAAGTGATTAACATTTAGACCAGCTATTCAAAATGCTGTGGCATGTGTTGATCCAATACGTTGATTAACAGAACAAGGTGCTCCAGGGATAACAGTTCAATCCAAATTTAGAGTTCATTTCAACAATAGGGTTTATAGCTTCGGAACTGGATCAGAATATCCCAATGCTGTCACTGCTGTAAGTGGTTAACTCGATGGTTAGAGGTTCTATGAGATGTGAGTTCAGGGTGGAGTCATCCTGACTTGTTTCTAGGTGTTATACTGGTTTGCCCCAGTCTGAGAGGACAGGAGAGTTAAGGGTTGCTTTACAAAAGCACCTTCAAATTAATTGGTGATACAATACAATTTAGATAATTTATACATACTCTACTGTAGAAATGGTTTGTTAGGGTAGCAGAATTCAGCAATTGCATCAAACCAAAACCTTTATTTCCTGAAGCCTAAGTCCTCTTCCTAAGAATAGGTTTATAATCTACATTCCTTTACTAATTATTACAGTTTTAATCCATGTTTCACTTCTCATATTATTTGAAGGGAAGTCCTAGATTCCATAAAATTTGGAGAGGCCCAAACATCATCAATATATATATATATATATATATATATATATATATATATATATATATATATATATATATATATAGTGTTAAATTATATATAATACATCAATTTACATATATATATAGTTGCACCAATGCTGGCCTTAACCATGGCTTCCACATTAGGAGCTCCTCTTCCCGTCCCTTGTCCACTGTCTGCTCATGTGAACCTAGGCACACTTCTCATACTGGCTGTATGAAGCCTAGCCATGTATTCCACCCTCTGATCTGCATTACCTTCATATTAAAAATACACACTCACCAGAGCTCTGTGGGTAGCAGCACAGACAATCTCATGTGAGGTAAACTAGCAGTTATTGGTTTATCATTCCTACTGATAAATAGATCATTTATACTCTCAGTTATTACACAAGAATATCTATGATTAATTTTCCCCTCCCAACTCCTAGTTAGATTTTTATTTACCTCTACTGTAGCAGAAATTAACAGAGCTCCATTTGACTTAACAGAAAGAGATTCAAAAGTTGTATCCAGCTTCAGTGTAGACTATGTAGCAGGTCTGTTTTCTCTGGTATTTTATAGCAGATTACATCTATATCATTATAATAAATATTTTCATAATTATTCTATTTTTAGGAGCATTTAAAAATCCCTAGATAACAGAATTATATACAGGCCAATCACATACAGCCCATGTTATCATTCAAACACTCCTAACAATCTCCTTCCTTGGACTTTGAATATCCTACCCACAATTTTGAGATGATCAACTTATACATCTCCTATGAAAAAAAAAATCAACACTAACAGTAGCCCTGTGTGTGTTTCACTACCCATCAGTGCATCGGGCATCCCACCAGAACATTGATACGTTGGACAAAAGAGTTATCTTAACAGTAAATGAAAGAGGTCTAAGAACTCTTATTCCTAGAATCACAGGAATTGATCGTTCCCTTAAGAACTTAAAAGTGTTCATGCTGCTACATTACACCACATTCTGTGGTGATGGATGGTCCCCCAAGTGAGCTATCAGTGTTGTTTTGTATCCCTACTATGCTAAGAAACCCTATTTTTATGATCATTCTACTGAGCATTCCATGATTTCACTAACAAGCTCACATTGTACAGGTATTTCCATTCTAATAAGAAAGTTAAATGCATGAGTTATAGAAGCACCCAACCAATGTTCCCTAACACAACCCACCACATCCATACTATTTATGTGGGTTTTTTTAATCTAATATACTCCAGCCATGAACAAGTACAATTTTTTTAATCCAACAGCATCCACCATTTAGACAACAGCCCTAGTCATAAAATCGGACTTCTCACATGTCTTTCCTGAGTGACTGAAGCTACACAGGGCATCCCCCACACAGCAGGGCCAGTCCAATCAATGTGATGAATGTGCACCCCCTGTGTTACAGAAAATCTCGACACCTGCCCCCTTAAGCATACTACTATTCACAGGTGTGTTATGAATCATCGTCAGCAGCCGAGGCAGACTAACAAAACCCAAATACCACATGTATAGCCTGGTCGTCCATAGAGGATGGATAACAGTGTGTAATCCAACCATGACAACCCTGACAACCCTGAATGTAATAACTTATGTCAGTCCACACTGTCATCTTGCTATTCACACTCTGCTCATGGACCGCAACACTGTCGTCATGACACACATGGAATAAAACACTTCCAGTCACGATCCTCATCCCCAATATCATGTTTTATTAGGAGGCCTCCCACCAGGATCAGGGTTTTTCCTCAAATGAGCAATCATTTGAGATACAACAAAACCCAGTAACATCAACTTACCAACCCTAACAGTCCTCACAGCGCTATTCAACATATATCTGTACATTTGGCTAAAATTCTCCATATCACTTCCTCTATTTTTATGAATAGGTTAAAAAATGAGATTTTAAACATAGACAACAACCGTCTGATGATTACTGATCCTAACAGTCACACTATTACTGCCCTTAATGCTCATTCTATCAGTGCTGGAGTAGAAATTTACCTTGATATACACCAAGGGCTTTCAAATATTCAAGGAAGTACAATTTAATTTCTGAAAATATGGGTTACAGGAGATTGTACTACATCAGTTGAATGCAAATCAAACACGTTAGTTAAGGTAACTACTTAGTAGATCGGTGGGCTTCCACCACAGGACATTTTGGTTAACAGTAAATCTTGAAGTAAATTGGCTTCCAGTTATTTTTCCAGCCATCTAGAATAAAATTGTAGGAGAAGCCCTAGCAAAACAGAAGCTGCTTTTTGAGAATTTGCATTTCATAATGTTGATTCACTACAGGGCTTGACCCAAAAGGGGCAAAACCTCTATCTTTAGATTTACAGTCTAAGTCTTGCTCAACCACTTCACCTATGTTCACAAACCATTGACAACTGTCAACAAGTCACAAAGATTGGCCTTTTACATCACTATGTTATTGTCTGAGCTGGAATAGTAGGCACTGCTGTAAAGTCAATAATCCCTGCTGAGACAGAGAGACCTGGGGCGCTCCTCGGAGGTGACCAAATCTGTGATGTAGTCATAACATCGTATGCATGTGCAGTACGCATATCCGGTGCATGTGTTTATTAGTTATACTAAGGACAATTGGGGGACCCAGAAGCTGACTTGTCCCACTGATAATTGGGGCATTCAATACAGCATTGCTCTGACTGAATGATAGCATCTTCTCACAGTTTCTCCCGTCATTCTTACTCCTACTCATATCGTAAAAAGTAGAAGCAGGTGCCAGCACTTGTCGAACCATGCACGCATCCACCTCTAGCTGGCAGTCTGGCCACATAGGAGCCTCTGCCGACCTAGCCATGTCCTCCATGTA